>NW_027273861.1:11927500-13127500 GCF_046630095.1 Trachinotus anak | reverse complement strand
TCAACTGCGGCAGAAAATGACACTAAAATTAAATTAGTGACACTTACTGTGACACTACTGTGTTGCTTAAGAATATATACTGTGTGTGTGTGCGTGTGAGTATCTGTCTTTATGTATCTATGTGTTAAGCCTCCATGTGAATTTTTGCGAATGAAAGATGAGCACCATATAATCAAGCATGACTGGCTGTGTGTGTGTGTGTGTGTGTGAGAACCATGTGCAGTGCTTTAGCAGGGCAGTGTAGCGTGCAGTGCAGGAGTGAGCAGAGGCGGCCCGGGCCAGCACAGCCCCAGTACCCTGGTAATCCCTGCGTTTTCAGGAGCCCTGGCCCGTACTTGATGAGCTTGAGCAAGAAAAAGGTTGCGCTCTCTCGTGTGTTTCTCTCTCTCTCTCCCTCTCTTTCTCTTTCTGTCTCTCGCTCTTTTATTCCCCCTCTTTTTCTCATGCCCCCCCCCCTCCCGTCCCCTGGAGCCACTTTGCGAATGAATGGATTCCAAGTGTTTACTCAGCAACTCCGTCTGTCACTCTGTCCCTCTGTATTTCTCAGGACCTCATCAAAAAGAGGAAGAGAACATGCTGTCAGAGACCACCAGAGACTGAAGGTGAACATTTGACAGACAACTGGAGAATATGTTAGGGAATGCATTGCACATCCCTGCAACTGTGACTTCAGATGCACACATGTAGACTGCGCTCAACTCATTCTGCATGTCTGAAAGCACAGTCAAGATTTAGAGTCACAAACATAACAGTTGTTCCTGTGATGCTTTCAGGAATGCACACATATCCAACTGCTGTTTCTCAAAGTAAAGTACTATTGGCTTTCTATCGCTCATAGAAACTACAAGTTTATGGTTTGATAAAATTTGTATTTTTTTCTCACTTCTTAGTTTTCTGTATGACAGCAAGCAAATGTATAAAGAAATGAATCCAAAAACAAAATGTCCCTTTTTTTGGAGTGGAGTAACATATTAAATTTATGAAAAACAAAACAGGACCTTTTTCTGAATGATGGTGGACAACCTCAGTCTGAGGATGACAAAATGAGGACTATATTACTTGTAAATGTCTAGTTTTTCAACAAAATCCATCAAAGCGTCAGCAGCGTTTTTGAGACTTTTTCCATTTTATTTGTTTTTGTTTGGCTCCATCCAGCATGATGAAATCAACAAATTGCTAAATGCCTAAAACCCAGTGTCAATCTAGTTGGTCATGTTGAAGTGATTTATTCATAGGTAATAATAATGTTATTCTTATAATATTATTTCAATATGCCAAGACTGCATATTTCAGGCTAACTTGTTTATGGCATTGCCTTTTATTCTCGATTCTCTGGTCAGGTTTGCACATTAAAGTGTGATTCAGGCTACAGTTCGCAAACTTAACCTGAACCTGAACCAGTGGGGCTTCAGCTCCCACTGAGCTCAGCTACAGGGAATTCTCCACCTTCTGTCGTTCATCCACCGCTAAGATACAAGATTTACAACTTGTGTATGTGTCTGTCTATAATAAAAAACATATAACAATTTATAATTGATTTATAGATCCTGATGTGGGCTTCAGTGCAGCAGCAGCAGCATCCTGATATTGGGTGGGGGCACAATATCATGCACTGAACTGAAACAAGGTTTTCACTGCACACAACATATGCATGTGCAAGCTGATGCATGGATGTATAAAATACACTGGCGAATATTGTAAATACATAACCTGACCACAGTTCAGGACAAGTGTGTAGGCAGTGTCTAGGTGCAGAGAGGTGTAGGGAGCCTCTGGTGGGGTAGCGGGGTGGTTTGGGAGGGGAGGGGATTAGCAAGAGGCCGCAGGCCCCGAGGCAGAGGGCCCGTTTCCTGGCCTGAGCCCCTGTTTGTCCTGCCTGACCTGACAGCTCTGGGGGCAGATCCTGCTTGGATACAGCCGCACTCCCACGCCTGTCTGAAGCTGTTAGCCACTGGCTGTGAGTAGCTAGCTGGGCTTAGTGTTGTCTGAGCTGCGGCTGGGTTGGGAGGGGTCCAGTCATCTGTATGTGGTGGTGGTGGTGGGGGGTGATAGGGGATGCCAGCTACTTTGTGTTGGTGGAGTGAGGGTGATGGGGAAACAGGCATCTAGTCGAACAGTGGGCGTTTATGACTAATGACTTTGGTTTGATTATTCCCACCATATTTTTTTCATCAGCCCTGTCAGTAGGACAATTAACCACACTGTCTTGAACAAATACACCCAAGAATGAATACGTACAAATGGGTGACAAATTAAAGGAGAAGCTAATAAGGTGTTTGGCCAATATACATGTATCATCCAGAGTAGCGATTGTACACTTTGGTATAGATCCTTCAACATTCTTCCTAAAGGTCCTCACTCAGTTGCTATTATGACAATGGCGGTGGAAAACACTGACTAACAATTTGGTCCAAAATTGCAGTGACATGGTATATGACGAACATAATTTTCATACTCATGAATCTATTCAGTGACCCTTGTGTCCTTGTTTATGGAAGCTTTCTGATTTGTTATGTTTTCCCTCTCATTGCTTCAGGTTATCCTAATTTGTAATCAGGTTAATGAATGCTCATGCAACATAGGGGTTGCCATGCTGGCCGCAGTCCAGACATTGTATCATTCGCAAACAATCCACAACACCTCTCTCCATGTTGTTAAAAGTGATGGCAGCAGGTCGCCTCCCTGTGTATCTTACCCTTTGTAATTAACTTCCACCCTCTATTTCCCTAAATAATCAATCAGAAGCACTATCACTTGCTTGTGTTCAAGGGATGTTGTCTCCATACCAATTGTGTGCAGAACTGTGTTTTTACTTCAAAATCCATAAGATAACACCTCTGCTCTCCGGCCAGGGGACTGTTTGATTATCACTCTCCAAAAATGAAAATGAAATGAAGGGATATTTACTTTTCTTCCCCAAAAGCTTTGATAGCTCAATTGCTTGTTTTCAGTGGCTTGTTATTATTTTTCAATCGGTGGATTGGCTGTTGGGTTTGGAGTAGCACAGAGCAGCTCTGTGAGTGTTGTTTCTGCCCTGGATATACACAGAGCTGTCAGTGAAAGCCCGGAGAGAGCAGGAGAGAGATGGAAGGGGGTCACCACTAAATCTCTGTTGGTGTCTCAGACATTAAAAGCTACATCTAACAATGTCCCACTATAGTTTAAAACATCACTAAGTCAGGCTTTATGGGTAATTATCAGGTTAATCTACTCAGTACTTTTTTCTGGGCTGTATTTTACCATCATGAACTTGAGCTGACAAAAGGCCTTTTCAAAATAAAGTAGCCTTTTTTTATGAACTAAAATCCCTTTTTGAAAACTGACAACAGGGTAGGACAGAAAATTAACCAGGCCTATAACACTGCATCATACAAAGACAAACTCCTGTAAGATGATGTGATTTGGTGCATAGATCCCTACGGGTCAGAGGAATATTAAAATTTTCTTTTGGGTTTTATCCTCCTGCCTCCATCGTCACTGGTGAACCAGTGGCGTCATTCCTGCCCTGCCTTATAAAACTGTCAACGCCTTTCTCTCACCTGGACTGACACACACCACCCAAACACCAGGGCAGGACAGGGGCTATTTCTGGCCAGAGCAGGGGACCAGCCACTGGTAAAATATCCTTCGCACCTACCTTGTTTCTTTTACGGGCATTTCCACCCAGCCGATCATTTCAACAAAAAGAAGATCACTACATTGTTTCTTTTATGAATCTGGCAAATTATTCTTACTTCTCTGGCATGTGCAACATGACCGCAGAGACGCAGCACTCGCCCGCCGAGGCAAGTCCTGTTGTCTTGTCTCCAAATGTGAGCTTGGACTCGCCGCTGCCTCCGCCGCCCCTGATGCTGCAGGCCCGGTCAAAGGACAATATTTTGATCAAGTCTGAGCCCAGAGGAAACAGTCCCAGCACGGAGGATGGAGCCACTCTGGGCCAGACTGAGGAGCACCTGCCCACCGGGAGCCGTCGGAGGAAGAGGCCCGTCCAGAGGGGGAAACCTCCCTACAGCTACATCGCTCTCATCGCTATGGCCATCGCCAACTCCCCCGAGAGGAAGCTCACCCTGGGGGGCATTTATAAGTTCATCATGGAGCGTTTTCCTTTCTACAGGGAGAACTCAAAGAAGTGGCAAAACTCCATCCGCCACAACCTCACCCTCAACGACTGTTTTGTGAAGATCCCCCGGGAGCCCGGCCGACCAGGTAAAGGCAACTACTGGACTTTAGACCCCGCAGCTGAGGACATGTTCGACAACGGGAGCTTTCTGAGGAGGAGAAAAAGGTTCAAGCGCACAGATGTCAGCACTTACCCCGGGTACATGCAGAGCTCCAGTGCCTTTACCCCAACCCCAATGGGCAGGCCCCCGTACCCAAACACTCTGTACGCCGGAATAGGGTCTGGTTATGGCTCTCAGCTGACAGCCACATCCCCGCATCCCGCCATGCTGCATCATTACCAGACCTCAGCCGGGGTCGGCCAAGGACAGCCGCGCATGTTCAGCATCGACAACATCATCAGCCAGCAGACGGTGGTGCAGAGCGGCCCGGGAGGAGAGCTCAACTCCCAAGCGCTGGGGCTGGGCGCCGGTGACCTGGGCACCATGACCTCCAGCTGCTCGGTCACCGGCACCGACCCGTCTGCGTGCTTCCAGACCCAGACAGTCAACCCCTCGGCGAACATGCTGAGCAGGAACAGCGGGAACATCACCTCCAATCTGGCCCCCGGGTACCCTTACTCCTCATCGGCCTCTCCTCCAAACCTGCCCACTATGACCCAGTCCGGGTTCTCCCCGGGGACCTCTCAAGTTTATTGCTCCGGCAACCGGCTCTCTCTGCCGGCCCTGCGCCCGGGCTCCTGCGCCGAGCATACGGAGCAGCTGCTGGGCCTCTCAAGCCCCGTGAACTCCTACAACAACACCTACATGAGACAAGCCAACTTTGCATCAGGATTAGACCGGTATATGTGAGACTTTGTCAGCTGAAAAAAAAAAAAATAAATAAAAATAAAAAAATTCAGAATTAATTAAAGAAACTTAAGAAACGCTGCCTCAATGAGTCCATATGAAATGAAACACGATTAGAAGCATAACATTAAAGGTTACTATCTGAAAATCATTGGGGTATATTATAGCCTAATCAGAGGTCTATATTCCAAAATGGCCCATTATTGATTATGTCACCAAATGATTTCCTGCAAGAATTTGATTCATTTTTGCCACTAGTAGAAACGACATGACAGAAAATGACCGAGCCTAATGCAAAACATTCCTATGTAAAAGGTGTAAAGCCATTTAGATCCGTTTGACACATTCCATGACTGTATCTCAGAGTTTAATCTATTTTATTGTGACATATTTCGTTCATATTGCCTGTGTTTTAAAATTGTTGTTGTTGGTTTTTTTTTTAAGTTTACATGCATTTGTTTAATCATCCAAGTCTGCTGTTTTTCATGTAAATAGTTTGTCAATGTAAAAACTTTAATAAAAGAAATGTGTTGATATTGGTGAAGTCAGATTGTCTAAAATAAATTCATTTTTTAAATAAATGTGGTCTTTATTTATGACTATTTAAATATGTTTGGTTGATTCCTTCCAGACCATCGAGGTTCATCCTTTTAGTTTATTTCAGTCAAAATAAATAAACAAATACATTAGAAATTTCATATTCAAAGTCGTCTTTAAGTAGACCATTGCCTCAAAATTCAGACATTAGAAATCTTTAAATATTGGCCTGTTGTAAAACATATCTGGATGTTAAATATTGCCTTGTTACACTAACAAAAGGTTAACTTAAAATAAGTGGCCCTGATTTTCTAGATGGAGATCAGAAGCCTAATTTCCCCCTATTTCCTACCTCTATACTAATGAGTAGAACAGATGTACAAATTAGACCCAATAATTATTCAGAAATAAAGAACCCAACTTTTATCATCAGCATCATAAAATTAAAAATGAACACAAATAACAGAAATCCTTGGTTAGGAATTGTCCACATTTACTGACTAGTAATCACACAAACATTGTACAAATAAAACACTAAAAAAGCAAAATGTTCACCGGATTCAAACCCTGAAATACAGTCCTCCTGTCAAAACTGAGAGAACATATTTGTTACTAACAACACAATGACCAAGTAAAAGATTTACTAATGGAATTGTAATTTTCACAGTTTGACAGTCTCTGTTATGTCTCTGATATCGCTTTAGATATAATCCTCGTTAGTTTAACTTGTAGCCTAAGTTAAATGATAAGAGGGAATTTGTTTTTCTTACTTAGTTCCTTTATTTTGAATTCTATAATATAAAGCTCTTGTTTAAATATCTTGATTAATTTAACAATAATACTTTTATGTTACTTATGAAATGAATTTTGAATTGAATGAATGAATTCACTTTTGTTTTGAGGAGTCAAAATAACAAATCTACTGAATCATCACAGTTTATTTAACTGTCTATTAATAACTAGCTGTTCTTCACATTTTAATTTGTTTTGTAGTTAGATTTCTGTTGAAAATGAAAATATCAACTGGACTACTGGATTAATTATAGTCAACCACTGCAGTCTTACATTTATTAAAGTAAACTTGTCACCTGAAGCTGTGTGGAAATGAAGAAACAAAGTGTCAGTTGGTGTCGGTTAAAAAAAAAAAGAAGGTACAACTTAGATCTTAAGTAGTCGTGCCATAATGGAAAGGTGTGCAGCCTGTAGTTATGTTTTGGTGTTCTTGATTAAATGTAAAAGATGAAAGCAAAAGTAAAACAGTAACACAATTCACAAAAACAATTCAATCCCACATAGAAAAGTCAGAGAAAGAAAGAGAGAGAGAGAGTGACAAAAATACATAAATATTCAAAAATGTAAACTCTGAATTGCTTTTTTTTTCAGTTGAGTAAGCTTTCAACTATCAATATAATAATAATTTGGCTTTCCATTCTTACGTATAACTTGCCGGCGGTCAGACTACTAACAACAATCTTGAGGTTGTGCCACTGCACAAGGGAGTACACCTCCCTGTGTGATATTGCACAGAGGCCTCTCAACAATATTACACTTACTGTATATTGCTGATTCATCTGAGGGGTTGGATGATGTATGTTATGTGACTGTTCGGGGTCAGCACTAGGGTAAGGGTTGTATTATAATCAACTCGTCCTACCTTTTTGCAGCAGGCCTATGGCACATTGTTGGCCCAGGGCCACCTGCTGGGTCAATCCAACCAGGCACAGCATCAAACAGGCGGAGCAGTCGGCACAAAGAGCCCTGGGTAAGTGGGGTGGGACAGCAGAGAGACAGCAAGTGCAAGTACCTTCAATATTTTACTTCCACATATGTCATGACCTGGAAAGTATTATAGATGTATTAAATCAGTTAGTCAGGTCAAGTTCAAAGTGCTCATTTACAGCTAAACCTGATTACCACTGTCTGATACAACAGCTGTCTGTTCAGTGTAGGTGAAGGATGTTGAATCAACCCTGAAATGCTGGTGGAACTGAAAGAATCAAACTGTTGCTCCAGGTTGGAAATACCCACCACTAGATGGAAGCAAAGGCAAGAGATGTTCAGCCTCTGGGATCATATTCACTCTTTTACAATTTAGATTTTTGCACTTTGTAAATTTGCTGTGATTATGATTAATTAAACTACAGGTGGTCAACATTGTAAGTAAGCAGTTAATAATGTTCCAAATGCTATTTTTGGTCCAACAATGAGGTTGGTTGGATGTATACCAGTCTTACACAGAATAGGTCTTAATCAGATTTTTTAAAATGCCTTTTGCTGAACTGAACTCAGTTTTGGTTTTCTGCTTCCAAATGAGCGATTTTCTCTTCTTCTCAGAATTGCTTTCATTAACTGAAGAATTGTTGTGAGTTTATAGAGTGCTGCAGGAGTGAGTCCTAAAACTGGAAAGCATTTTAGCACCTCCACTTCCCTCATATGGAAGTCTAGGTCTATGTTTTTTTTGAATGGGTTTTTGGTTAGATGGCTGAAATAAGGTCTTAGGTTCACACAAGGTCAAGACATTTTCATGATACAGAGGTTGTTGGGGACATTAAACATCATGACATCAAACATGAAAACCAATCTACTCATCAGTCCTCCTTTACAGCCTCATTGTGTTTATACTCACGCTTTGGCAAACTATTACGAACTATGTAAGGCCTTTTTATATACAGTCTGTGTGTAAGGCTTTTGTAGAGGAGGTAAACGCTAAATGAAACTAAAAGTTGGAAGTTTAGATAAGATTTTTCTGTCTTACACAGGCAGGCTTCAGGTGTTGCAAACATTTCTCATTTCCCTGGAGGATCAACAGGAAGGAGCCAAACACAAGACATTTTCCCTGCTGTTTCCCACGATTACACGTAGGCCTACATTAAGATGTCATCATATACATATCACTTCATATCTTTTATGTAAACTCACAATAATGAGTAAAGATCACAAAGTTTCCAATAACACTAAAAACAGCATATCACAGTGGGTCTTTGTGTCATTCATGCCCTGTCAGTCCTCACCCCACTGGTCTGCACTGAAACCCGCAGCAGAATAACGACCAGACTCCTGTCTCTCAGCATCTTATCACTGATCACAAACACAAATATAAATCTGTTCTACATGCACAGTTTTTTCACAATTTTTTTGCATTAACTTGTCCAGTTTTATTCACAAAGTCTCATCTTTCTTACAGTTTATGTTAAATGAGGTTTCAGTGGATAAATGCTAAATCTTTTATGTTCTTAAATCCTTAGAATGCTTGAAAAACATTTCATAGTCAAAAGAAGAGTTGCTTAAATGTCCTTGTTTGCCCTGCAATAGAAAGCCATTGTATTTAATGCATTAACATCATGTGCTTTCATAGGTATGCCAGAACCTGACTCAGGCCATTATTGCACCTTGTGGTCCTCCACAACCAGCAAGAAATGCTAAGTCATACGCGTGACTACAGTCTATACCTGCGTGGGCTCAATGAGGGTCAAAAGTATTTTGAGCTTGTAAAGTGATGTTCACAGATAATTCCAAATGTAGCTGTAAATCAACCTTTGTAAACCTGTAAAATAAATCAGTATGAGAAATTCAAGTGTCTGCATGTGAAACATTGTGTGTGTGTGTCGAAGAAAATTGCATTTGTTAAAAAAAAGACTATGTGAATCAAAACTATAGGTGCTCTTACAATCTATAAGTACCATGGTGTACATGAATATTTGTATATCCAGTTTACTATTTCTATATTCTATACATTACCTTGACCTATACAGCATTTTATTAGTAATTAACTATCAAAAATGAGCAGCCTCCAGGTTTTCAGTTTTGCAGTATCCCTGTGAACATATGGGACCTGACTCTATGGTAACAGCAGAGGGCGCTTCATCACCACAAACTGCAATGACAACAAGTCGATCCTTTCAGGCACATCACGGCTCATAACAACCAAATCCATATCAAACCTTTGGAAACTGGAAGAACCTAAAATATCCCACTGTGTAGCCTATATTTATAGATAAGCTCATTTGAATAATTCGAAAAAAAATTAATGAACAAAAACTCGATGTAGGCCAAATTTTCAGCCATATGCCATAACAACATTAAATATGTTGGCTACAAGATGCGTGGTTTGGTTAATAATAATTAAGCTGTGAAAAAAATGAAACGAGGCATGTAATAATTTTGTAGCTATTATTCTCTACACATTTATATATACATATTTGAACGGGCCACTTAGCCCATCTTTTATTGACTGACTGTTAAATGTAGGCTTACAGCACTGACTTCAAACAGGCACACAGCATAAATCAACAAGTCTGGGCATGAAGAATTTTTTTATATCCATCAAAGTCATGCAGCTTATTACATCTATGGTCCCTGTTGCAGACGACACCGTGAGAGTTCAAGTAAATAGATAAATGAGTAAATATATAAGTAAATAAATAAAACGTGGGCAGTGTTTTCATCCCATTGCACAAGACCCACCGGCACATAAAGGAATGACAGGGGAAAATATATCTAATTATATGAGCTGTTTATGAGAACTGGATAAAGTAAATGCGTCAGGCCTGACTGACAGTTGTCAGGCAAGTCTCAGTATCTAGTTCAGATTTAAAAAGCACACAGGGCTCTGTCAGTGTTTCTGTAGAGTGTTTAAGGTGCTGCACGCTTGACTTTAACTTGATTTCTCAGTGGAGCAGATGTTTCCCTCAGTAGATAAAATGCACAAATACAGAAACAAACATATAAAGATGTAAAACGATGCAGATATATTGTGAGAAAACCCCTTTGTTCTCTGATAAGTCAAAACCTATAAACACAAAAACATCTATCAAGCAGCATATTGTTGGACCCACACGATGAATGGGCTGCTGATGTAAACGCATTGCAATAAGTCGCGTCTGCAGCGTAATGAACTGGAATGTCCGCCTGCTCCACATAAAAACCCGTGCACATTACAGACACATTACACATTGTCATCTGCTGGCCGCTCTCTCCTGACGAAGACGAATTGGAGCAGGTTGCAGCTCACTATGCCCCTGTGCACCCTCGTGAATTACGCAGAAAATGCAGATGGATAATGTTGTGACTTCTTGACAAGGAAAACACAAAACCCGTGAGAAGTGATCAGGGAATTAGGCTACTGGCCAAAATCCAATGCGCCCAAATTAACCAGCCTATTAGGGGCCAGAGCAGACGTAGAGAAGCTCCGTTTGTATTGCCGGCTCATTTAACACCTTAAACAGGCTGGCTGAATAAAAACGCCACACATTTAAACTCCAAACAAAAATAAGAAATAGCTCATGAATTCGGCGAATTGCTAATCGAAAATAATGTTAATGAGTTCTACAACGTCTTGCTATCATTATTAACTGCATTCTTATTTCACAAATTCTGTGACCAAATTTTATGCATTTGAAAAGCCACGTAAACGATAATAATAATAAAAATAATAATAATAATCCTACCTTTCCACTCGTGTCATTATATTTGTGAGTGCAGGTATTTTTTATGAATTTTAATAAATCACTTGTAACCATAATATAAATAAACGGGAGATTTGAATAGGCTACACTATAAAAATGGTCAGCATAATCATAGTCACCATCATCGTTGTGCACCTTATTTTTTTACCTCACACTGCAAAAAAAAAAGTCAATTTACATGAGTTTAGATTTAAATGAGTCCCGCAGCCTCATGTTCAGAAATAAACTTGCATTTCAGATGATCAAAAGAGAAATGTCTTAATTCGGTTGTCAGTGAGATTATTTTCCTGCATTTAATTGATTTTTTTTTTTTTTTTTTTTTCCAAATTCTTATTTTGAAATAGATTGTCAATACGTGGAAATACAGAATAAAGAGATCTGCACCAAGTAAATGAAAACTTGAAATTCTTAAAGATCAACCGTATGAAAACAACGGATAAGCTATTATCCTCCTGTAGTGTAGGTCTGGTAGGCTATATGTTTTCTTATGTTTTTTTATTTTTTTATTTATTATTATTATTGTTTTTAACCAAACATTATTTCAAGATTCAAGAGCTGGTCCAGATATTACTTTTTGCAGGGTGAACTCGTCCAGTTCCTGGTAACAGTGACTCAAAGACCACGTGATCAACGTGGTCCTATAAATACCTTTTGAGAGCTGAGGAGGATAGTGTGACAGTCTGGCTGGATACCTACCCAATCCCGTGCGTAAAAGATATTTTGGAAAGACACTTGGATATCCAAAAGTAGACATTTAAATGACCTTCAGCACAAACTGATCACAGAAGGAAACCATCGAACTTGAAGACAACCCAAGTGTGCATCGGTGCAAGGTCGATGATCTTTGACTGTCTTTTTTACGCCTGAAAACCAGAAGTTTCCTGCTCGATGAGAGCCTCGCACGGCCCTGCTTGACCAGCCTCGGACGCCAAAGCCACAGGTCAAAGACTTATTTATCTTTTGAATATATTCTAGCCATGTGTGCATTCGGTAGTTGGAGATAAAGCTGCTGGAGATAAAGTCTGGTGTGGTTGTACTGGGGAGAGGGAGAGAGTGTGTGCGCGCTCTCGCTCATTAGCCTCTCCGGACCGCAGGAGGAGGAAATCTGGGAGAGAGGGGGAAGAGAAGCGGCGTCTCCAAGGATGACTTTAGGGACGGATATGTCCGACAGCTCTGCATTGTCCGAAGATGTGGACATCGATGTGGTTGGAGGCGACATATCCGTCGGAAAGGACGGAAAGTACATTCACCACGAGTTCAACTTGGACAATGACTCGGACGATAATTACTCCCAGAACGCGGCCGAGAGAGGCTCCTCTCCCGGGCTCAGCAGCTCCGACTGCCCGTCAGACCAGATGGGGTCCAGCGCAGACGCCGGGACCGTGATTGGGGACAAACCCAGAAAAAGTGCACTTGTGAAGCCACCTTACTCTTACATCGCCCTGATCACCATGGCCATCCTGCAGAGCCCCAAGAAACGCCTCACTCTCAGTGAGATCTGCGAGTTCATCAGCAACAGATTCCCTTACTACCGGGAGAAATTCCCTGCATGGCAAAACTCTATTCGCCACAATCTTTCCCTGAATGACTGTTTCGTGAAAATCCCACGGGAGCCCGGCAACCCCGGAAAGGGCAACTACTGGACCCTCGACCCGGATTCCGCAGACATGTTCGACAACGGGAGCTTCTTGCGCAGGAGGAAGCGCTTCAAGAGGCACCAAACTAATGAAATCCTCAGGGACTCAGGTGGCTTCCTACCCGGGTTTGGATACGGTCCCTATGGATACAACTATGGACTTCAGCTGCAGAACTTCCACGCAGCTCACAACCCTTATCACCCACACCACACAGGTGGCACATTCCCGTTCCCCAACGCCCCTTGCACCTTGCCCTCATCAGCCTCCATATTTCCTGCGCCGCATCCCCTGCCTTCCCTTTTAGGGGCCGATTTAAGAAAGCCCTTTTATCCTCAACTAAGCCCGTCTCTGCCGCCTCTCAAGACGGACTCCAGCACCCCGAGTCGGCCTTCATTCTCCATTGACAATATCATCGGTGCGGCCAACTCCACCGCCTCTTCCTACAGCGCGCAGCCGGGCAGCCAGGCTCAGATCCTGGCCATGTTGACCCCAGCACTGGCCTCTGCTTCCAGCCATTTGAACCTATCCCAGGACAGCATATTACACCCTGCTCCTCAAAGTGAGGCATTTTCCAGCAAAACCCCCAATATGAACACTTGTCCTTTCTAAAAAAAAAAAAAAAAAAAAGAACATAAAAAAAAAATGGACCGCTGAAAATCTTTTATTAAAAAGCCAATTGTGGCGCCGTCCTGTGTGAAGGTAGGCTGAACATTCTTGCGTGTTTTGGCTCTCCTAACCATGTAAGAGGAGAGGAAAGTTTATTTATGACTTGTACATATGTGTATATTATTGAGAGACAAAAGCAAGAGAAACTCGGAGGGATCTTTTTTTAAAAAACGATGCTGGCCTGCAATCTGGCTTGTGGCCTTCATTCGTCAGCGGGAGGAAAAAGAAAAGGATCCTGTTATTTTATAAGTTAAAAGGTGTCACCCATGGCTACGGGGATGATTTAGGATTTTTTTCTAAAAGAAAATATAATTGAGAATTTTATTATGATTTATATTGTTTTTATTTTGTGCGTCGTGAGAAAATGGCACTGTTGTTGTTGACGTATGGCTGACAAGAGACGGCAAACTCAGGTTTTACTTAGAAAGCACATGGAGATAAAGGGGGGTGGGGAGGGGGGGGGGGGGTTCTGAAAGAAAAATAACCATTTCCCTCTATCACACACCCTCCTCACCCACCGACCCCCGAATCTCCTCTACATGGTGAATTTGTGACAATATCATTTCATGTTGTTGGACACGTAGGCTATGTGGTTTTGGTATATTAAAAAAAAAAGAGCGCATTACCTCCCTCACCCTTTTAATTGTTGTTCGTTCCTTATCTATTTCACGATTTAATCTGTGAAGCATACAGTCTGTCATGTGTTGCCAATAGAGAGAGAGAGAGACACCTAAATGTTCATAGGTCATTTTTTGTTGTAATGACAAAAATAATAAATGTTTGTGAATTTGAAAAAAAAAAAAATCGTTTTTTTTTTTTTATTATTGCATGGAAAGTGGATGCGTCAGAAAAAATATATAATGGATTAAAAAGCAGTACGAGTTGAATTAACTTACATAATGCCAAATGGTGTTTTTGAAACCGCTCTTATTTTTATTTTTTACCTTCCAGGTGAATTGTTTTGACCGTTCTCCAAACAGTGTATATGCTGCAGGATTTCATTTTAAACCGGGTTTATGTGAATAATTGCGCACGACGACGGCAGCTTACATCTTTATTTAACTGTTTACTCTTTAAGGCTTAAATCCTCATACTTGCTCCAGTCACGCTGCTTCTAATTAGAATGAATTGAGGTGTGAACGCTGACCAGCTACAACAAGGGGATCAGACAAACTCGCTCAGTCTCTTTGGCAGGCAGTAAATGAAGACTTTGTAGGTGTGAGAAACGCACAAAATCCAGCTGAAATATTTCAAACACGACCTGATGTATATAACCGTGATGAATATCACGCAACAGTGGGCAAGGATTCCTCTTGTGTGGCTCTAGCTCGCTTGTAAAGGACCATTTTCTAGCCAGTTACAAAGGCCCTAAATGAATGGGGGACGTTAGCAGGCCTCGGCGGTCTGTAATTGAAAGTGAACAAGGATATACCCACGGTCTTTTGGGCTTTCGTTGCTAATTTGTAGCAGCATTTTTCATCAGGCTCCTAATCCACCATAATGCGGCTTTTTGGCCGTTTGTTGATGTTGTCAGTGTGGACCCCTGGCCCAGGGGAGTGAATGTGCGCACAGCGAGCGGTCCCCCTGTGAGACCAGCCACACACACACACACACACACACACACACACACACGCACACACACACACACACACATTTGGACCCTGAAAAGCAATCTTCTCAAAAGGCCCTCGGTTTGCTCCGCTTTCATGTCATCTGTGTTGTCTCGGGATACATATAAAGGAAGCAGTGGGACTCGTCCGGCCACAGAAAACAGGCCCATTGGTCTTTTTCAGAGTTGTTGGAGCACATGTTTCCAGGCAGAAGGGGGTGTAAAGCCTCTTTTATTCACCAGATCTGTGTGCAAATGGTTAAATTAGTTTGTGGGTGTTTTGACAGATGATTATTAAGGATGAAGGGTGGGAGGGCTGACTCCTCTGTTTTCCCTCAGCACAGCTCGCTGAAAGTCTTTGAAACGAAAACCAACACATGACTACTTTCTTTATCCAGAACCAGCCTCCCTCCCCCCCCCCACCCCCCTCTCTCTCTTTCTCTCATCTTGTTAGCGCAAATTGGGCAATTGATAAATATCGCATCAGGATTTGAGAAATAATTTTGAATCCAGCCTTTCCCCCCCCCCGTTATGTCCGCTATGTTAATTGTTACCCTGCATATATAATTTGCACAGTAAATGAGGTGGAAAAAAACATTAGCAGACTATTGAAGTTTTCTCCCCACAGCCGCCCTGACAGGGAGTCATTACGCACCGCATCAGTCCATTAAAATCCACATGAAGCGTTTGCAGAGGTGGTTAAAAAAAAACGTTTAAGTAACGACAGGAACGAAAACTAAGCCAATAAAAATCGCTAGACACAAAGCATAACACACACACAGACACACACACACACGCACTGGATCTGCCATGGGGAGGTTCAGCCAAAGGCACAGGCTATGAAAATGGACGACTTGAGACTGAACCCATTTGTATGGATTTTCGGATCAAATGCGCACCAGCACTGTTCGTGTCTGCTGTGAGATTACAGGCTTGTGACCAGAATAGACCTGGAACTTGCTCTTCCTCAAACCACCACAAACACTGAACACATTGGACATCCGGAGCGCATCTTACAAAACGCCCTTTAATTTTTCATGTAAGCCTTAATGGGATATCATCATCGCTTATGTACTGACACGTAATACTTCAGCTTTCGGTGCTGGCTGTCACATCCAGACTATCCACAGGTTCAGCACCGGACACGGAGTCTTTATATAGGCACCACGGCGACATTCGTCATATTTCGTGACGTTTTCTCAAACGAAGTAAGGAGTGAGTGTTATGTGAAGTGACAGCCAAATGACTCAAGAGTCACCACAAACACATTTATAAATTTCAGGACATTTCAAATCTCTTTCTAACCGTTTCCATATGCCCTGTTAGGGCGTAAGCAGCTTTAAACCCGTATTTCGTGCCATAATAATTTTTCTAAAGACTTGGATGTCAACATAAATTTATATTTATCTCTTCTTTTCACTCTAAATGTTTTATCCTTTTAGGATTCCCCGGGAAAGTCCTAGAAATGACACAAAGTGTTTATAGTGGGACCACATTATCATTAGACTACTATTATTATTATTATTGTTATTATTATTTTTATTATTATTATTATTAGGTCCTATTATATACATTTTCTTCGGGCTCTCTCCTTAAACAGCGCATGACAGCAGGGGATGAAATGAAATCGTTGAACCGATTTGCCAATAAGGTTACGTCCATAATCAATGCACCTCGCACTGCTGTGTCTTGAAGGACACAATGACGGAGGGTGGGGTTGTGTGATGTCACGCTGCTCTTCAAGGTCACGCTAGTCAAGTTAAACTGTTAAAGCCATTCTTCACTAACTGTAAGCTACATAACTGATAAACTAATATAATATAATATAATATAATATAATATAATATAATATAATATAATATAATATAATATAATATAATATAATAACATTACTGTAATGGGAATAAACATGAATACAGGTAGTGGGAGATTGTGGTTTTAGTCCCCCTGAAAGCCGTAGCCCCTTCAAATAAATATTTCCACCTTTTTACTCTTTATGCAATAACATGTCGACAGTCAGGACACAGGGGCAGGTGCCTCTGTAAGTAAGCAGCTTACTAAAGGCCTCCCTCAAAGACTTTGTTCCAAAGAACAAGAGGCCGAACAGCAGAGTCTGACCGATACACAGTTCTGAAAGTGCCAGTGGACTACTGGGAAACTCTGCAGTGTGTAATAATGAAAACAGCCCACTCTCATTTTACTTGTTGGGGACATCCTGGAAACCCTGTCACACAAACACACCCTTGACCACAAAGTCCTGGTTCTGGTCACTCAGCCGCACTGAGGCTTTCCCCTCAGAAACCAGCAACTGTGACAATAACAACAATGAGCGTGCGTTTTAAACATCTTTTACTTATAGGTATCTTTCCCTCTCTCTCTCTCTCCCTCCGCACACGGCAGACGAGCCTCCTCGCCCCCACAGAGGAATGTTGGCCCGCTCCGCGGCTCCCCGGCCTGGAGGAGAGGCGAGCCGCGGCCCTAGCTGCACCGCGGCTATAAATCACAGCCTCCCCTCGCTGCTCCCAGTCCCCCTCCAGCCTCCGTGTTTTTGCAACAGACAGAGGAATCCTTCGCTTAATTAATTTAGAATGTGTAAATAAATCGAGGACAGTGAACTCCCCATCATCTCTGGAAACACAATATTAACTTTGGAAGATCTTCGCCCCGCCGACTTTGACACACTAAACGAACACCTGCTGCAGAAAAAAAAAAAGATGAGGGCGCACGCACACACACACACACACACACACACACACACACACACACAGTGTATCACGGACACACACGCTGCAGGGGTATTAATGACTGCAGATGTTATCCTGCAAAGATCACCAGAATATGATAGCAGGTGATGCTGCGCCGTCATTTAGAGGAGTGGGGATGTGTGTTTACTGTAAAGTCTGGATGGTGTTTTTTAGCTGGATTTAAAACAAGAGAAAGGGGGAAAAAAAAGTATATATCATTTTAAATCCACAGATTATAAAATTGTTAAGGGGTGGAGAGTTTTCTAATTAAAATCTGGCTACTAATCTGCTGTCTCTGTGATCCGTGTGACGTGTGGCCGGTGGGCACATTTACGCTGTGGACATATGACTACACAGTGCGCTGTACTTGCCCCCCCCCCCCCACAGACAGACAACTGCGGTGTAGCTGCATCTGATCGACATGACGATGAAAACACGCACGGAACAGACATTCACGTGCACGCGATCTTATTCTCTGACTGTTCACACAAGCTACGTGACCTGTCACCAAATTACGCACAGATTAAATAACAGACCGAGCGGGCTACAGAAGCGCCCCGCCATGATAACAGATTGGCCTGGACACATGAGCCATGTCCTGATGTCTAAATCCATGCACCGGTGCGATCTGCGCAAATGCCAGGAGTTAACAGACGGGGCTGGACCGCGCTCATTTGAGAGTGAGGGACAACAATAAAATCTTGACAATGTGACCGGTGAGTAGTGGCAAACAATCTGCAGCCTCTCCAGCCAGGCCTGTCGCAAGACCCCATACACAGAAACACTTGCTAAGGGAAATGCATTGTCCCCTTTTGTATGGACACAGCCTCAGGAGTCTTTCATGTTTGCAGGAGCAGAAATTCAGCGACAGCGAACGGCTAATTATCAGTTTTGTGACCCCCCCACACTTGAACTAAAGCCTCTGTCACACCGACGGGAGCTCGGGTGGTTTTATTTAGAGAAGCTGAGACGGCCCTCTGGCTCTCCTTATTTCCAACGATGTGTGTGAGGTAAAATCAACATACGACCACCGAGTCCATATCATCCAAAACGCTCAACATTCACCCACAGCGCTACTATCTCATGAAATTAAACCACAGCCTCTCTTTCTCCGTGCGGTCCTACTGAATGCTTTTCAGCGTCCCCTGGTGGTCCTTGGACCTCACATTGGGCCGCGCTTATCAACCCGTGTCCTCTGTTTGGCTGGAGCGGGACGCAGTGAAGGAGAGGCAGCGTTTCTTTGACGGAGAGGCGCAGCTGCTGCTGGTTGCTCTCACTTGTGCCATGCGGGCGCCTTCACTGGCTTCTTCCATCTGACCTTTGATGCCAGCACATTACACTCACAGCCAGGATCTGCTCGGATCAATGCCAGCGGCCTGACCCATTTATTACACTCCAGAATTAGCCTATTCATTTTTATTACAATTGAAATGTCGTTGTCGGTTTCCTAAGCAGAGCAATTGTTTCAGTAAAAAGATGTTAGCATGCCTTTATGGGTTTAGTTCAATTCAACAGTGAGTCTCTGAGTTGACAAAGTAGAAAGCGATGTTATTTGAACCGAAAGTCCATTTAAAAAAAACCAAAAAAAAAAAAAACCTTAGGATTTGCCCTTTCATTTAAGTCTTGATTTAGAGTGATTTTCGCTTATTTCTGCCATAAACTGGAAACTCATTAAAAATAGAACAATCGTTTTCTTCCAACTAATACTGATTATTATTATTTTCTAAGTCACTTCTCTTAACAAATGTTGCCCATATGAAGTAACCGGGCCTTTTAATAAAGTGCAATCATTGTGAGAAAATAAGTATTTCAATTTGTGCGCTTTTTAAAACTATCATAGCCACTGGTGTTCAGGTAGTGTTTTTTTTTTTTTTTTTCCAAACATGGAGGTAAATCGGTGAAGTTCAACAAAAGTCAGTTCTGGGTGTGATATAAGAAAAACCAAGGACACAGCAGCCTCCTGCGTCCCTAAGGAAAGGTGAAAATGAAACTTTGTTTAAGTTGACATCTAATCTTTTTCAGCGTGAAAGTGTGTTTTCGAAAAGTAGGGGGAAAACCTCGCGATAAAATTGAAGTTTACTATCCAGAGTGAAATGCGATCATGGTAAGGTCGTGGGGCCAAACTTTTTAAGACTAATGTTTATTTAGAGAAGTGAGCGCTGTCTATGGGACTCCCCGTTCTCCCAGAATGCTGCACTAATGTCTTTACCAGGCCGGAGCAGACCACCAGCAACACTGCAGCCCTCTGCAGCCTGTTGTGGCCTCTTCAAAGCAGGACTACATGCAGCACAAGACACTGTGTCCCACTAGTCCCACTAATCCAACACTAAAACCAGGTTGAATAAGTGGATAGAACAAAGTTTATCATCACTTAGGATGAGCTGCCTTTTCAATAAAACACCTAATGCAATGCAAATCCAGTGTAAAAAAAAACAACAATACAAGCCCTGAGTCACTCACTGTTAGCTACTTAGAGAAAAATATTTTTCTATAATATTTAGCTTCCAGAGACTGTGGGGGTTCTGCACGATCTGAGCTCCTTTTGATTTCGATAAAAGCTGAAATAATAATTTTCATCTTGAGGAACAATTCTTTCCATCTAGAGTTGAGTCTTAATCTGATTTTTCATTTCCTTAGAAAAAATAATAGTAGTATTGAATTGGATTTTTAGCTATCTAGGCTACCAATCTTCTTCATTTCACTCATTTTTAACGTTGGCGTAATATTGTGCACAGTCATATTTGCCAAACAAGTGAGACTGCATTAGAAGAAAGTGGCATCATCTCAGCCAAGTCTCTGACTAATTTGAAGACGAGAATAGTCTGATTGTGAAGTGTAAAAAAGGAGATATCTGCAGCACCTTTCCCCAGTGCGTGGAGAGCAGCAGCGTGTTTTCTTACAGTTTGTAAAATTGAATTAGATACGGTGGGGAATCTGACCTCTCGCCAGACCTGCATATTTTTCACCCCTCAGGTTTTAGTGTTCCTCGGGTATTTTTGTTTTCTCAGCTGGAACTGCCATTAGACATTGTGTCCGTGCCGTCCGTTTCTATCTCTACCATCTCTCTTCTCCTCTCTAACTCCCTCCAATCCATCCCACCCTCCCACCTCTGCACCAGGATCCCCCAACACCTCACTTTCTCCTCCTCTGGGCAGCTCACACTCTGCCACCAACGTTGATCTGACAGGCAGACTGGACTGCAACACACATACAGCCCTGCAGACCATGGGCATGCGCGCTGTGCACACAGTATACCCAGAGGATGGTGCTTGCATACACAGGAAATCTCATGTAGGCACAGGACCTCATGTCAAGTGACAGCGCTAATCACATGGACCACTTTGTTTCTTTATGAGAGATTTGTGAGGATTAGTTTCATTTATTTTCCATGAGCAATAGAATGAGTGAATGTGTGAGTCAGCCATCATAAGATTTAATCAAATCATGAACTCAGTTTTACATATAGGGTTAAATAACGACATCCTTTTTCAGGAAAAAAAAATTGGCTTATGAGTTGTTAAAAATGATTTCATGCACCATAGTGTAATTGCCACTGGTGATTTCAAAGTTCCAGTCAAAGGTGTTGTTTCAACAAAAACAACAATTTGGCTTGTTATTGTGTAATAATGGTTCTCTTGCTTAAACTTGGTTAGTGGAGTATGCAGTTTTGAAAGATGGACACCTTCCTCTATGTGAGTTATTGACTGAAAGTGCCTGTGCAATTGCACACAATGTAGGCCCATATGATTCTCCAGCAGATAAGAGCCCTGAGGAGCCACAACAGCAGTTATAGAGTCGGCAGCGTCACGGCCTGCGAGCAGCCACTTCACTGGAGAGGCAGAGTGTACAGGAGGAGTCAAGGCACAGAGAGAGATGGATAAAAGATGAAGAGAGATTAAGAAGAAGACAAAAAGATATGTGGTGCTGAAATATTTTTTCTCATTTTTACCTCCTTACAGTTGCTGCAGAAGAATTTATTATGTTCACATTGCTATTTTTCTTTCTATAACATGGATTATGTATTAAAGTCTGCAAGTGCCAGGAGGTCTGAATTTACAACAGCTTTTTATATCAGCTCATATTTGACTTGCTAAGCTTTATGTGGTTAAGTGTAGCCATGTGAACAGGTAGACAAAACATAATACAGGTCTTATAAATGGCAGCCTCTGCAAAGAGCTGCTCTTCAAATACCTCACACATATTAACTCAAACATAGACTTATCAAACTGGCTCTGTCAAACACTAAAGCATGCAAGGCCTTTATTTCTATTTTATTTTTTATTTTTTCACGTTATTAATATCAGTTCATGCAAAATAATGGGATAAAGCCGCATCACTGTGTTTCACTCTACAACCGTATCCATGTGAGGTCTTTGCAGATGAGGATGAAAAGCCGAAATCCAGTTAGTACTGATGTATCATAATGGAGTGATTTTTTTTCATCTGTGAGTGTATCTGTATATGTGTGTGCGTGTGTATGTGTGTGTGTGTGTGTGAGTAAGAGAGAGTTCACAGAAAACCGCGGCTGAAAGGCAAGCCAAATGGAAAGGCCAGAGATGATAAGGCCACTCTGAGGCTCCTTATAGAGGAGAAATGTCACACGTAAAGAAAGGAAAGCAGAGCAGAGAAACAACAGCCTCCACAGTGAGAGGCTGATGCAGGGGTGAAGTAGCCTGAGATTGCACTCTGAGTAGAGGCAAAGGGGCATCTGATCGTGTGTGTGTGTGTGTATGTGTGCGTGCGTGTGCGTGTATGCATTTGGATGGGGGGAGGTTAATGCTGTTCATGACTAGTAGAGTCATTTCACAAGGCTGGAGGCATGGCTGGATGATGGATTGGAAGCTGAAGGGGTGAGCAGATGGGTAAGTAGAGAAAGTGAGGTTAAGTGGCAGTTAGATGTTGCACACCTAAGTAGATCAAGAGTGGGGGAGTGAGTGTGTGTGTGTGTGTGAAAGAGAGAAAGAGGGAGCGAGAGAGAGGGAGGGAGGGCAGAAGAGCAGAATCAGACAGCCAGCTCTATTTCAGAGTGCCTCTGAGACATGAATGTAGTCTGAATATTGTGCTTGTGACAAATTTCACATTTTTTTCTACCAGTATATTTACTGTTAGAGTCTGATGCTGGTGCTGCTCTTTTGTTCCCTACTACGGTAATGGTGTGTTCTCACAGTGTGCAACCAAACTGAAAGTTTATTTCCTATTAAAGCCAATGACCAAAGTCTGACTGTTCAGCAGTCTTGTCAGCCATGTGTAAATTCTTCCCACTCATTGGCTATCTGCAGCCATAAAAAGCCAATCTGTGCTCTCTGGTTTTTGCACTGATGTCTGTTTTATGAGCAATCACTGTATCTGGACACAGCAAAATTGGGGTTATAATCATTCAAAGCTTTCCAGTTACTAATGATTTTTTTGGACCGTTGAATTTGAGGGTTCAGTCTGAAGTCACTATACAAAGATCCTGTTGATTTGATAAATGCAACCTTTTCCAACATTCCCATACAATTTAAGCCCAATGAGAAAAGGCTTAAAAATGCAGATTACACGTTAAGAGGACAAGAAGTGTGAGAACATAATGTTCCCCCAACACACATTGGACTTTTTTCTTTTCTTTTCTTTTTTTTTTTGTACCAATATTACTATTTTGAAATGTGTATTGTTTTCTCATTTGAAAATGTAACTTAAGTAAGAAACCATAAACTCAGATTAAAGGTTAAAGAAATGTTTTAGAAGGACAACTTTATGGTTGGTTTATGGTTTGGCACTCGAGTTAAAATTCTTCACTAAAAATTAAAAGTTAACCAACAGTAGAAAGCTGTCAGAGATGAAGGCAATTGTAGACATCATTCAGCACCACCAGAGAAGAGAAAACAGCTTTAATAAGCACATGCCACCTAGCTAATATAGCCTGTTGAAACAATGCGATATTGTGAAAGTCAACATCCAAATGGGAGCCCGGTCAGAAACCTGCAGTTGTGTGGGACCACTAAATACAATGATGCAGTAACTAAACCAAGAGTCTGCAGCCATGCTACTGGCTCTGTGAGGATAATGGACAATGGTCGTTTGAGCTAAATGACAACATCAGCATTTACCATGGGCTATTTGGCATCTTAGTTTACAAAGTTAGCATGCTAACATTTGCCACTAATTAATATACACAGCTAAGTCTGACTGGATTGGCATTAATTTTTGCAAACATTTAGTCATAAACCAAAGTGGTGACAAACTAAAATGTTGACCTAATGGGGGCACTTGGTGAAAATCAAGGGATCAAAGTTATTACAGTTCATTCTGAGGTGGACATGAATGTTTATACAAAACATATCTTAAAACTATAAATGTCAACATTACGTTGGAGTCCTCCTCTGGGGACCATACATACATGTCTGCGCAAAAATGACAATGTCCTCGACAGCTGTTGAGGAATGGGGGCTTTAGATATGGGCAACATTTGTGCAATCGGTTTTCTATTGCTCATTTACACATCACATCAATGATATCGTGTCACCGTGCGCCCAGGCCGCAATACAAGCTAGAACTGCCACTGCTGTTGAGAGATACTAGCCTGCTAACCAAAGTAGTGGACCAAGAGACCAAGAGACCAACTGACATTGCCATCCCCGAGGCCTCAGAGAAAGAGCTTCTGTGGGTGGAGAGAGACGGGCCACACTGCCAGGCGCCAACAAGGTTTGGGGAGGAGGGATGTGAGTTGTGCATGTTTATGTCTGTTTGTCTTCTCCCATATTATGAGCTGGCTGTGCTGGGACAGGCTGTCCGGGTGGCATGCCTGTCATGGGCCTGTCGGTGCTCTGTCACAGACCATTGTGGCAGCAGGCGATTGATGAGGAGCAGCAACAGGAAGACTGTGGGCTGCTGGGAAACAGGAACAGGAAGAGGAGGAGATGAGAAGAGGATGAGGAGGAGGAAGAGAACTCAAGTTGCATGTAGGAAAGTGGGGCCAAACTGATGATGTGGCAAAGCCAGGTAACTGAAAGTGCTCAGGAAAAGGTCAGAAATTCATGTCTGAAGACTGGACTGTCAACCACTGTGTTACATATTAGTGTCTGCTGGACACTGATCAAATGATCCAGTTACTGTGCTCTTCGTCTGAAGCGCTCTCCCACTCCCTCATCTTTTTGCCTCATGTGTTATCAGGAAATTCCAGATAAAGTGTCTTTCTAAGTCCCATTTAACACGTGTGGTGAAAGAGTTGTTGCTTCCTGTCTGGTCTGAACAAGAAAAATACAGGACAGGATTATAATCAAACCTGAGGCAAATCATCCTGAAAGTCAAAAAGCATATAATTCACGCCATTTTTAGAATATTTAGACCGCAACATCACAACTCTGATGAAGTCATGTGAATTATTAGTTACAAAAAGGGAATATTTAGCAGGAATCCCAAACTCACACACACTGATTGTATGACAAATGCCACCCAGGGCCACAGTTAGAAACCTGGGCACCAATTCAGCAGTTTAACAGTTCTGACACAATCAATATCAATAATCCCTGACATGTTTCAGAGACTCTGTCGAGCTCTGGGGCTTTTAAACTCACTCCAAGACCCTTCAACCCCCAGCAGCACTCCTAACTCCACCCACCTGCTACTCCAAGACAGTTAAAACAAACAGTATTTCCAAATAAAGTCTGGTCTTAACCTCTCTTTCCGCTGAATCTGCTCTCCCTTTCTTACTCCTCTCCAATTATCCTAATCCTTCCATCCACTCTGTGATGTTTCCTCTCTCTTTTTTTCCCTCCAACAGCCGCCAAGGGATGTAACGGCTGATGTACGAAGGGTAATGGTCCTCCTCTTCCTCCTTGCACCCCTGCTGTCCTCTCCTCTTGGTTTGCTCGGTGGCTCTCCCTCCCCTAATTCAATTCTACATGCTTTTCTTGGCCTGACCGGCTCCTGTCTTCATTCAAAAATTTTTCTCTCTGCCTCCTGCATTTCTTCTCTGACTTCCTTGCTTGCTCCATTAAATCCATCTTCACTTTTTTTTAAACCTATCTTTTTTTTTTTTTTTTTGCCTCTTCTCCCACTCTTCTTCAACTCCCAGCATTCTCTGTCTCTTTTCTCTCCCCTCTTTCTGTCTCCCTTGCTCCCAGTTGCTATGTTTTTAGTGCTGCATCTGATTTGCAACCTCTGGATGGTCCCCGTCTTGCTCCCCTTCTCTGGGCCGTCTGCCTCCCTCAGAGGGAGCTGCTCACTGGGGCTGAGAGGGGTCATGCCTGGGTGAGGTATATCACTTCCCCCTATCTCCTTCTGTCCTTTCCTTATTCACCCTTTAACTCCTCTTTTCTCTGTACCTCTTTCTCTCCCTTCTTGTCTACTGTTTCTCCTCTCCTGACATCCCTCCTCCTTCTCTTATTCCTTTTTCCCTCCTTTCCTCTTCAACTAACATAATTGATTTGTTGAATACCTCCAGAAGCACATCAAGCCAAAAGCCTGTTCCAGCTCTACCTTTAAAAATGTCATTTTACTAAGAGAGGCTTGTATTTGGAAATAAAATGATATTTATGACCTCAACATCTCCTGTGTACTGCATACTGTATATATGGGACACATGCAAATCTCTTTTGTGCCAACACAGGAATGATTTAGGGAAGGAAATGTGAGTGCAGGAGGGTGCGAGAGCGCTGATGAATTACTGTATATGTGTGAAAGAGATGCTGTTGAAGAGTTTTGTGTACACAGATGCAGAAAGAGAAAGAACCACAAAGAGAGACTGATGAGGAGGAAAGAGACAAAAGGGCGAAAGAGAAGATGGAGATAGAGAGAGAGAAAAAAAACAGAGACTGGCCAGTGTTCTTGTGGGGGGCAACTGAGGGGATCGTCTTCCCCCCTCTGCTCCTCACTGGCCCCAGCCAGAAGCCTCCAGGGGTCCCTGGGTTCCTGAGGAAAAACATCTCGGCCCCCATCACCCCTGAACCCAGTGCTGGGCTGTTTACCTTGGCCTGGCTGCCTGACAGCTTTACTGATGTTACATACAGGCACACAGGGACCCTGAGTCAGAGAGGGAGAGGGAGCAGGAGCACGGGGAGTGAGGAGGAGGAGGAGGAGGAGGAGAGCAGGATAGATGGGGAGTGGAGGGGCAAGGAGGATGGAGAATGGGTGACAAGGATAGAAGATGAAGGGGAGGAAGAATGGGCATGGGATTTGGTGGAAAGGAGAGAATAGAGGAGTGAAGGAGCTGGGAGAGTGAAAGGTGTGAGTGAGCTAGAGTGTTAGCTTACTCTGATCTTAATCACCACGATCAGATCCATTTGGGGAGATCTGCAGAGGAGAGAGCTGTTCAGAGGGCAACAGGGTGCACACTAAGTACACACTGAGAAGAAATATTGCCGGCAAAAAGTCTGCACTAAAAATACAGGCATTAATTTTCATCAGGTTTCTAAGTCGATCACTGTGCATATAAAGCAATATTTTGTTTTTAGGATCATTGCTCAATGTAGTATGTGAGATTTGAAAAGCAAATGTGGAATGGAGACCCAATATTTTGACAGGAGGTAACGTTACTCATTACAGTGTGCTGTAGAAATGTATAGGCATTTTCCATACTGGTCATAGGGAGAGAATGAGGCAGGGAGGGGGCCACTGGCCCTCACTATACAAATGTTGACTGTCAAGTATACCATATCTATTGTAAATAAATGAACATTATCAATTTGGAAACTTTGCATCATGGAAACTCCTGTATTCATTCAACTAGAGCCAACATAAATTATGAGTAAGAAAAGCTGGAGCAGGATTTGGTAGAAATTCAGTAGAGATGTCCGAGATGATCAATTTTTTTGCAGTAAGTAAAAGAACAAAAAAACAGGAAAATGCTGGAAACAGATCCTTTATCCATTTTGGACCAAATCTCTCCTCTCATGTCTGGCAGTTTGTCTATGTGTAGGCGTTTGTTTGTCCATTTGTGGGCCACAATGCTGGGTTGGGCCAGGCCACAGGGGTTTCTGTGATGGGGTGGGAGGTCTGTGTTTTGCTGCTCAGAGCTCTAAGTCTTGTTTGTCTGTCCTGAGCAGCTGGACAAGCTGTAATAATACAAACAGGCCTTTGAACAGGCTGCTGTGTTGTGCCGCTCCGGCTTGGGTTACATCCCACACGCACACTTGCTTGCTCAGAAACACACACATATGTCGAGCAGACTGGCAACCACACACACACAAATTCATACCCCAAGAACATATGTTCACACACTCACGAATGCAGGTGGGCGTGCAGACATGTATGGACACACACAAACACAGACACACACAGCATTGCACTCTGAATTGTTGATCACAACTAAATACTCCTGCACTGATCTCTTCCTGTCTTACTTTGACTGATCATCTTCAGCTCTCAGCCATCACCGCGTCTGACAGGCTGTTTGTCTGCCTCCTCTGCTTGTTTGTTTGTTTGCTTGTATGAACAGACGGATGGCCTGCTTGCTGTTTGTTTATGGCTGATCATTTGTCACAATAAATCATTAGGGATGGACACACACATACACACACACTCTTTTGAGCTAACTGGATTGTTTCCACCCTTCTCAAACTGATCTAGGCTTACACAAACACTTCAGACTCACAGCGCTGTCATCCTCACACACTGGAAACTGCAGCTCCCTCAGAGAGAGAGAGAGAGAGAAAAAAAGGGACATAGTTGAGTGCCATGCCACTCCACTACACTGACGGATGACTTCCTCCGTTGTTATGTAATGGAGTTCTGGGCTTCACCTGCCCTGGCCGGGCCAGTGGCCTCTGTACACAAACACCAGGATATGAGAGGACAGGGAATTGGTCTGTAGGTTGCTGGGTCACTCCTCTGGAGATGTACAGCACAACCAGTGGGGGAGGAAGGCTTCATATGACAATGTACCACACACACTGTTTTGTCACACTAATGCGCCTATGTAATTCATATAATATTAATATAGTTACAGGTCACAATGGAGATATGCAATGCACTGACACAAACTAAGCATTTTGGTTAAAGCCATAGAGCTACACCAGCCAGGGCCCTAGTATTGTAAATGCTGGGCGACTGGCACTGATTACTAGTATACCTCTATGGAATAGAGCCATTGTAAATGTTATTAGTTACATCTGTGCTTTTCCTGCCATAACAAGTCAAACTTTTTGTTGTGAATAAATCTCTCAGATCTGGGACTTTTAATCAGAGCTTTATTAAATACAGCTGCCGCTGGTGTACCTTACTCCTAAAGACAAATTCTTATTGGACGTTCCATATGCACAGCTGTTTTCAAGCAAATTAAACCCCTGTCCAGGTTGAAGTTGGCTGGAGCTGTGCATGGAGGCACCGGATGTGACTAAGCTTATTTAAGTAATATGACAAAGGTGTGCCAAAGGTGTAAAAGATGCAAGAACACTAACAGTAGAAACAATACTCTATATTAACAACAGCAGTGGCGGTAGCAGTAAACTGCATTTTGATTGACAGCACTATTTATCTGCCCACAGGCCTGAGTGTGGGAGCTGCGTTTCAGAAGAAGTAAAATAAGTTAAAAAAAAAAAAAAAAACACCTGTGTCGGTGTGAAGATTTTTTCAACAGGATTTGAAAATAAATGTTGAATATCACAAACTGAACATCCTGTATAAGCTAAAATAACTGGATAAAAGTGACGTGATTAAAATGTCATTGCTCCTTCCTGAATACTAAAGTGACAGTGCCAGGGGGCAGAGAGCCAAGGAGGGACTCAGGCTGTGATCTGCCTGGATTATCCAGCTATGGGTTATACAGAGTTGACCATCTGGTCACAAAGGCAGCAGTGATACAGTTACTCATCCCTGACAGCGAGAGAGAGAAGCATGATGGAGAGATAGATACACAGACAGAGATGCCTGAACCGAAAAAGATTTTTTTGCAAATTATTCATGTGTCACAAGGGACATCAAACAGTCTAAGGCTTAGGGCTAGTACTATCAATCCCACTGAGGGTCAACATTCAGACATCTCACGAGCTAAAGAGCCATCTCTGGATAGCTCAACCAATTCAGCACGACAACACCAGTGAATATTTCACTTACATGGCACAACTAGTGAGAAAGCGTAGTTCAGTAAGATACGTCAGCTGAATGTTTAGAGTTAGCCATAACATTAGCCAAATGCACAAAGTGGGCTAAAGGGTCTGTTGGAGTATGTTAGTAACTTTGGTTGCTGCAGCTTTACTGTAAGATGTGCATTCGACTGAACGTATACTTCAGTTCAGCCATCCATAATTTTAACCTAAACATAACTATTTTCAGCTTTATACATAATCTTAACTATCTCAAGCCTTAACCAGGTCCTAATGACATTTTATTATTAAACCCAATCTTGTAGTTGCCAAGAGAAACATATTTTTGCATTAAGCTGAATATCATGTTTTGTATAATGCATAATGATTTACTTCTTATTGCAGTTTTGGATAAATCTGGCCAGAAAATTACAGACCAAAAGAAAAAAAAAAAGGAAAGACAGGGGGACATGGAGAAAGGAGGGGAACCGAGTAAACAAAACAGAATAACAAGAAGAATTTCCAAAAACAAAAGTGTGTCTCTGTCCTGTCCTCCCAGCCTCTTGCTGCCCTCTACTCCTGACCTCGAGGCCTTGGGGTGAGTTTGTAAACTGTTTCCCAGTGACCTCAACATCTGACCACCCTGTCCTCTACTTGCAATAAAATACAGACAGCCGCACTTGGAACACAAGCCAGCCACATCAGCAAAGACCAACAAGCAGGCCTGACAGCGTCCGCTTCAGCAGAGAGAAAAAGTCTTCCCAAAAAACAGAGTATGTTATCATGCTGTTCGCTTGTCTGCCTCGGTTTGTACTTCCTCATTTTGATGTTAAATTTATGTTGTGGTGGGACCAGTGGGTTGGTCTGTGCATGGTAGATGTATGTGGGTGCACATAAGCAACTCCTTGCTCCATTTATCAGCTCATATTTACTTGTGAACTTTTTTGGGAGTGCACATGACATGGTTCAGTGATTTTTTTCTGTCTCGCTCTCTCAGTCTCTTTCACCACTTTTTGTTTTTACATGGCACGCTGGGATTTGTTGTTGTGTTTGGTTTGCAACTCCTCAGCCGCAGTCTTCATTAGATAATGACGGGGAACAGTATTTGTGGTGGGAAGGTTGAGGGTCACAGCACTGTTTGGAATACACACGCGTGACTGGGTGGTCAGCCATGTTGTGCTACACAGACTCTGGTGAGTCAGCAAAAACAACTGCTGCATGTGTTCTGGAGGAAAAGCTAGCTAGATGTGAGTCTCTGCTTTCTTTGACAATGTTATGTGTTAGATTTGATTTGAGCTGTGGCTAGAAAATTATGATTATGTTTGCATTAAGGAAATTTCTGATATTTCTGCAAAATAAAGTGTGTCCATCAGCTGTCTTCATGCAATCAAGAGGACATTGCAAGATTACATAATTAACTTAGAGCTTATAACACTTATGCATCACAACATTGCTGCTTTTGCAGTTAGAAATTCCATCAACATTCGTAGCTTAAGGAACAACTGTGTTGTTAGACCAACAATTTCTTTTTGACTTATGGGCTTCATCTGGGTCATAACAACACATTTATTTAAATGCTTAAACTCATTTAAATGTATAGCCCTCTACAAATGCTGCTGGAGTTTCTGACTTCTTGGAAGTAGATGAAACTATGGCAGAATTCACCACTGTGTGTACCTACATAAAAAAGTTATTGCAGCTTTTTACTAAAAGCAGCTAAGAAAATAATGTGGTTTTACATATTTGTGTAGTTAAGTATAGGCCAGACTACATCCAGTAGTTCTCAAACTTCTTCACATCAAGGATACCTAAACTGACAAATTAGACCATGAAGCCCCATCTGATAAGATTTTTGCTGTAGGTGTTTGATTACAGAGAGTGAGACCAGTGACCAAAATAGTTGTATTCTGTCATTATGTTTCTTATGGATGGAGTTACAGTGAAAATAAATGATTCCCCTTCTTTAAGGACCCCGCTTTGAAAACCAAAAAAAACAAACAAAACAAAAACCAAAGTTAAAAAGGGCATATTATGGCCATCTTCAGTGTTCCTCATTTTATTGTAGTGTCTTCTAAAATACATTTAGCTTCACTGTTCCTCTGTCTTAAACACTGTTACAGCTCAGCGCTCTTTAAGCCCCCCCCCCCTGAAGCTGATTGGTCAGTTTCACAACTTCACTTCCGCCGGCATCTTGCCTTCTTGCGAAGGTGTAAACAAACACTTGTAGCATTTGCATTATGTCCTTTCTGCCATACCAGTTTGAGCCAGAGTCCGATCTTGAATAAGGAGATCATAGTCCCGACCCACCTTTGTAAGAAAGATTAGAGCAAGAAAACAAGCCTACTCACTGCAGGGAAGTCGGAAGGACAGAAGTGCTGAGGATAAAGAAGCTCCACAGTCTAACATCACAACACTCATAACTTGGAATACTTTGATGGAAAACCCCTTTGTTTTGCTTTGATCCGCAGACACTTACGGACCAAAGGAATATGAATAACCGCGGAATCGACGGACGAACTGACTAAACGACCGCCAGAGGTAGCTTGTGGCCACCGCCCCACCAGCTTACTGGTTTACAATACTGGTAACTGTGAACGAATCATACTTTTGTACGCACAGTGTCTGAAAAATGAATGAAATTGTGCAATTGTGCATAATTTGTCCGAGCTAACGAGGTATAGCATGTCAATATTGACCAACTGTCCAAGGATTTTTCTTTTTGTGCCCTTGCTGCTTTGCACTAATGCAAAAGGTTAAACATCACAAATCCACAGATAATATAGCACACTCACAGGTTGTGACCTGAGTCTCCTGTTGGAAGACCAAGTGGGAAGTGCTCTGTCCTTGACAAATAGGCCTAACCAATGTTGAAGTGCAGAATCCAATTGTACATGGTGTTTGAAGAAGTCCCGGACTCACAGTGAAACATTTGGACCAGAAGAGGGAACCTGGTAAAATGAATTCTACGCACCGAGCTCTTTGTGGTTCTGCCATTGGCAGTGCATACAAAGTAGATGTCTTGAGAACACAGTGTCTTTTCGGCATAGCTACAAAACAAAACAAAACAAAAAAAATCTTTTCCTGGCCTTCATTTTGAGTAGTTGTGTGCTGTGCTGTGCTGCGTGCCAAGCTTGCAGGTGTGCAGCACTGAGGGACATACAGATGTGAATAGGTGCAAATGAGAAAAATGGGTTTTTCCCTGACAGAGTTGCTACCTTTGGCGTGTACTTTGGGCCTTGCAACTTCGTAGACCATTAACATGCACTAAAAGGCATATAACACACTATAGGAAGAGGAAAATTTGAAAAAGCATAATAAGTCCTCTGTTTTTGAAAGAGAACATTCAAGCAAACTAATATAAAAAAAACACATTGCACCTTTTTTTTCCAACTCTTTTCAGTTTTGGTCATTAGCAGATCAAGCAGTAACTGTTGTAGTAACTGTTGTGATTGGCATCAGGTGAGGAAGAGAAACAAACAGCAACAGGAACTTTTACCTTCCTGACCTCATTTAATTAAGCTGAACTTTAGTGTGCCGATGTGTGTGTGCGCAGAAATGCTGAGCTACTGAAAATGCTTAGGTGTTAGCCACTAAGCTAGCTGGGGTAGGGATGCTAACTGTGCAGCTACAGCCTGGGACTCAGTTGAGTGCGCTTGCATTACCTAGCAGTATTTTGTGAAACAAGCAGATGAAGTAAAACACAGGACGACAATGAGCTTAGACCCCACACTGGTTTTTAGGTCTGGCGAACTCCACAGTGACCGGAAAACCCTCTGATGATACATAGCACACTTTGGATGGTTGAGGTGTATCAGGCAGCGCCATCTTTGGACGCCTCTGACCAAAGATTTAAGACTGTGCAGCCTCCTGCGGCTCTCCTTCTCTCCAGACACGAGTAGAACAGACACAAAAACTCTGACTTTCCCTTCCATTGGTTTGACTGAAGAGGACATTTTTTATTTATTGTTTGTGTGTAGGCCAACTTGCCTCATAATTTAGAGAAATACAGTGAAATATATTATGTATATGAGAGCTTCAAGAGTAGTTCAAGAGTTATTTGTAGTTCAGTTTAAATAGCAGGAATCAGCTGTTAAGAGTTATATGATAAGAGTTTATTGTTGTTAATATGTGCACCATGTATAGATATTTAAATTAACTAATTTATTCATATGCTTTAACTTTTTGGTTATTTATAATGTTGTCTGGGGTTACTTACCTAAAAGATGATATGGTTATAAGTGAATAAGCGTGAATTTAGGTTGAATTTTGTTTGCAGGTTGTAATAATTATACTTTAATGAAGTAAACCCACATCTTTGTAATCTATACATAAACACATGCAGATCCAGAGTAGTTAGCAGGCTCTGGCCTCTCACGAAGCAATCAAAACAAGCGCAACTGGCTCTTGCCTGGCTGTCTATTTCATTACATCATCATTTGCATAAAGTTGAGTTTTCTCAACTTTACCCTGTAGTGCCAGTGGATGCCGTTTCAATCTCTGTAACTCAAGCTGCAACGCCAGGTCCCATGTGTCGCAGTGAACAGCAGCCTATTGCTTTCCCAGCTTTTGCATCCATATAAGTGAACGGAGTATGTCCTACTCTATGTCTAATACATAGTGAAGGACATTGGGAGAGGTTATCCAGTGCTTTTTAGTCTTTATTTTTTGGACGTTCTGTTAGAGTGAAGGCGTCTAACGGTGCTGGCTACATGACATGAATGCTTCATCTACAGGAGAAGCAAAAGCATGTACCGTTGTCTATTAGTACCATTCCATCAACCTTTATCGCTCATTTTTCTATATGCCAACTTTTCCATCTTAACCAAGTTTGAACAGGTGTCAGTTTTGTTTTTTTCTGAACAGATTCAAAATGTGCATTTAAACTGGTGGGTGGACTGTGCTGTTAGTGTCTATGAGCTGCATCAAGAGTTAATGTGAATTAGTGAGAGTGTTTATTATTTCATTGACTCGGGCTAGGCTTTAGGCCTCCCTTGCTTCACTGTTGTGTTGGGGTGGAATCAGTAGCACTTGCATCATGCAGAAACATAGCACGCATGTGTCTTTTGTTGGTCTTTAACTGTCTAACTGATCGCCCCTGCTGTTTTTTAGCATTTGTCAAGGTTATGTCTAATGTGTGTAATAACGTGTGTTTCACATTAGAACAAAGGGGATCCACTTTGGAGTACAGGAGAGAGAAAGGGGAGTGCATAATGAGAAAAGGACAGAGAAAGAAACGGGGAAAGAGAGAGAAAAGGAGGTTTTTCCAAAGGTATGCTGAGCTTAGGCCTGGTAGCAGAGTGACAGATGAGACAAGGGAGGGAAGATCAAGAAATAGGATGGAAATCAAATGGGAAATGACTATGAAAGTCGAGCAAAGGGGTGGAAAAGGGAGGGTGAGTTGGTGGGAAAGAGCAGGAGGGCATGTGGAGGCCACGCGAACCACAAAAAACGGGGTGAAATGAAAAATTTGATGAAGCCCTGTTGGCCAGCGGGGGCCAGATTGAGCACGCAGGAGGGAGGGAGCAGTTGGGATAAGGCTGTAGAGGGGCTATCGGGAGCAGCACATCTGCAAAAGCCATTAAGGAGTGTGTATGTATGCGCCATGACACTGTGTTTTCTCTGCCAGCCCTGGCTTGGGCCTGCGCGGCAAAACTGGGATCGGGTTTCGTCAGCGTGCAGTGGGGGGCCGTCTCCAGTTGACGCGTGATGATTTAGTCAGGTGTGAGCGTGCACTTTCCAATTTGGAGGGAAATAAATTAGAAGTGATTTTTTATGAGGCCTCTGTCCCAGGCTGTCTCAAGGCACTCTCTCCCTCCCACTGTGCACTGTCAGCCCAACTGATGTGTTTATAAAGAGTGCTGCATTGGGAGCAGCCCCCACATAAACACACGCACACACACACACACGTGCACATGTACAGTACATAGGACATGCAAAAACACACATGTGCATGCAGACAAAAGTAATGCAAACAATGACATGAATGAAAAACACACATGCGTCAACAGCATATAGTCTTGGCTGTGTCTTCACACATAAATACAGTTTTCCAAGCACGAAAGACACACACACTTCTCATACACGTTCGCTCGGCAGGAGTGGAGAGGGCGAGAAATTTCACTACCGTTTCATTTTTTGTGAACTTGAACCTATAACATAATCACCAGGCCTGAAAAACAAAGCTGGAATAAGGTCAAGGACAAGAAGAAGACAAACAACAATAGGAACAATAACCTCAACAAGCACACAGAAGATAAGTGTTGTCACTGTGGTTCTCATTATAAACCGTTATAAACTCTGGCTGGGCAGCATGCTCAGTCAGTTCAGTGACTGCATCTAGACGGTGTTACTCAGATAAATAAGAACAGTAACGTTCTTCCAGATGCAGTAGCAGCTCTGGTTGATATTTAAGTAAAAACAGCAAAACCCAGGTGTGTTAGTAGTAGAAGATGCAGAGCAGAACAGATCCAGGCAGAGATGATGGTTTTCTGAGGCGAGGGAGACATGTTTGAGCTCCACTGGGGTTTGGAAGCCGGAAACCCAAATCCCACCTGACCTCTGACCTCTGTTTGGTTCCCCTGTTACTGCTCCCACATATGGCTCTGGCTGCCTTTACTAAATGACTGCCTGACTTGTCTTGTCTGCCTGACTCTCTACATGGATGTTTTTTGTTTATCCCTCTGTCTCTGCCTGCCTGTCTTGCTGTCTGACCTGTCTGTCTGTTGGCCTGTCTGGCTGTGAATGAGTGTGTGTCTCTGTCTTTGAAAGTGTTTAAATTCACCTAAATATATTCTTTCTTATGAAATCTTTAATTAATAATGAATTTACAATTAGTGTTTAAAAAATTATGGAAATACACTTATTTGTCACACCTCACATTGATGTCTGTTCATTGCATCGTCTAAATGACGTTATATCATCCGTAGTTGCAGAAGATACTGGTTGTGTAAAAGAAACTGGGCCTGTACTTTTCAAGCAAACTAAAATATAGGTGCTTGTAGCTGAAGAAAACAAACAAACAAATACAACAGGTCAAAGTTGAACTAGGTGATTGGTAAAAAAACAGCTGAAATTATTCCCATAGTTTAAGTTATAAAAACATTGAATCATTATGTAAAGAAGAGCTGTCATACACTATTATTTAATATCAATGGTAAGTGCTTTATAATTTCTGATCATGTGTATTGAGGGTTTTTTGTACAAGTGCGTGTCTATATGTTAATTTGTGCATAGAAAAGCCTTGTACTATTAAAAAAATCTTTTTATGGGTATTAATGTAAATATTTCAAATGTTTTTAAAATTTGAGCAATTTTTTTACTAAACTGTTAATGTAAGTGAATTATATTAAGAGAGGTCAAGGCGGAGTCTTAAAAGCAAGTTTGTCTTGTTAAAGGTGAAACACCTCAGTCAAAGAACGAGAACACTGGAATATGACACAAAACAAATCCAGCAACATCAGAAATACTTATTGTGCATAACCACTTGGATGTTTAATCATAAAATAATAATATATTATCCTATACAGAGAATTTTTCAGGTTTACTTTCACAACAGAACTCTTGAAGGACAGTCCTACAACCCTGCAGGCATGTACTGTACAGCCCGTAAAGGGGAGAATGGGGAAGCAGGGTTGTGGCTGAAATTGGATGTGCTTCGTCAAATCTTCTCCGTTCATGCGCAGCTGATGGTAGGCACTTTGGGTTTGGCACTTCATTGACTGTAGAATGAAGAATGAAATCTCATCTCATCAGCACACCACAACGATGTAAACTGAAAACACACACTGCCTCATCCATTACCTCAATTGAAAAACATCCCGTTTGAATGTCAGCGCATGCAGGGATACTTTGCCTCTCTATGTGCATCAGTAGACTACGAAGTATGGTGCAGTCTCCATCACATTTAGTTGCACTAACATTTGAAAATTACCTTTTCACTAGTTCAGTCTCCAGATTCATCAATTATTTTAGAATAGTGAAAATACCAGATTGGTAAAATTTGATTGTTTGAAAGGTTGATGTGGTTTTACTGTAATATTTATCAGGTAGAATTTACACTAAGGATGTTGATAAATGCCTCTGAGTTTAATACAAGTCTTTATAAAAGCAGTTTAAACCATTTTGATCACTAAGATTTTAATGCATCATTCGGTCAATTTAAAAAAAATTAGAAAATTGGATATTGCTAATCTCATGAGTAATGGTTGTCATATTAGGATTTTATTTTCTAAGGGTTGTGACTTTTCATCTTACCCTCCTTTTTAGCAATAAAACAACTTTGCAGTTGCTTTTCCTTTCATCTAAGGGATTTGTGCATTTGCAAAGGGTTATAATACAAGACCGTAGTTTATTTAACTAAAACCCATTTGCAGCAGTTAGGACATTTACAATGGAACTTTGAACAGGAAGTCAGTACACAGCCGTCATCTCCAGGAGAGTTGGTCTGAATTTGCCTAACCCTCCTACACACAGCAGATAAACTAAGGAGATTGGGAACTTTTTACTGAGGGGGTCAAAGTCTCCTTCCTTTACGAGTTGTTACAACATGAATGGGAGCACTGAGAGAAGGAGGGAGCGACTGAGGAACTAGGTAGGGAGGGAGGAAAGGCAGAGGAGGAGGAGGGGGGGGGGGGGGGGGGGGGGAGTGAATGGTGTAGTTTTTCTCAGCTATAGCGCCCCTGAGCGAGGTGAGAGGTGGGGGCCAGGGGGCACTGGCTGGGTGGTCAGCATGATCAGCAACCTGTGTGTGTTTATGTGTGTGTTAATGGCTGTGTGTGCATGTTAGAAAGTCAGAAAGAGAAAGGAGTTCCGTATGCTAAGTATCCAACCGTGGGAATAATCAAAAGCATCTCATATTTCCTCAAGGCCGTTTGATCCTTTGTCTGTTCATGTTTTTCAATCAGTTTTCTTTTCCCTTAGACTGCTTCTATTCTTGTGTCATTGTTATTCCACACAAAGCTTACACATGCACATTCTCTGAGGTTTGCTCTTTATGGGCTGCAGAATGAGGTGTAGACCAAAATGACTACTCTAATCGAGTAGCTGCATGGGTCCTAAAACAACAGACTGCTTTTACCCAATATAATTCATTCCTCTTGACCATAAAATACCCAGGTTTAATAAAAAAGGCATCAAGCATTGAAAGCATTACTGTTTCACTTCATATAGACTCTTAGTAAGAAAAACACAGCAGCAGAGAACTATATTCAGTTAGGGATGTGGGATGATACTGTTAAAGGGATAGTTTGACATTTTGTGAAATGCACTTGTCCACTTTCTTTCTAACTTTATTTAGGTTTCTTATCATAGCTCTGACAAAGGTGCCTTAAAACATCTCTTTAGACATTAGGGAGGGTGGCCATTGATTTGTTTGGTTGAAAGGAGAGAAATTAAACTCACACCATTTAACTCTTGGTCAGACGGTGAACAAGCCGAAACTGTCAAAATAGTTGAGTGTCCCTGGGAAGTGCTAATTAACACATGATTTGTAGTTTGTTTAAGCTGTACAAAAACACAAGTGCAACAATGTCATTACAAAGTCTTCAGTCTTTATGTTAAATTAAGCTAACCAGCTGTTTTCTGTAGATTTATATTAACCCTACAGGTACAAGAGTAATGTCAATCTTCTCATTTAAAGTTCCTCTCCAGACATGTTTTAAACTATATAAAATACTGATTACTATTTAGTTTAACATGGTTTTCCCATGAAAAAGTGAAAAAAATGGAAAACTGGGGCTTGGTCAGGGTCAGATGAGGAGTCTGTCGCGCACCAAAATCGGTGACTAGAAGACATATCAGAATGATAAACATAGTTATTTGTTTATGTTAGTATGTAACTGGCAGTGGCTGACAAAGTGTCAGTACCTGTGCTAATGCAAACTCTTACTCTCTGTACTGACAAGGTTTCAGTGACTGGTGAAAGAGCAGTGCGTATCAAGATGATTGGCAGAGGAAACATCAGAGAGATTCACAAGCTTGGGCCAGAACCGGACTTGGATGATATAGTGTGTTGTACACCAAAATTGGCAACTAGCAGACGTATCAGAAGGGTTAGCATAGTTAGCATCTTTTATTTATTTATGTTGTTTGTTAGCTTGTAACTGGCAGTGGCTGACACTGTGTACTGACAAGGTTTCAGGTTTATTTTGCCCCCCCGTCCACGCAAGTTGACAGGATTGGTTCATTAGGTCTATAATGTATGAAACCTTGGCTGTCTGAATCTGTTTTTAGAGACTGTCACTGGTTCAGTGCAGTTCCAAGTTAGAAATACACAGTCTTAGCATTGACTTCTTAGATTGCTCATGATATGTCTTGTATTATATAAAAAAAACATCATATGGACATGTTAGCAAGGTTAAAAATCAGATTTTCATCAGAGCTGGCCTTTAGCTGTCAGGAAGAAAGAATTCAAAGCATGTTTCCCAAAATCACTTTATTTATTTGTTTATACTTTGACCCACCCATGTCCATCCAGCCATCCATCCATCTGATTGTCAGTCATGCTGTAACATACAGTGTTAGTACAGTCTTTTTGGATAATTCTTATTCAGGCTGTAGCAGCAGTGTGGGCAGCTCTTAGCCACATTCAAGAGGAGCTAGCTGTCATCAGACGCCACTAAACCTAAACACCAGCAGCCACAGACCCTATTCCCTCTTACCCTGTTACTACATTCATATCGACTTCCCACACCAACATTAAACAAGCACACATGTTCTCGCTCCTTCAGTATGACTCTCAGAAATATTTTTCATATCTTCCCACCTAGCTCTGTCTCTCATGTCATCCACACCCCAGATCTTTGATCTTCTGATTCCTCTACTTCTTAGGCTGTCTCTCCAGCGGATGTCTCTGTCAAATGCACACATGGTAAGTAGGCCAACATCAGTTAAACACAGTCAAAAGTGAAGCGTTGTAAATTTATTAGGCTTTGATCCAGAGAGTTCATGTGTGACAAAATGTGTTTGTGAGGAGGGAAATCTAAACCTGGCAGGACTAAAGGGATGGATCAACAAGATCAAGCGATGTGGGGCGAGAACATTCATTTCAGATGGCCTGGGCCGTGACAGAATTGGTCCTGCATGCTGTTTTCCACCGAGTGCGGGTGTCATGTTCGCAGGTTCCATGTGTTGTAAAGTCAGAGTGGTTTTGGCACGGGGGCCGACGCCAGCTCCTGTTCTGAGGGTGAACCCCATCCTGCCCAATGCATGGTGGGCTAGAGAGCAACGCAGGAGTGAAAGTGTTGACAACGCTGAAGCTGGAAACCTAACCCACTCCTGACACTGAATACTCCGTCTGCCACTTCATGTTCCCCTTCACAAACATCAACCCCACCCATAGCTGTCTGTCTTCCCTCACTCTTTGTCTGTCTTTTTGTCATTAAACCTGTTTCTTTTTATTTGCGCCCATCAAGTTTTACTTACTTACTCATTTGAAAGTTAATAGGGTGCAGACATAATAGACCCAAGCTTAAAATTGTATGAAATAGTATTTCTCAAAAATTATTTTGTGTACAAACAAATTGAAGTAGTTTATTTTTATCCTTCTCGCATGAGGTGCCAACCTCAAGGAGGGGCAATGTTTGCACAAGGTTTGGTGGTATTCCCTACAGACGTCATACTAGCTGTTTCATTTGGTGCCTAACCTGAGTAACTCAGTGTCCAGTGTCCTGGAGCACGACCGCCCACTGAGATTTGTCCCAGTATGTCCGATGGACACTCCAATTATGACTCTTCTTCTTTTCTCTCTCTTTCTCTCACCTCAGCTGGGTGTCGAGACCTGTCTCCATTTCCTCTATCTTCAAATTAAAAGCATTTTGTTTTACAACGGCGGGCTGCCACTCTTAAATGTGTATTGCGGAAACGCTGTTAACTAGTAACCATTTAGTTAGGCTTGGACATCACGAAAATTTCTCTTTGGTAACTGAATGCTGTTACTAATGTTATATTTCTACTGCCTTTGCCAAAGAACTTAGCAAAGTAAAAGAATTAGGTAGGCCTTTCTTGTTCTCGGATGTTGTGTCTCCTGAGTGAATTGGCTGCTGCACACACACTCTTGAACACTGCACAGTGTTTCCCCTACCATTACCCTAAACCCCCACTGCAATAGCAGTGCACCTAGCGGAAACACTGCTGCATGTATTTGTTTGTGGGTGTGTTGGAGGTCCTCTTAGTTTCATCCTAGCCCAGGTCAGCTGCTCGCAGTGTAGAAAGCACAATTTGTGGTGAACACTGCCTCTTGTACTTTTTGCTTCTTCTGACTTTCTGTGTTACTGTATGTAGTCAGTGTGTTGCACTCAGCAGATTGTACCATCATAAAACTGCACAAATGCTGTACAACCTTGACTCGATGAATCATAAAAAGTCATAGCATAATATTTGCTCTTGGCAGAGAAGTGCTTTAAATTTCTGTGGCTCCCTTAAATTGAATATGCCCATTTGGACTTCTTCGGCTTAGCATTGCTAGCTGGTCTAAGTCTCTATATAGGCTAGATAGACACAGAGACAATCATACAAACTGACAGATGTATGTGACATACCAGTGTGACTGGAAAGGGAAATATGACTCCACAGACATCACATCACGTGCTTCTCACTTCTCACTGTCCACACTAAATTATTGTCCCTCAGAGGGACAGGAGACAGGTGGATACATAGATATGACACCCACAGAGATTCACGTAGTAAACATACTATCAGACAACCTAAGGGTGCAGTTAAAGGGCAGCAGAATGGAGTAGAGAGCCCAGAGATAATCATTCAGGCACTTGCGAAGATGGTGCATCCTAACCAGCTGCAGTGGGCCCTGTTCTGTCACCAACACTCAGATCCGACCTCCCTGTTTGACACCTGAACACTGCTTTGGATGTCGTTCTGGATTCTGATGCCTGTTGTTGTTGATGATGATGATGATGATGATGATGATGATGGTTGTAAAGGTTGAAATGGTGGCAAGAATTTATGTTTACTGGTACTGTAAACAGCTGATAAGGGGCAGCCAGGCCTGGCATCTTATTCTGCAGTAGCTGCAAATTGCTGTTGTTCACAGTCTCAAAATCTGATAAGGTGTGAAATATAACACTTCATGTCATGGTCAGCTGTGTTTCTGTGTCTGTGTGTGTGAGCCTAAATCTGCTTGAACTTGATATTGCCACTTTTCAACCTGTGTTTGACTCATTTATGAGACAGCTGTTACCCGGCTTCTCACTGTCAGCAGAGACTCCACTGTACAGCGGAGTCAAACTCTTCACTGATAAACCTGAGAATTACACAGAATTACACTGAATAATTATGCCAGATAAAAGATGTCTGTCCGTCAAAAAGTAGATTAGCAAGAGGTGCTTAGATGGAAGGTCAGTGTATAAGGAGGATTGAGGGAATGACAGAGAGAAACAAAGGAAAAGACAAAAGGACTTTAGTACTTTTTAAAGCGGCGTGGTAAAAACAAAGAGCTGAGGCACGAGTTTATGTGGAACAAAAAATACCCAGAGACTTTGTGTTTCTTATAGATGTCCTCATCATTATTGGACCTGCAGACAATGAAACTACCATACACAGCACAGACACCCTGCATAACCTTTCCTTTTTCACACAATGCACAGTAACCCTCTCTGCTCTCCGAAGGTCTAAGTGATGATATACTCAATACTATTGGTTGCACCCAAAAATAACCCTAGTGTACAGCTACTCCTAGAAAAAAACTGTTATGACTCATCTAGTATCTAAAAACCTGATACAAACACTTGAGCCCCTCCATTATGTGACTGTACTTTTATGCCTTAGCACACAAGTGGATAAAACATTGGTCATTAATGTGCACCGGTCCTCTCAAATCCATAGCCATAACAAAGCAAACCCCTGACATACTCCATCAACCTGTTCCTGCTTTTCCGGTCCCTCAGACTTGTTTCATGATAAACTATTTTTCTGTATTCGTCTGTATTATTTAAAATCATCAACACATACATTAAAAATTCACTTTTGAGTTACTTTCACTTATAACATCTCTTTGAAACGATGTCGTCATCTTTCAGTGTGTAAGTGTTGGGGAAGAAAATGAATCCAAACTACTGATTTAGACATTAGTGCTTCTGTAAATCAGATATAAATCCGAACTTTGACCTTGAGCAAATTTGCTCATGAGAGACTTTTACAAATGAGGATCCCGATCGCTCATTTAGCTCGAGTTTGTGTTGTGGCACTGAGAGAAAGCCATAACTGCACAACAGTTTAAGATAATCTCCAAGATGGCTCTTCTCTCATCTTATCGTCTCCTCTCCTTCTTAATGAGACGTCTCTCCTCGTATGTCTGAGACTCTGGTTTGATTAGCTAATGAGGCAGCGTTACACATGCACTTGTCGCTAATGATTCTGTGTCATGTACAAACACTCAGAGGCAGCTGAGGAGAAGCTAGTTAGTTCTTTGGTGTGTGAAAATACAGTTTCTTTAGTGATTATCTGATTTGTTAAGAAACTGCCAGGTGGGAAATTCCAAATGTATTCAGCATTTGCAATTAAATATGATTGTGTACACTTTCTAATAAAAAAAAAAAAATCACATATAAAAATCTTAATGAAAAATAATCATAATGGTGAGTAAACTTTATTGTGCTGCCTACAACCAATTTGCCATATTACGCTGTACTATAATGAAAAGAATACACAGAGTCAGGTGCAAGTGACAAAGAAATAACAAGGCTTTAGCTGAGGGGTCATTCAACTCAGCAGCGCATCGTTCAAAGCAATGATTATCTTTCTCCCTATCACAGTGTTAATCTCAGCTGTGGCTCAGCTCTCTGTACTACAGGAGTCTTCATTCACTTCTGGTTCAATGACACTTTCTTTGTTCACCTCCTCAGTCTCCCAGCTCATTCAGTCCGGGCTGTTTGTGCATTACACTAACACATAGCTGTGTATCTCATTCAATACGGTTCAGTTCAGGTGCAAACTCTACCTTCTATAGCTATGAGGAATAAAGCCAAGAGCTGCATGACACTCATTAGAGGCTATTGAGACACTCAGTGATTACTCACTGGACCGTCCACAGTGTATGACTGTTGTAATCTGAGTTATTTTTTGATTGGATTCAGTGACAAAGTGAACAGAATGAAGGATGACATAGTTTGTTAGATTGTTGATATGGGTGTCACACTGATAAGTCAAAGATGGGCTATCACTCACAAACCACGTCATTATCCTGCTGAAATGTCACGAATGTCAGGACCTGTAATCTTGTGAGAAATCACACAACCCAACAAGAATAAGCTTTCACTCAGAGGAATATAAAGTGACCATGGTGTTTAAGGCGCTGACCATGAATGGCAATGGCCTTGGTTTGAGTCTGGGAACACTTAACAAAGCACAGTGACTTACAGTAGGTGCGGTTGTGTCTGAGCAGCTCTGGAGGTAGGTCTTGTAACTTCCAGTCAAATTTCACTGACCCTATGGACACTTGTCAATAAAACACAGAAATATTAACACTACTCTTGTTTTGACTGTTATTTTAACTGTTATTTTAACTGTTATTCCACACTGAAGATGCAGGTTATTCATTTCAAACAGTTCTCTTCCTGTTTGATGGATAACGTCCTCTCCTCACTTCCTCCTCCCTCATCTCCTCAGACTTTTTGGGAAATATGGAAAAAAAAAATCCCCACCCTCAAAATCTCAAGCAGCCTTGACCTTCCTCCTTTGGCTCGAAACACACACACACACACACACACACACACACACACACACACACACACAGACACATACACCAGCGCATAGCCTCGCACAGTTACAGAACAAGAACAACAGCTTATGGTGGAAGTAGGCTGGCAGGGGAAAGAACAGGGTTTTACTGCTCTGACTAAAATAAAACATGAGGACTTTGTGGTCCACCGTGCAGTTGGAAAGACAAATATTATTTTTTTTACGAGCGAGAGAAGTCCAGGGACAGGCTGTATATAACACCTTAATGATTGAATGGCTGAAGTATTAAACCTTGTAACTTCGGCTGTGGTGTCCTGACCAGGGTTTGGGGGGTGGCGAGAGAAGAGAGACATGTCCTTTTAGAGCGGTGTGATAGGGTTAAACCTAGGTGTACACACACATCAACAAGCAAATATAGTGCCACACCCCCCTCACACTTATTTTGGCAGAGGAGTTGCTCAGTAAATCTTTATGTTGGCGTGGATATTGTGGATTAATAATTAGTTCTTAATGAAAACTCTTCAGTCCCTTTAAACACAACAAACTATTCAGGTGAGAAGAGCTCTAATATTTATTTTCTCTTTGGTTTTTAAATATCATTTGAGCCTTTTTTATCTTTATATTGGCTGTATCATTTAAACTAATATCATTTAAACAAGCTTCATTACCATTTTCATGCAGTTTTCTTCCAGATCTTCAAATGAAATGTTCATTGGAGAAGCTTTTACAGATTCTTGACATTTATATCTGCAATCCATCATTTACTCTGTCCATAATGATTCATTTTTCAAATAGATTTCCTTACTGATGTTCTCATGTATCACCACCATAGAAAACAATTATTTTCTTTATAGAAATGCAAACACAAGAGGAGCTTTGAAGGGCAGCCACTGAGGGGCACCATCAGTTCCTCTGATGCCTTCACATACAGTCAAACCCGAGATTTCCTCCTGCACTCAGACACTTTGAACCCGGTATGTTAATGTTGACATACCAGACCAAGAGCTCTCCGTTATAATGCTAATTATTCGTCTGCTTCCACCGCCGGATGATCAGCATCATCCAACAGAGCCGACACAACCATTCACAATGCTGGTCAACATTTCAGGAAGGGCTCAGATTCCAGGCGGGCTTTTCTCATGCCTCCCCCTGGGGGCAATGGAGGGGTGGATGAATGGATGGGGATGGTGGTAGTAAGGCTGGGGCAGATGAACCTGCAGGCATGTCAGATATGCCGGGACTGTGAAATGCAAGCACGTACACAGAGGAATACAAGCTCAGAGTATGAATGCAAACAATCTGTGTCTGTCTCGCTCTCTTTTCTTTTTCCTCTCTCTCTCGCCAACTCTCTCTCTCTCTCTCTCTCTCTCTCTCTCACACACACACATACACACAAACGCTGCCTTGAGCGTCTACACCTATCCCAACCACAAGGGGACCCACAGGTGGCCATGGCAGACACACACACTCATGCAGTCTCAACATTAATACAAATGCAAATGTCACAATTATAGAGATTACACCAAACTCTCTTAATACGACACATAAAATTAAAGAAACAAACGTCCACATATGTGTGTGACATGTGAATGAAAGACTGAAAGGTCGCTGTTACACTTTGCTTGCACATGCATCCCACTTCAGTGTGTGTCACTGCAGTGTGTGTGTGTGCGTGTGTGTGTGTGAATGTCCCTCTCCTTTTCCAGCTGCAGCTCTCATGCTGGGGCCTCCTCCTGGTAGCCATTATGGGTGTGTTTGTGTGTGTGTATGTGTGTCTGGGTGGTCTGGTCCCGTCTCCTTCTTTCTAATAGTTTTATACTGTTCTGCCCTGGCGGTGCTCGAGGGCAGGGGAGGGTTGGGAGGAGGGGGTTAAGGTAGGGCGGTGGGTGTTGCAGGGGGGTGTGAGCGGCCCCGTTGAGGAGAGCAGACGACAGTCCTAATAAAGCTTCACAGGGTCTAGGCCCATCGCTCTCAGCACTTCCTCCCCGCTGCCCTCTCTGCTCCCTCCTGCCCCCTCGGTCCGCCACCACGCCCCCGCAGGCACATGTGATCCGGCCCTAATGGGACCCAGCTGGACTCCCACCTTCCCTCTCTTGCGGACCCCAGCCTCGACCCTCCGCTCTCTGTTCTCCTCTCTCCCTTTCAAAGTTCAGCCCCAGATGGCACTCCTTCAGGCAGCATATTCACTGCTGGAGGAGGTATTTAGTATCCTTTTCTTTTTCTTTTCCTCTTCCTTGCCCCTCTGTCCTTCTCTCTTCTTCTCGTCATGTCCCAGCGCTTGAAGGTTCTGCTCTACTTCCTGTATGGCGGCTGTGTGATGTGGCTAAAGTCAGGATTCAGCTTCCCTTGAAGGAGCAGTGGGGACTAAACGAGGAGGAGAGGAGATGAGAGATGAAGTTGTCTTGTCATGCAGCAGACCCTCGCTGATGCCCGGGATCCCCAAACTCCCCACCACCCCTTCTCCAGTCCCACCGCAGCCGGCGGTTCACACGTCAGACTCCCCGCGGCCGCCCTAATCAGTGCCCCTCTGTGGTGAGGTAGCGTGGGGAAACATTTGTTCCCCAGACCTACTCTGCTTCATCTCTCCAGAGTCGCAGCCTCGGCATGTAAACAGGGCGGTGCCAATTGCCCGTCCCAGAGTTTTTATGGTACCAAGGCAGAGCAAACAAACAAACTGGAGAATTTTACGCAACAGCCTGCGAAACATTCTCACAGTGCTCAGTGCTACAGGGGACAAGTGTTGCCAAGTCCCCTCAGCTGTAATTCAGACACATACATATGGGAGCAAGCTGACATGAAAGCAAATGTGCATCGATTCACACACATGCACACACACATGCATACCATGGCCTGCGTTCCTCACCGCACATGTGACATTGCTGCCATACACAGAAGTTAATGATAGAATGGCCTCTTGTCATGCATCACGTAATCACTGTGGTAGTGCCGAAGTGCCCTTTTTTGTTTTCTACAGCTTTTTTTTTTTAACAGTAAATATTTGAAACTCAAGACAGAGCGAAACAGTGGTGATTTGGACACAATGTTTCTGAGGCTGGATTCAAACCCTGACAGGGTGACCGACTGTAAATTTTTAACAGGCTTCGTCTTCGCTGCTGTACGTGCAACAACAGTGGGACTTTTATTGTACTCACACTTGGGACAGACAGCCCATAGTGCGCAGTTTACCATAACATCTTATCATTCTCAGACCATAACTAGATGTTCTCACTGATGAATGGTTGAGCTCCTGTTGTGTGGTCCCTCTGTGGCCCCTCCACATGCTGTCATAGTGGTTCCCCTCCATGTCACAGATGAGAGAGAGCTGGGCGCGGCGACACTGGGTTTGTGATCTTGAATTCATTTTCTTTGACCAAATCCGTCCCTGTGATCAGAGCAGGAGTTAGGATGGTGGCGGAGCAGCGCAGGGAAGTTGTTCTTCCTGTTCATCTTTTTAAACTACAGTTTGCGGTGCCCTCACGCATACACACATACACGCACACGCACACACACACACACACACACATACACGCACGTGCCTACCCTGTCTAAGTTAGTGTCACCTGGCCTTTGTGTAGGAAAGTGCTTCCCCTTTTTTGTTCTTCTTTCTCCCTGATTAGAATTTAAAGCATAATTCAACCTATAATAACTGCAACCACATGATTATTTTTGTTTTATTTCTTTTGAAAATTCTACAGTCAAAAGCAGCCTAAAAGGAGGTGGCACAACTGGTGCAGTGTCTAATCTTCAGATACAATGAAATCTGTCAGTTGTTGAGTTTCCATTGCAATTTTTGCACAAAAAAACAACTCTTTTTTCTTTTAGAAAATTGGACAAAAAACAACTGCAACTGTCTGTGTTTCCACTGGTTTTTCTGCGAGTAAAGCTGGGTTTTCTCCTTTCACAATATTATTCCAGTTAAACATGATGAAAGATTTCCAGCAGTCTACCTCTCGGTCAGAACTGGCTCCCTGGGGCACGTTTGCATTTCCTTTTTTGCAAAATACTGTTTTGTCGAATAGTCATAAAAACCACCTCACACAATTTTTTTTGCAGACATTTGAGTGATTTTTTTTAAAAAATTCATGTGTTTCCATGACTCTTTTTTAAGTTCGCAATTTCAAATTGCACATTAAGCAGGTAAATGGAAACACACCTTGTGTGTCCCTGAGCAAGCCACAGATCCACTACTTTCTTTATTAGAGTGAAAAGCAAAGTTAAAGATACAACTGGGTCCCCGTTTTGTTTGTATTTTGTGCTGCACTTGCGTGTAAGAAGAAGAAACCTGAAGATGAACAGATGAAGCGAGATGCAGAGGTGCACCATGTCAGCTGGAAAAGGTGAAGCAACAGTCAAAGCAAAAGTCTGTCGGATGAATAATAAAATCCCCTGAAAAGACCAAAAGCATCCCGCTCTACCATTATCCGTCTATGACACTCAGCTGTAAGTCCTACTGAAGACGTTCATCTTAACAAACAGGCCACAAATATATACTCTAAAATCTTCATAAATTCTCTTAAACTGCTGAGCTGAGCTTTGAGCAAAAATTATTCAAAAAGGAGAAACAGGACACTGTTTTCACAGCAGTGGGAAAGGATTCACTCAAAATAAACTACAGCGCTCGTGTTCATCATAATGAAGGAAAATGTCACCTACTGCAACAGTGTAGCTCATTGTTGGAAACATTGAGGTCGATGGAACAGAGGAATAAAATATATCAGACTTGACACATGTTAGTAGATGTATTTAGTTTATTATAATTTATTGTTGTTTTCAGGGTTTTCATGGGATTTATTGACGACAACAAAAATATAGAACAGCACCAGGCTAATCCTTTGCGTCTCATGGATGCACACATTGTGTTTTGGTGGGATACACTGAGGGTAAACATAGGGTAAGTGTTTGTTTAACTGTGTTTGTTTATAACCAAATTGCATACAGTATCTTTAAGCACTGGGGAAAGTTTTTGGGTGACTTTAGGTTTAGGATCATCCCTCCACATTGCTCCACCCTGTCCCTCCCAGTCAGCCTGTACTCAGGCCTTCTCTGAGGTGGCTTTCCAGTAGGATTGAAACCATGACTCTTGCCCCCCCAACCTCCATACATCCACATATCCTGGAGCAGAGGAGGCCCCCACAGTGTTTATGTGCGGCAGACGCCCAGGCTAAACAGGAAGGGACAGGAGACCGTCACTGGGGACTCCGAATGCAGACCCATATCCACAGGCCCTCTCAGTGTGGATTAAGTTTACCATTGCTCGTTTAAATGAATATCACAAACATTACTGTAGGCCAAACACCTTTAAACGACCACGTACAGGCCAGAGCTCTGTGGGTGGTAGATGCATGCGTCAGTACGCTGCTGTGAATGAATTTGTATTCACACCTGCAGTACAGAGTCTGTGTTTGCATGTTGATGTGTGCCTGGACCTGGTGTGTAGAAGTACTCTTGACAGCCTAGGCAGAAGGCAGACGCTACACTGTCCATGCAGGGCTTTATATGAGCTGTTCAGACAGAAAAATAAATACTGTCAGAGAAGGAGAGGAGAGGAAAGCGAGTCTGTTTGAAGTCAGCGAGCTGCAGAGCGGAGCTGAGAGACAGATGAATCATCCTGTTTCAGAAACCTGAACGCACTGAACGCAGCCTTGTTAAGGAGCAGTAATATGTGTTTGTGTGTGAGGCAGCAATAACACAGTTCCAAGAGTTGGCTCCATATATACACATAAGCCTGTGTAACCCTACACACCTCTCTGATGATGTCAGATTAGCATTAAGCGTGAGGTTGGGCCTGTGTTTACATGTGCGCAAACGTGACTGTGTATTCAATGCGGCGGTTCAAGATGTCTGGCATTGTTTTTTGGGCAGTACGAGAAATGTAAACAGCGGAAGGTAGTGGCTAAGGGAGAATGGAGGAGCAGAGACGTTCCATGCGAGTGTATGCATGTGTGTGTGTGTGTGCGTGGCGGAGGGATGATGACATCAGCGGCTGGGCAGGGAGCGGGCGAAGGGGCTCTGGTCAGTGTGAAAGTCGAGTCTGTCACACAGACGTCGTCCAACTGCACGCCACGCTCACAACAGAGCACTCAGCCACTGGCAGAGGCTTGAGGACTGGCTGACGGTGGTCTGCCAGAGGCTGTCAGCTCTGTGGAAGCTTAAATGTTTCAGCACAGCAGTCTGGAATGAGAAATGTAACAGCCACAGCTAATGTTGGCATTGGACTCCTACATTAAAAGGTTTCCATCTCAACCTCATGGCCATCCTGAAAGTAAATAGTGTGTTCTTTTCTATGGTAAATTAAACATTTTAAGGTTAATTAAAATGTAGTTGATTGGGATTTTCTTTTTTAAGTAGATTTTAATTGAGTTTAACTTAATTTAAAACAACCCCACTCCCACAAGGAAACCAAAGAAGAACAGGAATATATTTGAGTGGTAAATCCTTGTAATCTACAATATATTCTGTCTTTAGAACAGCAGCACACACCTGGCCTTGTGCCAGACTGGTGTGGATTTTGCCAATTCCAACAGTGAGACATACGGAAATGCCCACCTGTTTCCCTTCCTTCAGTTTTTATATGACTGTGATGAGTGCTCATTTTGCACACGTATCAATTTTTTGGGGGGATAAAAATTCTCCCTTTTCTACAACCTGTCATCTAAATCACAGCCCAGACAGTCATCTTTTCTCCTCGCTGCCAAGTTGTTTTTTTCCTGGAGCTGAGTTTCTGCACAAGCTGCCTGTTTGTGTAGTGTTTGCAGTGTTTGCAGGGTGGCCCAGCAGTGAAAGTATCCAGGAGGAAGAACCCATATCAGCCCAGGAGGTGTAGCTCTGCACCTGAACCACTGCCCTGACCTCTCTGGGTGAGAGCATGTGTGAAGGATACTCCCAACAGGGATAACTTTTACAGTAGTGTTTCATTATTGGGTGGGACCACCAGTGAGGAGCAAGGGTCCAAATGCAGACTGAGGAATGATGAAACTTCTCTCAGGCCAAGGCTCATCGGTTCCCTTTCTCACTCAATCAGAGGTGGTGGTCCTCGCTTTTTCTGTAGTCAGTCTTTGATCCCCATCTCTCTTCTTCTCTTACGATTCATCCTCCTGCTGCAGACAAAGCCAGCCCTTCCAACAAATGCAGCCGCTGCCTTTCAGGGCCAAGCGTCAGGCTGTTGAGGAAAGAAGACAGCAGGAGAGGTGCAGGGAAGCAGTGAGGACAGAGGGGAGAGGAGATGAGAGAGGAAGAAAGAAGAGAGGAGAAGAGATCTGGAGAGAGGAGAAGAGCAAGCAGTTTCACCCACCCCGGAGGTCCCTGGCAGCCCCCGGCTCTGAGTACGCTACCTCCAGAAGGCCTTATTCAGAGACTCACCTAATGAACACTCCTGCCCTCATTCAATCCGACAATGGAGCCCTCCACTGCCATTGAGCCTGCTCACAATGGAGAACATCGCTCCAATTAAACCCCAGGGACAATAAACTGGGGTAGGTGAAGGGGTGGAGGTGTGTGTGAAATATGTGTGTGTATGAGGGGTCGAGCTGGGGGTTTAGCAGGGTAATGAACAGGCCCAACCTAGTGGATCTCTTCGGAGGTCCACTGAAGTGCCGTTGCCTCTGATGTGCTATTTGGATCAGTAAGAAGCAATTAGGTGCCCATTCCCAGCACATCCTAAACCCTTATCCTCCCCCAGGCACATCTATGTGTGTGTGTGTGTGTGTGTGTGTGTGTGTGTGTGTGTGTGTGTGTGTTTGAAGGACGAATCGCAAAGAAAACGGAAAGGCAGAGTGCAGTCATGAGCCAGGGCTGGCGACCAGAGCAGACAAGAAATCACAAATGTTTGGCTTTCAAATAACTCGGTCATACAAAAGCAGGAAAAAAAGTAGTTTCTGACATGAGTGATATATTACTTCAGCTGTGTGTTACCAAAATCTCACATTCCACCTATCTGCATGACTTTATCAGAAAGTAAAAAGAGACAATAACATGACATTTCTTTTCTTTTGTTTTAGTATGTTTAAAATAAAAATCTAACACTGCAAGGTCTAAAATCCGTTAGAATAAAGCATCTGTTCAAAAAAAAAAAAAAAGTTGTGTTTCGGGATATGCAGAGTATAAAGTACAAAGAAACACAGCCCAAAACCACACACATAAAAAAATGTATCAAATTGTCTTGTGCAAAGGGGTTTACAGGTTCCATAACACTGTATGTCTGATTATTGACATTGATGCTCAAAATACAGAGTCTGCAGAGACGTGGCATTTGACAGAGGCAGAGGCAGGATGGAAAGCCAACAAAGGCCAGAACAAAGGCAGGGTCTGGGCCATGATAATGCAGCTCAGTGCAGATCCCACTCATGAATATGGCAGCTGTGGTGCTGACAGCGGTAAAGGTGTATGCGAGTGTGTGTGTGTGTGTGTGTGTGTGTGTGTGTGTGTGTGTGTGTGTAATGCATGCATAGCGTATACCATATCTTACTGCAAGTGTTTGCTTGTGTGTCCATGTAATTTTGCCTACAAATTATGCAAGTCCCCACACGCATCTGCTTTGATTTGATGACTTGTGCATGCATTACTACATCAAGCCCTCTGGTGTTAAGGCATTTATGTGTCTCTATCTTTAGCTGTCTCCCAGCGGAGCTGAAAAGTCAATCAACAAGTCTGTCAGGGGAGCAGGATGCACACTCTGCCCAGGGATCAATGCCCTTCACCCCTGGGACTCTCGCTTAGTCAGTGGGGGCATCTACAGCCCCACAAAGCTCCTTAAATCCCTCATATGGCTCTGACAGCTGACTGCAGGGGACACCTCTGTGTCTGTGTGTGTGTATGTATGTGTGTGTGTGTGTTTTTGCATACATGTGCGTGCAGATGCCCTTTTGTACTTTTATTGAAGCAGAGCACATTAGGTGCAGTGTTATTCTTACAATTAGTAGTTTTTCCTATTAAATTTTGTCTGCATTTTATGATTAAATGCATTGTTTAATGTGTGTTTGACTGCACATTTGACTATATGCATATGTATTGTATTTCTAAAGTAGTGCAGATATATATTCGTTTACAGAGCAGGACTATAGCTAACCTTCAAACCCAAGGCGTTTAGAAAAGAGGTCATTCTTCAGATGCTTGACCTTGTTTGTTGTATTTGATTCTCTAATAGAAACATGAAGCTTTGTGCTGGATTTTACTCATCTCTCACGCAGAGGACTAATAGCCTTGTCTTCTGTATACATAGACTCCCTTCATGCTGTTCAGGAGCAGCAGCCTCCATCTTCTACCCGGGCAGTTTTTTGTAGGAGCTTGCCTCGCTTTGTTCAGGATCTCATCTGCCCCCAATTTACTCTCCCGGTGACCTCCCAACCCTGACCTGTCAGTGCAGCGTTCCTTTCTTTATTACTGAAAGCCATATTGTTTTCAAATGAAAAAGGACATAAATACTTGCTAATATTCTAGAGTCTCACTTGAGTGGAACTGAAAGTTGTACTAAATCAAAGGCCAAGAAGGAGGAGAGGAGAGTCCCACCACTGTGTGTGTGTATGTGTGGTGTGTGTGTGTGTGTGTGTGTGTGCAGTCTTTTTGTGTATGAGAGTGTTTTTGTTTGACTGACTAAGTGTGCAGGTCTCTACTGAGTGTGGGAGGGTGTTCTCTCTCTCTCTCTCTTTTTTTTTCTAATCTCCATCGTCTTCCTCGCTGGTGTTGGCACAGACCTCCTTCTCTCTTCCTCCCCGGTTCCTGTGGCCTCCCAGGGCTTCCTCTAGCCGTCAAGACATAGGACTGCTGAGGGACTGGGATGATGGTGGTGGGGGTGGAGGTTAGGAGGAATAGGGTGGGTATCATGTTCTCTCTCTCTCTCCTACTACAGATTTATGGGGGCTCAGTCCTTCTCTAAATATTTGCCTTTCCCCCTGTACTGTGGGAGATTGATGGCCTTTGATGTGGGGGGTGGGGGTGGGTGGGTGCGGTTGGAGGTGCACAGGCTAGGGTGTTGGGGTGGCGGACAGGAGGAGTGTATGGATAGGTAAAGACCCAGTTTAGGGCCACTGGGTGATTCTGGTGCACGGTATATGGTTGCTGCAGTTGTGAGGTGAGTCACTAATTTGCATGTCTGAAATGTTGAGGTTAGTGGAGCTGAAGAATCCTCATTTATATCAGTTTACTCCCCCTTGCATTGGGTCATTATGAACATGGTTTAGACATCTTTACAGTCTGGTACATGATGAAACCAATGAACCGATGATTTTAACATAAATGTTTTGGAGTAATGGAACAAGGTCTGCCAATTACCTGTTCCACGGAGGATTACGCTGGAAAAACCTGAGTGGAGCTGCTAATAATAATCCTATCCAGAGTCAATCACGAGTTACAAAAACATCTGTTATAAAGCTAACTCTCAGTCTCTCTGAATCTCCTTTGTAAATAATTGGTTTCAGATTCCCAAATCTATTTCCAGATCCAGCAAATGTTGCATCATCTGGAGTTAAATTTGTCGACGTCTGTTTGCTTTTTGAATACAAGCCTTGCTTTCACTCCCCCAAAGCTAATTGCACGCTCCCCACAGCAAAGGCCAACTTATCCCAGACAATGATGTTTATGTATATGTAATTGTCGTAACTGCGCAGCATAACGGCCCCATTCTCTCTGTCTTGTTGTCTAATCAATCCAAATAAATCTTATACAGACATGCAGCCAAAGTAGTAACTGCACTGTGAAAGCAAATAATTGCTTTGGTTATTAGAGCTGAAAGGAACATAAACAAGTCATTTCAGCTATTATGGTGGTGGTGACACAAACTTTCTTTCTCTCTCTTGGTTTCTGCCCCCCCGCCCCCCCACCACTGCACATCTCTATTTCCATACCCGCCATGACACACACACACACACACACATACACATACCCTTCACCCACTCCACCCTGCACATCTCCTCTTCTACTTTTCCCAGTTAACAGCTCAGTGTCAAGGGGTAAGTACTGGGGCCCTACCTCTGCACCCCGCTGAGAGGGGGAGCTTCCACCTCACACACATACACACATGCGCACACATGTATGCATACTCCAATTTTTATACACACACACACACATACAAACAAAGCTCATGCATGTAGAAACAAACGCAGAGATGCAATAAAAAAACACCATCAGACAAACACAGAATACACAACATGCACATATGTACAGTACGTAGACATACACACAAACACACTCAGTTCACCTCTGGTTCCTATTTACCTCCCTCCTCCCCAGACAGCCATTGCTCCAGAGCAGCGCTGTGCTAGTGACACGGAAGGGAAAGGGGAGGAACAGAGAGGTCATTCGGATGACTAATGGCAGAATTCACAGGAAACTCCGGGAACATTCTTCCTCAAATTATGCTATTAGCTGCTTGGGGGAGCGGAGGGAGAGAGAGAGAGAGAGAGAGAAAGAGGGAGACAGGGAAGAGAGAGATAGATGGAGAGAGGAAAAAAAAAACAGGCGTGGTGTGTGTGTTTGTGTGTGTGTGTGTGTGTGTGTGTGTGTGGGTAGGAGGAGGCAGGCCTTAAAACAACAGAAAGAGAAAGGAACTTGTAGCCGTTTGGCCTCCTGTTCTTTAGCGGAATGCAGTGCAGTGGCATTTACACGTTCGTCGTGATTTATTGGCGCTGGCGTCCCCCCTCTGTCTCTGTCAATACAGGCCTCTCAGAGCCAGGAAAAGGCCCTAAGCCCAAGGAGACAGTGGGCCTGAACTATTCTCCCTCTCCCCCTGCACCTGTTCCCTTGGCGGGGGAAATGAGAGCCTGTAATTATGTGTGAAAAGGGCTCTGCCGGATAGCCGGTGTGATAGTGTCAATCCGCTAATGTTTTGTATGGGGCAGACTGTATGACCCTACAAGCACGATGTGTGTGTGTGTGTGTTGGGGGGGGGGGGGGGGGGGGGTTCTTTGAGGATTTGTTTCAATATTCTGTCACATGGCAGGCATTTACATATGTTTGGTTTGTGGGGCGTGTTTGTGTGTGTCATTGTCTTGCATTTGTTTACTGTTGGTTTGTGTTTTTATTCCTCTGGGGTACATAAACTTTCTCTTAAATTACAGACAGTAATCTGCCAGAGAATAATCACATGGAATAATTGTGGTTGCAGTGACTATATTGTGGCAGTGCTGGTCCAGGGTGACACATATCGGTAACTAATGGTGTCCGTTGGGTCAAACCTCCAGCAGACAGAATCTCTTTAGCTGGATTTATATTTTTTCCTCCTTTGGAAACTTTTTTAAGAGAAAACACAAACGCCTGAGCTGACCAATCAGAGTTCTTGCAGTCTCCACGTCCTTTCACCATCGCTGCCATAACCTTGATGTGTGGTTATTTTTTGATTTACTGTAGCCTACATTTTTGTAAGCTATGTGCACAGGCTCCAAAGGTTCCCAGAGCCCACAAGGTCCCGCTGACAGTTACAACAAAATTTCCACAGCTATGCCACAGTTACTGACCAAGATGAATACCAGTTTCATTATGTTAAATGGCAAGATTTCATTCCTGTGCTGTACCTGGTATTAGCCAAGGGAAATGTTTTTGCCTAAATAATGTCCACTGTACTATTAGTGTTTAAATTCCCTGCCCCAGTGGTCGAGAGTGTGCCACTGATGATTAATTCATAATTTTATAAGCTCAGAATTTTATAAGAGCAGAATCAAATACCACACAGGACAATGGAGTGCAGCGTTGCTTCTAGTTCTCATTTCAATATAAATACTCCATACAACGTTATTGCACAGGGACATTGCAGAAACAAACAGGAAGCATCAAGAGCAAAAGATGACATCCCTGGCCAAATCAAAGACCCCACGGTGCATATACCAACCACCAGTTTACCAGAACGCTCACTTATGTCCAACTTTTGAACCAAAATCTATGCTTTACATCACAAATGGGAAAAACATCTACTGTTGTACATATTCTGTACTGAAAATATTAGATTAGAACTGTAGAAACAAACGGTTTACCACTTCCAGCATTGCTAGATAATTTAATAACTGGTAAATCTACATGAAATATCCAGCTGTTATGTCAGTTTTGCTTCTGGGTCAGGTTTCTCAGCCTGCGCATGTCTTAAGTTGAAAATGGCTTCAGTGGGAATAAATTCAGTTATTAAATATCAATTTCTGTTGTCCTGGTAGCAGCCTCCTTATTCAGTGTCCCAGGGGCGGCTGTGCTCTAACTATAGAAGTTCTGATGTCTTTGTCTGGGAAAATAAAACCTACCTCAGCTGCGACGAAGATGGCAGGTAAAGGCAAACAGAGGGAACGAGAAGTGTATGTAACGCCTGCTGTGCTATGTAGAGTAGGAAAAGACTGTATTCTCTAACTCATCCATGAGAGAGACAGAGACAGAAAAGGTTATTTCAGTTTTGCCAGGAAATGTGTCTGTACTGTATATATATATATATGTGTGTGTGTGTGTGTGTGTGCGTGCGTGCGTGTGTGTGTGTGAGGCTATCTTGACAGCAGTCAGCATATACAGGAAACCACAGAAAGCTAACATTTATCTCTATAAATTGAGGGAAAGGTTTTGCTCCACCTGCCTGATACAGAGAAAATCACAAAGCACAGTGGTCAGACAAAATAACCAACAATTTCTGCATCCACCACTAACTTTGTAAACCATCTGACCCTGTATGTGTGTGTCTGTGTGTATATGTGTGTGCGTGTGCGTGTGTGCGTGCGTGTGTCCGAGTGTGTGATTGTAGAGCGACACTATGTGAGTCATAGCAAGGCTGCAGGTGATTGGTCAGGAAGTGGTCATGTTATTATCTCTAATTGAGGGGTAATTGTAGAGCTGAGTGTACTGTACTGTATGTGTTAGTGTGTATGTGTTAGTGTGAATGTGTATGTGCATCGGTCTATGTGTCTGTGTTTGTGTTTAGGTGTATGCAGAGTGGAAAATTACATCTAGAGTTTAGGCTTGCTGTGATTAAAAACAAAACAGAATAAACACTGGACTTTAGTGGGCAGCTGTGGAAACGGCTCTGTATCCTGTGTTTGTGTGTGTGTGTGTGTGTGTGATTGTGGCTGTGTGAGATAAAGTGCAGACTGTGATGAAAAAAAAACATCTCACAAGCAGCCAACTCACTTACTGAAGCTGCCAATGGGTCTTTAGGCAGGTTATTATTTTTAACAGATATTCAGTATTAATCCTCAAAGTCCACTGACAGATAGATTCAGACTGTGTTTGCCACTGATTTAAAAGGAAAGACCTCCCTAAACCATTTAATACAATAAAACGGGTCTAATAGTCTAATCTCTGCTATTGACAGGCCTCTTAGAATTCAAGAGTCAGGTCAACCAAATTGAGGTCAGACATTTTTTCATTAGCTATGGAGACGGGTTCAAATTTATCTGGGGAGGTTTAAAGAAAACCATCTCTGAGCTCCCTGGGAGAATGTGGAGAAATGGGATTTTGCTTTTGTTAAAACCACTGAAAACTATATTAAAAAAGTCTGATGTAAGCAGATGTCTATTTTTCTGTATTTTGGGTAATCTGATCTTTTAAAGATCAAGGATCATGCTGTTTGAAGAATACTGCATTTAGCTTTGCCCTCCCATAACATTATTAGTCATGATGGATAGAAACAAAAAAAAAAAACGTCTAAATCGATGCAGCAGAACCAGAGATATAATTTTTATTCCATTTATTCTTATCCCTTGTCAAAACCTGGCAGCTACATTACCGAGAATGGAACTCCACTATCGACACTTTAGGAGAAGAGATGAGGAGAGGTCTGATAAACTCTCTTCTTTCTAACTAGTCCATATCCCAAGATTTTTTTTAAATCTCTGAACTTGTAGCCTTGGGGTTACAACACCTGCTGACTCAAGTGACATCATTTAAGGCAATCTATCCGATTTTCTAGAGGTCAGAGAAGATATAAGATTATAAAAATGTTTTTTTCTGCATGTGTGCATGTCTGCATGCATTAGTGCTCCACAAGACCTGAAAACAGACTTTAACGTGTAAAAATCTATGGAGTTTCCTTTTAACGTTGTGTCCCAATGCTTGCTAATACAAAGAGAAGCCGTTCCCACAGGGGTTAGAGATCCCTGTTAATAGTAGACTCAATACAATGCAGCAACAATACATGTTGTGTTTTGATGAAGGAACATGGCTTGATTATTGGCAAATGCTTGTGAATGGTAGCTAGCTGTATTTGTATGGCCACTGCTTTGGCTGCACACAAGGTCACGCTCATTCTGTTAGGGTAGTTCAGAGGCTTTTGAGACACACAGGAATTTTCTAATTGAAGCAGAAATAGATAAGTCTGTAAAAATAAGCACCGGAAAGAATTACAGTACAATATACCGAAGACACACAAATCCATAATCAGGAGACCTCAGCATTGTTCAAAGGTCCCATATTGTAGGAAATGAAATCTGATTATGAAGCAGGTCTAGATGCGCTATAATTACTGTGATAGTATCAAAACGCTCACTGAGCCTAAAATGAGCTGTTTGGACTTCTGTAACTTTGTAATGCCACAACTATACAGTCACCACCCTCAGCCCTGTTTATTGTTTTTGTTCTAACTTTATTGACAACACATCAAGCGGTCATTCTATCTATTCTTTGTAGCAGGCTACAAGACAGGAAAATGTTGAGGAAAAGCTGAACAGTCGTTGGACGTCAGGAAGCCAGTATATGATTGTGGAGCCTTCCCACGGACTGTGACGCTGCAGAGCAGTGACTAAAGTTTATTTTGTCTGAAATACCAGAGTATATTAGTCAGAATTTGACCATCTGGCTCATTTTAGCACTTACTGACCATTGTCACTTGCATTAACTGTTTCACCAAGCTACAGTGGGCAACAATGATGGTACAATTGTGTATCCATGAACTCATCATCACAATCACTGGAGTAAGATCCATCTCTCTGCTCCAGCTGGCTCTTCTTTTTCTCTTCCACAGCATGAGCGTACTGTCTCCATTCGTCCAACCACCCATCTCTCCCTTCTTGCCTTCTACTGGTTTGAACTCCCCCAACCCCCCTCCCCTCTCCAGATAGCTGTCTGTTCTCACCTACTCTGAGCACAGATCTAATTGAGGGCAATCATTCAGATAAAAAGCCCCCTACAATGATGCTGCTGGCCAGCGTGTTTGTACGTACATATTTGTGTGTGTGTGTGTGTGTGAAGGGGTTGGGGGGGGGGGTCCTCTCTGCTTCTACCCCCATTCCAACCTCACCACCTCCTCTCCTCTCTCACTCTCTCCACCACCATTAAAATGCCATGCGGCTCTCTCAACCCATCTACCCTACTATCCCCCCAACAAGCCTTTTGTGTAGTACGGAGAAGAGGCACTGAGGCAGAGAGAGAGAGAGAGAGAGAAAGAGAGAGAGAGAGAAAGAGGGGGGGATGAAAAGGAGGCAGGCCAGCTCCTGTTGTTGACTGGTACCATTGTCTCGGACCTCTGGGAGCACGTCCTTAACATCAGGAGATCCGGGGTGCTTCCAAAAGCGCTCCACTTTTCACTCCTCTCTCCTGTCCTCTTAGCCTCCTCAACTGTGCCACCACCCCAACCCCGTCCCAATTCCAACCTATATCAATGACTGACGGGTTTTTTTTTTTGTCGTCCGGAGTTATATGGTGATGTATTGTTCTTCTTGAGTTTTAATTTTGTCCCCACTCTTCATCAGCCTCTGTTTTTTATCTCTACATCCAGTTTGTTGGTCTCACTGAAAGTTGGGAGTGCAGAGTTGGGATTACATCCTGGTCCATTTTGGGCTACTTATGGCAGAGAGATTGATGTTTCCGCCTCTTCTGTGGTGGTTTTCTGTATGACTGTTGAATGTTGATGTAAAAAAAGTCAGTCTTTAAAAGAGGCCCTCGCTTTTTGATCATCATGGTGAGACACTTAAGTCTAACGTTTGCAGATGATTTTTAGAGAGCTGCTACCAATTCCACTTTTTCTGTGCTAGAACATGATGTTACATTGCCTATCAGCTGGCCAATTATTCCCGAGGAGAAAGGTAGGTGCAATGCAACACATGCACCGCAACATGTTTTCTTAAAATTTCATTTGTCATTTGCGATGGACACCCACAGAAGTCTGCGACAATGACACTGTGCACCCATAAAATATGCACAGTGATTGCAAAGCCCTCCATGTGAAGAGTACCCCACAGTCCCCTCTCTTTCTTTCTCGCTCTCTCTCTCTCTCTCTCTCTCCATTCACTCAGTAAGAGCCAGTGATGGTGTCATTGTAGTGCGGCTGGTGGTGTGACCCCACAGAGCAAGGGGACACATTGGTGGTGCGCTAGGGGGGTTTAGAGAGGGTAGAGGTGGGGAGCTCGGAGGGTAATAGGGTGGGACAGGCTGCTGTCGAGTGATCCAACCCCACTTGGCACCACTCTGCTCCCCATAGTGTCCGTATCCCACTCAGGGTTCTTCTCGTTCCTCTGATGGTCATTCTCAAGTCACTTTCAATTTTATTCAACAAGTTTTATCAGCATGAGATCATTATAACATCCCTCCAATTTGTTCCGCTGTGTCTCTGGGTTTCTCCATCAGTTCAGCGATATGATATATTAATTATCTAACTGACACGGAGCTATAGGTTACTGAACACAACTTTTGTAAAAAAACGTATGAAATATTACCTGAAATGCAAACATCACATGCAGAAAGCAGAAAGTTTCAGCTTCCAGCTTTTGATAGCACATGGCTGAAGCTCTCGTAAATAAACAACTGTTAATGCTAACTCTGGCTGTCTAGCAATAGCATAATTTACAAACAGCTCCTTTAAAGTGAATTTTAATTTTTATCAGGCTCTCCTTCTGAGTCCTAGTTCTGTGTCATATCTTAGTTTAAATTCTTTAAGATTTTAATGAAATCAAAACCGCTTTTTGTTACTGTTAATATTTTTCTGCAATAATTCAGTTCAATTTATCTACATTCAGTAATTACATTCATATATATATATATATATATATATATATATATATATATATATATATATATATAGTAGTTTTTGTTGTTAGAGGTCATGAATCCTATGCTGGATTCATATTGCCTTCACATTTACAAGGGATGCACGTGTGGCTTTTATTGTGAAGCAGTCACATTAACATTAACAGAGTTAAGCAGTGACAAATATTGATCATGAAACAACAAAACTGTAATTTTCTTTTTTAAAATTTTTTGTCAGTGGATCTTTTTGAAATATTACCTGCCAATGTTTAGTGTCTCTCAGAGGTATTGCGGTATTCTCCACAACTCTCCCCTCAGAGCCCCTGGTACTTTTGACGTGGCTGGGAGTTCAAAGGTCGTCTTGTGACCCTGGATCCTCTAACTTTGTGTCTTCCTGCGTTCCATCAGACCTCCTTTTCAGACCCCATGAAGCTACTCCCTGGTGACTATTATGTTCACTTTATTTTGTGTGTTTGTGTGTGCCTCGTGTAAGCAAAGTCATGTGTAACTGAGAAAGACCGGCGGTGAAAAAATAAAAGGGAGGAATATACAGCAATCGGAGCCACTTTGGGAGCCTTATTCTGCATGTACTTACATTATAGTTGGCAAATGTAAGAGCCACTAAGCAGAGCTGAATGAATTTTCTTCTTTGGCTCTAATGTGATTTGGAGCTTTGGCTCTTATGTGCATTCTGTGGGTGGCTACTGTACTTAGTAAAATGTGGTTTGTATGTGTGTGTGTGTGTATGTGGTGTGTTTGGCACAGTGTGCTGTTGAGAAATCCTGTGAGAAGACCCCTCTCCAGTATCAATTAAAGTCACCAGCTCACTCCACTTGCTGCTGTCACCTAGGTTTACCCAGTTCTCTGCTGCAGCCAACACACTAGCAGGGAAAACATTAACATAAGTAAGCCCTCTACTGACAACTCTCTCCCTCTCTATTTCTCTCTCTTCTCATATTGCTCTCTTTTCCACATTTCCTCTTTGGCTTTTTCTCTTTTCCAATCTCTTGTTCTCCGTCGCTCTCTGACTCTCCATCCTTCTCTCTGTGTCTCTCCAGCAGGGAAAACATCATTGTCATGGAGAGAGGGATGACAACAATGAAGCGGCTGCAAATCACACTGATTGTTAGTGCTGGACCCGGTGGATGGGGAGAGGGCTAATGTAATTGTCCAGGCCCTTGTCACTGTTGATACAGGCTCTTCAGAAGGCGGGGTGATTTAGCTAAAAGCTAGGCCAAGTAATTAGACACACCATTCAGGGTGGCATTAGCACAGGCTGCTGCCACTGTGTCCCTCGCACTGTGTGTTAATACACACACACACACACACACACACACACACACACACACACACACACACACAAATGCACGCATCTCGCTAAGGCTTTATCACACCACTCTGGGTGTTATTCAAACCATTAGCAGGGAGTGTGGTGTTCCAGGCTCGGAACAAGTGTGTGTGAATTTGTGTGTGTTTATGTGTGAGAGAGAAATTCATGTGCGCTGCCCATCCTGCCTGTGTGTACTTGCCTGTTGTGTTTGCCATCATGTATCATCACTATCGGCTGTTTCTGCCAGCTGACATGGGCTGTCTAAGATCGAGCTGAGGTATTGCAACACACTTGACTTCTCTAAAGCATCCTGTGTTCCCCATCTCCCACTGTGACTCCATGCTCTCCCATTAAATCAATTAAACCAATCCAACACTCAGCTCAAAACAGACGGGGCAGAGTAGAGCAGGCGCTGTGCCCCCCTGTTCAACGTGTACTTCAGTGGCATTCTAACCTAAAACCCATGGGAATTGGACTGAAGTGTGTTGGATTGTTTAGCTATACTCACTTCAGGATATAATGCCTTCTGTAGAGGCCCGTTTACATTTGAGGCCTTGAGATGAATAACAATATGTCCATTCTGGTTTTCATTTTTTTACAATTGTATGGTAAATCCAGATTGTGAGAGGCATGAATGACGTATATCACCTAGACCTCATGCTGTCCATTCTGAACTATGTGTCTACTGGACTGCACATACTGCACTCTACTCATATGTTTTTATTAAACAAATAATCACCAACCCCACCTATAAACAGTGACAAGGGATATGAATAATGCTGTTGTTATTGAACTCATCCTTGGCGAACTTTTCCATGAAAATGCTGGCTATTATAGTTGAGGGAAATTGATAGAGCTTTAGCAAACAAGAATAAGAGAAAACACTTGAGCATGCACACATTCATCCCCTGAAAATGAAATGATTTGCTAAAATATGAACATTTGGGGGAAATGCACTTTCTCAGCTTGCAAAAGGAGTGCAGTCCTGCTGATTAGGGAGTGTTGTTGTTGAGGTTTTAGCACCCAGCTAGAGTCAATACTTTGTTGGTTTCAGATTTATCTCCTGCTTAGAACCAAGTAAGTTCATATGCTGACCTAGTCTGCGACATAACTCCCTATATCTGCAAATGAATGGTTTTTACACTAAACTAACAAGATATACTGTGAGCTTTAAAGATGCTGTTAGGTGGATTTTGTTATATTTGCACAGAGCCAGCCTAGGTGCATCTCCTGTTTTCAGTCTTTATGCTAAGCTAAGCTAACTGGTTGCTGGCTTCATATTCATGCTTATGGTGCTATCAATCTGGTATCATCTAACTCTCGGCAAAAAAACTATTAAGTTTATTTTCCATTTGCATTAGTTCCATCTAGTACTTCTTAATACATCTGTGCTGCTACTTTTTACTCAGCCGCATTCATTTGGTCTGAATACTTCTTTCACCACTGACCACCACTAAATACTGTCTACTAAACATGTTTTTTGCACTGATGTCAGCCTGCTAAGAAGTCAGCCATATGGACTTTCACATATTTGGCTTCCTCAGGTGTCAGCTGACTGTAAAACAGTGACACTCACTTTGTAGCTCTAACAGCCATAAAAAGACTAGTAGCGTTGCTGCTGAGTTAGCTTTACCCTGCAAGCATCCGGATGGCCTCGGTAAGGTTTTTGTTTAAGTATATGCCAAGTGGAAAGCACTAAAACTCCCTCCTAAAAATTCATTCCCTTTCTCTCTATTTTCCATCCTTCACCCCTCTCTCCTCTCTCCCCACCTCTCCTCCTGCTCTGCTCCCTCTTTATGGGGACATTGGACTCCCTGACAGTTTGTTTTAAATTTGACCGTGCAGATGTTTCTCTGGGTGACTGACTTTTATAGTTTAGAGAAGATTATATCAGCTTTCCCTAAGATTGTGTTACTGTATTTAAAAATGACTGGCAATCGAAATCGGGGGGTGGGGGTGGGGGTGGGGGTGGGGGGGAGGGGGTGGCGAGTGGATGGAAGGAGAGACAGAGAGAGAGAGAGAGTGAGAGAGAGAGAGAGAGAGAGAGATGGAGGCTGGGTTGAGGGGATTTGTGCAGCGGGAAAGGGAGGGGAGCAGAAGGGGTTACTGTTCTGTGGGTCTCTAAATCCTGGTTCTCCCTCTCGGCCTCAGCAGCACAAACTGGACAGGGAGTTGCTGGGGAGCAGGGAGGATGGAGGATAAAGAGGAGGAGGATGGGGGAGATGGAGATCAGGGGAAGGAGGTTAGAGTTCACAGCAGCCAGGTTTGGCTTATTGCATTAGACACAGATTCTTTCTAATTTCAAAGGACAACACCAGCGTCAAATTTGAGGATATTAGTTTTTGATAGGCAGCTGGGGCGAAGCACACAGTAAGGGGGTGGGTGAGGAGGACAGGGCGAGTCTTGCTATTTCCCATTACAGGCTACATAGCCAGACGGTCACTCCCCTTTCCCTCTGTTCCTTAAACTTCAAAATGCTCTTTCTGTCTGCAGCCTTCGCTCTGTACTGTTCAGTGTATCCCTGCAACATTTCCCGCTTTCTCCTGATAAAATCAACTGTAAACTCTCAGAGTATTATGAAGGTGAAAATGCAAGATTTTGGAGATTTCCAATTTGACCATGAAAAATTGAGCAATTGTTTTCTGTCTACCTGTGTGAAGACCAGATTGTCAAAGCAATTTGAGCTGTAATACTGAAGCTGGGAATCAAATGTTTCACTCTAGTTTAAAGGCAGTCAGTGCAGGCAGGAAAGCTGCCAAAAGTATATTATAGTTGTTTTTTTAAAAAAAAAAAAACAGGTCCCAAAACACTGCAATGTTCTCTACTGGAAAACAAGCTGTTATTTCTCTAATGTCCAAGCAGGAGGGGGCAGAGTCAAAAGAGGAGAGTTATAGGGTAGCAATACACACAGACATAAAGAGAAAAGTGCATATCATTTATCTGCAATCTTTATATCAGACAGTCTTTTCCTTCCGTATCGGTGTCAAGAGGAATCAGTTAGGTCATTCATCCACATTCTCGCTAAGGGCAAAACACATCAGCAACAACCTCTAATGTTTCCTTACGAAAATATGCAGAATGGCAACAGTAACTATAATTGAAAGATTAAAGAAAGGGAAGGAGGCCACCGAGTCTGGCCTGACTGTAGGTCCGAGCGATTTTAATGAGAGATGAAGAAAGGGTGATGTGGAGGTTTTCTTCACAAGTTCAGCTTGTTTGTTTAACAGGGAGCTCGGATTACGTTCATTAAACCACGGGCTGCTGCTGCACTGTAAGGGTGTAATGCATACGTTATCAGACTGCGTGGCAGGACCAGCTTTGTGCTTAACTCTGTGTCCTGTCTGACTGCCCGTCTCGTGCACTGGCTGACTCCCCGCTTGCTGGTTGACTGGCTTCTGACTGATTATCAGATGAGTCCGGTGACTGACTGAAAGATCAAAAGACGGAACATGAATCTTGCTTGGGGCAAAGAATAAAATTTCTTTTCAGGGTTTAAAATAGCTTCTGTCAGGCTTTCATCAGAATGAGTTGCACAGGACAACATACTTCTCCAATGACAGTTCAGAAGCAGTGCTGGCTGGGCTTAATTACAGTTAAGGTTAATTGTCCATCAGTTCCAGTTGTGGTTCTGGTGCATGTAGCAGCATCAAAACAGCTCTTAACATTGGCCCTATATTTACTTGCTATATGAGAGGAAATTGGGCTTAGCGCTGGTAATTTTCTGGCTGGCCCACCAGTGCTGAGGAAATGCAGATGAAATGCTGAAGAACAATGAGACAATGACGACACTGGCTGTGGTGGACTGACTGGCTCCCTGGCTGACCTGCTGTCCGCCTGACTAATGCATGTTACTGAATCACTTATGGCCCTTTTCTCTTTGCTTGTGACGTATGATGGTGCATGAATGTGGATTACTTCGCTGTGCTGTACCTAAGGTATGCGATGTCTACACAAAGACTGTGACACAGCCCTAAGTGCTACCTAAGTGATACCTATGTCTGTGTGTAATCTGCCCCTGTGCAGCTAATGCTTGAGTGTCCTGTGTCTCCACACAGATCACTCACATTTCACTTGCTGTGGACCATAGTTCATTGTGTAGCTGTGAAGATACATCTGCCCAATCCTCAATGGCAGTGGCCATAGCAACCAAGGTTGTAGTAGAGAAAAAGGCCTTATGTGTGTACAGTTTTGTCAGTACTGTATGTATTAATGGTTGCAAATTAATGGTATATGTGCTTTTTTGACTTATTTTAACTTATTTTTGACTTATTTTTGACTTATTTTTCCACATCCAAAACCACCAAAGTAACACGAGAACAGGGTTGTGCAGGAGTTTGTTTTGCCACCACCTCCTCACTACTCCCTGCCTTTCCCTTCTGTAAGAAGTACAGATTGGTAGTTTGCAGTAATGTACATGTAGAACCCAACATGATTGTCTTGAAATAGATGAAAGGGCATCTCTGCCTTGAACTTTGAGTGGCTTCCATCTTTTTATCATCTCCCGTTCACTTCGCCCCTCCAGGCTACTCAGAGACGAGGAAGATGGCAGGGGAGACAAAGAGCCTGTACCTCCACCATCTCGCCTTCCCTTTGTAGCGCCCTCTCCATCACTGTTAGTCACACATGATTATGCCCTGTCGACTGACGACCAAGTGTTGCTATTTGCCTGTAATAGCATGACAATCAGTGTCAATCTGTGCTGGGCTCCAAATGCTGTTCACACCGTCTGCTCTTTGACTATGTGTTTTACATAAGTTTAACATACACAGATGTTGCCTTGTCTCCAGTCTCTTGATCCTGTGTATACATCTAGCTGCGCTGTGCACTGAGTACATATACACTGTTGATAATGATATACATTTTTCCAAATAAATACCCACTTGGCACCATATTGTAGCCTGCATCTAAAGGGTAAACAACTGTCTCACTGTCTGCACTTGTCGAATCAGTTATATTTCACTGGTGAATATGTTGTTTTGAATTGTTTTCATGACCAACACCAAAGATGAGATTAAGATCTGTTTTTAGAAAGAAAGGAGTGATGGGGGGAGGAGGTGATAGAGAAGAGAAACGAGAGGAGACAAGGCAGTGAGGGATCAACCTTCATCTCCCTCAAGTGTCTGTGCTTCACCTTTAATCTGTGGAAATGTACGGAGCAGATCAAGTATAATTGTAAGGTGGACTTTGACCATTAAAATCTCTCAAGTTGTTGCATGAGGGGCCAGAGAGAGACCGAGCAGTAATCACCACGGGTTCACTCTGCTGATGATGGGGAGGGAATTAATTTACCCTGGAGAAAAACAAATTAAGGCTCTCCTCAGTCCAGCGCTCCATCACACAATAGCATATATAAATATTTTATCTTGGGCGATCCAGGTTAGCAAAGGTTTAGTGCATCTCCATTTACACAAGGGCCCCGCTCTCCACGCTTTGGCCCGTGCACCCTCTCGGCTCTCCTCCTGATGAGTGCCTGCTGTCCTCTCCTTCACCTCCCTGTCTTCCTCCTTTCACATTGCTCACCACTTCTACCATCTTCCGGCAGTGTCTCCCTCGCGCCTGTACGGTATTTCTCCTCTCGTGTTCTCCTCCACTTGAACTCCCACTGTCTCTTGTCTGCACTCTTTCCTCCAGTTGTTAAATACAAAAATCCACATATTCGCTCTCAAGACCAACTTGCAGGGCTCCGATATCTTAATCCGCTCTGACACAGATGTATCACTTGTTGACAGAGAGTGTAGAGTACACCGTGAAAAACAGGATTCAGCTGACACAGTTGAAAATGTCACAGTGATTTATGAATCTGTGTATAAATCAAATTTTGGGCTGCACTGCATTATAGGAGCAGCTTACTTTTCCTATTTAAATTGGGGTACCGATCCTGTTGGATGTTTTCGATTGCAATAAATTTCCTCCGGCCAAAATACGGGGTTTGTTATTTCAGCTTCCTTTTTCACTTGCTTTCCAGTTGAACAATAAAACATAAGAGCGTGTCACACTATATTATAGGAAATAGAATAATATTGTAAAATAGTTTTCCACTGAATTGGACCTTACTAAGATTGCTGCTTGTAAAGAAATACTTTCAGTTATAGGTCCCCTGAATGCGTCATGTAGCCCACAGTTGGATAAGTACGGTATTTATCAAATTAATAATAAAAACTGCTGTATTTATCTCTCCAAATGCATGCTGGGATATATGGGTGAAGAAATTGATTGATGGAGGAATGGATGAATGTTTGACAGTGTCTGTGGAGGTATAAGTTTAGTGGTATATGTATTAAGTATTTAAGTGCTATACTTTGACATACTTGTACTTTACTTGAGCATTTCCAGCCCATGCCACTTGATATTATACTGCACTGCAGTTCAGAGGGATATATAACTTCTTATCCAATCATTATTTTGACAACTATAGTCAGTTAAACCTTTTACATAGAAAACATAGCTTATAGAATATGGTGACCTTTAATCAACTGCGAACAGCAAAATATTGATTTTATATGATATATGATAATACTTTAACTTGAGTAACGCTTTCAAGACAGCACCACATTACTATTGCACTGGCATCGAAATGAGCGTGCTGTTGTGTTGACGTGTTGTTGATTTTGTTGTCAACAAAGTGAGGCAATTAGAGCCACAGCAAGCAAGTAATGACTGTGGCGTGGAGGGAGCGCACGAGGGCAGGGCAACACCCGATGTGAGAAACAGCACGTGCCCCTGCTCCGCGTCTCGCCTTGCAGCGATGAGGCTCGTGCTCTAATGAGAGGGATTTAATGGATTTATAGTGGTGGAGGATTCCTGTGTGTCCGCAGGCTCTTGGCTTCGCCGACTAGAAACGTCTGTAATAATTGGTGAGCCGCCTCCACATTAACACGAATCAAAGAGAGAGAGAGAGAGAGAGAGAGAGAGAGAGAGAGAGAGAGAGAGAAAAAACACTGCACCTCCTCTCAACTGCTTTCCCACGGCCATGATGAAAACAGGTATCCCAGGCCAACACTGATGAAGAAGATTATGGGAGTAGTAGTTCTGTAGAGTTTGTTAAGGGTGGGACCAATCTGCTGTGAATCCACACCAGTATTTGACATGTTGCATAAACATTAACACACAGCAGGCAGCGGCTATAATAGCGAGAAAGCCAACATCATTTATTAGTTGTTCTTAGTAAAGGGCTGAAGTGTATTACTTTATTAATAGACTCATAGATGTAAACTGAACCTCTGAAGTGGATATTTTTAAACTGATAATAGGCCTGCACAGTAATGTTGTGTCAATAGAACTAAAGAAATAAAAAAAGACAGGGTTTCATACAACATTGAGATTTTCACTTGTTTTAATGACTGAAGGTCACACCTACCAATCCCCTTTTATTTGCCATCACCTCAACCTAATTTATATTTCTGCCAATAGTCCTTTGAATTTAGAGACATAATACATGGCTTTGGTTGCCCATAATTCCTCTTGATCCAACCTTTTCAGACTGAGCTACTTAACAGCTGTCACAGTCTCCTCTGCTTTGTTGATCGATAGGCCTAGTCTGCTAATTTATCGTTAATATGTCCATTGATCAGGAGTCCTCTGGGACCAGATAGAGAAACAGCGCTTAAGCCTAGTTCAACTAAATCCTTAAGTAACATCACATCAAATAAATATGATTAAGCAAAATTGCCACAATGAGTGAAGTCACTCTGGTGTAAATAAGTAGATGAGTGAATTAAAATGTCCCTAGAAATAATTATACAGTGGTAATATAATAGCTACTGTTTGATACAGTAAGTAATTTAACAGCAATTGAAAGTGTCTTTTAAGTAATAATTAAATTTTTGTGTTAACATCAAGCTGGCATGAGCAGAAAATATTAGATTTTCAGTTTCCACACGTATTCTTAATGGGTAACAATTATGTCAACATTTATATCACATCTGACCCAAAAAATCCTGTGCCCAAAACCTCATCTGATTTGAATAAATCACATCAAAGTGAAAACACCAGTTACAAAACCATGGGCACTTATTGAGTTAACAAGTTACAGTCTCCTCTCCCTCCCAGCCCAGCTCTCGCAGGCGGAGGAGAATTTCAGGACAAAAGAAACATTTAGTGTGTGCTTGTTTATTCCTGTGCTCGCTCTGTATTTATTCACCCCTGTCACTCATCTTTTTTTCTTTTTTCTTCCTCTCTCCACCTCGCTCTCCCCTGCGGCTTTCTCTCACACACAGGCAGTGTGATGGCGCTGCAACAGAGAGACAGATCCGCGCGACCATCTGAAACCAATTATGGCGGCGCTGCAGCCACCCAGAAACTCAGTGACGGATGGGGATCTTGTATTTATAGCTGGGATAATTGGCAACACTCAGACACACACACACACACACGTAACACACACACACACAACACAATGAAGTACAAAGAAATAGACACTTTTGAATGTACACACGTAAGGCACAGTTTGTGTTTACACTCAGGGATAGACATCACACACACACGCACACATATACACACACACATGTGCAGGCCTCACAAGCAACAGAAAAGTTGCACACTCCCTCAGTGCATGTCTCGCTTGCAGTCAAAGTGACGGAGCCTGTGTATGAATCAAAGACCTTTGTCATGGGAAGGCAAATAAGGCTCAGAGATGGACATAGAGGCATGTTTGTGTTTTCCACGGTCTAATCAGAGCTGATGTTTACAGCCGGTACTGCAGTCAGGACAGAGGTTGTACATCTCAGCTATCTGTCTCGGGCTGTCAGCGCGTCAAACCTGAATGTGAAAACATATACAAAACACATCTGCCTCTTGTTAGGCACCATAAATGGCTGCCATGTGGTCTGCTGATAAATAGGCCGGTCTATTTATTGGAGCACAACAAATTGGCTACAAACACTGACAAGGAATCGAAGAACTATAAATATTGCGACGTGATGAAATCTTTAAACGTGCTGCAGGTATTTTACGAGGGTCCCACTCCTTTTGCCTTTTTTATGTAGTTGGGGGTATTTCTTTTGACTGCTTTCTTCTTTCACGTACCGCCTTGTTAAATAGGTGGGGGGGACAATGGCACTCTCAAACTGAGCAGGTCCAGTGCCGAGTGTGGGTGTGTGTGTGTGTGTGTGTGTGTGTGTGGAAGGCTTGGCCGCACTAAAGCTGTGCAGATCCGCCACTTGAGAACGATAAAGAGCCCTGTTACACCCGAACTCTCAGAGAGACGTAACCAGAAATTCCTGAATGAATCAGCAACAGACAAGCCCTAAACCCCGTGTAATTACATATTTGGAGTTTATCGGGGTTTATGCGAAAATGCACAAGTTTCCCTTCCCTGGTGGTCCTTAAACACATCCATATGTCCAGCATGTTTCCATTTCTGCTCCTCCCTCTGCTCTCTCTCTCTCTCTCTCTCTCTCTCTCTCTCTCTCTCTCTCTCTCTCTCTTCCCCCCTCCTTTATCTTCCATCTCCTATTTTTCCTCCATGAAAAATGGCTGCGGTGTACAGATGGATGATATGACCCGTTGGAGTGGTGTTTTCCTATTGTTAAGTTGTTGTTGACTCTCTAGACTCACAGTGTGACAGATCCAGTTTGGTGTTTTGGAGTGCGTCGAGGCCATCAGCACCGGCCCAGAGCTCTTGGTTGGAACTGTGTGCAAACAGAGGAAGCCGCAGCCTGTCCACATCGCACAGACTGGAACACACACACAAATCTGGGGAGGCCTTCTATCGTGTGTGGGCCAGTTTTTACATTTCTTTTTCTCCCCGTCTGCTGCCTTTCTCTCTCCTTCTCTCTCTCTCTCTCTCTCTCTCTCTCTCCCTCTGTGCTTCTCCCTGCTTGAGAAAACTGATCTGTTTTAAAACACGTGCTAAATATTACCATATTTACATTTTCCTGTTTCAAGAAGGCAGCAAGGGGGGAGTGTGTGGTGTGGATTTTTCTTCTTTTTTTTTTTTTCAGTGGAAAGGTCTCGGTTCGGGGTTAGGCTCTGTTTGAAACTTTAAACCTTTTTCATGCTTATTTGTTTTATGATTCTGCAGGGCACTGTGTTTACACTAAGAGTGCAACATCTGGATTAGATAATTTGTTGGGAATTAACCTAGCCTGAATGCTTATCGTCCTCACCTGATTACATCTGTTTGATGTCTGGTGCTTTTTTTTTTTTTTTTTTTAGCATTCATTATTTTTCAGCTGGTTCACCGCTATTCAGTGCTTGCTGTACATTTTTGTTTGATATGTTTTCAGACTAATATGAGGATTAACATTGTACAGCATTAACCTTGCCTCTAATCAACGGCAGCAGCAGACCCTCCACGCACTGTCACATCTCTCCAGTCACTGCAGCGCTGGCCTTTCCATAATGGCTTACTCCCAATTAAATCTCACTGGTAATGTTTGACTTTCCAGTCAGCAACCATGGCTGCCAGGGCTGTGCACTGCATTAAGAGGACACATTAATGCATTACATCTTCAAATTTCCCAGAGAATAATCCTGAGGATGTTAATAGATGTAAAATACTGAAATGACTCATACATTTATCAGATATTTATCAGTATTTGATGCATCCCATACAAAATTCATAATGACTCATAATGACTTCTAAACCACTGTCATATCTAAGGTAGATCTACCAGTTATGCTCAATATCAGGGCTCTGTCTTAACTTTGTCTAACCTTCCCCTCATTCCTGGCATTTCTCTCTCTCTCTCTCCTCTTAATCACTGTCTTTCCTGTATATTTTATTAGCTGCAACCGGCAGCTAGAATACTTCACTCTGTCACACAGTTAGTGAGGTGGTTGTCCCAAATAGTGCAATAAACCTAACATAGCCATTAGGACTGTATGAGCCTTATTGCTCTGCCACTTTAAGTTTGTTGGGTTTTTTAAACATAGCACTGCTATACTAGAAATCTCTAAGTGAGTCAGATTAGCAGCAAACCGGTTGCATATTTTAGTATATATGGTGTTTTATGTTGAGTTGGGTGACGCTATGATGATACATAGCATGGGATAACAGAGATCTGTCAACCATCTGACATTTTCTCGTCCCATTTGTGCAGTGACAGCAATCATTTTAAGGTCTCTGGTTGTAGTAGAGCAGTATGGAAAATTTCATTAGCAGCACTGCTTCATGACAATACTGGATATATATGATTGTTGCATCAAAGTGATGAAATAGCTTGATTTGCCAAGTAGTTAGATCATATGATAGCCAAAAAATAAATAAATAAATAAAATTCTTAATGTCTGGGTTTATGTCGGTTTCCTAAAAGTTCACTCTATCACAACATATGCTGATACCACATCAACATAAGAAGTCACCTGTGACTGTGTGTTGCTGCTGTCTTACTCAGGGCTCCTTGTCAAAAATAAAAAATAAAAAAGATACAATGTGACGTAGGTGGTTAAATAATGGCTCAATACACACTTTAAAAAAAGTTTCTCAACAGTGTGCTAACAGACACATGATAGGACATTTTTTTCCTGGCTTTTATCCATGCTACTGACTTTATCTGACTACAACAAGTCCCCCCTGGCCTCTATCGGGCTTTATCTCCATTCCTGTGATCCATTACAAAGCTGCCTGCTGTCCCCTGGGTGATCTGCCCTGTCCCCTCTAATCTGGCCGAGCTGCTGCGATTCCATCACTCCCGTCGAGCTGCACAGAAAGATTAGCCCGCTCCACGTACAACAGATGTGTCCAACACTTGATTTGTGTGTGTTTTATTGACTCTGGCCATCTGTTAATACAGTTGCTGGTTCCTCCTCTTGTGTTTGTTGATGCACACAGACAGGGGAGCCGAGTGCCAGAAGAAACATTCAGGAAAAGGAAAGATGTGAGATAGAGAAAGAGAGACAGAGGAAGAGTGTGATATTTCATAAAAGGCTCCTGGTTTAAGTGTTAACCTGCAACCTGCTGTATTCCTGCATGTAGAGCAGAGCTATTTTGTCCATGCAGGCGGTGTTAGTTGATGAATGAGTCTCAGATGTTGAGTGCTTTGACAAAACAGTAAGAGCTTAAATTCCTTCACTAGGAGGAAAGTGAAAAATAGCTTTAGATATCTGAAATTCCTAACGGTACCATTCCTCAGATTCTCTCTCAACACTGAAGGCGCGAAAGGAGCAGTTGCTGTCAGCATTCCTCGGATTGTCCATTTGTGTGTGTGTATATCTGCATGCTTATGTGCATTGCGGGGATTTGTGGCCATGCGAAGGGACGATAACGTGTAACAGTTGGAGTCACTTGTGTTGGGTTGTTGTCTTGTGTTTTCTTGGACATTCCACCCGACTCCTTGTCTTCCTCCTTTCTGTGTCACTCCTCCTCACAGTCTTCACTCCCATGGTGTCTTTTTCTCTCTCCTCCTGGCTCACATAACACTTGCATGAATGCCTTGGAAGCCACAGAGCTTATGAAAACTTTTGCCTCACATTAATTATCCTCTGTCTTGCTAAAATGCCTAAAAGGTGAGATAGATTACATCTTAAAGCTTAACCTACTCACTCAGCAAGAATTGCATCATTTAGTTACCACGGTCTCAGACAATATTTTTACTCTGATCCTTTTCATCTGCTCTCTTCTCGCTGGCTGCCTCTTTCCCTGAATTCCTCCCACCCGTCTCCTGTGAAGCTGCCTGTTTGCCCACTGAATGGAAAGTTAAGAGCGGTCTGCATTTAGCTGCTCTAGCTCGCTCTTTACGACAGAAGCGATGTTGCTTCTCGCTAGCCTCTCTCCGCCGTGTCATGATGATGTGATTCCTTGACACAGGCGTCACACGGCCAGTTGAAACCCCAGAACTCCATGTGAACCTGCTGAAAGGGAGGTGGCGTCCGGCCTGGGTAAACACAGTGTGAGGGGAAGCCAGGGACACAGCCTGTTGGTCCTAAATGTGGAGGAAAAACGTCCAATAACTGGGCCTGTGGGGAGTGAGCAGGGCCAAGGCTAACCCTTACACATGCTCGCTGGGAGCAGGCCTACGAGTGAAGTTGGATCACAGCTGCTCTAAGGGACGTATAGGTAACAGACACGATTTGGACATGGCTCTTGCAAGCAGGAAGTCATTTTCTACTAGGCTGTATCCCCTTTGCAAGGCAGAAAAGTTTATTCACCTCTAAGTCAAAGCTAAGAAGTAGATTTTTTCTTTGAAAATATAACTCGAAAATAGCATAAAATTGCTGCAATAATCTATGAGTAAGTGATTCAGGATTAAGTTCATGTTGTCATTTAATGAACCGCAGTTTTAAATTACATGTTAAACTGAGTGAACTGACAGCAAATTGACCTGAACTCTACAAGGGAGACATTTAAGCTTTCCATGAACATGCACTGCTACTTATGTATCCGCCCTTCGTCCTGCACATTCACCCCTCTGAAGAGGACATTGATATCACCTTTTATGCGTTTTACCTCACTGACTCTCTGTTCGCCTTTCAACTTTGACCGTTGAAGGTTTAAGCACGGTCCAGGCTAGCAGCAGGGGTTTGCGGGAGAAAAAAAAACACACACACACACACACACACACACAGAGAACACTGTATTCAGCACAGAGCCAGAGGTGTTAACAGTAGTTGTGTCTATGTGAGGGATAACTCAGCCAGACCCGGGTCAAATATTCAGATATAATTCTTAGTGCGTACTTTAACCTGCGTGAAGTGCCAGGTGCGCTGGGGTTTACTCAGTCAGGATAAGTCCGATAGTATCAGGAAGATAAGTGTACTTCAGAAACTTTGTCTAAACTTTTTGGCAGGCCTGTGCGGTAACATCCACCCACCCAGCACCTGCAGGACTAAACCATACATCCATCTAGACAGGTATATGAGCACCATGCAGGGATTTTTTTTTTTATCTACATGTGGCAGGTGTATGCAAAAATGCTGGTTCATCATTTTTTTTATACTGAAGTCAAATAATATAATGAATTAAAATACAACTTTGTAAGAAAATACCTCATTCCTTTATTCATCGAGCGACAATATACATTTTAAGTCATAATGAGCTCATGACTAATGGTAATTTGTCGGAACACCAAGCACCATTTAATGGCTGGAAAAGATGTGTGTTTTATTTCACCACAGAATGACGAGACGTTAAATATGCTGAAGTCATCCACTCTCCCCACAGCGGCCAACCTTCTGCTTTGTCATTGTGTTTTAGGAAATAAAACCCTTTTGAACTTGTTCTGGTTCAGCCCCGTGGCCACTTGCTCCACGTCCCACCCCAGTGCTACCTCACAACCTCCGGGAAACAGTTAATGCTTTAATTGGCACTTAATTAGTTAATTGACCCCAGCGTTGAAGGGAAGGGGGGGGGGGGGGGGGGTTACAGGATGATGGGGGTTCAGGGGCACAGGTGAGGGTGGAGAGGATTGGCCCAAGGTGCTTCCTGTGTCACATCACCAGTGGAGGTACCCATCAACCCCTTTGAACTGGGACACAAACACTGGAAACACTTTCATCGGGCCGATGTGTCATCACAGCCGGGTCCCATGTATATGTATGGGTCTGTCTGAAAATATACAAAGTCCAATTTGCCCGGGACAGGCCAACCTCAGGATAATGAATCACATGTGATGTGTATCTGATATGCAGCCTGAGTCATCACCAGATGTTTCAACAGGATTGCTTCCAGTTCTGGAGAAGAACAGTGGATTTTCAAAGAGAAACAACAACTCTCCATCAAGAGAGGCAAAGAAGAGAAGTCAACAAACATTTGCTGCGATGATGACTAAAACATAAGAGTTTATAAAAAAATAAAAAAAACCTGCACTGGAATGCTCTCAGTGCCTCTGGAAGGCAGACCAAAGTGTTTCTTCTGTCTGTAATTGGGGGTGCACATGCCAAATGAGAGGAGTTTTGAGGTCAAGTACAGAAGAGGAAGTAACTTGGGCACCAGACCTGCAGATAAAAGCTCACAGGTGGAACTAAGTACAGTTTTACACATGTAAGCAAGCTGTGGTGCTTGTTTGTTCTGGTGTCTGTTTGTATGTTGAAAATGCAGCTCCCAGCACATAATGTGTTTGCTCAGTTGAAGCATAGCATGTACTCTGGATAATATTCCCTGTCTCTTTCACTTGGCAAAAACACGTATGAACCCGTGTGTATTTATGAGCCCGTGTGCAAACCTCAGCACACCGACACGCACGCACACACAGAGAGAAACGCACAAAGGGTTGTTGCCGCTCATTCTGTCTCACATGTGCTCGTTGTCTCTCCTCATGTAGTTCACACACTCACACTCACATGCAAAAATAATTCACGTTTCTCGAGTTTTTACAACTTACACCTTGGGTCTCATCCTGCTCTCTGTTTCCTTGGAGATTAATGTGGAGGGGGGGGCTTGATGTGTGTGTGAGTCTGCGTGTGTGGCTTCCTGCGTTTGTCCCTGCATGTTTGCACCCATGTGTGTGCATCAGAGAGGGACGCCCAGCAGGCAGTGTTGTTGTAGGTGAGGGTGAGGAGCCCCCTGATGGGCAGCTGTGGCAGAGAGGCCAGCTTTGATCAAAGGCCCAAAGAAGAGGAGGAGGGAGGGGAGAGCAGCAGGCCGTCCAGGAGAGAGGAGAGGTGAAGCCGGGCTGCAGAATGGGGGACTCGGGATGATGGTGTTCTTTAAGCCCATGGTGGGACTCTCCAACAACCAAGAAGAAACACCTGCTTCTCTAATACCACCACACTAGACTACTCCTCTGGCAGTGTTGCAACATTACAACTTGCCATGTTTGTGTGCTATGGTGCTGTAAAATCGGGCCAGAAGTCCACTATAAGTAAAAATTTCTCCCGGATTCATCTCTTCTTATAACACATGCCAAATCTAACTCCATTTCTGCATTAGATTTCCTCGTCTGGTGGTGGGGGGAGGGGGGGGGGGGGGGGGGGGGGGGGGGGAGGCTGCGCACTGCGGAGTTTTCCAAATAATTGAATAATGTATTTATTCAATAGGCTCTGGGCAGCGTATTGATTGCCGACAGATTGAGTTACGCGGAGAATCTGTGGGAAGTCTCACAGAAGGAGACGACCTAACCAAGGGCATGTGTGCAAGGAGCCGTGTGGCCAGACAAATGTATTCAGACGAAATTCACGTCGCTTAAGTCATTCTGGCTTCGCGTGTGCCTCCAGGGAGACGTATTTCATTTAGGCCTCCAGTACCTCCAGATAAGATGCTTTCCATCCGACCTGTGGGCTTACTCATCATGCTTCATTAACGTTTAGAAATATTTTAAAAATATTTTGCCTCCATATTTTTCTTTGACTTTATTTCTCCAAATTGTTTCACATAAAAATATAAAAAGAACACAAGGCATCGCGTAGAGATGTATTATTATTATTATTATTTTGCGTATAAAATGTCCCTGAAGCCAAAAAAAAAGTGTGAATTTGAGTATTTTTGAATAAGCGCTGGGGTATTTATAGCAACTTTTGCCACATTGTGGAAATTCTGCCAGTCTCAGGAGCTGAGAAATGATATTTCAAGATTAAATGAACGCATAAAAATTATAGCTAGGAGATCCTGATACCCTGTAACACGGCAGCTTTCTCTGCCAAACACAGAACCAGCATCCCTCCAAAGCCAGGCCCCACTGGCCTCCACGCTCCCAGTTCAAATAAAAATTTTGACCAAATGAATGAATATCAGCGCGTCACTTGAACGGAGCTCGACTGCACCGTCATGTAGCTCATTCATGGAAATCATTTGTAAAATATGCCGGCTATATATTTTTGGCACGGGCCACTGGATAATTTAAAACAGAAATAATAACAATAACAATAAAGTCACCAATCGCAATTGTTGTGTAACTATCTAGTTTGTTTGCACAATTCTATTTTTGTTTACCTTACAGTTTATTCCATTAAATTCATACATTAGACCAAATTTATTTAATGTATTTGAATAAATAATCTCACGTCTTTTCATAACCATTTAATTCGCCGCCATTTGGACTGATTCTAGTATTTAGAAAAATATTTCAAGATAATTATGATGACCAAATTAGAGTTTTTTAAGTGTTTAAGATGTGTTTATTTAGGAAATGTAGATGTGTGTGTGTGTGTGTGTGTGTGTGTGTGTGTGTGTGTGTGTGCATATATATATATATATATATATAGGCTATATCAGAGAACTTTATATATAGCCAATATCTAGCCTATAACCCAGTGTCAGTGACTGTGTGGAAATGTAACATGTGTTTCCATGCTGTTGTGCGCTTGGTACAATGATGGAGAATTATTTTCTTAACCCCCTCACTCACCTGCATAATGTCGTTTTTCTGTAATACAGCGATTGGCGCTTAAATTAGGATAAAGACGGATTAGGGCAGAATAAAAAAAAAAAAAAAAAAAAGAATGAAATCCGGCCTGTGCTGGACCTTATAAATGGGTGTTAAATGTAGTCAGATCAGCCATTGTTGGCAGGAGAGATGCTGAATGCGGGAGTGAAGTTATGACAAATGAATGAGGGGAGGGGGCTGTGCAGCCAGGCAGCAGGCAGACAATTAAAGGCGGCCTGATAGCTGTAATTTACCCACAGTTCCTCACATGTCATTAGTGTATCAGAGTAATGACCGTGTCATTGCACAGTTACAGACTGACTCAGACAGACTTGTGTCATTTTTCGGCCCTAAACTGGGTTAAAATTTAACTGAGGTGAAACTCCCACTGGATTCAGAGTTTAAACCGACTTTTCCCAGAAAACGAGTCACTCAGCCTGTGACAAACTAAATCAGCTGCTTTTGCATTATTATTACTATTATTTTTACAATGAATGCGTGACTCGACGGGCTTGTTGTGATGCGTGATATAGGTCCAGGGTTCTTCTTCGCTGATGCTAAAACGGACACCGACTTCCGTTATAATTATGGCTGTGTTGATCTCCATAGAGAGAGAATGACGCTTGCTGGGCCACAAGCCCGAGCCTGCCGCTCTGCATGCAACGGGAAACGCCGGCCCGGCTGCAGGGCTGTTTAGTGTGGTTTCAGAGGAGCTCCGATGCCATATGCGCTGCCTGTCCTGCATGATGCAGGCGCGCCTTGTGGGGTACACTGAAAAAGAAAAACAACAATTAGACATGAATGTGTGTGTCCAAACAAACGAATCAAAGGCCCGTTGAGTTTGTGGGAAGATGACTGGTGGGGGAGAGATCCTTCCCCCTTCTCTCTTTCTGTCTGGGATGACCTGCGTTTGAGTCCTGCGGTGCGAGGCCGAGACACACAGATGGGCTGTGGTCTCTCTTTCTGCCGCTCCTCTCACTCTTTCATTATCTGTCTTTTAGTCCCAGTTCAGTTCATATGAATTCAGTTCAGTTTCATTCAGCTCAATAATTCAATTCAGTTCAGTTCAGTTCAGTTCTGGTCTGTCCTGTTCAGTAGCAGCTGCTTTGCTGACTTAAATGACGGTGAAATAATGAAATCTATCTATCTATCTATCTATCTATCTATCTATCTATCTATCTATCTATCTATCTATCTATCTATCTATCTATCTATCTATCACATAGATTATTTAAAAAAGTGCATGAAAACATCTTTCCCACAACAAAGCGGTCAGTCAGTCAGTCAGTCAGTCAGTCCACGCCTGTCTCGGACAAATACAGTGTTATGGTTTTCCTGCACACACATGAGGATGTGGTCGCGCTCCATCAAATATAATAACAGGACCAAACAACTGTCATACTTAAGTCACATTGTCCGAAAACAACATGACCGTTATGGTTTACTTAAGAGATGCTACTACTGCTCAGTGACAAACAAAACTAAACATCAAAATAAAGACAAAGGCAGGCTATGTGTAACTGTAGACAGCAATTTCAGAAATATATTTGATATCGCAGATGTTTTGTAAAAAAAAAAAAAGAGAAGATTACAACCTGACCTCCAATTTTGTGTGTGTGTGTGTGATTTTTATTCATATTTAACCTATTTTTTTTAATTAAAAGTGTTGCTTTTATAGTAGTTTTGGGGATAAAACCATCTCTAAACCCTGGGTTAGACGTGGTGTGATTTGATTTGAATCTTCGGTGACAAACACGCGTTTTTCACACATTTGCACCTGAAATGTGTGAACTCTCCGCGCAGCCTGTGAGGGCGTGCGGCGGCGGGCAACCTCTCGTCCGTGTGGCTCTGCTGTCCCGACCCCAGGCCCGGGCTGCCTGAGCCGCCGCCACTGGCTGCTGTCCCCCACTAAGCTGCTCAGAGGAGGCATAAAGCTCCAGAAGTACATCAAGTATGAATAGACCGGGGGCCAACAAAGCGGTGGAGCCGTGGGGCCCCGGCCGTGCAGGCTCTGTGTTTGCAAGCCTCCGGTGGTTGAGACGAGGCGTTACATGGGGCAGGGGGGCTCCCGCTGCATTAGGCAGTAATAGGTTTGGGATGACCTAAACGATTTGTTGACTGGGACAATAAATCTGTTGTGTGTTTCTTGGCATGCTGAGGGGAGGATTACAAGTTGTCACACAAAGGAATGCAAATTGCAAGCCAAACTCTCCGAGAGGCCTGTGGAGTAGCCAGCTATTTAGAGCATTTGTGCGGATCTGTGCTTCTCTCTCTCACTATTTTATGTTTCTCTATTAGTCCTAATAACTGTGAAGGGCCTGAGAGTAGCCACTGTATTCATCTCCAATCAATGGCTTTCCCGCACCAGGCCCTATAGACCTCCACATTTGCATTCTATCGAGTGAGATGACCAGCAGGACAATTGGCGCTAAATCTCTTTCAGGCGGCCAAATGGAAATCTTGAATCCTAAATGACATTTTTCTCCCGGCCCCTTTTTCTAAAATACACTCTCCATAACTCTGGTTTATTTTCGGCGCACACTTTTCCTCACTGGTTGAACCATAAAGAGGCTAAACCTATCTATCTATCTATCTATCTATCTATCTATCTATCTATCTATCTATCTGGGATATATCTACCCCGCTATGTGAAGTTGTCCCGCTTCCCTCTCCTGTCTCTCTACTGTGTGGTGCTGGTTCACTGAACACCCCTCAGTGATCTGAGGCTGAGTTCGCAGTGCTCAGTCCCCTGTCTTCATTCACACCTCCTCCTAGCGACCGCAGGACGAAGTGCAGGCTCAGCAGCCTCCTCGATCAGAGCCCATCAGCCGGACTGCTGGTCGACCCAACCTGAATGAACAGTAGCTGAATGATTCTCAGCCATTCATTATCCATATTCCAATCTCGACAGAACATATCGGACTTCAAGACATTTGATAGTTGTTGTTTGGGCAGTGACAGAGGACCTCGGCTTTACTTGCGGTGGCCCTTTTTTTTTTTTTTTTAATTTTTGTCTCAGAGCTCCTCAGTGTAAACCGGACTGTGGTCTGTGCGCCAGCTTTCTGTCAGGCAGCAGATGCCTGAGGCCGGGCGGGTGAAACCGCAGGACACGGATCAACACGGAGATAGCGGAATTATTCCTCTCGAATCTCAGCAGGAGTCGGTCTGATGTACCGCTACTTGAGCTGAGAGAAATTATACACGGCAGAAACTGCCGGCTTAAGTTACCGTGCTGCAGCCTATCAGGAGATGGTCCCGACACAAACTCCTACTAAAGCTCTTAATGAATCTCAACAGAAATGAACCCCCCCCCCCCCCCCCCCCCGTTTTGCGGTATTTTAAGTAGCTATACCATTAACACCGTACGCCAGCGGGGCAACATGAGCCTAATTCATTACTAGATTTAAGTTAATTTCTGCAACATCGACATATGTAGGTTAATAGATAAACAATAACATTATCACCAATCACAAGCAATGAATATAAAGCTATTTTATTGGCTTATTCAACGAAGATAAAAGTAGTTGCTGGGGGAAATTGTAGACTAATTGTTACTTGGTTGACTTATTGTGGGTTCAATGCTCAAATATCCACCTTTGCAAACAGTAGATAGCCCGTTTAAAACAAACAGTGGGCCTACACTATATAGAAAAAAAATATTATTTGAAATATCTAAAAATCACACAGCTTATCTTGGGTGTCTACAGCATACATACAGGCTCTACATAATCATGCACGGGCAGTATGTTTATGTTATTTCACAATGCAGTGAGACCTCAGTCCTGGGTTATGCACAATTCAAGTTCTAGGGTTTTAATCTTGCAAATGGAAGCTGCTTCAGAGGCTGATCACCTGATTCCTGTAATGAGCTCTGATGGTTGATTCATAACTGCGATTGCAAGATTGAGTTTCATGTTTTGACTGAGTGGAGGGTTGTTTTAATTGGCGGACAGTCTGGAAAGTGCACACACACACACACACACACACACACACATTATTGATGCACAAACTTTTAGTTCTTCTAAATCCACGCGCACACCTTGCAAAGAACCCAAAATGCACTGTTTGCAGTATTCACATTGAGCCAGTTGCCCAAGCTTACCATAGCCCTGTGCCTTCTCCCCCGCTCTTTTATGCTGCACTGCAGAGATAGTTTAATTAAAGAACAACATTATTTTAGGGCAGCTGCACTCCTAGCAATGAGGAATGCCCTGATTTCAGTGCTGCGTCAGGGGAGAAGAAGAGAGAGCGTGCTGCCTACATTGGCTGCTGCTTACCCTCCTCTAGCCTATATGGCCCATGCTCTCCCAATAGCTTTTAATGGTGTGATTGTAAAACATCTTGTCACATGAGGGAGTTACAATGATGTTTTACAGCCCACAGCTTTTAAAGATGAGCCACAATATTGCCCCCCGTAACTTTCAAAACAGGCTTGGTGTGTGCAAAGAGTTGCACAACGCCAAGGACCATTATTTTCAACGCACACTTAAAGATGGACTATGTGTGTTCTGATGTGGATCATAAAGTGGGTACTTAAACACAAGGCCACAGATGCAGACATAGATACATGCTGCACACACACTCCTGGACACACATGCAGGCCGACCGCCGGCACACACGTATGCACAGAAAATAATGGAATTATATGTAGGAGAAAAGAGGTATTATCTAGACTGAGGAAATACTTATGCTATCTTTGAGCAAGAGAGAATGCTGTAGCTTCTGGACAGACATGTAAACAGATGGATAAGTACACAGTAGGTGGACAGAGAGACAGACAAGACAATGGCCTGTTGGGGAAAAAAAAGGAAGAAACTGAGCTCTTAAGTATTATTTTACCAGGATAAATGTATGGTTTCCATTCACTGGTTATTAATGTGCTTTCCATTATCTTCCTGTTTTTAATGAACACTGGTGTTTGAATGCTGATCTGTTGGCCAGGTGAAGCCCTGTCGGCCCCATGATGCCTGAGGCCAGCGGTAAAGGCAGGCCGTTTAAACAAGATTTTTTTTTTTCCCCTAATCAACACGATTGTAACCCCTGCAGAACAAAGGCATGAATATCCATTTCCAAGGAAAAGGGTGAGTGCCCTCTCCATGCCCCCCTCACCCTCCTCACCCCTCGGTGTACTGTACTCGTTACCCTGGTAACCCCATGGGCAGAATGCAGATCAGGGGGACCAACGAAGCCGCCCCTTGTCTCCCCTCACAATTCACCCTGATGATGACTAACACTTTTGTTCATGGAGAGGGCAGGTGGGAGTTACAATACGCTTCAAATCATTGCCCACCCGAGATCTCCCCTTTACTCTCCATCTCTCACCCCTCATCCCTACATTTCCTTCTCTTTTCTTCCTTTTCATCTTTCTAACACATTCCATCTTTCTTTAACTCAATCACTGTGTTTTTTTTTAACTTTATCCATTTTGCTTTTTTCATTTCCCCCTTTCCTTTTTTTTTTTTTTGTTCATCCTTCCACTCAGGGATGACATCGAGTCCCACAAAGCTCACTCACAGCAGACGTGGCAATGGTTTGCAAGAGGTCAGTGTTATCTAAACAGACCCATTGGGCTATTTGCTATAGCACCCTCCATCAGGCAGGAAGCTCTGAGGAATCAGCCCATCACTTCAATCAGCCACGACAGCATACAATGAATTTATAATGGCCAGAGCCGGGCGAGGAATAAAATCAGATGAAAACCGAGAGAGAGAGAGGAAGAGAGGGACAAAGAGGGAGAGGGGCTGGGGAGGACAAGAGAGCAAAAGATGGAGAGGAAGAGAGGGCGAAGCAAAGAGCCGGAGGAGAGTTCAGTTGTTGTGTGTGTCAATGGCCACTATGTGGGGGAGTGTGTTGTTTGTTTGTGGTCTGAAACAAACAAGTGATTTTTGGAAGTGAGGAGATGAACTGTGACTGTGTTTGACAGTAAACTGTACAACATGTCTGTGAGAGAGCTTACAGGCATTCATGCGTGCTCTACGTGCCCGCCTGTATACTGTGTTTTTATTTGAGCAAATGTCCAAATGTACATACAGTAGAATCTATGTGCAGCAGTACACATGCAGGCGTTTGTGTGGGTGCGTGAATGGGTGTGTGCACTTGTTTGTGTTCGTTGGCCTGTGTGCAAAGAGAAGAAGTAATCTTATCTCTGTTCAGAGGGTAAGTACATGTGACAGTAGATATATACAAACTCTTGATCAATATCTTGATAGATTGTCAGATAATGACTCTTCAGGCAGATATGGAGAATTGCTTCAATATGTATGTTTTCCTGGCTTGTGTGCGGACAGCTTGGCGCAGAGCCACCATCCACAATTCATGGCCTGAAAGCTGAGCGCGGTCCAGGCTTGGACTGAGTGACTGAGTGACTGACTGCAGCCGGCCCCTCACTCCCCAGCACAGCCTCTGCCCTTTGACCACATCAACCGGTGCAGTCAGACTCATCTCTCTGTCTTCTCTTATCACCTGGAATCAAACATTAAAAGAGGGAGGGAGCTAGAGTTACTCATAAAGTCAGAGAAATATGGGCACAGAAGGGGGAGAGCGAGAGATAAAGACAGTGAAAAACAGAAAACGGAATTTAAAAAAAAAAGATAGAATAAATAAATTCAAGGCTGAAAACTGAAAACGAGGAGGAGAAGCTGAAGAAGAGATAGAGTGCTGGTATTGGAACAGAAAAAAATTTAAGGTGGGAGAAAGGTGAGGGTGGAAGAAAGCCGGAAAAAAGAGAACAAGCAAGCGATACCACGCCATGTTGCTTCATCCTATGATCTTTCACTTCTTGCCTCTCCAAGTTTGGTGTCTAGAACAAGTGGGGCGGAGTTCAGCTGTAAGCAAACAGGCCGTTTTACGAGTACCATTCTGCAATTACCTGTTACCTTGACTGTCATGGTTTTAAGAGCGGCCTGGCCTTGGAGTTACCTAGATACACCTGGAGGAGAGCGATAAAAGGAGCTGGGGGTGTTAGAAACACGGGGTGGGAATGAGCTCCTATCTGAGTGGCCACAATATGCACCCAAAACTCCATCTGTCTGTCTGCTGCGCTGCGACCGCTGGCGCCCACACACACACCCCGCCTATCTGTCTGTCTGCCTGCACGTCTGTATGTCTGTCTGTCTCAGTGTGTGCTCTAATAAAGCAGTAGTTTCATCAGCTAAGCCTGTATACGTTGCATGGCCCAACCTTTCTTTCATGCGCGCACACACACACACACACACACACACACACACACACAAACAGTTCAAGATTTCAGGCAGGTGATTTGCTGATAGTGATGGGTAGGAAAATATTTGATGTCCCCAGCTTGGCCATTTAACATTCTCACCCCGTGCTCTGACCTTAAAGAGTGTGCATGCATGCATACAGCGTGCATGAGTTTGAGCATGTGTGTGTGTTTTGCGCTCATGTGGATCAGCACAGTGCATCTCTATGTTTGTTCACTTAGCTTTTAGCCCCAGTTAGCCGGTGAGACCCCCACAGCCCCTATTCAGACGAGGGCGAAAATACGTACACACACATACACCGTCCTATTAGCAGAACTTATCAGAGCCCATTTGACCTCCACCTTCTCCCTGACCTCTAGCTCCATCCCTTGGGAGGGTGGGTCAGCATGGTGAAAGTGTGCGTGAGGGGATGGGGGGCTGACCGACTGTCTGACTGTGAGCAAACACTGATGGTCAAACACATGGCCTCCTCCACCCCTTGTATCCATTCTCCTTCTCTCTGCCTCTCCCTCATCCTCCTCTTCAGTGACATGCAGTGCTAATTGTCAAAAATGCATCGATCATGAATTGAATATGTGCAAAGTGGGCTCGAGCTCGTGCTGATATAGCTATATAAATACTGGATATTTGAAAGCAGTTTTTGTTTGTAGGTTATTTGACTGAAATACATGACAGTGTACAAGTGTTGCATTCATTGCATGCACCTCTGTTGTGCCAGTGTTGTAACTGTGTTGTGTCTTTCCTCCACACCAGCTCTGCTTCTTCCTGTTGTTCTTCACTACTGTATCTCTCCAGCTGACTCCTATAGGGCTCCAAAGAGTAACCTGGAGTCTCCCATTCATCTTCAACAAACGCACTGTCAAACTGACCATTCTGCTTAGCTCACCAGCTTCTAGCACAATCATAAAACCATTTCCTTTTGCAATTTTTTTATATTTAGTTGTGGTCCTTCCCTTTTGAACTTTGATATGTTTCTCTGAGTTATATCTGGTACTGTTGGAGCTGGACTGAAAAATGGCATATTGCTCCAATTTCCTTTGTGCAAACTATAAACAAATACTTTCTCTTAAATCTCTGACCTCCGACAATCAAGTTACCATTTTTTTTCAGGACTTTTGAGTTGTTCAAGAGAGCCAAGTGTCCAGATTGGGTGAATTTCAAATCAGGAAAAAATATCTGCTGCTGCGAAGAAAAGGGCCTAAGTTAGAGCAGCACAGAGAGCACTCTCTTTGGAGGTCTTTTTTTCACACTCCTCCATCCTGTGTTCTCCAGCAGACAGGGTCTTCTACTGAAAGGGAACAATAGGGTTCTTAATCAGCAGACCTTTCCCCCTCGCCAGTTCCTGGGTCAACTGATGGCCTACACTGCTTTGTAGCAAGTGAACGGCATAAAATATATGTTTATGAAAAGGAGAATTAATCACAGTGGGTATCTTTGGATAAAGTCATATTTGTTTTTTGTACCCTTTCTCCAGCTCTGTCTAGGAGGGCTTTCATGTGGCTGTAATTACCATATTTCATTAGCGTGTGGAGTGTCACCGCTGGAGCATCAAAGCGGTTGGCTCTTCGCATGTGCGGCAACCACTGCCAGGGAAGTACACAACTATCTGTTTTTTTCCCAGAATAAATTCGCCCGCGCCTGTTTTTGAGTGCACTCTCTCCCTCAAGCTGCTGTCGATATCAAAGAGAACCCATTCCGCATGTGAAGTGCCCCTTGTGCAGAATAATAAAGCAGTGCATCATGGCAAAAAACTGTGAAACACAACACTCTCACCACCATCCCTCAATACACACACAAGGACACACACACACACACACACACATGTATATACACATGGAGACACAAGCACACATGGTATTCCTCTCTCCTTTGTACCTACTTTGCTCTTCTTGGTACACATTCACTCCTTCTACCTCTGCACTCAAAAACAAACTATTTTGCTTTACTTTATGTCGAAATATCAAACAAATATTGCAACATCTCTTGTGTTTACTTTCTCTTAGTTTAATAAGTTTATTTCTAGCACAATATGTGTGCAGTTTTTATTTGTGACAGCGCATAAATTCAATGTAGTCATCAACAACCTTCGGGGATGAAGCTGGGATTATTTTAATTTTTTTATTGTCAATAAATCCTGTGTACAAAAAGATAGAAACTAACAATAAATGTTTTCTAGTAAAAAAAAAAAAGTGTTGTATCCACAGCCTGATGAAGCTTTTGCCTATCTGCAATACAACCATAAACTACTAAAAACACATAAAGCAGCATGTTATTGCACTGAGCGACATATTCCTTCAGTACAAAGATGAAACTCAGCGTAGTTTATTTCTCTCAGCTATTCAAAACTAAAGCAGTGTAAACTTGGACCTGTGTCCCCAAGTATACTGGGTGATTTCTGCCAAGGATTGCATATGCAGTCCCTGACTTTTTTCAGATTAAACAGCACTGGCCATGTACAATGGTATGGCCTTTTTTTCCCTTTAAATGTTTAAATTTTATTAGTTTCTCTTAGGCATTGGAGTTCTATGACAGGGAGTCACAAGCTTAACTGTGGCAACAAAAACAATACTTGCTTGTACAATAATTGACAGAAATGAAATAGTCATCTTCTGAGAATTCATTATAATGAAAGAAATAAGATAACACCAGTGTTATTCTTATTCTTATTCTTTAATCAGTGTCCCTTGTTTAATTTCTAATTTTGAAGAGTGCTTTTGTACCCCTTCACCAGACACTGTTCGGCCTTGGAGACTTGCACCTGACCTGTGTTAAGGCACCGTAAGGCCACAGGGCTCAGTCCTATGATTCAAAGCCACACATCTTCAAGGGGACTCAGACAATAGGAGAGAATAATGTCTCAACCAACACAAACACAGTGGAGCTGCGAGTTAGTAGAGCTCACCAAACAGCACCGCTCTGCCTCCGCTATCAGCAGGATTATCTAAAGGGAGAGGAGCTATCTGCCCCGGGGCTAAACATACTTTTGTTTTCCCAAAGAGCTTTATGGCTGCCCTCAGCTAGACAGGGAATCAAAGCTCTCTGTGAAATATGGGGTAAGATTCACCACACAGGACATGGTTAGGGTAGACAGACATACCCTGCAACACATAATTACAGATCCAGTGTTTAAGAAAAATGACATTTTGTAAACATCCTTCAGCAACAACCAGACAAACCACTGCTCCGTAGGTGGCTTTTAGGGCGCACATGTGTCGCTACAATAGATCTGATGAACTGAGAGTCAACAATGTGTTGCTGCCAATGTGACAGTCATCTTTCATCAAGTCATCTTTTGTCATCAAACTCCCGTGTGTGCTATTGCTGTGATCAGTGTGGAAGCTGCAGCTCAATAATCAAAGCAACACACACTTGAAATGCTCTTAACAGCTCCAGCTGCCTGAGATCGATGTTCACCTTGGCTCCGGTGACTTTCATTCTCCGTGAGGTATTGATCAAAGACGAGGCTACGGTACTGAAATGTAAAAACATTGCAACACTTGTGTGTCTTCATGCCAATGTGCATTTCTTCTCTTTGTCAGCAATTCACATCGCCACATGTGTCATATACATTGTAAAGGAGAATAGTTATGTCAATAGAAGTATAGCTTCAAGGTCCGAGACCTTGGAGAGATCTTAATAAATGATCACTTATCTTGCTCCTGTTTCTTCCTCCCAATCTTTTTTTGCGACTTGCTGAGATCACTCTCACGTCCTCTTAGGGCAAACACAGCGGTTTGATTCTTAATCCTTTTACCAGAGGTTATTTTTACAACTTCCTGGTCCCTTTTCAGTCAAGTCAATGGGTCTGAAGCCTGATCCACTGCAGGCCTCCTCAGGCCCAGTAAGCCTTAACCTTGGCGCCCCCCCCCCCCAACTCTCCCTAAGGCACCCAGGCCAACAGGGAAGGAGATGGAGGGGGTGGGGGCTGGCCAGGGGATGCCGGAGGTGTATGGAGAAACCAAGGACCTGCCACATTATATGCTTTAACATGACTGGCAAATCCACCACGGTTAAACAAACTTAACCTTCATTTGTGAAACGGTGCAAATCAAAGGGCAAAAAACGACTTGTGCAAGTAATTACCACCAGGGGAGAGCAACAGGGCAAAGGAAGGATGGAGGGAGGAGAGGTGGGAGGGAAGGGTAGGATGAGGCGGCGGTGGTGGGGATGTGGGGGTAGGGTGGTCAGTCTCAGGGACAGCTAGCCGTTAACAGGTTGAATGGAAGGAAATGGGAATCATTTAAGGTGAGGGGCATTTTTAATGAGTTTGCTCAGAAATTGATTTTTCACTGTAATCTTTTATTTATATGCGGCTGGCAGTGTGTCCCCGGCAAAGGGAGGGTCAGCCCTCAGAGCACCCTGTCAAGGCCCCCACTCCCTCAAACAACACCCCAAAGCCCAGGGAAAATGGTATTCTAGCTAAGGCAAATATTGTCCTGTCTTGGCTTAAGGGGCGAAAAAGCTGTTTGTTCTAAAAAACTTGCTCTTCACTTTTTTTTTTCACTGTTTAAGAGGGGGGAAGGCTCTCCTGAAAGATAAGTGTAAAGATAAAATTTACCCTGTAATTATTAATACTTTTCAATTAGTATTGATTAGAAGCATTTAATTAAAACATCTCAAGAGGTTTAGGCAGCATCTTACCATTGCCACTTTAAAGCTATATCAAAATCAAACTTAGTGTACTTTAGACAGAGTTAACCTTCATATTTGCCTTATTTCAATTTGTTTGTAGTGATTAATTTTGCCACAATAAATTAGTTCACTTTGTGAAATGTTTTATCTATGGGTTTGGCTAAATTTATTTGCTCTTCTCTTTTAAATTATTGACACTGATCTTTAATAATTTAATTATTTTGTTAAATTTCATATCTCACAACCACACACAACATTTAATAAAAGTAATTTTATATTTATTATAACCTTAACTCTTAATGCACAGTATCTAAATTAATTGATTAAAAAATGATTGATGAATTTGAATGACTTAGAAAAATATAAATGAATAAAACTACTCTTAATCCCAAAAGTGATGAAACCAGCCATAGCGTTACTTACATTTTATTATGAGTTATTACACTATGGGCCATTACCAAAAATTTCTTGTTTTGAAAGTGTTCAGAAATGTGAACTAAGTTGACATATAACACACTATGTTATAAGCTACATAATTTCAATTTACTTATAAATGCAAAACAACATTAAATCAGTTTTTTATTTTCTGGACACATCATCTGATTAGGATGTGATAAATGTCAGAAAAACACAAATGTGGTCAGTTTGAGAGAAATTTTGTACTTTTCATATGTAAATATATAAATTCTATAATATTTGTAAATATACTTTGTATATATACATTCTCATTACTATCACTAAAATATGTGGACTTCTAGATTGAAGCAGAACAATAGGTCCAGTTTTATTGGCTTCAAATACTCAGTTAAATATTTAGAGGAAGAATTATCACCTGTTTCATTTTGAATTTTTTGGATGAAATGCCTCTGTATAGACAATCTAAATTCAAATATAATATCCAAAAAAACTTGCATACCTGTCTCTGTGCATGTCTTCAGGCTGTAGTCCCGGGGCCTTTCACAAGTATTTTACAAGCAGTGCTTTGTGCAGTTTGTGTTGGTACTGAAATTATTATGTGACTCTAGCTCCGTTTAGTGGTAGAAGTATTAACTACAGCACAGCAGTGAAATCGTCTAGGACCAGTCTGTTTTAGAATAACACAGGAAAACCTATTTTTAAATTGTACGAGAGGTGAGAGGGGCATTGTAGTTGTACATAATAATTCATATTCAAACAGATTTATGCTGTAAACCAGAATTTGCATTCTGGCCATTAAGCAGTTCAGCTGGAGCACCCCAGTGGTCGAGTGCCTTGCACAATAGCAGCTGGATGATACCTGGTAAAAGATGGGAGGGCATTTATCTTTCTTTCCCTGCCAAAACACAAGCTGCTCTACCGCTGATTCTACAACCTGGAGACTGAGACACCGGATACCATTGTCCATGTCAGCTTTTAATGTGCTGTTGAACATGGTTTTGATTTTCATTCTATGAATAGTTACAGACTGAGACTTTAATGTGTAGTTACAGATAATTCATTTGTTGGTAACGGGTCTTTTGAGAATATTTAGTCTTCCTGATGTTCCTCTTCCTCTGTTTCAGTTTTTGAAGTAATGAATGACTTGTTTTCAGCTGAAAGGGAAAATGTTGTTGGTACTTGTGCTCTTTACATCTTTGTGGAGCTTAATAGAAAGTAAAGTCTAAATTTTAGCCTATGCTAAAGTGACGTTCCATCATGCTTATCACAGTGCAACAAAGCAACTTTAAAAAACAATGTGAAAGGCCAGATGCAGCATAATGAAGTTATGCAAAAAAATATTGTCCTCTAACTCATCTGCATTATCTTCTAACTACGTAGAAACTGAGATCATCATGACCTCCTCAACTTTCTGTACACATGTCCCATCAACCCATCTTTATTTGTGTTGTTTCTTCAAACTTTTCTGAGTCTGATGTTTTTCATTGTTTGGTGCATTATCCTGATTTGCACTGCACTGTATATTGCAGCCATCAAATGCATGCTGGTAACAGGGTGAGTTGTCAGTTGTCTCTAATCCCCATGTGTTTTTTTGTCTTTTTTTTTCAGCCAGCAGAGGGCAGGTTGACATTACCTGTTGCACAACTAACCCCTTCTGCACTTATGCTCACCTTAAATGCTGTTAACTTGCAAGTTATGTTTTAAGTACATAATGGGTATTTATTCTACATAAGATTTGTTTATCTCACATTTTGTCTGGACCGCAACAGCAGGGCCAGCCCTATGATGGCAAATGACTGACTGACTGACTGACTGACTGAGTGATTATACTGTATTTCCACCATTAGTCAGCTGAACGCCACGTGACTGAGTTGGTCGTTGCTCTTTCAAAATTAATTGGTGAAAAGTCTCTATTAGAGGGCCATTAACAGCCTGCTGTGTTGCCAACTTAGTCCATCTGTCATTAGACTTTTTTTTCCAAACAAGATTAAGCATAAACCCAGTATATGGCTGGACCATGTATGGGTGCCAATTACAGGCTTGGGGCTACGCCTCTTGTTAGTCACCTTGCCGCCCTGGTTTCCCAGCTGCTCAGGACGTGCAAATTACAGCAAATAAACTATATTTATTACATGTACCATTGTTACTAAAGAAGGCAGAGGAATAACTAAACATGAGACACACCGAGCAGAGAGAGAACAGGAGTGTGGGAGGGAGCCATCAACAGCACAGCCAATGTCTTTAATTTATGTGTTTGGTGATTTTGTCAGGAAGTGGTGGTTATAAAATCAGGATTTTAGCAGCAGCAGAGCAGCAGCTTGGAAATAGTTTGGAATTTAACATGTAGTCTTAAAGGGCTGCATTTCAGTCACTTTTTCAAGCTTGTTCCATTGTCTGACAACATGAACAGAAAAACATGTAATGAGAACAGCTTTATTTGGAATTTGGCAGTATTAAAATATTGCATTTGTGAGCACAGAGAGTAGGAGTGAAGCAAACAGATAAAGGGCTGACACAAGCTGATGCTAGGCAGAATGCAGAAGCAATGATGTCAATTGTTTACAGCGGTTCCACAACAGTTTTCAACATCACGTCCTCTCTTTGCATATTGGTTTTGACCTAGTCTTGTTTACAACTAATAAAAGCATAACAGTTTTATATATTATATATACATAATATATAATGTGCCAAACATACGTCACTAAACATCAGCACATTTACCCTGGGGTTCATTAATGTGCACTGGGTCTGTCAAATAATACATAAATAATTGAATAAACTGATGCCACATACTTCATACTTCAGAGCATTTACTGTCATGACTCAATATTAAACTAAAATGTGTTTGATTTTCTAAATAATAGGAATGTACATAGAGAGCACACAGACAGGGGGAATCTGTCTTTCGACACTGCTGGCTCCCCTCATGAGGCTCCTATTGATTTATTCTGTTTTGCTTCCAGGACTTGGTCATAAACTTCAACCCAAATGATCTGTCCACTGGAAAGAAAGAAGTCTGGAACACTTCATTCGTTTTCAAAGTTTATTTTTTTCATTTTTCCTCAAAAAGCAAGAAAATATACTCTTTTCTTCCAGAAATAATAAATATACAATATTTCTTTATGAACAAAATGCACAATTTACAAAAAAGTGGCAACTGTGTGCTCCACCTCCGAGACAGTACTGTTTGACTGTATGCATTCAACTCATTTATCACAGAGTTATAGCTGTTATTGGTATGTTCTATTCTCATTATTAATGTCAGTCTTATTTATCTATACAGTATTACAGTTTTTATTAGGTAGAAGACTCCACCACACAGACTCTTCAAAACTACAGGTCTTCATTGTGCTACATGTTCGTTATTCTATCGTAATACTTTCATGAGGTTTGAAGACTCCACCCTGTACAGTCCAACACAGCCCGTTCATTGCTTGTGTCGTGGCTGAGAGCTTATTCCACACTCTTTGAGACTTGGCATTTCAGGCAGGCTGGAGCTGAGCCCTCCGTGTGGTGGAGGCTGACAGCAGGATTGTCCCACCTCAGGATGTCATATCCTGACTAAAACATTCCTCCATCTCTTGTCTGCATGTGCTGATGGTCATTCCTCGTTTATCAGGTACATTCCACTGCTCTGGTATGGACGCAGTAGTGTCTGAGTGTTTGTCTGTGAGATAACGCTGTCTTGTGGTCAGGAGGTAAACAGCATGTGTGATAACATCCAGGCTAAAAGACAAGACAGTGTGAGTGTGCTGTGGACTGAGGCTGGCTGAGCTGAGCTGGGACGAGGCGAAGTGGAGGAAGGTGGACCGGGGTGCTGCTCTGTGGCGTAGATCTCCAGTCTGTGCTGCTCTTGATGGGTCAGCGGAGGCTCCACTGTCACATAGCCATTGATTATCCTCACATTAGGTGGTGGGGTAGTGCTGGAGAAAGGAGGACAGAACAACACATTGAAATGATTGATGCATGAAATGAGGCAATTTGAAGAAGTGAGTCAGTTTTTGTACAAGTGCTCTAACTCAGGTGTAATGGTCTAATGCTCATCTTTAAATTAAACGCCTTAAGCAAGCTTTTCTCCATCAAGTGTCTATATTAAAACCTTCATAGACATACATATTGCTCTAGCAACCTCTAAAAAAATTAACAATGGCTTAAGTTACTTCATAGAGCTGAAAACCAGCCGGTCATAGTAGATATCTCACCCATCACCGATGCGAACCCACAGGTCACTGAAGAGGCGAGGTCTCCCATGGCCGCGGTGAGCTTTGCGCGGCCGTTTGTGTCGCCCAAACTCTTCCAGCTGGCTCAGGCTGTCGGGGAGCAGCATGTGCGGCAGCTCCTCACCTCCAAGTCCAGGGATGTTTTCCAGGTCCTCCAGCTCCAGCTCCATCTCTGATGGACTGGTCTGCCAGCTGGTGGGAGATGCCGTATTAGTGTCTGTGCTCTCCTCGCTGGACCCTGCTGCAGGCTCTTCAGCTGGTTTATTCCTGGAACAGGGGGAAGACATGGTAGAGAGGACGTGAAGTTAGTTTATACTCATTAAAAGCCCCATTTGTGTTTTTTTGACCATATGAAACCTGGGTGTGGTTTAAGGTAACAACAAAACCTTTGACCTATAGATGAAATGAGAGGATTTTTGTGCTTCACAGACCTTTTTCACTTTTCTAATAATATTATTTTTGGTGGTTTCTGACCACTCTATTGCTTTCCACTTACAGCCCCTAACTTCAATTAAGGACACGAGCACCACATAGGATGCCTTGCTCTATAAACACTGCACTGAGTGGCAGAAATGCCCAGCAGGCAACGTTAGAGGAAGCTGTAACTCTTTTGACCGTACGGCTGTGTCAAAACTGACATCTGTCCACAACAGACCACCCAGAATCACTTTTGCCATGCTCCTCTTTCTTCCACCCTTTACTCATACTTTCTCTGCTCTTGTTCTTCCCCTGTGAGCATGGCTCACATTTGACTTTGAGTTTCAAGGTGGGCCGTCACAAAGAACCTTCTGCACACGTAATGTACACTGAAACCAGCAGTGGAAAGGAAAAAAATGCAGTAACAGGATTTCCTATGTTTATGTCAAACTTTCATATTAATGAACATGTGATGGACTGTTTTAGTCACCGTTTCCACTGCTTAATCATAATTAGCTTTGTCTGTGCAGTCATCATAAATTTGATGGTCTGCACTTCCACTACAGGCCTCAAAAACTCCCATCCAGGTCTTGATGGCTCGGTTAGGGTGATGATAGCTCCAGGCCTGTGGTCAAGCTACTGTGGAGCCAAACCCAGCTGTAGTCTGCTCCGTCAGTCAGTCATATAATCGCTCTTTTAAGACCTTTTGCTAGTCAGGGCCAAACCCTCCAGGTCTGAGGCTAAAAGCTTTCATAAACACCTCTCATGCAAGCAATCTTGTGGTGTTTTTCCTCGCCTGTCACATCACCTTGTATCAGGGAGCTAAAAGTGTCTGTGTGCATGCACACATTTAAGTGTGTGGTCGTGTGGTAGTGTGTGTGTGTGCAGCATACATGAGTGTTTTGTGACCACAGCATGTCAGTCCACTTGTCAGCTTTTAAACCAGAACCACTGGCTGAAGCCCACAGCTCTGCACACAGGGCGGAGGGAGATAGGGAGGCTACGTTTACAGCTGTAATTTGCAGCGAGAAGTTTGTAAAAGCCTCGGCTGGATGGAGGGCTGGGGATGTTTTTACTGCTTTTAAAGAGATTCCCCTTGTTGTGCCTTGTTTTTCCATTTTCACCCTGATTCAAGTGGCTGTTGTTACTATTTTATGGGCCCATGGATCAACCCCCTAGGTGAGAGGGGAGCCGCTTTGTGCCAAAGGGTACGAACACACACGTACGTACACACACACACACACACACACACACACACACACACACACACACACACACACAGTCTGATATAAAGAGGGATTGTAGAAGGTTTTTGTGTAGAAATGCTGCAGGATAGAAGCCAAACCTCTGTGTGAGGTGTGCGAGTTTGCGTGTGTGCAACCCAGCAGCCCTGCTCCCTGGCATTGTGCATCACTCAACTCACCCTGAATAAAAACATAAGTGTGTGTGTGTGTGTGTTTGTGTTGACCATGGTACCAGTGGCGGCTGAGAACAGGCAGAACCACCACTGGCAGCTTGCCCTTGGCAGGCAAGGGAAAGAGGGAGGAAGGATGGGAGGGAGCGAGCAAGGGAGGAAGGTGAGGGAGTTGATGAGCTATCAAAGGATTCCTGCATAGCTTAGCTTTATTTGTTACAGAGCACAGTTTGGACAGAATCTGTCACATTCTATATTAGCATAACATTATCAGTCTGATGCTAGTACATAATCACACTCTTCTTGTCTTTTTCCAGTCATTATCTTGTCAGGTTAGAAGACTCCCATGGTTCAGTTTCAGAGTGGAATCTGTGACTGTATCATCCAGGACTTGTGATTTAATTACACTGAATTATTCAGCCTCCAAAATAAAATAATATGCATTGCCAACTTTTTAAAGAGTAACTTTTTCTGTTTTTCAATAACACATTATTGTTTGTTTCTTTGTAACCACAGTATTCTAATGAAATGACACGCTCTGTCATCTGTTACAGTACGCTCTTCCCTGCTTTACTCACTCTGCGGCTGGCTCTTGGTGATCAGAGGGCATGTGGACGATCTCATAGCCTTCCTGTCTGAGGATGTCCAGCACGCTGTGGTTCCCCAGGAAGTGACCTGACGGTAGAAAAAACAGAGACGGAATGAACAAAGGTCATGACAGATTTAAGAGAAGCAAGAAGGAGTTGAAACAAGTTTTTGCTGAGCTCAGGCTTTTAGAGTAGTTACAATCTGGATTGTGTTTCTTGGAAAAACATTTTTGATGCGAAAACCAGCAACTTAATCTTCTTGAGTTTTTTTAGGTGTAGGTGTGGCTCAAGGGACTGCAATGATCCAGACTGAGAAATCTCAACAACATTTGGATGGATTGTCATGAAATTTCGTACAGATATTCATGGTCCCCAGAGGATAAATCCCAATAACTTTGGTTATCCCTTAACCTTTCTATTATTGCCACCATCTGGTTGACTGTTGTGGTTTTTAAAGAAATATCTCAACAGCTCCATGGCTCGCCCTTTGGTTGACACATTGATGTTCCCTGTAAGATGGACAGTAATAAATTTGGAAGTGGCTTAACATTTTTTTTTTCTATTTGCATCATCCTCATAAAAAAACACACATCTCTTAACACTTCCATGCTCACAACATGAAACTATACATACTCTATTCTTGGAAAGTGGCATAGTGGAGCCCCAGATAGACTCCAGGAATATTTCTTTGGATGTATGGTCTTCAACACTGGAAATGCTCAGCATTCAGTGGACCTCCCCCACCAAAGAGGAAATTTTTCCACCTAAGTCAAGTAGGGATCCTTAAAGATTTTGGCAGTGACAGAAGAAAGAAACAGAATCGTGGAGGATCTGAAAGATAACAGAGACTGTTCAAATGCAAGTTCACTCCTTATCTACTCTACTGTTGCTCTGTAATAACCCCATAGTGTAGGCACTCAACCTCCTGCCTGCCCTCCACCCCTCTCTTCTTCCTTTCCTTCACCTTGTATATGATTCCTTCAGTCTAACATCAAACATGTGGGCTGCAGCACTACAATGATGAAAGCTGTTTTTTTATTTCTCCCATCAGCCGATAATCCTCCGCGTCACTCAACCCAGCAATAAGCTGTAATGTACCCTGACATCACGCCCTAACAGAAGAATTCATATCTGTGCTCACACATATACACAAACCTGCACATGCAAAAATTTGCACACTCACAGGAATCCAAACACTCGCACACCTCAGCTCTCTCCCGCGGCTTATTAACAACACGTTGACAATATCCGAGTCTCTTGCTTGCTTTTTGTCAGGGCCCTCTGCTCCCACTCAGCTCCTCACCCCCTGCCAATTTTACCATTATAATGTTCCTGATCATTCCTGAAAGTCAAAGAAGGCAAAAAAAAGGCATGCGGTGTTACACTTTCTTGGCAGCTAAGTTCAAAGGCAGCGCTGGGCTAGGCTGCGGAGTGAGAGGAGACTTCTAACAACAGTGTCGGCAAGATCAGATGGGATTACACAAAGAGGAGAGTGTGAGGTTTTGACTGGGTGAAGGTGGTTGTATGTATTTATGTGTGTGTGTTGTTGTTGTTGTTGTTGTTATTCTGTATTTCTGCAGACTGAATATCCTCACAAGGGCAGAAGTGAGGACATATTTCTTGTCCTTGTTTCTTTAAGAGCTTTCTCAGGGTTGGGGTTCATAACTGAAACATTAGACAATACAAGAAACCAAAGTTTTTATGAAGAACAACAGTTACGTGTGATCTACCTTCAGGAAAAAGAGTTCAAATGAGATCCCTTTAATAGGAAAAATAATGTTCTAATAAATCCTCTATGGATGGCAATGCTGGTCAGTCTGTCAAGTCTATCACCTCGGTAGAGAGTGAAATATTTCTACAGTTTTTGGACAGATTGCTGGGAAATGCATGACAGCAGTGGAAAAGCCTTGTGAGCACCTCATTCTTTATTTAGTGCCATCATCAGTTTAAAATTTCTTTTTTTTTTATTTTCTACTGAACAGTTTTTACTGCTAAATACAAAAAGTCCCACTACACAAATGCCTGCATAATTACTACCAAGAATAATTTTTCTTCTCTCCTCTTCTCTCCTTCTTTCATCCCTTTCTTCTAACAAGACGCTGTGGCCAAAGTCAGCTCATTCAGTGACTGCATGCTGACAGATTCAACCACCCTCATATCTGTGTCAAGCAGCTATTTCATTAGTTTCTGGAGGCCGGGGGCAGATAAGAACATCTCCTGTGTGCTGCCGGGTGTGAGGTCAAGCTGACTGTTTGATGTGCTGACTTGATTTCCTCTGCTCCGCTGTCATGACTAACACACAGACAGAGCAGCATGTGTATGAGGAGGTGCGTGTTTGTTTGTTTGTATGATGAAATTGCAGTTTTCCTTCACAGCCGGCAGACGACCACATGGTTTTCATTTCTGAGACACACCTGCTGTAAATTTGACGTTCTTCAAACGTTCAATCTGCTGAATATTCTTTTCAGTATAAACTCCACTTGTTGTTTTCCAGGGCCCTGTAAACATGCACCCACTCTTTAAACAACCTACTGTACTTATGTCTGCTACACAGGGCTAAAAATGGTATGAATATACTGTAGACAAACATGCACTTTTGCACACATGCACCCTCACACACATAAACATGCTGTCATTCTCATGACCACCCTTTCTCAAATTTTGGTAACTTTTATGTTTGAAGTTAAATTGCGGGATTGCACAGTTCTCCATGAGTTGGCCCAATTTGTCAAACAAACAAAGATGTTTTTCCTCAAAATCTGCTATTTTGGAAAAAAGTTTAATCACTAGCTTTTCATCTGACAACAGTGGCGTGTGTATTGTTAGGTTCTGTGTATTTTTGTGGTCCATCCCTGTGTGTGGGTGAGTGACTGGGTACAGAGGTAATGGCTCTTTCCTTACAGATGATTTTGTGTGTGTGTGTGTGTGTGTGTGTGTGTGTGTGTGTGTGTGAGTGGGAGGCTAGTGGGTTTGTTTGTGGAGTATCCAGACAGTAAACAGTGTGGTGCTTCTGAAGCAGTGAGCAGGCCCAACAAACAGCTCCATTAACCAAGATGTAATGAGAGGTCAGCTGACTCCTAAACGCTCCCCTGCTGCATGTAGTGCACGTAGGCTGGCTCCACTGGTAGCACACTGCAAAACATGCTGCTGTGTGTAAAATTCTTATTTATAGTTACTTAGAGCAGTAATCTGTGACCTTTTGTACAAAAAAAAATTATCTTGAAAGCATTTATTTTTTCTCCTATATACGTCATGTTTTTAATTTTTTTCTGAGCAAAATCCTGTGTCACACAGGAAGTGATGAGGTTTTCAATGAAAGGTTTATCTAAAATGAGTAAAGGAGGAACAATGGGTTTCATCACGAACAAGGAAAAATATAACATACATAAACATACGCCACTTCCAAATGCTATGCTACACACTAACGCTATACAAAATGCACAATATTATGCTTTTCTCTTTCCTACTAAAAGACAATAATAGAAAATGGACAGCATGACTTTGGAATGCCACTGCCAATTAAGTTTAATATAGAGAAAGCAAAGTGTTTTTGCAAAGATTTAATACTTATTGTTTCTTTTCCAAAGTCCTCTTAGAGCTATATCACCACCATCTGCAAATTGTTTTGATGTTTTGCAGCTGTGAGCAGCTCCTCTTTTTCCACGATTAACGTTTTTTATGGTTATGTTCAGGCACTCAGAGCTCTTGGTTTAGGGTTAGGAAAAGATCATGGTCTTGGTTAAATACTGAAAAAGTCAAAAGTGACTGGAGGGATGTGTTTACTTAGTTATTAACTTTTATTTAAGAGGGTTTGTTGCCTAAACTTAACCACAGGCTGGACTCAGGATGTTAACTCCCATTTCCAGTGTTAAAGCTGTGCTGTGCCCACCATCTCCAACCTCTACGACCTCCTCACATCTTTCTTCATCATTTTCATCTCTTAGAAAAGAAAGCAATTTTTTTCCCTTCAATATATATCTTGCTAATATATATGTCATGTCTAGGAGACGGGGTTGATTGGACAGTAGCCTAGTGTGCACTCAAAATTCAAGCATTTTTAAGTATGCGTTCTGACTTTCCTGCATGCATTCAATCGTTATTTTCCAGTGTGATCTAGTGTGAACCTGCTTACAATTCATCATTGAGTCAAAGCACAGCTTCAGTCCTCATCATCATTTATATCACAGTGTTTACTCTACCAAATGGGACTGAAACAGAAGCAACCTCACTTGTGGTGTTGTGGCTTCAAACCACGTAATATCACCCAACAATCCCCTTTTTCCTTTAAAAAAAAACTAAAAGAAGTTAAATAATAATGATGTAGGAGCAACCATGACTTTTTGCAGTGGGTACGCTACGTTACAGGGTGTTTCCCCTCATATGAGTCCAAACAGCAGAGTTAATGACCCACTTACTCCTCTGTTTAATAACCTGTCCATCCCTGATGTCCACTTACAGTAGCGGCTTCATGTACTCCACTTCTCCCTCTGTCATTGTTTACTGTTGCCACCTCTTGTCCGCAGCCTATCTCTCATCTTTCCAGACTTACCACTCATGTCCCCTTTTACCATCTTTGGTTGTCCGGGTGTCACTGTGTTTCTGTCCTCCATCCTCTCTTTTTTTGTCATTGGCCTGTCAATTTTTCCTCTCTTCGCTCTCTGCAAAATGTGTGCGTGAACACATTTGTCTGTGTTGCAGAAAGAGGTGTTGTAGCATGTCTCTCTGGTCGCCACCCACGCTCGACTCAGGCCATGTCAGCACCTCTTTTCTCACGCCGAGCCTTGGCCTGTACTCCTCCTTCTATCTTTCTAGATCCTTTTCCATCTCTCCATCACAGTCTCAGTCTCCTCACCCCTCCCTTTATGTCTCCTTTCTCTATACATCCATCTCTCTTTTTCTTTCCATTCTACATCCCTCCGGACAACCTTCAAAATGCGAAGAGAAGCTGGTAGCGTAGCAGGAAGAGGGAAGAAAACGGAAACACAGCGAGCAGTTTAAGATGGGAGATTCATCCAAAAATGAAAAAAAGCACACAGGAAGAAAATTATGTTATTTTTCAGTTTTTGTACAAACAGATGTGTTTGCAATTACATTGTGTAAACAACGGATCAACTGATATGCACTAGCGGTTTTAAAAAATCCCACATGGCTTGCAAGCAGACCACCTCATATGAAAATTGCACAAACACTAAAAAAGGACGAGAGGATATCAGAGGGAAGAGAGAATAAAAAGGCAATTTAATGGTAGTGAATAAAAAGAGGAAGGGAAACAAAAGGGATAGATAGACATTGAGTGCAGGTTGAGGGAGTGCCTGGAGATGGAGAAAGAGAGGGAGGATGGAGGGAGAGCGTGACCGGAGGGCGAGGAGGATTGCATTGACGTACACCCTCCACCCAGCCGGAATGCGTGCTGGGTACTGTTGCTACATCATGGTCCAAACAAACACAAGCTGTTGCCTCCGAGCCATTCGAACAACGGATGAAAGAGAGATGCGAAGATGAGGGAAAACAGAGAGAAAGAGAGAGGACACAGTGATGAGAGAGAAATCCAGTGAAGAGAGAGGAAAAATAAAAATCTAACCCACTACTTTATACTTGACAAGGGCGTGTTCCTCTTTAGATTTGTTTTGAAACCTGTTCCAGACTGAGTATGTATGCAGACTGAGATGATGGGGGGAAAATTCCTCTCATCACCATGTGAATGTGTGTGAATAAGCATGCGGGTGTCAAACGGGAGACAAATTAAAGGAAAAACTAAAACTGTAAGGTGTTGGACCACCATGAGCCATGACCACCGCTTCAGCACTCATTTGCAATGATTTTACAAGTCTCTGTGCTCCACTGAAGTGATGAGCATCAAAATATTCCCTCATCTGGTGTACTGATGGCAGTGGAGAGTGCTGGCTCACATGTTGGTCCAAAATCTCCCAGAGTTGTTTAATTTATCGTAATTGTCTTATTTTTAGCTAAAAAAAAACAAAAAACAAAACAAAAAACATGACACAATGACAAAAGTGGAAAATATGGATCAAACGGTGCATTTGTGTGCTCTAACACAAGCACAGTTAGCATGCACAGCTAACGGGCTTAGTACTCCACAGTAGTAATGTAGCATTATTTCCAAAGGCCAAGGAGCATGGTCTTAGCTAACCACATTATTTTGTGGGGTCACAGGCTACTTAAAAAAAAAAAAATTGTAAATTTTTTCATTTTTTCAGTCTGAGAAGATGCTGACTTTCTTCCTGGTAGCCTACATGCAGCTTCAGATCTTTATCATTATAATATGTAAGTGGCCATCATGTGTCTATTTAAAACACTTTTTTTTATTTTTATTTTTTTTTAAGAATGACATCAGCTCCATTAACTGGAAACAACATTTTCAACCTGTAGTGGTGCTAGCATTAGCTTATGCTAACGTGCTGCAGCTGATATAATTTGCTGTTGACGCAAATTTTTTTTAGCCAGCAAAATCCTAGGTCAGGAAATAAGAAGCCTACTGTGTGTATATCTGTGTTTTATTGAAGACCTATTGATTTAATAATGATTGTAAATTTTCAGTGACAAAGTTGTCACTGTTATCGTAAACATTATGCAGTACTGTCTTAGTTACAGTTTCATTCATTTAATATGCCAACCAGTGTGTGTTGTCTGCCTTTATGTGTGCCATGTGTCGTGTATTTGTATGTGTGTTTACAATATGTGAGTTATGGGGGAAAGTGTCTCTCTGACTTATCCTGCGAAGCACTACTACTTTTTCCTCGAACAACACATGAGTAATGCAGCAAAGATTTTAATATGCCCAGCAATCCCCGCGCCTTGCTGTGCATTTCCATTTACAGTTTTACAGTACCGGGATCCCTCTATAAATCGCACAGCAGCCTTTGGATTAACAGAGCAGAGCCAGAGAAACAACTACCCACAGCGCTTCAGAAATAGTTGAACCACTGCCTTGAAAGCAGAGCAACACTTTCACTCGATGTGTAAATCTAAAAAGGCAAGATGGTAAATTCCACTTCTCAGTTCAGCTCTAGGTTTGTAGAAAGGGAATAATGGCAATCTGCAGCCTTCCCCCCTCACCCTCCCACATCTCTAACTCATTCCTCATCTCTATAATGACCTCACTTCCTATGCATGCGTTACGACGTCTGTCTGTCTCCCTGCACCACACTGAGGTGTTATGAGTGACAGCTGTTGGCGGGGCTGTTCACGTCCAGGTTCTGGTTGATGTTCTGGTCAAATACGGAGATCAAGAGAGTTTGGGGGGGTGGGGGGGGCATATCCAGAGGCTGACACCGGTCCATGTCAGAAAAGCTGGAGGGAAGGCTCAGTGGTTTCAGCGTTTAAAGTGATTCCCCACATTTAAATATTTAGACTGAGCGTGCTTGCTGCTGCAGCCTGTGAAGCTCTCCTGGTGGGCAGAAAGAAAGTGAAGAAAGTGGGTGAGGTGAGGGAAAAACACAGGAGCACTGAGAGTGAAAGAGAAAGTAGTGGCGGAGGAGGAATACAAGGGCGCAAAGGAAATAAAAACAGGAAGGGAGGTGAGCTGGGCCTTCAGAGAAGCTAACAACAATAAGTGAAAATTACCCCCACTGTGTGTTTTTATTTCTGTCAGCTGTGGTCTGCATCGTCTCTCCCTGCCGGGGACAAGAGTGTAGGGAGCAGCTGGTCAGCTAGTGGAGAAAAGACTCCTTCCTTACGGACACACACACGATGGAAGAGGCCATAGTATCCTCCTCTGTCTCATAGGGGTCATTATCTTTCTCATCTCTTCCTTGCTTCGTCAATTCATTTCCTCTCCTCCACCCTTCAGTTAAAGTGGAGGCACGTTGAGTTTTCATGTGAGGAGGAAGAAAGTTATAACAATTTCCTTTCCTTACAAATGCTCACGTGCATGTCAGCTTGTTTATGTGTTCTTTAAAGGTGTGCATTTTTGTGCACGTGTGTCACTGTGTGTGTGTGTGTGTGTGTGTGTGTGTTGTTGGCGTACACGACACAGGCATGAGCTCGGGTACAGCATGCGACAGTGCATGTAGCCTACAGTATGCATGTGCTAGCTCGCGTGTGTGTGCGTATAAGTGTGTTCTGGAGTGTGCGTCCGTGTCTGTGCTGAGAGGCAGAAACTTGTGTTTCACAGCAGGCGTTTCTCAGGACCCTGAGGCCAGCTGGTTTTCATTCTCGCCATTTAATCAGGACATGATTTACACCTGGGACAACAGGTGAATGCAATTAACCACTGAGCAGGAAAACCAGCAGAGCTATGGGTCCCAAGAATTGAACCTTTGTATTCTTGTATTCTTGGGTCTACATACTTTCTGCCTTGTGCGTGTCGGCCAATTTTAAAGCTCAAAAGATCAAAGCAAGCAAGATGAAGCATCCATGTGTTTATGAAATGTAGCATTAAGCTTATTGGCTATGAGATGTTCTTTCACTTGCTAATGAAGTGTGTAATCTTTGAACAAGCTAATGAGCTGTACTGATTTAATTAGAGCAAAGAACCCAACCAGTTTAGCTAAGAGTTACCATAAGACGATTTTCACGCAAACTTACAAAGTAACATTCCTGAACATTTACAAGACGACATGACCTTACATGGGCATCACATTGGTGCTAATTCCGTTGCTACAGTAGTTGAAAGGTATGTGTACGAATATCCCATCATCTTTGCTCATATGGGGCAGAAACAAATTGGTCTTATTTGAATTTTTTTGAGTAGTTTTACAACTAGTGAGAGTGGGAAAAACAGATATCTCGGCCATATTTAGTTGTGTTAGAAAGAGAATGTCATGTACAGCATAAGGGAAAGCAGGATTGTTGCTGTCAATACACTATTAAATGGCACTCGAATATTGTGTGACTGCTTTTGAAAACAGCACAGTTTATGTGCATTATGTCCATAATCCAGGTGATTTAGATTTAGAGTATCCAGTCTTCAATCTGTGTACTCGACATTCAAAGCTAAATATGTTTCTTCGCATGACATTTAATAAATCTACAAGGCTTTTTTTTTTCAATTTCATGTACTTTTGCACAATGAAACATAGATGAGATTTTTTTTTTTTTTTTTTAAATAAACATCAAATTGTCAAGACTGTTGTTGTTGCATGTACTGTGAACATAACTGTAGGAGCACATGGGCTGATGTCACAGCGCAACAGACAAACTTTTTAAGAGGCAAGAACATTTAGAAATACATGTGTATGTTTTCTGTTATCGGGATGAAACTTTTACAACACAGTTACTAAAGCAAGCATATAAAAGTGTGTATGGAAGTGTGTACTGCTGAAAGAGACCTTAATGGACAGTGAGGCAGGATGGAACAAAGAATTAAACGCTACGCAGTGACACACATACACTGTCACGCTGCAGCAAATAACACTGACTCCAAGGCCAATCCACACTGCTGTTGAAATAAATTTTAATTTGTGCTAAGCCAAAACTGTCACTTGGAAAGCACCCCCCCCCCCCCCCCCCCCATCTCTCTCTCTCTCTCTCTCTCTCTCTCTCTCTATCGTCCTCTCTGCCGAGCAGAGGACAGCACATGGTGCACATACATGGGATCTCTGGGATTTCATAAAATGTTTCTGCTCTGTGTGTGTGAAGGGGAAGATGGCGTGAAGCAGAAGAGACACAGCTAGACAGCAGCAAGAGATGGCGTCAGTTTAATAAAGGCGAGACAGCACCAGATGGAGAGGACAGATAGAGCATAGCAGCTTAAAACAAACCGAATGGAAGCAGAGCTAAAGACAGACCGGGCTCTAGGCGGGCAGAGACAGACAGGGAAAAGGGCTGAGAGAAGCACATACGCAGTGAGAGAGGAAGAGCCACAGAGACAAAGTGACATGCACGGCAGGCAGACCCTCTCCCTCAGTCATCACTTCAACACCACAACACCACAAACGACTGCAAAACACATGGTCCTGCTCTGCCTGTACAATGGGCCATTATGGGCCTTCGTAGCAGAACGTATGCACAAAAATAAGCTTTCAGCAAAGAGATCTGAAGTGGCTCAGACTTCAAAACAAACAATAGTACATGTGTATTTTTGACAGCAACTACTCATTTTGGCGATAAATATCTCTACGGATCATATGACTTTCGTGTCGCAAACATACACAAACACACGTGCAAGTGTGTATGTGTGCGAAGTGGAGTCTAGGCCGTGGCAGCGTCAGGAAATTCCATGGGATGTTTTCAATAAGAGCTGGCAGCGGCTGCCAGAGGACTGGCAAATGAAAACCTGCTGAAGCACACCACAGAGCTCCAACAACACACTGCCTACCCTCACAGCACTGCCCCACTCTTCAGCACAAATGATAACCCTGTGTGTAAAAATGACTGCATGTTAATTCATCTGTGTGTAATTGTGGAGAGATGGCGACAGAGAATTCATATTTTGGTGAGTGAGTGATGGAAAAAAGTGCATTGAGGATTGTGTCTGTTTACAATGGCAACAGAACAAGTGTCCAATGTGTGTACAATGTGCCTGCCAGCATGTTTTTCCTTTTTACTGCTATCATCTGGTGTTGCTGTGTCATTCTGTCCAAGGGGAAATTGTGATGCGTTCACTTGGCCTCACGAAGAACGCTACGTCATGCTACACTGGGTGTCTATGATTGGTCCCCATTACATAATACTTAGTAGTAATAGTGAACAGCAGTTACCACAGTGGCATTCAGGAACAAGATGACAGACTGTGAGGAGACAGAGGGAAAAGAAGAGGGAAAAGCTGAATAGAAATGTGTTGATATATTTTCACTTAGTGACACAGTGTTACTCACTTCAGCCAAAAAGAAATGGTTTGACATTTCACGCTAGCTTACTGGCTGTAGCTTCAAATTTAGTGGCATCAACATTCTTGTCAAACTCAGCAAGAAAATGAATGAGCTTATGACACACTGTTAATTTAAAGCTGCTTTAATTTTTTCCTATGTCTTTTTTTTTTTTTTTTTTTGGCTCCTTGGTGTAGGATGAAACAAGCTGACAGACATAGCCCTATCACCCCGTAAAGCTGTTATGGCTAACATGTTAGCAAATACTTCCAGCAGACACAGAGAAACTTTTATTTGATGTAATGTTTCTGGTAACCCCCCTTAAAAAAACAAAAAAAACTCCAGCTTGAAAGAAGTAACAAGACTGAACCTTGTATGAACTTTTTTTGTGCCTAAAAGTGTAAACCAAAATATGGAGCTACTACTGAATCGAAACTTACAGTAATACAAGCTCAGTGCATAAGAATTCAGCAATTCAAAATACATCCAGTACTACTGACTGAAATATGACTGAGTTGCTGCTGTAGACCATCGATATCATAAAATCTTGGCCCAACAGCAGGCTCCAGTCAGAGGGTAATACTGCTCACTCAGTCTCTTTTATACTGCCTGGAGTAATTCAATTACGCCTGCTGGAGCTCTCTTACCTCTGTAATTTGTATTAATAACCTGTTGGTGAAAGTGAGGAAAATAACTGATACAACACGTGTGTGCATGCGGATGTGTGCAGGGTGGAGGAAAAGGAGGCAGGGAAAAAGACAAAGAAACTGCTTTAGCGAGGACAAAAGCATACATTTTGCACATTAAAGTACTTATGCCACAGGAAGGTGTAGGTGTACACCGAGAGGAAAGGGGGAGGCTGGGAAGTAAGGTGCTGAGCTGAGCTGAGATGGATTTCCTGCCTGAACCACTTTATACACACATCGTATAGTTTAATTACCCTTTGAAAAAAACTGCTGGATCGGACTACGACATCGGTAACTCTAGAGTGCCTTGACCTGAGTGCTGCCCCGGCTCTTTCCCGACAGTCCTGTTTTCCCTTCGGTGCTCTGGACAAGGTTCAGACTGGAAGTGAAGGGTCCAAGGCAAAGGCAGCTAGAGGGGCCATTAATATTTATCTGTTGCATGGAAGAAATGCAACCTGATAAACACAAAAACAGCCACTTGACACAGACATAAAAAGGCGCACGCAAACAGAGGGTTATGGTAACAGAGAGTTCAGACACAGTGCCAAGGTCCAAAATTTTTCAAGTCCAACGTTACGATTATTCCATTTTACAATGCACGTGAAAAAGCCACATACCATGAGCCCACTGCCTGCAGTTACACACGTCATGTTAATGTGATTTTTGAGATCTGACCATAAAGATTGGATTTTATGTGATCACATTATTAAACGCCCACATTTGGTCTGAAAATGGCTGTAATACATCTCCCCAGGTTGTATTTATTTTAAAATATGTCTGGATAATCTTAACCTTGACACCTCCAGTTCCTTTTATTTTTCTTCATTACTCAAAATATGTATTGTGGTTAGATTGTAATCACACAATGAGCAGAACTCAGTCAGCCTGCTCGATTCCAGAGCTACTCCCAGAAAATCTTCAAGATTTCTGGGAGTCCAGGCTGTCACTTAATACATCCTGGCATCACTGGATGATAAAATTTCATGGCTGGTTACGGCCAATGGGAAACTGGGACCAGCAGGGACAGTTACAGGACCGTAAAGACATGAGTCAGCGTCCTAAAAACAGAAATAAGAGAGGAGAGAAAGGAAGCTTTGTGATTACAGCATAGGACAGAATTTATTAAGCCCAATTTCTTAAGCCTTTTGCGTCCTGTTTTTAGAGACGTGCATCTAGAGACGTGTATGGCATTTCTCAAACAGACAATACAGCTTGGAGTTTGTCATCTGAGACACAATTTCAGTCTAACCAGTGGAGTGTGTTTCCTTCCTTAATGTGTATGACTTTACAGGAGTATAGAAACTAATGGGAGGAGACATGATAAGTGTGGTAGACAGATGTTAAGTTGGATTTACTATCACTATAAAACTACAGTAGGCATAAGGTGGTAGGCTAAGAAACAATGGTGAAAAAGATTTAGTTAATAACTCCTATTCTACACAGATCTGCAATTACTCAGTTACAACTTATAACTGTTTGGCCATTAAATTTGAACTTTGAATTTATTGTGCAGATACCACATCATGACGATAGTTTCAATGACTTTCACTTTAATTTTGTTAGAAGTATGTTAAATGACTTCCACTGCAATACTTTTACAAATCTCTCTAAAAATGTATTTAATCAGTGATATTCTGTGATAGTTTCATGCAGGCTCATTAGTTTTAAAATTCTCTTCACATAGTGTAATTAATGAGTATATTTCTATTCCATCATCACTAGTTTTTGATTTCTTTCTTGAGCTTCAAAGATCTCCTTGAATGAACCTAGAAGGCAGCCCCAGTAACTAGGTGTATAATTAGCTGCTGCTGTATTAAATCGGACACTAATTACATGCAGATTGTGAACGCAAAGTCGAAGGGACGTGCAGCACGAAATTCCCCTGCGCTTTTAAGTGTGGCCCTCATCAACTGCTATCTGCTATGCCTTCCCAAGGCCTTCACCAAGCCTCCTGTGTTCACTGTATGTGTGTGATTCAGTGTGTTTGTTTGTGCACGTTACAAAGTATGTGCACAAGTGCCGTATGCATGGTTAAGTATGAATCCAAGTATATGCATGTGTGTGTGCATGTGTTTATGCACGTAGCAGGCTATAACTGTAATGGTTCTTATCACTTCACACCAGCTGTCAGTCCTCTCTCACACAACGCTGCAGCCTGTAGGTGACCTGACACACATGTTCACCTCCCCGTCTATCCAGGCCAGGTTGGACGCACGGGGAAGCTAACACACAGCTGCTTTACTGAAGGGCAAACATTTTAAAGGAGGCCAACCTGGAAAACATGAGGCTCCATGAGAGCAGATTTTAATGGTAAAATGAGCCTGTCTTATTAAGCTAAACAGGTCCCTTTTGGTTCACTTCAATTTCCTAAATGACACAAATTCACTAGACAATGCAATTAGCAGTGAAGGATGACAAATGTAATTTTTGTGTAGATGGTGTTTGAATACTCTTGCATACTATCATATCACTATGTATTCCAAGTAAAAATGCTTGTTAGGAAGTGTTGGTAGTCTGCGTAATATAACCTGACAAAGTCTCAGACTCACAGCCACATACACAGTCACATGTTTATCCACACAGGACTTCTTGGCTGAACACCATCCTTTTTCTCAACGCTGCCATTCCACACATTCAAACAGTGACTGTATACACATTCACATTCACATTCAGGATCTGCCCAGTAAAACAACTTGAGCTTGCAAGAGAATTTAGACATACAGGCCTTAGTAATGTACTGTTCAGTTGGGAGAAATGTTTCCACTTTCTTTTGCTGTCTTCATCCAGCAGGATTCAGCCATTTCATCAAGTAACTCACAAGATCAGTTTAATATTTACTGCCCTCTGTGCTTTTGTTTGAACTGAGCTCTCATACCCCAGTGTGAAGCTGCATCTAAGCTTCAACTTGACCTTTGTATACAAATCACACAGATGCTGTCCTGCAAATAATCAGATATGACACAATACAATAATAATGTTAATACCTCTTAAATTATATATTTTCAGCATGTTTTTGACAAAGGTAAAAAAAACAGACTCTTTGCCAATCTTATTGTTTTAGAAAAAATGGTCCTATCATGTCATCCCTCATTGAACGTGTAACAGGAAAGCTATCTCCATTCCAACTCCTCAATGCCTTTTTAAGCCGAAGGAGTTGGACCGGGTTCATTGGCTTTCTGAGGTTCCCATTATTTTCATTGTTTCATAAACACAGTGAATAACAGGAGAAGGACGCATCATCAGCACTTCGCCCTTCATCTGTGTGCTCTTCAGTGAAACATCTGTGTTTTTTTTTTTCATTGCACGAATGCATACCTCCATAACGGTCGTAGAACATGTACTAACTTAATGTAGAGACACACACATGGAAGCTGGATGGTGCATCATTGGCCTTGTCCAAACAACACAAAGAGCAGAGGGAGCGAAAAATGCTCAGAGGAAGGAACCAGGCATTCAGCAGTAATCATCCACTGTGGCACAAACACTTGCATGCACTCTCTCTCTCTCTCACACACACACACACACACACACACACACAAACATACACACACATGCACCCTAGAGGCGGTACCACCCATTTTCAGATGCTCAAACACAGACACACAGTCATACAGTAAACAGACACACAGACACCCACCCACCACCTGTTTTTGTGGGCAAACACACTTATATGTGTGCATATGTTGATACACACGCACACACTCTTCCCTCAGGATACACTACACCATTCAGGAAACATTAGCAGCATTAGCCAGGAATGCTAATTGAAACAAACAGCTCATGGTTTCTTCATTTCTGAGGTGGGAGTTGACTGTAATTGAGACTTCTGTCTGTGTGTGTATGTGTGCGTCTGCACATACTTGCACAGACACACAATTTTGTTCATGCCAGAGATCTGGGAACCATTGTACACGATTATTGTCCTGCTTTTTCTCCAGTTTTCCTTTCAAACACAAAAGAGAGCAAATTATTCACCATAAACACGTATTAACGCTGACAGAATCAGTGTTCCAGACCAAAGCAAACCTGATCTCTCTTTCACTTCACAATTACATGCACACACACACTCTCAGCTCCAATCACAATGTGTTTGGAAAGACCTCATTTAATGCAAAATAGAGATTCAGGTTAGAGTTGCTGCACTGATGGATTCTCATGTTGCTTAGCCTGGAGTTAGAGAGAAATCCCCTAACCAGCAGGTCAAAGGTCAGCTAATGTAGCCTTTCAAAGTGTCCCAGGGTGAGAAATTGATCCAATTCCTACACATCCTGCATGTATTTCAGAGTCCCTTACCTGCACCAAAAGCGAAAAAGTACGTCTGGTTAGGATTTCTCTGCAGCAGGGCGGACACACGGCGAGCCATTCGCTCGTTGCGTTTGTAGATGAGCTCCTGGCGGAAGTAACTGTCAATTTGCTGGGCCGTCATGCGGTCGTGAGCTGGCAGAGAGCTGTTGATGAAGTGAGGCAGCTGAGAGAAATAGAAAGTGGGAGAAAAAAAAATTATAATTTAAAAACCTTTACGATGAAAATCCATAGCAGAATAAAGGTGAGGTCATCATTTAAAGTGTACATCACACAAAGAAAGAAAGAAAGGCTGTTAAAAAAAATGGAGATGGAAAGAAAGGAGAGGACTGAACGGGGGTGTTGGTGGCAAGCTGGCATGTGAGTGTGCCCGTGTGAGTGTGAGACCTGGCAACCAGGAGTGTTTGTGATGTGACAGCTTGACAGAAAATGACCTATGCAAGGCTCGACTCAACAGGCTGGTTTGTAAATGAGGAAGTATCAATGAATGGGGGATGGAGAGGGAGGAGAAAAGCGCGCGTGTGTGTGTGTGTGTGTGTGTGTGCAAGCCGTTATTGCACTTTTGCATGTGTGAGTGTGTGCACTGACGTGTTTGTATACGTGAATGCAAGTGCATGTGTGCACACTATATCCTAGAGTGTGAGTGTGTGAATGTGTGTTTAATTGCTGTGTGATTTATTAAGAGCCTGACAGTGCAGAGACAGGCCACACTGGCTCTGTTCCACTCTTGGCTGCATCAGTGGATTCAACAGACTGTTAATCTGTGAGGATGAGCGGGGATCGGCGGTGGGGTAGCCAGGGTTTGGCATCGGGGTCTAAGCTGTCCAATTCAGAAATGCAACTAAGCACACACACTTCTGTCTCTATTTCAATGTGTTTAGCTCTTTCACTTCTTCCCAGGGTATCACTGTACATATATTTGACTTTTCTGGCTCTTTCTCTTGATATACACCCAGTCAAAAGTTTTAGAACAGACCCACTTTTCCAGTTTTTACTGAAATTTAAGCAGTTCAAGTCCAGCAAATAACCTTGAATGGTAAGCAGTAAACTGCCCAAGAAAACAGGCTTTTTTGTTTCAGGGATTCAGTAACTGGTTAATATACAGCTTTCCTGCAGCAATGGAATTAAATAAAAGTTAATGCAGACAGTTCCTATAGGTGACAATGTCAGTCTGTTTGTCTGTGGTCCACGATTTTTAAAGATCCACTGACCAGATTACCAAGGAATATAAACATCATTTAGAACTGAATACAATGATGTTTTTTCTTTACCACTAATATTACCTTCCGAAAACTAGCATATGTGGCATACACAAAAGTTTAATACCACTAATACTAACACCACAATCACATATTTTTCATCAAATATATAAAAGCCATATTTCCTTTCCCTGAAACCACATAGCTCTAAGGTCATTTGAATTCATGGTAAATCTTTGGGATTTGTAAAAGGTCAATATTATGCACAAAGAGCTTGCGAGCAGATTGGTGCACCGGCTACATGGAGGGTGCTTCAATGCCTTTCAATGCAATTTTCATCATTAAAACTGAGCTCTGAACAGTTAATGTGTCTGTGGGATTTCTGCCTCTGTCCTGACTTCTGTTACCGTCTTTCACTCTGTACAGACACAAGTACGCAGCAATCCTTAGAATACCCAGCCTTCGGTCCTTCTTCTTCTCCTTCCAAGCTGGACAAAATGAAATGATGGAGAAACAAAGGTCTGTTTTTTTACAGTATGTCTTTGTGTCTCCACGTGTGTTTGAACGCACATATGCAGATGTGTTCAATCTGGAATTGTATTTCCATGTGACAAGAACACACACATGCGCACATACAATCGCCGTCTGTACGGGTGGTCGGTCACCACATGTGAACAAGGTGCTGTTCTCCTGCATCTCTCCCAGCATCCATCCAAAAACCTATATCTCACCCATTTTCTCTCACTCACTCTGCTGCTCTGTTTCTGATTTACACCTACGTTGATGTTTATTTCGAGTCCATTTGTGATGTGCATTATTTAAAGGGGAGCTCCACAGATTTTGTACAACAAAGTGTGTTTACAGGTCTCGGGGAGTACCGCTGCATATATGGGAAACAGTTCTATGAAGCCCTTTGTGCATGAAATCTGTTAAACTGCCTCAAGTGATGTCAGCTGAAGCAGTGAAAGAAGTGGGCGTACCGGATCGCTGTTTCCCGCTCTTTATCTCTGCTTAGAGCCAGCAGCTACTAGTAGCTTACCTGCTACTAGCAAAACACACCTGAATCTCTGACCCAACTGTTGGCTGTTGAGTTGCATTGTGGGTAATGTAGGCACAATAATAACAACAACAACAATAATAATAAATGACATCTCTGGTCCTGCTGCATGGATTTGAATCCTTTTTGTGATAGGAGAGCTCAGTTGCACATTCACATTAACCACAGTAACATAAGGTTGCTTCCAATCACAGTTGGTTTTTACTCACATTTGGCAGGTTGGTGGTTGTTAATTTCAAGATCTGATCAAATCCAAATGGTTTGTACGACATAAGCCACATTACTCACTTGTGTGCTTCTTCATACAGTAACTGAGAGCCACATTCAGGCAGATCTCTGTAGCCAGAGGCCTTGTATTCTCTGTATTTTTTCAGGGTGAGTGACCCAGGTTCATCCAGATTGACAGAACTTCATCCTGAATATGAGTGAATAAGTTGAAGAGTGAGAGAGGTGGAGCGGGAGCGCTTCATCATTGCTCTGATGAGTGAGGATAGCGTGAGTGTATCATGACGAGAGACAAAAGTGCTCGGTCGGAGAGGGGTCAAGGTGGGAGCGTAGCAGTAAATGCAGATAAGTTATCACAGGGAAGGCCATTAGCTGCTCTCTATCCCAACCTGCACAGGAAATGTAGAGTGACAGCAAGATATTTCCTCCCTTTCTCACTGCTGGTACTGCTCTGCACTCACTTTCTCAGTCAGTCTGTCCTGCCAGCAATTTTCTCCTCCTTTCTTTTCTTTCTTTTTCTCTTTGATTTGACTGTTTGAAGTTTTTTTTTTCTCTTATGTTCTCCTTTCTCATACTTCCTTTTCCCTTTCTTTCTTTTATATTGTTTTGTTTCATTTTCCCTTTCTTTCCTTTTCCTTTCTTTTTTATTTTTGTTTTCTTCACCTTTTCTTTTCCATTTTTTTCGTTTCTTTTTCTCTCTTTCCTTTCATTTCTTTTCCCTTCCATTTCCATCAAACCATAAGCACCAAGGACTTACCACGACATGAGAAATAACTGAGGGAATATAATCAGTTCCTGTGCAAACATCAGAATAATACAGTATTTAGCTTAAATTTTACTCAGGTTTGATTTTAAATCTTTGTGCAGGCTACGCCGAGATCTCTTCAGTGCCAAAGTGCTTGCAGGTAACTTTCATGTAAAGTTTTTTACTTTTTTCTTTATCTGTTTTTTTTTCACATTACTGCCTTTACCTTCTGTCTTTCCTATCATTGTTAATTCTTCTCTGTCTCACTGTGACTATGTGTTCCTGATGGATTTGGGATCAGCTGAGTGTTGAAGCCAACAACCTGCCTTGCACCATTCTGCTGGGCAGTTCTGGGGCCCATCATTTCTAATATGATGAAGATTGAGCTGGGAGAACATCAGGGGTGTTGGAGGCCTCTGGACTAGGTCCTATCTATCAAAAACCACCTGCTCTTTTACGGCCCTGAAGGTTCACTCTCTCACTCTCTCTCTCTCACACACACACAAACCTGCTATAGATCACCAGGCTACAGAAGCAGGCGTCAGAGTCAGGCGTCTGATTGCTCTAGCATGTGCTGGGGAATGTTAATACATGTTATTATGACATGAGGAGCGGGGGCGAACTGGTATGATTTAAAGTGTTCATGCAGGAGGCAACTGTAGCTACGACTGCAGGTGAAACTGTGGCTAACAAGCTCTTCATGGCCCCCACAGAGCTAGAGCTGGATAGGCACAGACACAGAGAGAGACAGTGGGAGGAAGATGGAGAAAAGAGGAAATATGTCAAGGCAGAATTTTGTACATAAGTTTTCTTTTCGTACGTGTCTTTGGTGTGGATGATGTGGAATCTCTGCAGCTGAGCGGTGAGTTGAGGTTACATGGTGTGTTAGGTTTAATGGGACTTAAGGATCAGCGAGGGAGGTTGACACAGCATAATTGACTTATGGAGAGGGCTTTTTACGTAATTCTAAATTCAAGAGTGGAGATGGAGTGAGAGCTACTGCATGCGGTGTCTGTAGCACAAGTGTGCCTATGTGTGTGTGTGTTTGTACTATATATTGAATGGCCTTTCAACAGCCAGAAGAGCTGGGTGTGAAAATGAATGACCTGGCCATCAGTGAAGGAGCACAGGCTATGTTAGGAAACACAAAGTTAGAGGAGGTCAGATGGTGTATTTACAGCTGAGTCCAGAGCTATTAAAGTGTCAGACTATCATGTAACTTGAGGTTGCAAGGGATTAATATGGCAATGCGCAGTTTTGTGGAACTGATGTGCAAGCCGAAAAGTTTGAGGTGACGATAGCGTAATGGCAGAGAAGTGGGTATGAGGAGGTTGCCAACTCAAATCTAGGGTCTGACAGATATGGGTTTTTGAACACCGTTACAGATGTTTTTGGACTGAAGTAGTTGTTATTTTGTAGCTGTTATTGTGTGTGAATATTTCACTGTGTTGGAAACTTGACCATTCTTTTGTTCAAGAAAACAAAATTTAACGATAGGGAAACTGCTTTCAGTTGCATAATTTTATTCTCTGCACACTAGAAAAAGCATCAAAAACAATGTTTTCCATCTGACAGACTAAAACCCTGAACTTGGTTGGCCCTGCAAAGTGATAAACACATTACGATTAAAATGTATATAGCACTCAGAGATTTTCTGATTTCTCCATGATATTTTTATCATTGTATTAGGCCTGATCACAGAATCATAGAATACTAAAAGTTGAACTCCAACCAATGTTGTTCCACCTGATAGAACCAAAAACAAGTATTTTTGTGTGAACATTGTTTTATGAATGAAGGCCAACCTGAACCTGACTGTTTAGCTTTCCCACGTGTTTTTTCTTAAGTTTCCAGGTACTCTGTTTCACTCATACCTCTGGTCCAGACTGACTGCCTCCTCAGAGTCCTTTTGAGTCTGAAAATAGTTTTCAAAATTCATGTATTATTCATATTCAGAGTTAAAGAATTAACACTAATATCATCCACAAGCAGTCGATAGTGACTGGCGGCTATTCCAGCTGTCTTCTTTGCAGAGAAAAGCCAACAACAATCCTTACTAGCATGATCATGTTTTGATTCAGAGTATGCATGGAGAGGAGGGGCTGTTTACAGACATGTATGTTTTCAATGTGTTTGTGAGAGAGGGAGAAAGAGAGAGGCAAGGAAAGGAAAGGCTGAGCAAATCATGCTGCAGCACTACAATGAAATAAGATTTAACCCATTTGAAATAGTACAAAAAAAGAAAAAAGAACATCGATATGTGGTGTTGATATTGTGGGTCACCTCTAGATATAAATCAGTGTATGGCAAACACTGCAGCTGATATGATGAAGGCTGTCATGAAGCTGCACAGGCTACCTTGTTGTGCAGAGGGCAGACACACAAAGTTCAGAATTGTTTCAGATTAGGAAAGGGTAAATAAATAATAAATGCTTTTTTTTTTTTTTTTTTTTTAATTTTGGGATGAACCACCCTGTAAAATCTAAAAGAGGAGACCAACCTGTGAGGTGTCATGGTTGAAGATGATGGAGCTGAGGTCACCACAGTTGTAGTGTGTAATGAGGTCCTCGGTGGTGTAGGAGCCCTGCAGGCTGCCTGCTCGAACGCCCTCGTGCTGCAGCAGTGTCTGGTTCAAAGCAAACAGCACCTGCAGGGAGAGAGAGGCACGAAAAGACAGGAAGGGTGCAGTTAGTTTCTGCATCCACAAGCTCTGTTTTCTCTGCTGTGTGCTTCAGAGGATTTTGCCATGGAGGGTTGCAGAAACTGTGCAAGCATGGCCAGTGTTCCTCCTTAAAAATATAATGTGGTATTAATATACAATGAAGCCGTTATGCTGAGTGTTGGAGAAATATAAGTTCTTTTGCAGCATTTTCATTTCTTTCAGGATATTTTCATACACTTTCCATACAGGCTGACTACAGGTAAAAGCAGACCACAAAAGACATGGCAACACTCCACTGACTTTCCTCTGAACGACGGAGAGAACAGGGGAAGAAGGAGAGAGTGAAAGAGAGAGAGAGAGAGAGAGACAGAGAGAGAGAGAGAGAGAGCCTTTCAAAATAACCCTTCTTTCTCTTTCACCAGTACCAGGGTGTCGTAAATTTACTACGCCCATTAAAATCAAAAGTAAACCCTCTTTAGAGAGAATTTATAGTGTGCAGCCGCCAGCCAGCCCAATGACTCCACAGCTGTCATAGACACCAGGGGTTAACCTCCCAGCTCCCGCCCTCTACAATCCCACGCCACCTCTGACTGGCCTAGAAACCAGGACCAAGTTGTCAATCGCTGCTAAGCTCTCTTACAGGAACCAGAGGTGTGTTTGAAGAGGAAAATGTGTTGGTTTTTTTTCTTTCTTTGTGGAACTACAGCAGATTTCACACAGTTCTTCGCTGCACTGAGTCAGAGAGTTTCAGTTTACTTGATTAGAACAAGTGACTCAGCTCATCATATCTTCAAACCACACCACACTGATCCATGTCTATGATCCTAATTACCAAGAAACCTGACTAGCGCTTCGGAAAATACTGCAGGGAGAACGTCAGCATCCTGGCCCACATGATTTGTGGGGCGGCTTAAGGCCGATACAGCTGCACAACTGATTGAGGCCGATGTCTGGGTTGTAATTCACGCAATTAAGTTATGTTTTCACAATCATAAATGCCCATATCGTGCATATTGAATGCTTCAACTCCAGGTAACCTCTACGCTAGGATAATCACAACCAAGCTCTAAGCCCAACCTTGTGACTGTCTCTCTCTCTCTCCCTCTCTCTGAGGTCATTATGTTTGCTAACCACTCTTGTGAGCACTTTAGCTTTAGTGTGTGTTTTTTTTTTTTTTTCATAATGCAACGTGACAACTGATGAGCTAACAGCATATGTAACTCTTTCATTATCCCTTTTTCTTGTCTGTATTTTTCTCTTCCTGTACTCTTTCTCTACTTTCACTCCAAGACTCTCCATCCTCGTCTCATCTCTCTGCCAGCTCCGGATCCTTCCTCCCACTGTACAACCAAGAACTGAGCCTGATCTTATTCATTCTTTTTGACGTGTTTCAGCCAGGATTTTTTTTTTTTGCTATGCTCAGCGCCACGCTGTCGCTCTGAGTGAGGTGCATAATCCAGGAATAGTTCTTGATCAAACCTGTGACCAGTTCAGCCCTGAAAAAATATGACTTTCATGCTTTTCTCGGTTCATATCTCAACACCAGACTTCCCAAACCCAGAAGCCCCCCTGCCGGCTCAGTAATGACACTTTACCTCATTTCAGTTTCTATTTCCATCTCACATGAGATTCTTTTATTGCTCTAAACTCGAATGTCGAGGTGTGATGCCAGGCCCAGAGAGGCTAATACCTGCTACTTCTGCTTCTGCAAATGCTGATTCTGTGCCAGAAAGTTGCCACCACCTCAAGTCCTTGACCCATAGACGTCTTTGCCACATCTTGAGGGTTTTTCCAAGACAAACACCAGAGCACACCCTGGGCAGAGTCAGGGTCCAGACCTGGCAGGGCACACACACCTGCCAGGCTTTTTGTAACGCAGCCAGCTTCAGTAGTTTCCGTTAAAACACGGCAAACTGCACCAGACACGACAGAAGGGATAGTGAGAGAGTGAGTGCATGGGGAGGATGCAGGGTAGGGAGTCTGTGTGTGTGCGTGGGTGTGTGTGTTTGTGTGTGTGTGTGTGAGTGTGTGTGTGGTTGGTTATGTTGTTAAGGGAGTTGTTATTTCAATATTGTCCGTCTCCCGGGGAAAGAACATCTCTGCAGCTGTAACCATGGCGCCTGAGTTTGTGCTGGGCTGAATGAGTGTGCATGTCAATCACTGCGGGAGAGGCAGAGGGAGAGAGCGGAAAAATGCAAACATTCCCTGTGTGTGTGTGTGTGTGTGTGTGTGTGTGTGTGTTTGAGTGTGAGTGTGCATGTGCGTGCGCGCTTGCATGTATATGCATAAGTGTAAATGTGTGTGTGTGTGCATGCACGCATGTGTTGACTGACAGAGTGGGTGTTCTCATGCTGAAGGAGTCCACTCACTTTGACAGACTCTGTTCACCATATAGTTAACTACTGTAGGTCTCCCCTCTCTCTTTTTTTTTCTGGTCTCATCTTATACATGCGTGAGAAACTCCCATTTTAATTAAATAAAAGCTTTATAAGAACAAAGCTGGAAGGAGCAGAGCACACGGATGGTCTTGGATCCTGCGAACTGAGCGCAGCACTCCAAAAATTCATTAGCGAGTGCTGGAAAGAAAACAGAATGACGGGGTCGGGCGGGAGAGGGAACAGCATATAAAACATTTCAAAAAATCAGAGAGACCTTTTATGTTTCAGATTTAAAATGTCATTTATCAACATGCGTGTGCATTGCAGCAATTGACCTTGAAGTGCATTAAATCCTGGCTGTTAGCTAGCAACAGTGTTAGCTTGTTTGAAGGTTTTACGGGTCTGAAGCATGTAATGAGTAGGTGCCGATGACAAGGTGCTGGAACTGAGAGAGCTCACTCTTGTCGACTACATCACTCCCCTGTTATTCCTCCTTAACTCTGAATCGGAGAACGTGAGTGATGGATGGAGCTAAAGGTCTTCAGGCTGTGATACAACAGAAGCAAGTGTCAAACTGTGGAGGCCAAATACTGAACTCTGGCAAAGAGTAGAAGATCCAATACTCTGGATTACTATTTACTTGACAGCTAGGGGCTGTACAGGAAGTCAAAGAACAAGCACACAACATCAACACCACCAGTTAATGCACAGATCAAGAAAAACAAAACGCCGTCACATGCCTATTCTGTCTTTTTCACTCCCTCATGTCCACTTTCCCAAAACCACCCAGTGGACACTCTTCTACTTTTACTGACAGAGAAAGAAGAAAGAAAGAACAAAGGAAGGGAGGAGTAATGGTATGAGGAAGACAGAGAGCAGAGAGCAAAAAACAGAGAGAGCTGGAAGTGTGAAAGAATGGTATAAGACAAATAAAGCCTTGTTCTCTAGGAGAGGAGCATGTGTTGTACAGATGGAGGTGATTCTTCTGTTTTTGTTTGGTGGAGAGTGTGGGTTTGGTGTATGGGCATAGGCCTGGCATGGGAAATGAGTGGGTATAACCAGGCAGGTGAAGGAAACCCTGGTGGTGCCTGCCAACGTCAGGCAGGAGAACTGAAAACTTTTCTTCCTTCACACATTTCCCTCTTTTTCCCTGCTCTACATTGCATTTCTCTCAGTTTGTCTATCCATGTATTTTCACAGCTACTATGGCTTCAGTTTACCATTTTATTTCTTAGGCGTATGCAAATGTCCGTTGGTTTTTCCTTTTCGTTTTTGTGTTACACACTACACAATTATAAACAAATGATCGTTACTTATCAATCACAATTCTTTTCTGCAGTATTTGTGACACCTTAAAAAGCAGCAGGTTCCATTTGTGCAATCCCTCATTGTCCTCTCTGAACTTCTTTCATCAAGTTAAGCCAATCCAATATTTCAGTCAGTAAAAAACAACACATAAATGTAAGCAGCAGAACATTTTTTCATGTTTCTTATCTCAGTCTTGGCTCCTGGGTTGAAAACCACAACTTAACTGCACAACTTTTACTGGTCAGGAGCCTGGATTTCTCACAGTCTAACAATATTGGGCAAGTAAAGTGCTGTTATTTACTTTTATCCTCGTTCTTTCTCTTACAAACAAGCACACATGCAACAGAGAGAGGAGGAATATGCTACCCTAATATCATTATCTTTGTGTTGTGGTCTCAAGTAACAAATAAAAGCTATCAATTACTGAAAACATGGTTGTTACGGCCGCAGCTGGGGCCTCCCATGTGTTTATCCCAAGCGGCAACCTCCTAGGCTGAAAAATGAAGCCAACGTGAAAGTGCTACAAACTGCACTTGTTTGAATGGCCACTTGCTTTCCATCAAACAAACCGACAGCGCCAAAGTCTCGGCTCCACACATGCCCCACCTCTATGCCCATTTCTGGATTAGCCAGCAGTTTGGCTCATTTTATTTTTAGCTTACAGTGTAAAATTGCCAACTGAGTTTGAAGACTCTTGTATTTTGTTTTTTATCTAAGCAGCATCCGCTTGCCCTGTTCCCCTCTTTTAGTTGTCCTCACACTTCGATTACCTTTGTTACCCTCATTACTACCCAGTAAATTTGGCTTTACCAGTTCCAGCTGGTTATGTTGCTTCCCACTTCCCCAACTGTGAGCCAGGTTATAACAATGGTGCTGTCTTTATGGTTTTCATGATGTACAGTTACAGAAAATAAAAAGTTTTCAAACTGATGCAGCAGAACTGGAGGTGTCATGATATACCAGTATTGACACTAATGAAATATTGATATTGTGTTAATAATACACATATAATAACGTTGTGGTGGCAGATGTTAGGCCTGGTGGATCTTTTGTTTAGCAGGTCCTCTGGTCCCCTTGTCACTATCCATTGAGTGTAATTGTTCTGTTTGTATGCTTTTGTACAGTTATGGTTACAGACTCTATCTCCACCTCCCTACACTTGTATTTCAGTTAAATTCATTTGCCAAAAAAGAGACAAAACACACAAGAAACAAAGTTAAAAATGAATTTGACTGAGAGCAGTATTTATACAATTTTTAAAATTTCCTAAAGATGTCATGTTAATATCATCATCATGAACTCTTTTGGCAACAAAAATCGTGGAGTGAAAATCTGATATCGTGACAGCCCTAAGCAGAACCCCCTGTGAAAACCTGGCGCCTACATTACCCACAGTGCAATTTAACCGCTTCAAGTTCAGTCAGATATCAAGTGACATCACTTAAGGCAATTTATCAGATTTTCCACAGTTCCCTCTGGAACCACAAACTTTTTTCACCAACAGACTTTGATGTGTAAAATCTGTGAAATTCCTCTTTTATTAATTTCTCTGTAATCAATAGACATTTAACATTTTTTGTAGCCCCTTTAGATACGGAGGATCCATCTAGGATTACAATTCAGCGCTTTCTCTCTGTCTTTATCTCTGGTCAGTCCAAACAGTTTTAGGGTTGTGCATTCCCCTCGACCGCTCTTGTCTCCCTGAGAGCCGCTTGGGTTTCATCGCCTGAAAAGAGAAGAGATAGACCCCTGACCCAGGACATGCACCATTGGGTTCCTCTGGGCCAAACTGGCTTCTCCCTTGGGCTCCGGCTACAGACGACAAGAGGGGATTGGGTTCACAGAACCCTGGGGTGACCGAAAGGAAGGAGGTAGGGAGTTGAAATAACATCCAGGGCAACCCAAGAATAGGAGAGTTGCGATATCTCATCCCTGTTCCCTGCAGAGCAACCCCCAAAAAAGGGTGGATACCAATTTGTGTGAGTGTACTATCCCCCTCATGGCCACAGTAGAGAAGCTTAAAGAATTCATAAAAAAAAAAAAAAAAAAAAAAAAACACCCTTGTGTCCAGTTTCTTTTAACCTATGCTATGTCACTATGACCTCATGCTTGGATGGGTATGGAGGAGAGGCAGTGGTATTTTAAAAGCCTGCTGTTGTCTGATCTTTTGGTCCATTCTTGCTCCCAAAAGCACCTTGAATACATTAGGGTGGAAAGATGGTGTCACACAAGACAACATCAAAGTTGTCTGGACAGCCTCACGTGATAGCTTCACTGTTGTCTCCTACAGTTTTATCAACAAGGGTCCTCGAGACGTTTCTTTTTTTACTCCAAGGGAATCATGTAACCCGTCAAGGGCTTTAAAGGCAACATTCAAGCGTAAAAATGCCTCAAATGTGACCTCCAACGTCAGAGCGTTGCCAAAATAGTTTTACAGCCCCTCTGCGCCTTTTGTTTCATTTGCCCATTTGAAGGTAAGCAGCACTTTCAACTCATCACATCTGGCAAGAACTGCAGCAAGCCAGAGCCCTACTTTTTTCCAAATCTTTATCCCTGTTAATACCCACAATACACACACACAAGCATGCACGCTCAAAAACACATATACAGCCACCCATAAGCACACACGTTAATAATTATACACATCACATTCCTCTTTTAGCAATATCTGTATACAGACCACATACTGCAGAAAATGGAAAGATCTTTTCCGCTGAAGATGGCGCCGTTTTGAATATTGTTTCTCCTTTGTCTCTGCCTCTCTTTCTCTTCCCACTTCCTTTCTGTCCTCTCTCATTCTCTCCCTCTGTCTCACTAAGTCTCTCACCCTGCCTGGTCTACCTCCTGTCTCAGCCTAGGAAATCCAGGGATTACCAGAGGGACAATCCCAGTAGCAGAGGCCTGCTGCTAGCCAGCTTCCACAGAAAGCCTCCTATTCTTCCCCCTCCTTCCTCCTTCCGTCCTGTCTTATTTCCTCTCTGAGGCAGGGGGTGAAGGTCTAATGATGGGAGATATCCCTTTCTTAGCTTGGTAAAAATCCTCTAGACTTCCACCCCCTCCTTGTATTTTTCTTATCCTTTCTTATCCTTCCTTCCTCGGACAAAAGTTCATTCTCTCCACCTCCACTACTGTCCTCCATACTCCACTTGTTTGTATTTTTTCCTCCAACAAAACCAGACCTATAGGCACCCATACACACACTGTATACACCCCTTCAGTCCCCGGGGCCTCCCGACTCTCCCCCTAATAAGAGTCTTCAGTGAATCGGGAGGGTGGGTGTCGCCCCAGCTCTCCCTACACTTGTCCACAAATAAACCCTGCTGTTTGACTTGGCAGTGCTGCCACTGCGCCAGTCATCCCAGCTTGCCTGCCTCCCCAGAAAACAGAGAAAATAATAAAGTATCACTTGATCCGGAGTGAAAAAGCACACAGCTGGTCCCTCGCTGTGAATGCCCACAAGCAGAAGGTGTGGGGTGTGAAAGAGTGGTGGAAAATTATAGAGGGAAATCATACTAATTTTTGTTTTCTTTCAAAATCAAAGAGCTGTTGAACAGGAATAAGCATGTCTAAATGTGAGCACAACAACATAGCTGAATATTACAAGAATAATGTAGATAAAGGTGGAGAAGAGTTCATCTATTTGTGTCTGATTCCTGTCTTAACTCAATACATGTGAGAACAAGATGTGTAATTACAAAGGTAAATTAAATTAAAGCTGCACTAAACACATTTTTAACATTAACACTGGGTCAAATAACTATGTAGAATGTGGAAGGGGTTGCTCATAGTGGTCAGGCCATTGAAAATTAGAACCTGACTCCATGAGTTCCCCTCAGCTCTGCAGAGTAGTTTTAGCATCTTTTAGCTCATTGTTTTGGTTTTATGGCAAAAACGCTCTAACTGCACAGCACCAAACAGCAGACAGACAACGTTAGCAACTAGCTAGCAAAGATACCAGAGCATTTAGCAGCTAAAGAGACAGAAATTTCCCTCACGCGTCTGTAGAGACCAAAAACAGAGTGAATGTTGGATTTACGTTCATTGTGTGGACAGAAATACGTTCAAAATGAATGCTAATAGTGCTCTGTTTCTGCTGAATGCAAGCAACTATCTGTTAACATGTTCAGAAAATTCACAATGTGATAACATCAGTGTTTAGTCAATGTTTACAGCCTGTTGCAATGCCCTTAGTAGCGAAAAAAAAAAATCGATCAATGCAGTTTTGATGTAAACTGGTTAAATAAAATCTTACCCTCCATGTGCATAGATGAATGATGTTTAAAAAGATGTCATAATTACTTTAACTTTTACAATGTGTTCAAAGTGCAACACATATTTTAACTACTGGGGTACAAAATAATCTCTGAAGAAAAAATTCACAGAGATTAATTTACCTGAAGCTAATTAAATGATCTCACCCACCAGGCGATTCCTTCTGTTGTTTTAACCCTCCTGGACCCAAAGTTGAAAATAAGATTAAGGGCCTTGCTAAGATCTAGCCAAGATCAGGTCACTCTAACCTTATCTTTCCCCCTAAGCTTGTAGTCCACCACTAGCATCATAGCCTCCACTGATCCTAACACATTTCACAGCCGTTTTTTTTTTTTTTTTCCTAGGGAAAAATTCTCATTGAATTCCATTGGATTTATCCAGCTCCCATTATGATGTGTGATGCTATCCAAACCAGATGAGCTGCGTCTTCTCTGCGGCATGAGAAAGGAGCAGTCAGAAACAGCCGGCTATGCTTAAAACATGCCTCCTCGGCCTCAAACCAGGGCCTGACCACTCTCTCTTATCTCCTCCGCCTGCTTTGGTTGGACTAATGGCTTTAGACAGAGTAATTCCCAAAGAATGATTTGTCCTTTGTAAAGTCCACATCTGAGGTCCGGCTGAAACATGAGAGCAGCACATAATCTCCTGCATGAACATCAATTGTATAATGGAAGAAAAAACTAATCCAGATTGAGAAACAGCAAGTGTCCAAACAGTTAGTAGGAGCTGGTCCAGGTGACTGAATTCATTCCTTTTAAAGAGAGGAATCCTTGCAGAGGTTTCCGCATGCGTGTAAGTCCAGCATGCATACAGCTTTCAGTCATCACACATCATTCTGAATACATTCAAATGATGTCATGCCAAGTTGAGTCAAAGTGATTCTTCCTTAAATAAATCTCTGTTTCAGGTCAGGTTTGTGTGTGCCCCTCAGCAAGCATCCAAGACTGAATTGTTCTTGTTTGCACAATTTGACAGGCAGATGTGATTTCCCCTGGGGAGAAGTGGACACTTTAGTAGTATAGAGTGCAATGCAGCAGCTATAAAAAAGCATATTTTCATATGAAAGGGATACGATTAAGAGGGTTTTATGTATGAGTTAAAGCCTGCATGTTGTGCATGTGTGTTTCAGCAGATGAGTAGAAGGTAAAAGGAGGAGGAAGAGAGAAAAAAATAAGTTAAAGAGACGACATGAAGAAGAAAAGAAGAGGCGAGAGAAAAAATTTGGAAGAGACACAGCAGGAGGCGTAATGTAAAAGAGTCAAAAAGGCTGACAAAGGGCCAGATGTTTACAGTTATCCATGAGAGCTAGAGAAAAGAGAGAAGGAAGCAGCTCTAGTGCACCTCACCTCCTCCTCATCCTCCTCCTCCCATCCTACAGGTCTGGAGCCCAGCTGGCCAGTTTCGTCCTCCACCATCTCCCCTCTTCATCCTCCCAAAGCCCCTCCATCCTCAGGCCTGTCCCCGTGCCTCCAAAAACAACTCATGTCTCTTCATCTTCCATCAATTCTCAAACCCTCAATCGCCAGCCTTCCTCCCTTTTCCCCGCCCAGGTTATGTGCTCTCAATGACAAATCTCTAGATTATACAGTTCAGCAACAGCCCTTCATCCATCTCCCACCCACCCCTCATGCTCTTGTTCTCTCTTTTCTTTCGTTCGATGGCGGCTCTCCTTCCACAACTGTCACTGATCTCTGTTTATTAAGCTTTCATGTCCTTCCTCCTTCCTGCGCTCCACTTCGTACACACTTACTCCCTCTGTATGAGCATGCTCTCATAACTCAGTGCTTGTGCGCATGTGAGCACGCATGAGGATACTGTGTGTGTTTGTGTTTCCATATGCATCTGTCTTCACCACAGAGTTTGTCCAAATTGCACAGTGCTATGACTGTCTAGTAGACTGGAGGAGCAGAAGGAGGAGTAAGTGGACCGAACTTCCTCTCCTCTCCTCTTGACTCCTCTGCTCTCCTCTACTCTCCTCTTGATTCCCCTCCTCTCCTCGGCTCTTCTCTCTTCAGTCACGGCTCTATTATCCTCGATGCTGAAGCTAACGCGGCATAATCCCACACAAGCACACCATTTCACGGCAAATCAGCAGGAGAAATGTTCAATTTCATGCAAGTGTATTCAGCCTGCAGAAAAACAGAGACAGAGTGAGATCGTAATGTAGACCTTTCAGGCACAGAAAAAAAAAGACTGTGCAGAAGCAGTGTATGTGTGTGAGTGTGAGTTTTCAGGGCTGGAAATCACACTGTGAGTGAGGGTCACGCTGCTCTGTCATTTCAAAATGTTCTGTCAGCACATCCATGAGGAAGCAGAGCCCAAATCATCTCCCCAATGAGAACAAGCTGCCTCAGATGAAGCGTGGAGAGGGACACACAAACATACACAAATGTGTACAACCTTCCCCAACTATTGCCAACCAAGGTTTGCCAGCACTTAACAACTGTGGGACCACCAGAGAGACATCTGATGTATTTGACAGACAGAAGTATTTTTAGTGCTGGAAAATATTTATTGGCTGAGTCTTTTCTTACAGTAACGAGAGGAAGATAAACCTCCCGCCATATCACATTCAGTGCATCGTAATTTCAAGTGTCATGTGTGTAAATTTGTCTCCGTGCATTCAGCGGAGAGTCCAGTCCAGGAGATGTTATTTAGCCTCTGCCAAAAGAGGAGGAATGCATCTTCCAGAAACTCCTTAGTTGTTGCTTTTAACATACTTTTTTCTTATCTGGCCAGCCAACCTTCTGACAAAACCACATCCAGGAATCACCTGGCTTTTCTTCAGAGTTGAAGGGTGTGTGAACCCTGCAGAGTCTGACTGCTTGTTTTCTATTCTTCCGTGCGTTAAACACAGGAAATATAAAATGTGGGAGACTTTGGGGTTGTTAGAAGACACTTTATCAGAGCTGGACTGTAGGATGGAACGCAACGTGTAGTAACATGGAATGTAACTGATTACTTCTGCTGTTGAGTAGATATTGAATTCATTTAAATACCTTTGCATAAATGAGAAATTACTTATTACATTTTGCCTTAAAACCTGCTCTACATTGTTTGTCATACACAAAAAAACATTCACATAACATCCATACTGTACGAGACAACCTTTACATGCTGCTCTGGCCTGATCACAGATGTCTTAAAAACTGTCAACCATCTCTCTTTTTCCTCCGTGTCTTTCTCTCTTTCTGTGTAAATGAAAAGTGTGTCTGTGTAAATGAAAAGCAGATGAAGAGCGGACAAAGTCAGAGTCAGTCTTCAAGGTTTCATATGTGGGACAGACTGACTAGGGAAACCTTGGTACAGTTGAACACTTCTTAATCCACTTCCACAGTATATGGACTATTCATAGGGAGCGATATCACACGCTCACACAAAACTCAAACGTTCCCACACAGGCCTTTAAGTGGCAGCCAACAGCCTTCACAGTGAAGTGAAAGCTCAGCTGGTGATGGAGACCAAACTAAAGAAGAAAAAGTGAAATGAAACACAAGATGACAGCTGAGGGAAAAAGGTGTTAGGGAGGAAAGTGGGTGTGTAAAATTGAAAATGAGGTTTAAAGAGGTGCTATTCTAAGGATTCCTTGTGTTAGGCTGCCAGCATGCTTCTTCAGAAGTGCTTGTCGGATGGATGAATAGCTTCAGAAACACACCCCACCCCAACACACACACACACACACACACACACACACACACACACCTTTTAGACGTCGGATTAGGGTAGCTGTGTCTGACCATTTCTGTTAAGTTCAGAAACTGACGACCTGATATTTGCCCGCACTAGGTTGTTCTGTTATTTTTCATGTGAACAAGCGACTATATCTCTATGAATGTCTTCCCATAGAGACTCTGCATATTCAAACCATCACCTCTCCCGACTCTATGACTCCATGCTTTTCACTCCACCTTCCTGTGCTGCCTCTTAAAACAACTACAGACACTTTTGATATCTGACATGGTCGGATGTCATTTGAACTCACATAACCTGGCCCTTACTCATTATAAACCTTTGATACCAGTGGTACATTAAAAACATCTATCAGGTGACTTCTCACCTTTGACTGCTCAATAAACTTAACCTCCCGGGAGGAAAAATGTGTTTAATAATTAAGATTTTGAGGAGGAAAATTAGATTTATGAAGTTAGGACATCAGCCAGTGGGCTCCCAAAGTGCTACTCTTAATTACTGTGGTTGAGAAGTCTTGGCCTTGCCGTACTCTAATTAATGGGGCCTGTTTATACTGACAGCTAAAGCAGCCATCAGGCCCATGCTGAACATTGAACTGAAGCGGAATTAATCATGTTTACAAGCAGCCCATAAATGAGTCTGCCTGCACGATCAAAGCAATTAATCAACGTTAGAGGAAAGAGACTTGGAGAAAACATGTATTTGTGTAAATGCTGAAGTGTGTTTGCTTGTGTTTGTCTGTGAGAGACAGAGAAAATAGAGACAGAGGGAAAACTGTAATTGTGTGTCTGTATGCGAGGGAGAGCGAGGCCAGAGAAAGTGGCAACGAAGCCAACATAGAGACAGAGCAAAACAGGCAAACAAACAGACAAGAAAATTCACAGAAGCACCGAGTGGGAGGCGGTGAAAGTAAGGGAGAGCCCAGAGATAGGATATGGGAAATAACTCCTCCGTGCTGCCAGCGGTTTGGAGGTGGAAGGCAGAGTCTTGGTGGCATGTGGTGGAGGGGTTACAGTAATGCTAGCCATAGATTAGTAGCTCTTCCTCTAGTTGGCCTTGACTAGGAGCGGTGCTGGCTGTCACATCAGAGTCAGGGCCTTTAACTGCTCTCATAAGACTCTCATTATTTCATAAATCTGTAGTTTAGGCGCTTAGCTTAGTTGATTTGAGCCTAGGCCAAGGCTTACACAATGTTTTTACAATCTCCTTCATTTATTTATAACCTTGATTCGTTTTAGTGTGTTTATGCATGTGTGTGTGTGTGTGTGTGTATGTGGGGGGGGTAAGTCAGAGAGTGGTAGCACATGGAGAGAGATCTGGATGACAGTGATTGAGCTCATTCTCTCTTTGCTTGTTGTTTTTTTACATGCATAATATGTATTTATGTGTGTGTGTGTGTGTGTGCGTGTCTGCATGCGCCAGCCAACAGGCGCTAATGTTATAATTCAAGCACTACGCCAGCAGGGAATTAAATTTCACCACGTCTGGTGCACACATGAATCTGTGACACATATTTCTACTATCAGTTTAATTTTGCTCTGTCATATTCTTGGCTGTTCATTTATCTCTGTATTATCCTTGTGACCGGGACTCTGGTGCTGTTACTGTAGGTTTCAAATCCTTCAGACCTGAAGAAAACAGTGTCTGGATCGCCACAACTGAACCACAGTTTGCTGCAAACAAACAGTACAAAGATGTTTATTACTCTAAATGTAGTTATTTATTAGTGTTAATTCGTCTTTCAAGTTCATCTGGTTATCTGCCTTTGCCGCTCTCTGGAGCACACAGTGTGTCCTTCAGCATGAAGTGAAGAGTAGCTTTACCAGATGTCCTCACATGCAAAAAGATGGTATACTTTTATCAACACATACAGTAACCCCTTTCTTTCTTTCTGTCTTTCTTGCTTTTTTGTGAGGCACAGACATCCACATACATATTCATCCAGCCTCCAACCACCCAGAGCTCTCAGCCCTGTAGTCTCCTGGGGAAAGTGCTTGGCATGAAGAAATCCAATATGATTAAGACTATGATTGCTGCCTCTAATAGTTTTAGCACCCGTACCCTCTATTAAGGAAAACATTGGGTTTGGACCACAGCACAGCACAGGCTTCTGACAGAGGGGATCAGCCTGTGGGAAAGACCCATAATTCAGTGTTTGAGAGTGTGTGTGCAGTAGGTGTGAATTGTACATTCTGTATGTGGGGACATACATCTGTCTACGTACAGTATATCTCTGCTTTTTTTTCCCTATGGCTTATAAGTGTGTGAGAGACTGAGCGTGTTGGTGTGCGTGTTTGCGTGGCCCACAGCGGCTCAAGGGCAGACTTAGTCAGCCATGCTGAGGGTTTGTGGTCACCCCAACCAACAGATCACAGGATTGTGGCTTTAAATGGGCCACAAATCATCAAACAGGCCACACCGATGGAGAGGAATGCTGAAGCAGACGGGAGGAGTGCTGGATAAACAAGATTACAACTCCTGCAGTTTGTCTTCACTGGCAGGCAAAGAATAAAACCTCAGAAAATATAATGAGAAGCAGAGCTCAGTAAAGATTTAGTTTTATATGTGAATGAATTTCTGTACAACTAGACTATTTAAAATAGCATCTAGTATACTTATGTGCTTTGTTTTCTTTCTGTTAATGTGTCTCTTTTTCCTGATAGAAATACATGAAAAGTGATTTCAATACTACATCATTTGTTCATGATAGAAACATTTTTTGTGACAGTGCAGGGTGATCATGTTTTCAGCCTGTGATGCAGGAACACTGATTAAGAACTGGAGGTTCAATGCAAATATTCATTTTACAGACATACAACAGTTGTTTAAATAGAAATGACTGAGTGGAGCTGCAGCACATGTCATATGAGGACAGCGACCCTAAACACACACACACACACACACACATACACAAACACACACACACACACACACTCAAACACACACACACTACTTCTTTGTGACCCTGGCCTAACCTTCGTCTTATCTCTATCTTGATCACTGCAGACCAACTGTCTCCCCAGCTCTGGAGCCACAGACACACAAACAAACATAAACACAGTCTCACATCCACACACACACACACACCTCACATTAACGGGCCAAGTCTCACCACAGAGGAAACAATTTCCTATCAAAGATGCTGTGAGGCTCCAGAGCTGTTTATTTAGTTTTTATTGTAAGAGATGATTTGCCCTCTCTGTTCTGAGCTTTAAAACAGACCAGTGTTTCACCAAACTGCTGGTCTGAACCTAATCCTTGTGCACTAACATGGCCTGAAAAGAAGAATGCCTTCACTATACCCCTGTCTATTTATATGTGTATTACTGGTGTCATTGTCTCAACGTATGAGGGCTTTCTCCTTTCCAGGTTCTTCATTTCCATCTCACCACACCCCCTGCTGGGCCAAAGCCTATCTTAATTAACGCTGGGATTTTACTAGATCACCGCTGATTTAGTACCAGCTACACATCAGCTTTTTCATCAGCTAATTAAGTGCTGCATTCAAGGCTAAGGCTCCAGTGTGTTTCTTAAAATGAGACAGTTACGTGTCATGCACACACCCAGACATGATGTTATCAACTCGAGGGTCACTGAAAACAATATCTGTCAAAGTCAATTGAGTAAGAAATGGTGCCACATCAAGCGGGGCCACAGTCTCTGTGAGCGTGTGTGTGTGTGTCTCAGTGTTTATGTGTTCTCCTGCATGCATGAGTGTGTGCCAGTGACCCAGTCGTCAAAGTGTGGTTATGGGTGAGTAGCCGTGGTTTGAATGGCTCCACACGCACACACACACTCACACAGAGGGGCTTTCTGACAGACGCCTCGCACAGTTCAGGGTTATAACAAAAGAATGGAAAAAGAATGGTTGTACTCTGCAGCTCCCATCAATAAATACCCTGTCCACCACAGCCATTGTTGTGAAAATACCATAAAGGAAGTAACACACAATTAAACAAACACTGGTATAAACATGCCTACACATACAAACACATGTGGGATGTAAAAGATGAAAAAAAAAAAAAAATCCCACAGACACACACTGATGTTTGCAGTTACCTTTTGAACAACAGGAACAAGCTCAAGAATGTTTACCCCGCCAAAACAAAACTCTCCCTCACCCTGTTTCTCCTCTTTCTTCCTCCTCTGCTCGGGTCACCATCCCCTTCTCTCCACCTCATTTCCTCTCCCTCCCTGACCCCCTGCTCTCTCTCTCTCTCTCTCTCTCTCTCTCTCTGCATAACCACCCCCACCATCTACACCCCCACCTGGTTCACTTCAGGCCAGGCTGGCAGTGGCCATGGCAACGCTCCAAGAAGGTGGGTGAGTCAACAGAGAGCCACAGAGGCCCTTCTCTCAACCTCCGTCTCTCGGGGGGTGAGACTTTTACTGCAGAGGTCCTGAAAGGCTGACTGAGTGGTGGAGAGGGGAGGATAAAGAGGACTGGTGGGGAGAGGAGAAAGGAGTAGAGGAAAAGGGAGGGTAAGTGCATAGACAAAATGATGTAAACTGAATACTAAAAAAAAGAAATGTAAAGCTGAAGTTTCTTGATGTCAAAAGCAAACACTCCCACGAATGTGAGTCACATGAAGTTGAACGCCAGTTGCATTTGTCAGCTATAAAAGCAACCTGGAAATCCAAACTTTTATTATTGTGATGTTGGCTCATGTTTCTCTGAGTTTCTGAAGCAATGTGAGCCAACTAAGAAAGCTCCAGTGAAGCCAAATCATCTACACAGGTGCATCTGTGGAGAAAAAAAACATCCTGCAAATTCACTCAATAAATCAGGGGACGACCTGACAGAACTTTGATAGTGCAGTCTGGGATTGCATTGCACAATTTTTTGCCTCTAATAATCAACAACAAACCAAAACTGATTCTTTACATTCAATCTCTGGCTACGAGACCACTGTCAGAACAGTTGGATGTTTTTTTTTTTTCACTTCTCTGCGTATGTGCACATCACCTCTGATCATCATTCAGTCATGGCACCTCACAGCCCGGTAAACATAGACGATAAATGGAGGATGGCTAATACGGCTTTTGGCTTTTGTCATCCCGTTGTTCTTTTTCTCATTTTCATCATCCGTACTGTCTCCACAAGCACAACTATGTCATCCATGTTTCCCTCAGAGCGTGTGTGCGCGCCATGGCTGGATACATGTTATTTACAAACATGAAAGTGAACTATCAACACAAAAATGTCAAATCTGACGATTGCTAAGCCTGTAATGTGAACATGGCCCACAACATTTGTTTAAGGTTAGAGAGAGGTCAATTTTGTTTCAACACTGAAAAAGCCAGGAGGTCCCATCTTGTGCTTCATGTCAACACCGACTGTCGCTAGTTAACCAAGGCCGTGATGTTTCCCTGACCTTTAAGATCTCTGAGTTGCTTGAACATAACCATTTAAATGTTAATCATGTTTTAGGTTTTAGCTTCCACGAGAAAATACTGCAGAGAAAAGCAATGATATACTCTGACTGTAAACCATCTGCAGGTATGTGCAGTTCCAATATGTCAATTGGTCTGTTGCATAATTTGCAGATATATTCAATGTCACAATTTGTTGGGTTAATAATATCATCTGGGCAGCATTTTAGTTTCTGAGTTGTCTATGAACCATCATTTTGTAGAGGACGGGGTTGACTATTTGAGGGCGAGAGCAATATTTAGCTGACCGCCATTGTGATTTAGATACTTCAAGGCTCGTATTTCACTAGGTGTTCACGTTATTTTGTCTCCTCCCCGGAGGTGTAAGTGAGCAGCGAGTCAGGAGGCAGGTGAGGACAGGACTGAAGAAGAGAAGAGGAGTGGAGAGTAGAGGAGATGCAGTGTTTTGTTATCTGGCTCCAGTGCTGTGTTGAGAGTGTGATGGTTTGTGTCAGTTAACACTCATGCACTACACATCCCCCTGCTGTTGCCAAAATGGTGGACGAGGTGTCGGTGTGTGTGAGTGTATATCATCATCTGCACTGTCAGTGTCAGGAGTCAGACTGTCTGTAACAACGGGAACACACACACACACACACACACACACACACACATACACGCATGCATGAATAGAGCAGAGTCCTGGGATGGGTGACACAGACACATGTTTATCATTGAAGGGATTGGTTGGATTCCTTTCATCTGAAAATGGCGGACTGTTCCCTCGCTCCCAGCCTGACCCCTCGGCTGTCTTTATCGCCGTCTCACTCTCTGTTGTTCTCTCTCTCTCTCTCTCTCTATCTCTCTCTGTAGCTCTCTCTTTCTTTCTCCCTGGACAATTCCTTTTCGGCGTGTTTTCGTCTCTCCTGTCTAACTCTGACCCCTTAGCCTCCAACTGACTTAACACCCATTTTATTCTTCTTTATGTTTCTCTTTGTCCGCCCTCTGACCCATCTGCTTTTCATCTGAGCCCACATAGACAAGTGAAGAAAGCTGACGGTTAAGGCCATGATGGAGATAGGTGGGCTGGTGGGAGTTAACACATGTATCTTTCAGTTTTCTGATCAGATTCCTAAAAATTATAATTGCTGACTTGAAGCATCCGGTCAGTGTGTACATGGTAGGGGTGAGAATCAAGAAAGGTACCCAGTTCCAATTTGTCTGAATCTTTGTCATCATTTTCCCCCTGAGCTTATCAATATCTTCTATCGTTGCCAGCATGTGTTTTACAGCCGGGCAGGCCTATGTGCTCGCTCCACATAATTTGCGGAGGCCTATGGTCCCTGAATGTGTCAATTTTTACAACTTAGTTGAGAGGGTGAAGTGAAACTTTTCTTCTGGTCACAAAAACTGAAAAAAAATGGATTTAATCGTGAATTTAAAAAGTTGATTAGCTGAGTAGTTAATAATAACCATCATGTATTCAGCCAAGCTATAGTATGATTTAATTTTATACTTGGAACATTTCACACTAAAAACTGATCAGGAATCATTAAGGGAATCAATGAAGAATCAGACCAATAAGCAAAATCGATAATGGCATTGGTATCAATAAAATCACATCAATCAACCCATGCTTAGTGTATGTGTGTGTTTGTGTGCAATTTAACTCTGCACTTTTTAAGTGTGTTTATGTGGGTGCATTCCTGCATGCATGCGTGTGAAAGAATACGTGAGTTATTAAGCCCAACCAGGGATGTTTGCCTTCTCATAATAAATGCACACAGATATTTGGCACTAACCCCCAACCCTCACACACACACATATATACACACGGCAGTTCTCAGTGCGATGAGCTGTCAGTCCCTGTTAGGCTTGGCATTCTCGTTAGCACGCGGTTTGGATCCCCTTTCAGAGGAGCTGAACTCAGGACCTTTTCCCCCTCAGCACTTCCAGAAAGCGACAGAAGCCAACACAGAGAGGAAAGCAGCGAACAAGGAGGAAAGAAGACAGACAGGAAGTGAAAGCCAAGGAACTCTCGTAATGGTGGTGAATTTGTATTTAATCATTTGTTGAAATATTTCCCGTGCTGCGTGAGATTTACAATTCACAGAAAGTGTTCCCAAACCGTTTCAAAGCCCACCTCCGTGCCGCCTCAAATAATTGTGTCTTCATCTAAACCGCTGCAAGATCACCCTCGGGTATATCAAAGGCCAGCTGTGGGAGAAAGAAATCAAACTTACCAAAGCACATTTACCTTATGAATAATGTTACCTTAAGTTTCAATTACATTCCTTCCAAATGAGCCCCCGAAGAACCCATGGCTGATTAAAAGGAATTTATTTGTGTTTCTCTGGGAGAGAAAGTGGAATAGAGTTGCTTTTTACAAGAGCCAGATCAGCAAGTCCTCCTGGGTGGGCAGTGCTGCCCGAGAAAAGCTGAACCCAATGCAGACATCCTTCAAAAATGATTTCATCCACAATCACTGGTGCACTGACGGCAGCAACCGATCCAATGTAAGCATTCGAGAAAATTCAAGAAAATTGGTTCAGTGTAGGGTTTGGTCTCTCCATCCTGCATTTTAAGATAAATGCCCAAAACTTTCCCCCAAACTCCACATTCTCCACAGTCCACACCATCCCAGGTTAGCCCAGTGCTTGCTCTCGGTGGGAATTGTTGGGTCTCTTTCTTATATTTTAAAGAGAAGGTCTAGACCTCTTCCATTTGGAAAGCCTTGAGATAACTTTTGTTGTGATTTGGCGCTATATAAATAAAATTTGACTTGACATGACTTGAGCTCATGTGAAGATTCCAGGATTCCAGGAACATGCTGTAGACTTAAACCAGACTTCAAACTTTCTGAATATTTTTTCTGAGTCTTTTTTTCCTCGTAGAACCTGCTGATGGTTTTGAAAAATAATCCGTCAGTCCCTTGGGGGTGTGGTTGGGGTGTGGGTGTAGGTGAATTGTGAGGAGGAGCAGCTCAAACAGCACATTTGGTGCCACCAGGTTGAGCAACTCAGGGGCCCTGGGGATTCAGGATTTGGTCTGGCAGCAGACCACTTCAGATTTGAAGGGAAGGAAGGTAGGAGGACAGAAGTGTTTTACTTGAGTAAATTCCTTTCTTTTCCCTCTTTTTCAGTTCACTTTAAAGCTACCTGTCTATGCAAAGTTCCACAAATGAATTATTTAACTGATGTGGTGTGATCTTAGCAAACATTTCACGATAACTTTAAAACTTTAAATTTTCTCGCAAAGCCTTTGGGATGGTTCATATGAGTGCCAAAACTGACTGCTTTAGTAAATGCCAGGTAGCACTTCCTACCATACAGGACTAAAAGTAAATGCTTTAAAAATATTTAAATACAAATACGTCTTTAAAAGATAACACATAAAAGTAACATAACACACAGAAAACTAAAGTAGAGTGAATTAAGCAGTTAACAGGACATCTCACACTGTCCAGTGCTATATTTTTGAGCAAGTCAGTAGGGAGTTAAAAGAACCTACAGGAGTCTTTGTTTTATTCCCCTTGTGAAATAAGAAATCCGAATGAAAGGGCGCCTTTTAATTTCTCTGTTTGTTTTCTTTCTCCTCTTTCACCACCCCCTGTTATACTTTTCTGTCTCTTTCTCCTCCTCATCATTCTCATCTTCTCTTCCCATGGTTTCCAGGGAGCCTTCCAGCTTTTTGTTTGAGTCCAAGGCCGTTTTGTGTAAACAGCAGCCGGGTTGAGGTAAGATAGTGAAGTTTATGTGGTTTATATGAACTGACCAGTTTCTACATGAGTATTCCTCCTCTGATAAACATGATAAAATGGTCTCTGTGGTTTTTCTTGTATTCCATTTTTTTCTTTTCTTTTCTTTTTTTTTTTTTACATTTGGATTGATATAGAATGCATAGCTATTCTTTACACATGCGGAGTTTTATGACAATGCAGCCAATAAAATTATTTACAAAATCCTTTGTTCTTCAGTCAAAGAGTAAGTGCTCATTTATTGAAACCGTTTGGACACGCAAGTTTGCTTTCTTCAACAGCAGTAATAGACTCCCTTTATTTGGCATACCTCGCTCCCTTGGCAATGCAGCACAAAATTAATCTATTACATGCAGCGGGTGTCAGGACACACAAATTACGTACTGTACTATTTTAGAGCTAGCCTGCCATTTCTCATTATAGAAATGTATAAGTCAAGGTCAAAGGTCATATCTTTTTATTAATCCCTGTTTTTTCCAGGGAGATCCTGCACTTGTGCAGCTTTTACCCTCAGTTGTTCAAATCACTGGCGTTCACGGAATACAGATTGAACTGAACTGAACTGAACAGAAATGGGTCAACAGACAAAACAGTGAATTTTAATAATTTCACCCTTTTAACCTACAGACACATTTACAAGCTCATTAGGAGCTGTATTGTGCTGAAAAGGTTTTGTCTTGAGGCAGCTGTAGGAAAATGTAAATCAGTGCAGTCAAGTCTTCAAGGCCAAGACCAAAGAGTGAAGTCCAAGTCAAGGCCAAGACAAGCCAATGCCTTCCTTCTGACCACTGCCACAACAGGGTGCAAATTTGTTAGGCTTGTTATTGATAGTATATTGGACTTTGTATTATACTTGTATTGGATAGCATTTCTTAACATCATATAATTCTCATTTGAGTGAGTGTATTATCAGTAGCCAGCTGGACATTCATCTATAGATAGTAGAGCAATAAAGGCTATTACCCCTGCTATTTCCACATAATTGAGACTTAATTTGTGTCAGTCTCAGGCAAAATAACAAGACCTCAAGAAAAATACTGAGACATGACCAAGATAAATGAGATTGGAGTCAGAAAAAAGACCACAACTTTTAAAAATGTGATCACTAACAGCATGAAACCCAGACTGCACTTGAGTCCTGTAGCCGTGTAGAGCCCGTAGCGAGGGCAGCGGTGTTGCAGTTGTGGTCATCTGGGACCTCATGTCCAAACATTGTCGTCACTCTCATCCTTTCTCCAAACTTCCCATCATTCAACGTATCCTTTCATCCATCCCCCCCATCCCACTAAATACCCCGGCTGTTAGCGGGCATTAAAAAGCCATTCACACTGCTCTCGAGTGCTTGGGTTGGCCGTCACCAGAGCTGACTACAGAGGCTTTGAGGGGGCCTGGCCTCTCTCTCCGTCTCTCTCCGTCTCTCTCTGTCTCTCTCTGTCTCTCTCTCTCTGTCTCATGCACTCTCCCCTTTGCATTTTGGCAAGCTGATAAAGTAGACTTGTGTTTCCATTCCAGTACTCATTCTCTCTTCATGAGCGTTTCACAAAGATCTAGCTTTTGGCTGTCAACAATGGCACGCATGCCTGTACCGTCTGTCTGTCAGACCTCTGTCAGCCGCCTGAGGCGTTGACACTATTACCTGAGAGAATCAACAGCAGAAAAATCAATCAAAAACATGGGATTTGTTCATGCTGATCCAGAACATGGCTTGGCTCAAGCTGCGCCCAGTCCATATTTTTCATATTATCAGATTCTGTAAAGTTGCAGCGTGACACAGGATGTTGAGGGCCATATCCGTTAGAGACCAGTGGCACGGAAACATCTATGAAGCCCTTCACTACCGGACACACCATCACTATAAAGTCAAATTCCATTATGAATGCAGCCAAAAAACCAGCGGAAACATTCCCTCTTAAAAAGTGCAAGCTGAACTCAATTTGGGACCACACAGCTTTGATTTAAAATTAAAAACATTTTCTTCAGTTTATCGTTTCATATCTTTCTAACAGAAATACTGTAGACCTGGGCTTTTGGGTGATGGGGATATGGGGATTCCTGGGCAAGTTCTGGAGTTAAGAGAAGCGTCATTTTTCAGTGATTTTATAAATAGATGTATTAACATTTATTTGCAACAGACAGATAATACTCTCCAGAGGAGTAAGTCACACTGAATCTAAAAATGTATATCGTGTGTGTTCAGGTTTGACTGGGTTCTGACTTCAAGAAACTGTATGGATTTGGTGCAAATTTGTTGGGTATTAAAATTAAAGCATAAATACATGGTAAAAGCGAAAATTGCAGGAAAGGCTCTAAAATTTAAGAAAAACTGTTCCATTTTCTAAAAGGGCACATTCATGAAAAGTTTATAAGTTGTAACTTATTAGTATTATTATTATCATTATTAAAAATGAACCACACAACCATAACTTTGGGTAACAGCTTTCTTAATTTGTCATTATTAAAGCTTCATAAATTCCTCATTTTCTAATAAATAATTATTTATCACATTTATTTATCACTTTACAATAATGAAAATAATAAATGTTATAAATGTAATAATTGATTGATGATTGATTAATGGTTTATAACTGACCTATAAAGCATTGATAAATCATTTATTAATAAATTCATAAGTCATTAGTTACACACCCTTTATAAAAGTTGCTTTAGTAATAAGTGATACCAGAAAAACAACAAAAATACTTTTAAAATGTATTCATATCACGTGCTAGAAAATATCACAAACGTGCATTTGTCTGAACTAGACACCAGCTGGAAATGAAAGACCCTTTTTAACAGTATAAGGGGCAATATAGGGGTTGAAGTATTTCAAAATATGGTTGCCATGCACATTGGGTGGTTTATTATGGGATGCTGTTCGTACCCAAAGGCAGGTGGTCTGGCACAGAGCTGACAGGGGCATCAGAAACCAATAACTGTGTCTGCTTACACATGGACTTTCTTCAGCCAAGTCAAACTCACATATCTGAATGCTCGTACAGTATGTACATTTCTTTCTGGCTCTTATTCTTCCCGACAGTCTCTGATTGCCTGTCTCCTCAGTTCAGCTCCAGGAATGTTCACTTGTACAGCATCGGTCGGTTCAGGGCAAATACTAGCTGAGAATGGTAGCCTACTGCATTTTATCTTAGCGAGACAGTTTCTTTCTCTTATGAAGACTGATTATTACATCGTTAAAATGAAGTTGTGGCTTGTTATTTTTGTATCACTAATAAATATTCAATTGAACTATTTTCAAATTTTTTTGTTTTTGGTCTCTGAATACCTTGGAAATCTTCACGGGAAACATGAGACTCTTAAAAGGACATAAACATACTTGTGACCAGTTGCCAGGAAACGAGCGGACAGTCCAGGAAGTCACTGCTGCCAGACAAAAAAAAAATCTGACCCCCAACCCCATCCTGTAAAACCTCTAACTGTCTTTTTTTTACATTCTGTTTTTCATTTTTCATTAGTGAGCCAGGCTAACTATTTCCCCCTTGTTTCCAGTCTCTAAAATAAGCTAACTGGCTGCTCTCTGTGTAGTGGACATGAGCATGGCATCCATCTCCTCGTCAAATTCTCATAAAAAAAGTGAAGAAGTGCATTTAATATGTCACTATCTGTTGAGTGTGCGCAGTGGTGAAGTAGCTACAGCCGAGCTTTATGGAAGAAACCAAGATTTGTATCCTCAAGTGTCGTCAAACCACACTGAACCTCTGGAATATGTGAGTAGAGTGCAAATATAATTTAATTTTGTGAATGTAAATGAAGCATTGAAAATCTGTGTATGGGTGAATGTGACTGTATTCAATATGCATGTGTAACTGCGCATAAAGACATGAGCTGTAGGTATTCCCCGTGCTCCCACGACAACAAATTTGTCTGTGACAAAGTCAACTGCCCCACCTGTTCACCATTAATATAGGTTTTACTCCATCAAACCGTTTCCCACACAATCCCACATCTGTGATTCACACAACACACACATTCACCTCAGCAGCCCCTCAGGCTGACATGTTTCCCTGCTAATCTGTTTGCACAACTCTGGTGTGACCGCAGGCCAATTACACATCATCACATGATGCGCACCCACAAGAGAGAACGAAGAAAAAAAATGAGACAAGAGCCACCCACTGAGAGCCCCTCTTTCTCAGCTTCTCCACCGTCTTAACCCTTTTTTCTCCCCCATGAACCTTCTCCCCCATTCTCCCTCTCCTCCTGGCTCTCTCACTTACCCCATCCCCTCCATCTCCAGCTCTCCCACTCAGTTTGTGGCTGTAATTACAGCTGCCCATCATTTAGGCTTTCCCCAAACAACACCACCCCTCAGAGACCACGGTCCCACTACGGCTCTCTAAGTAAATTTGATTTCTCATCTCATTTACGTTCCATAAACTCTGCCATATGTTTGATATTATATTTAAACTGTTCCAGTGGACGCCAAGAGAGTGTATGCCTTGGGAAAGGTAGAAGAACTGTGTTGGAAGAACTGCACTGGTGAATGACAGGTGAAATAGACCATGATGTGAGCGAGCAGCAGGGGGAAAAAACTCACACCAACCAAAAGAAGAGAAGGGAGAGAAACTTCACAGAAGCATCCTTTATTTCATTGTTGTCTTTTTTATTTTGGCACAGAAGAAACTGTCGAGTGGGGAAAGTGAAAGGTTTCCTGTGTTATTGCTGCTTTTGCTCTCTCCAGTACCACCAAATTGAACAATTTTATATTCCCCTCCCCTCTTTCCCGTTTTGCCTGAGTGGTGTTGGGGGGCAATTCTGCTTCTTCCCCCTGCTCCCTGCTCCTGCCCCTGTTCCTCCACTTCTCATTCTCATAATCCCCCTTTCTTTTCTTTTTTCTTTTGGTCCTTTCTCTCGTGGTAAGGATTGACCAGGTCACACGTCAACAGCAGGGCAGCCAATTTTATCATTATTTTTATCCCTTTTATGTGGCAAATGGATAGGAATTTTCACATAAGGCTATAGAAACACTGCCAAAGAGTTCAGTCAAACATTTGGATATTATGTTAGTGTCCTTTCCCTCACCGTCCTGATACAGTAAAAAAAAAAAAAAAAAAAAAAAAAAAAGAAAACTAGAAATAATCTCCATCCATCCATGTATGCACTAAACCACTTATCTTGTTAAAACTAAATTTGCAAAGACTAATTGACTCAGGCCTGTGTCATTGCGAGGAACTGAAAAAGTCGTGTTCAGCAGCAGTTTGGGGGGGGTGGTTGTGGATGGAGCTGCTGGAGCTCTAGCCAGTGGGGTGGGGTCATCCAGAGGGTAAGGACAGAGCAACCAGGCCCCTCAGTTACTCTGGCTCAGAGAAAGTTCTGGGAACTTTAATTTGAAAGGTGAAACAGAGGCCTGAGTGCACAAATGCCTGAAATCCCCTGAGCTACCGAGGGCACACCGAGGTAAAACAAATTTATTGACCACAGGCTGAGGGATTTTGATGAAGGTTTCAGTAACATGAGGCCTGTTGCCAATCCAGGTGATCAGCTGCTGGTTTGGGATCAATTTTTAAATAATTGTCCAGCACTCTGCTGTTCTAATCCAGACTAAAGAGGTATGGCATTTTGAAAAAGCAGCAAAATACATGTGAATATATCACCATATTGTGTTTGATAGAGACAGACCCATACATACATGCAGACACAAAAAAGAGCCCTCTGTTATTTTTCATAGGGCAGAACAAGGCTGGAGCACAGAGAAGAGTGACTGAGAACAGACGGTAACATTTTTCAAATTGGTGACTCAGCTCAGTTTGACTTGTGAAGTTCTGTGTTTGTGCTTTCACTTACCTCAGTCCCCGTAAAACTGTGTGAACTGGTACCAGAGCATGCGTGTCTGACATCTTGCTAATGGTCCTACAGCCTGTCTCCTGCTTCCCTGTTTCCCTCTATACCTGCTGTCTATACCTGCCTGTTTGTCTGCCCCCTTTCTGCCAATCTATTTGCCCAATGATCCTCAGTGCTGCACTTCACTCTCTGCTGGTTTGTCTGCCTCTTTTTTTTCTGCTTCAACTAAGAGGCACTCTTGGATGGAGAGGTGTGTAAAGGGCGTCGCTGTACCCGATTGCGTGGAGGCGGGGGGTAGAACGAATGACAGGATTTATGCACTCCCTAATAAAGTTTACGAGTGGAGCCTTGTTTCAAGAGCTACAACCGGCAGTTTTCACATCAGTCAGGGACTTGGAGGCCGAGTCGTGCACATGCACGCTCAGTCTGTGGCAGCAAAAAACAGCCATTGGGTTAGTTCTTCTGAGTTCTTAGAAGCATGACATCAGTGGTTTACAATGCCAAATAAGACTATCAACTCCTTCCTGACAAAGGCCATGTGTCTCTTCATACCTGAGCCTCACTTAATCTAAATCAACAACCAGACAGGTTTATAAAACTTCAATTTGAGCTGATATGAACCTTTTAACTGTTATTTGAGTTCATTATTGCAGACCATGGCTTCAAAACACAAAAATCCACTCTCAGTCATTCTTAACCAACTCAGTGGCAGATTGTTCAATTGTTAAAAAAAAAAAAAACCTTCCTCCTAAATCACCACTTTCTATATGAGACCAGCAGTAGAATCAAAGTGTTATCATCCAGGATAGATCCATGTGTGTGATGTGAATATGCACCAATGGGTGACACACAGTATTGCCAAACAAGTGACATATATGTTCCCCACGAGTCCGACTGCATAAGTAAACATAAAAAATTATTTGACTTGCAGTATAATGCAAACAAATGGTGTGAGAGTGAAAATGAGCATGAACATGTGTGTTATTGGAAAAAGGGGGTATGGAGAGGTGAGAGGTGCAGGGGCAGGGTGTAAGCAGAGCTGAAGTGGTCCACTGGGTTGTATATAATGGGGACAGGGCAGAGGGGCCCGAGAAGACGCATGGGCCACATTAAAACCAGGTTCAGTGAGAGGGCTTCGCTAATGCTACCTAATCCCCGACAAACTGGGCTCAACCCACACACACACACACACACACACACACACACACACACACACACACACACATACATGCAGTTGTTGTCCACTGGCACCTATTTACGACTACTGGCCTGTGGTGTGTGAGAGGTGTGGTAGTGTGTGTGGCTGATGTCACAGGCAGCCTGAGACGCTGAGTTCATCTCGCAACACCGAGCGTCTGACATGGAAATCTGCATGCCATGGCGTACTGGCAATCTTTTTTCCATGTTCACCACACTGGGTGATATAGATACACCACACTGTCTGGTTACTTGTCTGGTGCTGTCTCATACAACATACAGTATTTATTTATGGCTGTTGTGTATTTTAAAATGAGTTCCTCAGTGATTTTAAATATAAATGGTGTGGACAGAAATCAGTGCATTATTATTCTACTACTTTGTCCCATTTAGGCTCAATTGTCTGTGTCTGCTTATGGGTAAATTCTTGCTACAGCTCTCCTGTGGTTGAGCAACTTGTGATCACACACTTAACGCAGCATGTGTTTGGAAGCAGACTGAGACTGCTGTATGTCTCATCAGAATCACTTGTTGGATTGTTGAATAGCTTCAGAAACCCCAAGACCTTCCTGAAACCGACAACAACATTCAAACCCACTTCACGTCATGATTGGCGAGTTGTGCAAAGTTGAGAAAGGAGCCAGGGTTTGAAGTCTTTACACAACTATTGACTATGACACTGGTCTAGGAGCTACAGCATCTGCAACTGCAGCAGGTTGGGATAGTTGAATGGATCAATTAAATATTGGACATTGACACGAGAGTCTCTTGTTCACTTCCTGTTACCTACAACAGTCAACACTGATTTCTTTTAACCATGGTCACAATCAGAATTTTCTAACCATAGCAACATTGTTTTTGTGCCTAAACCTAACCAGGTCTTGCCTATATAGTGATTTGCAGATAGATACATCAGATCAGAAAACGCTTTTATATCTTTCTGGAGGGCAACTATATATGACGTATTTTGCCATTTAATTCCAAGGAATTATTTCATAATAGTACTCATAATAGTAATCATTTGTTTTCAAGCTGTAAATGGCTGTTCTGCATTTAAGCCCCATCTCAAAGTCAAGGTTGGATAAAACATATTGGATAAAAAAGGAACTATGAGTAACAGCATTTAGAGAAAAGCACAAACTTCAGCAGCACACGCATAACGTCGCAGATACGCACTGTGATCCAGTGGTTTCCGTGGGCCTAACCTGGTTAAACAAAGGTTATAAAACAACAACGTCCCAAAAGACAACAACATTCCAAAGGGGCCAAGTGGGTCTCTGAGGAAATCAGTCAGTCACATTCCTGTCTGTGATCAATCAGCCTCTGGCCCAGACAACCTGAGATTAACCTCAGCCTTCCTGGAAACTACCTGCCCTTCCCATAGACAACAACCTACAGTCCTGTACAGTTTACTGCAGTTGCCCTTGTTGTGATGAGCAAATATGTCATGTAGAAATATAATGTGTGTGTGTGTCTTTGAGACTACCTGCCTGCAGGAAAACACGCTCAACCGCTGTTCGATTTATTGCAATTTCCACTGTAAGGACGACAAAATTATTCCAGTGTAAGAGTGTGTATGTGTGTGTGCACATATAGGTGTGTGCTTAGCAGCTTTGGTCCTCATTTGAAGAAGAAGAAGAAGAAGAAGAAGAGTGGAGAGTGCAGATGGATCCACAGTGTGACGTGAGGCTATTACAATTTAAGCAGAAAGGAACGCTTATTTTCTCCACCAAAGGGAGAATGTGGGCGAAGGAAGGAGGGAAGGATTTGGCACACTGAGCACTTAAGTATGGAAGAGCACTCCGACCTGCCATGCTTTTCTCGCTGCCTCAGCTGCGCTCAGCTCAGTGACAATGTGGTGGAGTCATTACCTCCGTGCTCTCAGGTACTCAAGAGTGAGAAGGGACGTGACCTCTGTTGGATTCACTGAGCGAGGACAATGCAGGAGCACAGGGGAGCAAGTTAATAGATCACTGTTGATTAGTAAAGTTCTTAACAAAGGCACAAGTTCTGTGGAATGAAGAAAAAAATCAATACTTTTCTCACCATGCCTGCACGGTTTACTAGTAGGTGAACTTGCCACTTTCAACTCTGAATAAATAAGTGGAGAAAGTGGAGCTGACTGGAGTTTTTCCAGTTAAGAAAACGCTCAAATTGTGGCACTTACTTTTAACGGAACATTTCTTGCAGCCACTTTGTACTATTCTTCCATTAACTTTTGTCTGCTGCCTGCTATCAAACTCAATCATAGCTTTAACATTTTTTCTCTTACCTCTCATTTTTTTTCTCTCGCAAAATATGAATCAAGTAAACGAAAGTGTGATTTATACAGTCAAGTGCATGGAGCCTCTGTTTTCTCAGTGTCCGTGTCTCCCTTCTTCACCTCCCTCCATCTCGCTGTCAGCCTGCAGTGTTCTGGCCAGCACATAATTGTCTAAGTGCTTCTGGATGGCAGCAGGCTATTTGGTCATTAAGGGGCCTATTAAGTCATTAGTGCAACAGTGGGACTGCCGTCTGCCTGCCGACAGGACCAGATGATCGACCTGATATGTGTTGCCTCACAGTTTTCCACATATTTGCGCAGGTAATTATGGCTTAGATGTGAAACACCTTCAGATGTCATACTTAAAGAGGGGATACATGTCGCCAGCACACTTTAAAGGTAATCTCCCCCTCCCCTACTCCTCCTCTTCCTCCATCTCTTTTTCCACTCAGTGTGTATGTGTGTGTTGATGTGTATATGTGCAGATGAGCAATGGGTTCACAATGAGACAACCAAAGCCTCGGGACATGTCAGCGAGAAAGATAGGGAGCTGAGCAGAAATCCAAAAGGAATGAGGAGGTCAGAGAGAAGAGGAGCAGAGTGCAGACACAGAATCGCTTTTTCCATCAGTCAGACGCTGTGGCCAACACATCCCTTCAAACCCAAACTTACACACCCGTCACGGAATGTAAATATTTGGATATGGGTAAGGTTGGATGATACTTAATTCCTCCCTTTAAAGATGTCCTGTTTAGGTGAACATTTTCCAAGGAACACAAAGTATTCTGCATGATTTGATACGATGCATGAGAATCTTATTTTGATTTAATTTCTCTTAGCAACCCTTTGCCCAGCCATTGGAGACATTTACTACCCTGGGCTTGCTGCTTACCATAAATGCTCATCAAGTAACTGCCACGCACAGCCAGAAAGCTCTGGATCTGTACGGAGGAAAACATTCCTCCTGGATATGTGCTGTATTTTACTTTTACTGTTTAAAAATCATTTTTAAATCACCAATTTGTCCTTGGACTATATACTTTATGAGGTCCAATCTGAATTCGAAAACCAAAGACAAATACAAATCAAACTGAATATCACATAAAGAAATACTTATGGAAAACACAGACTGTGTGGGTCTAAGTTAAAGGCCCACACAGACAAAAGCTTTACTTTATGGTCACTGTGTGTAGACTCAGTGGTTGCTATTAACACCATACACCTTTATTATATGCTTTCATACATGTTGGAAAGGCTAAATGTCGTCACATTTCATATCTTAATATCATTGATAAATATATTGCTGTGTTACATCTCCAGACATATATGTGACCCACTGTGATCACAGCACCTGTGAGGCTGCAGTGTCAGCACGACAGAAAGCCACAGCCTGACATCTTCTCTAGCAGAAGGATGGCACAGGAGCTGTCCTGGTTGAAATAGATACATCAGACTGTCAGTGAAACTGTAAACAAGCTCCTCCTCACCAGGAGGAGGACACCCTCCTGCTGAGAGGAAACCAGATTCTGTCACTTACCATCCTCCCATCCCTTAAAAGCCCTTACCCAGTTCCCCCCTCCAGGCCTGAGGTGACGACACTGAGGTGTACCGACAGTCAGCCATCTCTCTCTCTCTCTCTCTCTCTCTCTCTCTCTCTCTCTCTCTTTCTCTCACTCTCTCTCTCTCTTTCTCTCTCACACACACACACACACACACACACGGTCCCCCACAAGTAGCCTGAGCGGATGGAAACTCAGACTGGTCAGAGGTGGAGCCAGGTACTCTATCAGATTGGGCGCTGCCTGCCTGCTCAGCAGTGCCCAGACTGACCCTAGCAGACTGCCAGTCTCCTTACCGCTCTGCTGCTCTGCGGCTCCACTACCACCTCCCGCCGTGACCTTTGACCCCTGCCCAGGAGACAGGCGCCACCGATATGATGTAATTTCTCTCCGACATGGGCCAGTGGCCTCGGCTGCAATGCGACCCAGGGAAAATAAATATGGGTGTTTATTTGGTGAGAGTGAGAGAGGCCCACAGGCTGGAGCCACCCTCAAGTTTCCCAAAAGCAGCTTTGCATTCAAGCCATCTTTGATCCACATCTTAGCTCCAACAATATACAGTATCTAGGTGGAAATAAGCCATTATGGTTTGGTACTGTGCACCACTGGTATGTTGTACCAATGTAATGCTGAGACCGCTGAGGTTGTTACACAGGCCTTTGCTCCAGGCCTCAGCTGATTTCAGCAAAAGTACTGTTCATCTTCGGAGTCATTATTTAAAACAGACAACAGATACATTTACTCGATAAGTCATGATGGTAATTTAAGCGATCCACCCTTGAGGGAAAAGGAAGTGTAATAGGTGATGTTGACTCCTGGCGCTTTAGTTGTAGAGCTTGAACCCTCTGAGCTTCCTCCAGCCGTTCCCACTCAGTGCATTCACAAAGACTTTGGTACTAGCCAGCCCGCCCAGCTGTCAACCTCCATTGGACTCCACAGAACTGGAGAAGAACCATGCATCATGACCAGCCTTTGTTTCCACAGCCTCTAAACTCCCTCTCACAGAGACATCCACACCTCTCTGTGATCTAAAGGGACTATAAAGAGATCTCAGACAGACAGAGGTCTCATTTGACCACAATGGTCTAAAGAGGGCTCTGGCACACTTAACGTCTCTCCATCCCTCCCACGCTACCACCAACATCACCACTACAAACAGAAGATCACTGCACTAAAACACCCACTTCGCCTCCTCCTATCCCACAGAGGATGAGGTATTTGCTGTACCACTTTCTGTCTAAAAACAACATCCTCTGAGGTCACAGCTCCCCCTGACAACAACCTGTGGAGAGGGACAAGGCAGAACCTCATGACCACTTGACTCGCACTAGTACTAGTTCTACTGCCAGGTGCCTATGACATATCCACAATGTGATAGATGATGAATCACCAGTGTTCACATTTCTAAGTGCAAAGTTACAGGATATTGTAAGCAGCTACTTTTTATTAGGAACAAATAATACATGGGCCGGCAGAGTTTGGAACCTTTCCCAACTCAGATCTCCCTTTAAGAATTGCTCATGTTTCAGATTAGCGTTAGCAGTGGGGCGATGTACATCAGTCTCCCTGCTCTCTCAGCCCCATGGCTGCCTTTACACTTTTCCTGTTCCCCGGTCAGTCTCTATCTCTGCCTTTCTCTCTTCAGTGTATCACTTCTCTTTCTTCTGATTCCCACCCACGCATTTTCTCTTTGTCTATCCATCCTTTCCTGACCTCATCGCCGTTACAGTCAAGCGTGGAGGAATCCAATCAACCATAGTGTTCAAATTAAATCACAAATTATTATAATTGAGAATAATGGTTTCCATGTCAGTTTCAGTTCAGCTCTGAATTGTTCTCATACATATCTGGAAACGAGGGGGTTGGAAGCTCAGAAGTCCAGCAGTGCTTCTGCTGTGCTGGGGTGAAATTCAACTTATCCATGATCCAATCTGAATTTCCATGACAATAAAACTCTTATCTAAATCTGAGCACCTGTCTTGTAAAAGTTTTACTGTCCACTGTAAATTCAGTAAATTTTGCCTGTGTTTTTTTACTATAGATTATTAAGATGGAAGTCAAGCAGAAGTTCTCCAGAAACATCAATATTTTTTTCTAAAGTTGGACACTGCTGCTACCGCAGTCTTTTATGGTGTAATTTAAAACATTGTTGTTTTTAGGGGCAGGGTCTGCCAGCATGGGCTCAGTTAGACTAATGCAGAGGTTATAAAGGCAAGACACATGAATCCCTTAATAATAAGGAAAAGGCAAATGTACAGGACACAACAGAAGCTGCAAAGCCCTGCTAACAGCATTACCACTTGTCCTCTTCATTACTAAGAAGCACAGTGTTCCTTGCTGAGCTTATTTCTAGGGGCAGCAAAGCTCTCAGGCATGTGCAGGGCAAGCACTGCGACTTTGACAGCGTAGTTAGGAGGTGTTGATGAAAGAGGAGAGGCTAGGAGCCCACTGCCTCTCAAATTAGCCCCGGAGCCCTCCGACCTGTCACATGGAGGCTTATGTCTTCACAGATTCTGTTGCACAGCACCGCCAATGTGCATGTATGGAGCTTTGCATGCTTACAGTGTGCCTTCGTGTGCGGCGTGCCGTGCATGCACAGCACATGTGTTGGGTTATGAATACACACACACACACACTGAGATGTTTTTTCCTCCGTCATGTTGATCAAAGGTTGTATTAGAACAGAGCATCCTCTTCTTGCTCATCACAGATTTCACTGGGACCTCCCACAGTTTGAAAAATGCTCTCCAGCCTCCAATTTAGGTGACCTCCAGCTGACTAATTCTTTAAATAGACGCTTGTTCTTGTCATTTCTTCCTTCTCACAAGAACTTTAAATTGGATATGCTCCTCATGTTTTACTCATCAAATAATTAGGTTATTTTGTTCATCTTTCAGTCTCTGATTACAGCGAGAGCCCTAAGTTACCACAGAGACCCAGACAGACAGTCTGCATGCATGAAAGAGAGAGCTCCCTGCTCTTCTCACCTTCTCTTATCTCTTCTGCACATACATTGCTCAGCCCCGAAACTCTCTTTGCAGATTCAGCTGTTGAGTGTTTGTTTAGTGAGGTGGAGGGGCATCCATAACCGTAAAGCTGTCTCCAGCAGACAAGTTTTAATCACCTTTTTTCTTCTGCTCATATTGTCTTCTCCCACATTCTCTGACTGTGTCTTTCAGAGATGGTGCAACACCCAAAATCTGTGCACATACACTCCACTTTCACAGTGGATTATAGAGCCCTACTTGCTTGCCTTCAGAGCTACTTTACTACAAGCAGAGGGATACAGGAAACACAATCTTAGGATCTTCTCATGCCCCCTCTAGGCCTGGCCTGCCCTTGCAATTTCTCTAGCTCTTCCAGCTGTGTACACACAGAGAGTCAGATGCTAAAATGAGAAAGAAAAAAAAACATATTTAGATTATTCTTCTCACCTGAGAGAAGTTGAGCCCGTTGAGGGGGTGACACTGCTCCTCGACCCGCTCCACTGCCCCTGTTGTCTTTCCCATCCTCTCAGCTTCTTGAGCCAAGAAGAGGTCTAGCACTGGTGTCCCCCTGGACCTGACGTCCCACTCCGTTAGTGAGTTCACCATCAGCATCACCCACACAGGCCTTTTCCTCTCCCAGTTCCCCGCAATGGCGTTGAACAGGTAGTCAGCATATAGGCCGCGGCCACGCTGGTCAGGGGTCATCCAGTAAGGCATCATGTGTTTGACGTAGTCCAGGTGGCGTTTTAGGCGGCGGTACAGGTCCCGAGGTAGCAACTTCTGGAGATTCTCCCCATGGGGGAGTAGCTGGCAGCTAGTCAGCTTAGAGATGGTCAGAGGGTCGGTCAGGTCTAGCTCAAAGAAAACATTGGGGCTGTTGTGGAAAGCCTGCTTGGAGCTGTTGGGGATAAAGTCCCAGACTCGTGTGTAGGGAACATGGATGGTACCAAATAAGTAAGAGGGTGGATGAGGAGGCGCACGCTTTACTCTCCACAGGAAGGAGTTCATGTCACTTTGCTGTGGAAGGAGAAGAGGAAAGAAAATAAAAGATGAAGGTCAAGATTTAGAGAGCAAAAGGAAACAAAAATACCGGGGCCATCATGTTGGAGAAATTCAACTTGCCTTGAAACTGATGCTGACACATTTTTCCTCTATTGTGGTTTACTGGCTCATGGGCTCGGGTCAACAAGTTAAAGATTGAAATACCATTCTGAAATGATGGCAGCTCGGGGCTGTGTTGCGAGGGCTTGCTGCTGTGGTGCAGGCAGGGAGTTTATAGAGGGGCCTTCTGGCTGTAAACAGACCCCCGTGTATTGTTGAGGTGCATACCTCGGTTGCCAAAGCCTCTTTCGGCCTGGGAAGCATTTTGAAGGCTGCAGTGCAAATATACTGCACTGCAGCTCATAAAAGCCAAAAGCTGAAAGAAACCTGCTCTCCATTCTGACCCCGCTGTGATACTCTTGTTTGTGATTTTTTTTTACACCAGGCAGGAAGATGTGGTGCTGACAGCCTGAAGTACAGCACTGTTTTTGTTCTCTATGGTTTATATTGCAGGAAGTGTTTGTCTATGGTGGTTATCTTTACACAAAACAATGTCACTAAGGAAATTAAATAATCACAGTTATTTTAAATGAACATAGGGCTCTATTGCACTTAAAATATGGTTCTTGTTAAGTGCTCTGAAAATGTGCTGTGCATGTGCTATGATTTGATGTTGGCATAATTCAAATATGAAGAAAAAGAATTAGCTTTTATAAACAATATCAAACTTCTGGCTTCTGAGACACAGTGTAATCAGGCATTTGAGGGATGAAGCCCATTACTGTAAAATAAAGTTATTCTTAGAAAATGTTTACTTCTAAAATTTAATCAAGATTTCCTTCAGCTGTGTTCCAATTATATCGCACGCTGCCAACGCTTTTCAAAAAGCTGCCAAAAGCGAGTGAAGTCTTCTTGTGGGATGTTCTGTTATCATCTTAATTAACTGCAGAGAACATACAGAAAGCTCTGGCACAAGCTCCCTCTAGACAAAATAAATCAAAAGTGCTATATTTAATTTCAGAGCAGCGTTCAGCCCTTGCAGATAAACTGAAATGTTTAAACTATTCCTATGTTTCTAATTGAATTTTCACATTGGCCGAGTCCAGCCGACGCTGCAGGGGAACGGAGGAAGGTTTGGACGGCATTAGATGCATTAGTGCATTCTTCATCATAATTATGAGACACGGGAACTTAAAGAGCTTTTTTTTTTTTTCATGTGCAGCATTTGGTCATTCCTTAATGTGCAAATGTTCATTTAGGCCTCCCCATAAATGAAGACTTTTGGACATGGAAAGTGCGCCTGTCTGCGTCCTGAGGAGAGAGTCTAAAACTAAAGCTGCGTGGTCTTTTCTGGAGAGCCTCGACTCCTTTTTTATGGGGAAAATTACTCTTAACAGAAAACAGAGACCACTGTACTGACGCATTACAAATCACATGAAGCGGAGGAGCACGAAGCCCTCTGTGATCTCTGACAACAGATCCGTTATCCGCACGTAGGACGCAGTGCACTAATGAAACATAAGCCTGTGATCTCTAAACGACTCCTTGATGACCACCTCAGTAACGCGCACGGGCAGAGCCGCCAAGTGTCATTTTTCAAACTTTCCTGTGGCAGAGGTCATATATTTTATTTTGTTGTGATTTTTTTTTTTTTTTTTTCTCCACGGAAGAGAAGCGTGTTGGATGTGATGCTTTGCAGCCATGCATTTGATTAACTTTAACTTTTCTTTCCATCATGTGCGTTCACAGTGGGAGGCAGACGGAGCGGCGGACACGTTACAGTCGGGCTGGAGTGTGTGGCTGGCTGCTCTGCGCTGCTGCACTTCCTGACGGTACGAGTTCAACCCACATCCATAATTTTACCAATGTGCCTGATAAGTGCTCTAATAGGCCGTGTGCTGCGATGAAACACGATCACTTCTGAAAGGTCAGAAACTTTTCCAAATGAAGTCAAGTCACCCGTGGGTGTTCCCCACTTGCGTTTGTCACATAAACAGCCATAAAGTTGGCCAGAGGTAACAATTTTCTTGGCAAACACCGCTGATTTCTAAGGCCCGGATCTCGTCATGAAAGCTGCAGATTTTCTGAGAGTTAAATCCCTGAGCTTATTATTAATATAGAAAATCTATTATTATTATTATTATTATTATTATTATTATTATTATTATCACATATTCTACGCAGTAATTAGGCTTTACCCAGTCCATATTAATTATATTAATGTAATACATTCACAACCTAATTCCAGCTTTTATCATCCTTTCATCTCATTGCGCATCAATTTATTAGGTAATAAAAAAAGGCATTCAAATGTTTAAAAGGTCATAACCTTTGACCTTATAATAATCACATTTTAGGGTAGCCTATATTTCATATATTTAGACTAATAATACATTTATAGCGTGATTCTACCCTCAAAAATTTAAGAGCTACCTACTGTATGTGTGTATACTTCAGTGTCATTATGATGACTAGCCAGCAGTTGTAAGGGTGAAAAACACTTAAGAAAGACTTTGACAACAAGTGTCACTGTCCTCTCTCACTTCTGCAGGTAAGTATCATACGGGCCCACATCGCAGCAACAGTCAGGTAGGTTTACGTCCTTGGCTCGATAAAGTGCCCCAGCGCCACTCACCGACTTTGGTGCGTCGCACTGCCTCGGTCTGTCCGGTCGCTCTGCGCCCCAGGGTGCCACAGTGTGCAGGAGAGCGCTCAGGAAGACCCAGCTGAATCCCGGCGGGCAGATCATCGTGTCGAGGTGTTTGGACACTTGTGACAGTCACCTCCCAGGAGACTTTTTATCTCCCTCCTTTACGCTCTCTTCTCACTGCCCCTTTCTCCGTCTCCCTTGAAATAAAAAAAGAAAACGTTACCGGTGGCCTCTGGGCTCACATGTGTCGCTCGGCTGGAGGACCATTCCGCCTCTTCGCCATTCCCGACGCTCTCCACCTCCTGGTTTGACTGTTCCTGAAACGTTTCCTGTCTCCCTGCAACTCGGCGCAGTCCTGAAGCAGGAGCTGAAAACTCTATTGGAGAGTTTCCGCGGTGCGCTCCGAAAGTTTGGAGCGTCTTGACTGGGAGAGAGGGAGGTGGGACGATTTGAGTACCCACCAACCCCCCCACCCCCACCCCAACCCACCTTCTCCACAACCTCAAAACGCTCAACATACACATTCGACACACACACCCCTGTTTCTTTAAAGAGGAGGGGGCACAGGTTCAGGGAGGGATGACAGGTTTGCGTGAGTAAAGCCCCACAGAACAGAACCAAAAAGAGCGCAGGGTGGTGAGTGAATGCTCCCATAATGTTCTTAAAACGTACTGTACGTCAGTTTGGACGTTTCCTCATTCTGCATGTTTCTATTTTTTTATCCTAGTAGCATGAGGCCGACACTATGTCTTATGCTAGAATGTCTGCCATGCTAAATTGCGGTATCATACTTTAATTTTTAATTAAAAAAAAAAAAATGAAAACCACAGATACACGTGTTAATTGATACTACACTTGTTGAACTTGGTGGTATTTATTATACTTCTGTTACTATGGTGATTTCTGTAGTACTATTTCTTGACCTCTAGCTTCAAGATTTCAAAATCATAATCAAAAATCTTAACTCAACATGCACATATTGCCTTTCTCTGAATCTTTTAACTGCATTGCAGGGTCTAGACGTAGCTATGGGCTCTGTTTGTTCATAAAATTCATTTCTGTGCTATAGCACGTGTGTGATGCTTCTAAAACATAGTTTCTGTACTCTATTTTAAGAAAAACTGTCACCAATAATGCAGAGCCTGGAGGTCAGGTGGCATACATAGTGCTGGCAGGTCAGAGTTTTGTTTTGTTTGGATTTCAGCAGAGTCATTCCAAAGATGTATATGAACTATATTTCAAATGTTGTCATGTGCTTCCTCTTCAGCAGGATTACATTTATCTCTGTCCGTCTCTGTTTAACAACCCCGCAGCAGTGCATAGTAGGAGTATATGAAGGTCACACATGATTAATGGTCACAAATAAACAAGTCCGAGTAAAGACAACTGTGAGAAGTGCTTTATTTATTTTCAGCCCAGCACTCTTCTTAAGATGTGCTGATGTGGAGCAGGCGGATCTGAAATACACGCTCATGATGAGAGAAAGTGGCCCCTCTCTGTGCAGACCGCGATGTCAGCGCTCCACTACTCTGCTGTGACCTCAGTTATTGTGCAAGTGGCAGACAGTGTGACAGAGTCAAGTAGTGGGAAATTTATCATGGAGACCCCTCAAACAAGTGGCTCCGGGCCCCTCCCTTCAGGCCAGAGGCAGACAGACCTTGGACAAGCAACTCTTTGTCCTCGGCCATGTTCTCCCCTCCTCTCCACTCCTCTTCTCACCACTCTGTGCTCACTTCTGTGACTGGGCAGCTCTGTTAGCGGCCGACTGTCCCTGTGCGCTCATTGTGCTTTCCATTCAGATGAGGCAGATTGGGCGTTTGTGCTGAGTGTCTTTGATCAGCGTGTGTTTTTAACACAGTTTCACGTTGTAAAACTCTGACACCTCTGCCCTTTCACCCTCGACTCTTATGTGCTTGGCCGCCATTCATCAAGATGTGATCATCTGAGAGGCTGAAAAGTCAATATTTCTTTGTTTTATGCATTTGCACAATGTCCTACTTGAATGCAGCCTCAGATGCTTTTAGATGCATGAAGGCAGCGCATGAAGGAATAACACAATAGTACCATGTTGATGTAATCTAATCTTTTTATCCTTGCTGCTCTGTTTCTCTCCTTTGTGGCTCTTTCTCTGAGACAGGTGTGGGATTTCAGTTAGCGGTTTCATCTGCTCTAATATGGCCACCTGTGGACTCAGGTACCAGCTTTAACCACACCTTGCAGAAGGCTTCTCTTTGAAGGAGCTTTTCACATTCTTGGCCGGTAAGAAGCGGGCTTATGAGCGGCTGGCTGCAGGAGATTCCTGGACTGGGGCCAGCGCTTACAGCATAGAGCACATATAGCTGGGGACGAAAGAAGACTTTAAAGTTAATGTTCTGTTAGAAGACCACAGAAACGCTCACTTACAGAACGCACATCTGGGGAGGCATTAGAGACAGAGAGAGAAAGAGGGAGGCAGGAGAATAGAGAGGACATGGGTTGCGAGAAAAAGGTATTTTTGAAATGTTAAACAAAGTCTATCTGCAGTACAACCCTGCCAGTATCGATGTTTTCCACCGCTTTCAGTGACTGCATATTTATTCTTGAAGTCGTCCATTATACACAGTATGTACCCCATATGGAGGGACAGACAAAAAGCACGAAGAAGGTGGGGGAGGAAAAGAAGGAGTGAAGAGACCTTGTTAATGTTTGTGGCCCCTGCAGCTCTAAGGATCCTGTGTCTACTTGTCCTTGTGGCTCCACGGCTGCTTGTCTGTCTGATGTTGTGCAGAAGTCCTGCCCCAAAACCCCAGCATTAACTCACTGCCTATACACCGGCATCATTACTTGTGAATTAGTATGTAATGATAGAGATACTACTTCTATTACAACTACTACCACTGCTACTGCGCCACATGAAAAGAAAATATTCTTGTACATCCACTGAGATATTGCTGTCAGGGGACGTACTGACTGGGGCTGGGAATACAATATGTGCATTTGTTTATTATGTGCACAGGGACCCCTAGTGGTGTGAAGAAGAACTAAGATTATGCAAAGTGTGGACAAAGGTAAGAAGGGCCAAGAGAGATGGTTGACTCGACTGGTTGAGAGATGGTTGAAGATAGTGCTTCAAAGAAAATGTGAGTTTGATGGATATGAAGGAGTGGCTCGTAGCTTCAGGCTGTCATACTTCACAGACTGACTGCGAAGGTCACACTGGACGCTCTCCTTCTCTCTCTCTCTTTCTGGCTCTGCCTGTTGTCTCTGCTCTCAGTTGGACTACACACACACACTCCCTCCACTATCTCCACCCGTCTCTTGTGCAGGCTCCAATATCCTCTGTCCCACTTTGAAGATATCAAGGAATAATATTGACTGAGTCTCTGGTGAAATGTTATTGTGGTTTCCCTTTCCGGATGTCCTGGGGAAAAAGAGGTAAAAGGAAAGTATGGGAAGTGGTGGAGAAGGAGGAGAGTAATGTTCAGAGGTGGAATATATCAAAGAATGCCAGAGAGGGAGGCCAAAATGAATCTGTTAAACCCAGTCACGTAAGACAGCTGGAGATGAGACTGAGCATTTCAGCCAGTGTCTTTGAGGAACATGCACACACTGACTTAGATGGTGTTTACTGACAACAACAGCTCTGTATTAAGTTGTCTTCACCGCGGTCTCCGCAGTGACATCTTCCGTAGCGTGTCAACACATGCAGTGGATCGCTATCTGTCTATCTTCATCATCCAGAATGAGCAAAAGCAAGTGGCGAAAGATAGGTGAAAGAGATAAAGTGACAGGGATCACAGTCAGGGTTGTTTTTCTGGAAGCAGTCTCTCATATTGAGTTTTCTCTTTTTTTTCTTGGCTGGACCTCAACAGCAGGGGCCAGACCTATAATCCTGAATGTCCATGACTGACTGACTACTCACACATCTGCCACTGGTCAGCCAAATGTCACGTGACTGAGTTAGAGATTCCCTATTGATGATTACAGACACCTGTTGATGACTTTCCATTCAAAGATAGAGGAAGCTCGTTTTGTTAGTCATAAATATACAGTTCTGTTATGGGCTTTGTCAAGATGATTCCTGTCCTGAGATTTTAGTCGAGCAACAGTTTTGATCATAATGTTTATATTAGCACTTTTTGCCCAAATACACACGCACTTACCGATCATCTTCACAGAGAGCCATATCTTGTATTTGTTTTCTAGAGCCTATAATGCTCTCACATCAAAGGCTTGGCTGGCAAAGTCATCCCATGATGCACTGTGCTCTCTCCTACTGATCATTGGCATTGCGAGTAATTGTATTATCCATATTGGGAATCCCCCTGCTATCTTCTCTCTCATGTCCCATTTACCCCTGAGAGGTGGAGGAGTGAAAAGGCTCCTCCTGCTGTTAAGCAGATCTACCTTTTGGCTATTCGAATGGTAAAAGAATAAGAAATAGAGGAATAATGATGTTTCCCCTCTTGTCATTTTGACAACCATAGTGGCGCTGCTGCAAATCTGAGCACTGGACAATGGATGTATTCATATCATTATATTATGGAAATACAACAGATACATATATATATAGCTAATGTTAGTCTGTATAATACTGTTGATGTTCATTGTCAATATCCTGTTTGTGCTTTATCCAAGCAGGGGTTCAACAGACACTGACAGTGCCAAATAAGGTCTTTGCACTGACTGAGGAACACAACATAAACAGCATGTGTTATGATACCATTAAATCAAAGCCTCTGGTCTGCACTGGTGTGCAGGAACCACACATGAACTCCAGTCTCAAGGATCAGATGAGCTCTTCTTTAAGTCGACAAAAATCAGGATTTGGACTTAACCTTCTTTTGAAGACGGTCATCTGCTCTAATGAGGTTCTTTGAAGATTATCTTATTGTCCAAGGGGCTTTTATGCCACATGTATAGTAAATTCATGGCATCAAAGCTTGCCTTGGTAAAAAGATATCATGCTTAAAGATCAACAGAGATGGGGAAGCATTGCTTTAACCACTGTCTGGCCACATTGTTTTCCTACACGCCTCTCTTCCTTGCTTCTGTAATGTGAGTTTGTAGACTAGACTGACTAGAGAAAGCAAAGTCCGTCCTTGAGTCTGAGTCAGCGCAGCTTCTGTTGGCTTGGATGTGGAGAGTTCAGTTCGGTGGCTCTGAAACTCTAACCATGTTTATCCTGCATTTATCCGTTTATTTGGTGTAAGTCTAGCACATCTCAGTCTGTGGTGGTATTGTACCTCAGCTGCTGTGGCCTATGTTGGATGTAATTGTGTTTGAGGGGGCAGGTTTAGTCACTGGCTTAAGCTTTGCTCACCCACATCTGTGAAGCCAGGTGTCCAAAATACCACACATTGTGTACCTGTGTTTCACAGCACAAAATGGCTGCAGTCTCTGGATTTAAATCAGCAGCTTTTTCAGAGAGACATGTGGCTTGAACATGTGTTTAGAAGTATAAACACACTTCAAATGCCTGACCTGTTGATTGGCCTCCTTTGGGTCAGAGTGGACTCCAGCCCTGTGGTTGAAACTCACAGAAATAGGCACAGGAGAGCAAACATCTTGACTCAGCTGCTGTGTCAAAGAGAACCATATGATGCCTTCACAGATAAAAGCTCTTCAATCTCTGAGATTAATAAAACTGGACTTGAGCAGTGAGGTCAGAACCAGTGTAAAGCCGTGGGAGAGAGGGGCTAAATAATGTGAAAGCCTCCTTTTTTCCCACTATGCATGTAATGTTGTTTTGGTAACACAATATGACATTTCATGCTTCCTCTCCATCATCTGCTCTTTTCTGAGTCTCTGTGTCTTTTTCCTCCACATCTCCTTCGGTTTTCAGCTCTGTTTATTTTCAAGATCAATGTGCGGTTCTCTAACATTTGGCTGGTCTGCTTCCACAAACCCGAAGACTTAAGTTCATGTGTCAGTGTGGATATACATTCATCTAAACATGAGACGTGTGGGGAGGTGGGGTGGATAGTGAGCAGGGAGAAGAGGGAAATTAAAAGGAACATAAAAGAAAAAGGTGGTGATGGAAAGTACTTGACGTGAAGAGACACAGGAATGTCAGAGACAGAGATGATTAGGTCTGATTGATGACTCTGACATAATTTATTGCTTTAAAGGGTGTTTTTCAAGTGTCTACAATTAATGGTTTGTAGACAGAGGGCAGAGGAGGAGGAGGAGGTAGAAGCTCTCAAGATCTGTCTCCGTAATAACAACCTGACTATGGAGTCTTATAAACACAGAGGAACAGACACACATAGACAGCAATACAGACACACACACACACACACACACACACACACACACTAACGCACACACACACAGAGCTCTCTGGGCATTGTTCCTACAGCTACTCTTCACTCACACATAGAGCTGTTCTCGTGCTTGACAGGGAGCAGAGGAGCTGTCAACAGGCCCGGAGCCTGTCAAGAAGCAGGCTGCGCTACCATGCTACACTGCTCCACACACACACACACAGACACACACACACACACTGATATAAACACAGATCCATACATGCACATGCAGTTGAGACATGTCAAACAGCATGGCTTCTATGACAAAATACACACAAACACACATGTATAGTAGGTCAAGAGACACAACAGTGCAGCTTGAATGATTGAACTGACTCACTGTAAAATACACACATACACACACAAAGAGCAGAAACACATTAAACAGCATGACCTTTATGACTGAATACACAAACACACACATACACACACGCAGAGACAAATACACAAACAGTCCTCCAGGAAAGGTCTGAGAGGTAATTTTCTGCTTCTTCAGCTGATCCTGAACATGTGTCAGGGTTTATACTGTAATCTACTGTAAGAGACTGAGAAAAGAAAATACACCAACCTCGCCACTCCTTTCATTTCTACATTTATTTATGCTCTTGCCTGGAGCTGTGTTTGGGCTGCCACGAGACATGTGCGTGTGTATAATGATATCACTAACTACTTAACCTGGTATTAACTACTTCAGTGCATCAGGCAAGGTTAAACATTGTCTTACATTGGTTCTTGCATAATTATCTAATGGAGCAAAGACTGCTCCAGTGTAAATGTATTTTGTTTTAGCATACCAGGCTGAGAGTACAACTCGGTTCCTTGTGGTTTGAGTGCGACCCATCAATAACATCACGATGACAACCTCCAGTCTCCACCTGGCCTCATAGAAGATGAATTACAGGCTGAATCTGACTGAGCCCTGATGCTCAGGTCTGGGTTGAGGGTAAACTGGGAGACTTAATGCCTCACTAGGGAAGGCAAAAATACAGGGGAGAGCAATATGGATGAATATACAAACTGTATCAGTAGACACATACATAGTGTAACCTGTGAGCATTTACCCTTATTCTTTAAGGGTAAGTACCTAAACGTTAGTGTTAGAGTTAGAATATGTTTAATGTCGACAGCAAAATTAAATATGATTCAGTGATTCAGTTACAGTTGCCACATAATGTTTCTCCTAAAATCAAAAGTTATGTAATTTCTGCAAGACTATATAGCAAAAGCAGTGATGGTTGTAAAAATACTGGTTAAATTTACAATTTTCCAGTTGTTTGAGAGTCTACAGCCATGCTAACAGTTCTGTGAGGTGCACCAAGGCACAATTGTGCTTTGAGCTAAACGCAAACATCAGCATCATCTCAATGACAATACTAATATGCTGATGTGCAGCATGTCTAATATTTACCATGTTCCCATCTTAGTTTAGCATATTAGTCAGCTAATATGTGCTATTTAGCAAAAAATACAAAGTACAGCTGAGGGTTAGGGAGAACATTAAGGGCAATCCATCCTATAGTTGTTGAAACTTCTCTCTCAAAACAACAAATGTGAACCTCATGAAAAAGTCACAGGATCACCAAAATTGGTTGTACAACATTTCATTGCAGTCTATCCTGTGGAATATTTTATTCTTTAACCAGAGTGATAGAACATCCAACCAGTATTTCCCTAGAGCAATAAAGGAAAAAATCCACTCATTTTAATAGGCATTTTAGGGCATGTTCCAGTAATGGCATTAGTATTGGATGCAGTCCTTTATTTAGTTTGCAGTATATGAACTTTGAAAGCCTCCACTCAGTGGATCAACAATGTGACTTTTTCTGCCATTGATAATCCCTAGACAACTTTTTAACTACAAACAAAACTACACTACTCCAGAATTGTAAAGCTCTTTCACTCTTTCACCCTTTACCTGATGACAAACACCAGTCACATACAACACAGACATGAGTCCAGTGGTGGTGACCCTTCTGGCTACACAGAGGCCTGACGAGAGCAGCCTGGTCAGACTGCATAGGGTTAAAGCATACATTACACTCCAGGGAGTTCAGATCTCTGCAGCCAACTCAGTGAGACAGTCGGTTGATTTATGAGTCGAAGCTGAGCCTAGCACAGTCTACTGGGTCGAGGCATGCCACCATGATTGAAAGTCACATCCGAGCCAATGTACCGGCCACTCACTCAACAAACTGCACACACCCAGCAATGACTGCGTTCTGTTTTGATATCAGAGGCTCTCGAATGAAGTTGACAGAGGAGCATTTACAAAGTAATTTGAGCACACAGGATACAGAGTCTACTGTTCTTATGGAGTTGTGTTTGGATTTTTGTCCCTCTTAAGTCTCTCTTTCCATCCCTTCTCCCTGTTTGTGGACATTTTATCTTTGACTCCCCTCATCCAAACACTATACTATCCCTGCATTCACATGCAATTAGATATATAGTGAATTATGCACTTGGACATTTTCTAGCCATTCAAAATCAAATGAAGCAGAACGACCACTTACTATGTACCTTCTTTATTGTATTGCTGTAGCACTGCAGTCTGCACAAGCAGGAAGAATTACATTCACGCTGAACTCATGCTCGTATATTTTTTGTTGTCAGGTTTGAAATCAAGACATACTACCACATGCCGTGGTGTTTCACTGCCAGTCTGAAAGTCCTGGATATCAGATACCCAGATCACACAATATGTCATGATACTCACCCTCATTTCCCTCATCTTGTGGAACATTGTGTTTGGATGTGGTGGGGGGCAGGTCATAACTGGAGTCAGCCAGCAGAGTCTTATCCTGCTATCTAGCTGCATACAGTGATAATGTCTCAGAAGATGCTAAATGGGGCATGGCAGGCTGTCAGCCGTGTGGTTTTGCAGACAGTAGAGGAAGATAACAATAGCTGGGTGATGCAGGCTTCAGCAAACCACTTATTCTGCAAACAGACCGATCCAAAACCAAACATTTTGCAACACCAGTGACCAAAATGAGCCTCCTGTTGTTTAGTCAGTGGTAAGAACCTCATGACAGATATTCTAACTAAAGTAAAATTGCCATTTCTGATCTTACTGTTTTGTGGCAATATTGTTTGATTCAGTTCAAAAAGGTTTTCTCAGATTTTTCTCATTAAAGCAAGGATTACTTAACAATTTGATCAGAGATGACTGTTCAAAGGGTAACAAGCACTGGAAGTTACAGACTGTTTACACACAGAAAATCCATCTGGATAAACAATAAAAGCCATTCACAGGGAAAATATAATGACTATCATTAATCACTCTACAGTCCAAATTATATTAATCTTACATTTGTTTTGTTGTTGTCTTCCGTTCCACCCAATGAAAATGCTAATCATGTAAGTGACGGTAATTAAATCCACCTTTGTCAACCAGCTGGTCCACCACTACTATAACTCTTATTGCCAGTGCTATTATTTCCAACTATCATTACATGTTTTCCCCTATGCTCTCACAGAGATCATTAGGTCCATCCCACTGTATTTTATACTGTTGCTTCTTCTTCTTTCTCTCACTGATCATTCAGTCAAATGTACAGCACATCTTTACTTTAGAGGCTCTTGCCTCTATCTGTTGTTACATCAAACGTTATACATAAAAGCCTCTCGGCTGGAAAGAGTTTCTCCCCTGAAATGTGTTTCTCATTTCATGCTATTATCATATCACTGGACATGTCCACATGCAACTTTTGTTTTGAAGAATGTGGATTCAGAGAGTAAATGAGCCACAGAGTCAGTAATTTGAGCTCTAATCCTGCCGTAAGCCCTGACGGAGACTCAACTGTTTAGTGGAAACATTTCCGAAGCCAGACATCTTTCGGGTGAAGGAAAGTGAAGAAGATATTGATAAAAATGACTGAATGATCCTGGAGTTCCTGTTTGTCTTGGCTTTGTTGGTTGCCATGTGACTGTGGTGTGTGAGAAAGAGAGAGAGAGAGAGAGAGAGAGAGAGAGATTCTGGTTTAAAAGGCAAAAATAAGGGTTAAAAAATAAAGTACATGAGTTTATGTTTTGGTAGCAATGTCAAAGTACTGGGGAAGGAAAAAGTGATACAAAATGGAAGGATACCATCATGAATCAGCTATAGCTGGTTATCATGAAATACAGCATCATTTTCAGAAACAGTAAAAGCAGGGGAGCCATGTTGGTGTATCTTCACAGTGTAATAGATAAGGGTCACCAAAAAGTTACATATCTTAACTTCCATCCAAAATAAAGCTAAGCAAAGTCATATTTTTTTTATCTAAATAAAAACATTTTCTGAATGATGGTAGCCAAATTCAAACATTCTTCTTTAACACTGGCAGAAAAAGAAAATGAATTATTTACTAGGAAATTGAGGGGGGCAGCTCCATTTTGTTTCAATTAATGTATCCACATTTTAAATATTGTAAACTGACCAAAGGAAACTTTCAAAACTAATCTAGCTGCATTTGGATGCAATGCAAGTAATTCTGGCCACTGGCAGTTTGCCCTGTTTCAAAGGAAGTGAGATTTTAAGATTAAATATTACATTTGAAGAACTTGATGCTTTTTGGATTGCAGTATATCCTCAGAGACAACTTTCTATAAAAGGCTCCATTTCCTTTACAGATGAATGGAAAAGGAATGATGGAGGCTGCAGGATTATAAAAATGAAGAAGTATTCTTTATGACAAAGTAATGCAGTGGTTTTGAATTACTGCACACCAAATCATTTTTATGCAAAGAAGTAACTCCAGCTCCATCATCACATAGCTGTGGACGAGCTCTAGGCTCAGACAAGGACTTATGATTGCATGTTAATGGGTTTAGTGGGAACAGGGTGTCACTGAAAGTAGTGGGGGATTAGTGATTAGAAAAATGTCTCCTCTGATCCAAAGATTTGGAGCGAGCCGCTAATGTACCCTTCAGTGAGGCAAACCTGAGTCCTCTCAGTCCAATTTAAGTGGATGTTCTGTCAAACACACCAGAGCTGAGGTGCTGGAAAATGGACACCTGTTAATGAAATTACTATAAAAACCAAGTCGAGTTGCCAGGATGAAATTTTGCGTGTGTGCTTGTGAGTGTGTTTCACTATTAAATCCATTATGATGCAATTATAGGCATTTCTCTCTCTCTCTCTCTCTCTCTCTCTCTCTCTGAGTGTGTGTTTGTGTGGGGGAGTGTGTGTGTGTGTATGTTACTGCCTGCTTCGCCACAAAGTTTCTCAGTGTTTTCCAGCAGGCCTGTTGGAGGTTTGACTAGAGGCTGGCCTTGTGGCCTCCCCCTGCAGTGGCTGTGATTTATCAACCAGCCTGCTCTGATGTGCTCTTCTCAGGGCTTCCCAGCCTTCCACAAACCTCCTTGAGTTTGTCTAAACCCGGGAGGCCATTCAGCTCTCAGGCAACAGGGCCATATTGCGGTTAACCATCATGCTTTAAAACAAATCTCATAATGATGCATGCTGTGGCCACTACAGAGGCGGTGGATCTGGATTAGAGCCAACTGGCCAACTGATCTCCAACTGGCCCTGTCCCAGTCCCAGAGCCACTCTGTTCAGTGTCCGACCCCTGGTCCAATCCTCAGCTTTGCCACCTAGGCTCAGCCAAGAGCTACTGCTCTCAACCATATACTGTGCAAACAATGCAAGGCACCAACAGTGATCCAGGTCTGAACAATTTCAACCTCCATTCCAGTGTCAAATTCCCATCTATAACCCAATTTTAACCCTTGAGAAAACCCGGCCTGAACCTCAGCTTTTCGAAATCAGTGTCCTGTGATCCTGAGAAAACTCAGCCAAATCATTACAGGCTCGCCCACCATGCAAAACATGTTCAAACAATTACAAGAAGGGTTTAATTTTTTCAAAGAGCTCTATAGTTCGAAACAATGGTTTTCCCGAACATATCACAGACTGTACTGCTCTGGCACACTGTGGCGTACACCCACACATGGACACAATGAAGAAGCATAATGAAATCATCTATCTTCTTGACACTAAAGGCTAGCATACAGAAGGAGCCCACTGTCTTATAAATCTTTCTCATAACCTCAACCAGTTTAGTCTGTGCTGTTATTAGGATCCAGATAAACTGCACCATGCTCTCTTTCTCCCTGTCTTTCTCCTTGTTTTTCCATGTTGAGCGCAGAGGTCCAACTGAGAGACTTGGCAGGAGATGTAAGGGAGATGAGACAAAGACGGGCAGTGGACGAACAGGAGATGTAGTGTTTTGAAGTTGAACCTCCCATACCGTCCCCCTCGGGAGCTGACTCCATTTAACCGATAAAACTGGAGACCTCAAGTTCACTTGGTTAAGGATCAGCGAGCACACAGAGAAGGCAGTGATGCTCACACAGATATGCTTTGTGTCAACCAAACCCACGAAGAGCATAGTTTTCTTGGTGTTGCATGTGTGAGAGAGAGGGCGAGATGTAAAATAAGACAGAGACCAAACTCACAAATAGCATTTATACGCTTATGTGTGTGCATGTGTTTTGCATCTGTGTGCGCAATCATGTTGACCACACTCTACAGCACGCATGTGTTTGAACTGATTAGTGTCCGTGTGTGTATTTGAGTGTGAGTGTGAAGCTATTTTTATTCATGTGTTTTCGTGTTTTTGCATGTCTGCGCATGTAACTGTGAAGACTAAACCCTAGACAGCAAGAATAAAAAATCCATAAATAGTATTTACAAGTTTGTTGGGTTTGTATGTGTGTGTGTGTGTGTGTGTGTGTGTGTGTGTGTGTGTGTGTGTGTGTGTGTGTGTGTGTGTGTGCGTGTGTGTGCATTTATATTCCTGCTGGTGTGTAAGTGAGTGTGAGATAGCAAGGAGCGCTCAGTGTTGAGCCAAGGACAACAAGAGGTTCCTTTTGGACAGAGCAGCCAGTCATGAATCAGGTGTGATACCTGCACTCAGCATCAGCAGAACGCCAAAACAAACACACCCAAAAGTGGGGCTGTGCACCAGCTCAACTTCTCTCTGTGTGGAAGTCATTTCTGAAGTGTTAAAGTTGTCACTTTTTCTTTGCTGTTAAAAACACATTAATTTGAACTCTCACACAGAAACACTTCTATTTCATACAGGCATTGCCCCACTCACATTTGTGGAGCACTGAAATCTGCATGTGCATGTTTAGCTAATAATGATGGACACACAAGCTCCTCCCAGTTCAGATGACTTTAGTTCCTCACATAATGTTTTAATTTTTGTGGTTGCTCAAGTCACGACAAACTTCTGGTCTCGCCTCTGCCAGCTGACTGCTGTTTAGCTTTATGGTGAGAGGGTATGACAGTTTTCTCTAAGGGTTATAAAGTAGCTAAAACATTCAGCAAACAAGTTCAAATTAATCATATCCAACATATTTTCCAGTCACACTGGAGTATTTAAAGCTGTTAATGGAGTCATGACAATGAACTTACCATTGTACTGAAGACATTGTCCTCAAATAATCTTTAATCACAACGAAAATAAAGATGGCTACTGGAAGTGTTTATGCTGTGTAATTAGGAGCATCCGAATCAAAAAAAAGTGAAAAATCAAGATGGCAGTAAAGCCAACATCACTGGCTGTCACATCTAAATAAAATCAATTATAACCACTATTATAGCTTAAAAAGAGCTGTGCACTATTATTTGAATCTGCTTTCACATATTAACAACCCACTCCAAATACATAAAACTGCAAAAAACAGCTAATTAAGGCTATTTAAATGATGCAAGGCTAGCAGTGGGGCGATGGAGTCAAAATAGGTTTTCATGTTCTTTCCACTCTGTTGACAGTGCATACATTACTTGTCTGTATGTCATCTTGATGCAGAGATGCAGCTTGTAAAACAGACTAGAAATCCAGTCACTGCACACTGAGAGATTTTTTTTACTGGCAGCAAAGAAGACTGTGTTTTCAAAATACAGTTAAGTTTTATTAAATAACCTGACAGTATTTTCCAAGGTTTTTTTTACAGCAGTTAAGTTGAACAAAAACTGGCTTATTTCTGTGACTCCAATGTAATCATTACTGTTGTAGTGATCAAACTGTGAAAGTGATGAGTACAAGTCAGCTTTTTCCAGATTTGTGAATCATACATTGTTGTAATTTGGATGTTATTTGTTTTGTTCATTTCAGACTAATGTATCTGCATTTATATCCCTAACAAACACAGTGACCTCTTAAGTACATACATGGAAATGCCTTGTAATGATGTTACAGTAATCTGACCCAACCTCGTTTTCTTGTACCTATCAGGGCTGTGATTTCACATTGTCAGGACTGATTTGCAACTGGAGTTGTCCGTGTGTAAGCAAAAGTACTGATTAATGAGTCCGTCTTTACATAAGACCTCTCTGACAGTTATAGGTTCAATGCTGATGTGAGCTGCTGGGTTTACAGGGTAGGGCAGGGCCAGCCAGGTGTGACCCACGGCTTTGGACACACCGTCTCAATCAGGGGTGGCCTAACAGACACAGCCACTTTACAGGACGCATGTGTTGGGTTTCAGTGTCACACAGGGGTAACTATTGCAACTACACTCCTCAACCCCTGCCCTCCTCACCCTGCCTCCCTCAGCACTAGTATCCATTATTTCCCAATATACTCCTCACTCCTTTTCCCTCCCCCATTGAGCTCTAGCTGCCATCTGATGGCCCAGTGCGCTCCCAGACTGTTCGTACTCTGTTTCACTGCTGTAAATGTCACCTGAGTTACACTCTCTCTGCTTTCCACAGACGGCCCTTTATTTGCCACCCTTTTAAAAAGACCCCCGCTCGCATTTCATGTTTTCTCATTTTTACTATGTGCCAGAGAACCCTTTTCCTCCCCATTCACTCAGCCATATGATAACACTCATGTTTTTTTCTGTGAATGCCAGAATGTTTTTCCATGCATCATAATTTTGTTTTCTACTTTTCTGTGTAAGACTGAGTCTAGCTATAGCTAACCACTAGCTCATGGCTCTTTGACGCTATTTGTAGGAAAGACAGTATTAAACAAGTATTCCCACTCATAAGACAGTTTTGGCAGCTAGGTCCCCTCGTAATAGCACGGAGTTGTGACAGTGAATGGTGCAGAAAGGAAAAAAAAAATTAAGACTAGAATGAACATATCAGTCCTCAAGCCAAGTGATGATGTGGAATTTTACAGCTGTGTAACATGCCAAAGTGTCAGATCAGATCCAAGATGTTGGATAGGTCGATGTTGTTAATGGTTCATGCTGGAAAGTTCACTTCCTCTTGTATCTCATAACATAAAATGCAAATATATCATGCCTGTTCAAACATATCTAACATGTAACATTACAGCATGTCCTTGAGTTCAGTAGGAATTTGGGCACAAGGCCCCTCGGATCATTAAACACTTACAATCTTGGATCTTGACTGAACGCGGTACATTCACACTTGTTCCATGATGCAAGGTCCATATTCTGTAGAGGCCATGAAAGCCCTTGTCTGACAGTGATGACAGCGTGATTAATGGCCACCTCCGTTCTCACTTACACACTAACTTCACACAGCACGTCTAAGTGGCTTGAAGAAAAGCTGAGGAAAGCTGCCAACAGGGCCAACAAAAGGTAGCTAGTGTTCATCTGATGATAAGATACTGTTTGGTAAGATCCATTTTGACTTTGGCAAGAACACTGAACTGAGTGTTCTACAGAGGTGAGAAAATTTAGGCAAGGTTTGCTTACTGCATGTGACCTCTTGGCCGTGTTTGTGGTGTTGGTGCCTTTGGGAGGATTTTTTAATGCAAATATTAAACAAATATGGCTTGCGGTTAATTGATTAACAGACTATGAGGAAGTCTGTGCTGTGCTTGTTAACTAGCAAATTAGCCAGCACATGAATTAGTCTTGGGTTAGCCTTTAAGCAAGATGCCTAAGATGCTCAGCTGTGCTAAGGATGCTAACAGGAGAGCATGCTTGGCACAGTTATTAAGCGTTTTCAAGGGAGCCTGATTCAGATGCTGAAGTATCAATTAACATGCAACTTTTCAGTTTCTTGGTACTTAGGACATCTTCTTTTGATCTTTTGAGAGTGCTGAATGGTGCACTGAATGTATTTCTCTTTATTATTAAAGAATAAGAAAGAGTTGTCTGATGTCTTATTTGAAATGGTTACAGCCTACTAATTATTTCCCTTCTCTGAACAAATTAAACTTTTGTACTTTAAGTATCAGTATTGTATTGGTATCGGTGATACCAGCTTGGATATTACTTTGTATTAGGTTGGAAAGGAAATCAGTGATATTGAACATCACCACTTCTGGGAATAGGTAATCAGTTGAAAGTCACATTGCCCTTGATGCTGTGTTCAATGACACACAGTGGCTTCAGCAAAAATATTAGCACTGTTTATTGCTGCAAAATCAGACATAAAAATAAAGAAAATGGGACCTCATGTGCAGGGATGCAAAAGAACTGTGAATTTCATAGCATCATACACACACTTGAGTTGGATTAAAGAGCGTGTTGCAATTTGCAGTTTGGAAATTGCTGTTTGTATCTGTGTAAAAATACTGACATTTCCTCTTATGGCACTGAACTGAGCTGTGCTACAAAGTATCTCACCCTGACATATCATCCATACTATTAGTTATCAACTGGGAGTGAACAAAATAATGTCAGGCAAAAACAAAACCTGCCCAGACATGTAAGGTATATCACCAAAAATCATTTTTCTCTGAAGCATTAGAGCACTTTGTGGTTGCTTCATCCCTCAACAGTCAAAGCAAGCTGCTGAAGAGATGCCGTGATGTGAAGCGACTCTCCACCTCTGAAACCACCTTTGTTCACCTCACCACCTCCATTAATCTTCCACAGGCTGCTATAAAGGAGCCTGTGTGGAGAATCCAGAGGTTGTCTAGATCCAGTGCATGCAAGGGCCAAATGGTCAGTGAGAGTAAGAGGAGACTCAGGTTGGCACAACGATGCCATGCCAGTCCAGCTCCATGCCAATATAAGCTATCAGGCCACATAGACAAGCCCCTTGACAAACTGCTCCCTACTGCCAAAGTATCTCCACTCAGCCAAGTCTTACAGCAAACTGAGGATAGCTTAATGGAAACCACAGATTAAACCTGCACCTCTGTGTTTTTCTTTCTCCGTTTATAAATTTTATGTGATCATGATGTATGAAATCCCATAAAATTTAGACCAAGTGTCAGCAACACACCATTTAGACCCTTCCAAAGTTCACATATGTAAAACGTTTCTTCAGTGTTTTTATCATGGGAAATAGGTATTTTCCTTGTGTTTTACAACCATGCTATTAATTATGTTACAATGGTAGCATTTTCCCTTGATATTTTTACATATCTATTAGTAAATTACATCATACTCCTTATTACACGCTTTTAATCACGTAATTCATCACATTAGGATCCAGTGGGGAACCATCAAGGCCTTCTAGGCCTTCAGAGGAGGCCAAACATATCAGCATTTTAAATACTACACATAATCTCCTTCATTTAATAATTATTCTCTTCTAATTTTAATTTTAGCCCTGTCTTCTATCAAGTTTGCTTCAGAAATGTAAGGGTTACCTTGAAAATAGAGTTCACACAGGACAGAAGGCTTGAAGCCCCCATAGTTACATGTTTTTTATGAGAATTAAGCAATCACCTATTGATTAATAGGACCAAAAATCACTTCCGAAGGCTGAAGGCCAGAGCTATCTCCTGGGGTTTATCTTTTCCTGTCCAGGTTTAAGCTATCAGGTCAGTGACTTCAGTCCGTCAGTCAGACGGCAGTCACAGTACAGATTCCAAAGTGACAGGACAGTCTGTAATAGACTTCACAATAATGGCCGGAAGTGATTTTGCAGAACATTATGATGTCACATTGAAGTTCATTTTTGGATATAAAAGGTCATCACTTGATGAAGTAAAGTAACCTATGAGACATTTATGCTAAATTGTGTCATAATTCACAAATTAATTTGTGAATTATGTCCAAATTTGTGTTTTGTTAGGTCACAGTCCTTTGACCTTTGATGTTTAAACACCAAATTCTAATCAGTTCATCTTTGAGTCCAAGTGAATGTTTGTGTCAAACCTGAAGAAATTCCCTTCACCAATATAAGGATCCAAAATCACTTAAAATGTCATGTATCACAGTCCACCATGAGGTACTGGAAAGGTGAGAGGTTTATTGATCATCTGTACCAGTGCAAATACGGTCTTGTCATGTAATGTCTGTAATGTTAAGAGTACAAAAGTTGACTAATTTGAAATAGTCATTCATACTATGAGGAAATTATAAGCTCGACAGTGGCAGTGATGCAGTATTAGATTCGCTTTTCCATTGCATTATTTGTATGTTATGTGCTGCATGTCTCACACAAAGAGTTTATTGAAGCAAGTTGAGCAGTACGGCTTCCCTTTCTGCTCCATGAAGATGCCTTGGCTGAGCTGCCGCAGACAGAAGGCACACACAAAGTGCTCGGGGTGAAACTTGCGATTGAGAGCAGAGATGCAGCGGCCCGTGATGGGCTCACCACAGCCGCCGCACAGAGTGCCCTGCCTGGAGTGGAAGTGCAGCGAGCAGAGTGGTCGACCGTCCAATTCCATGAAACAACCGTCAATGAAGGGTTGCAGACAGTCCTGGATATCAAGAGTGATGTGGGAAAAGTTGGAAGACAGGAGGGACGATAAAAAGAGGCAGAAAAAAAGTTGAGAGATTGTTAACAGAGCAGGAAGGAAAATAGTGCAAGATTTGTATAAGAATGTTTGCTTTTAAAAGACCACACCTCTGATTTTTCATGATGCACACTATATAATATTACTGTAGATTATTTTTTGAAGCATACCATGGCTTTAATACTGTATGAAAGTTAAAGTTTTTGGAGCAAAGTGCAAGTTTTTAGTGAACAAACTTTACAGGGAATGTATTTATATCCCTGTGGTGTGCTTTGCAAAATGGTCCCAGCTGTAATGTAAAGTATAGCTACCTAATCTAATGACAGTGCCGCAAAATTACTGACATGGACTTTTACGATGTGACTAAAAGAAAGTTATAAGAGAATTAAAACTTTGTTTCTGTTAACAGTCCTTTAATAACTGCTGGAATATCAACAAAATGAGTCTGCACAGCAGTGAAGCTGCATGTGATTACAGAGATTTCTCCTGGCAGACATTTTGACTTGTCATGGCAGCAAAATCACAGGTGTAACTCTTAACATTAGTGATGGCTCTGTTCCATTCATATGAGCCAGTAAGCCACGACAGTGAGCCAGCATGCACAACACCACAGACTTGGAACACCTGAATGGAATAATCCATTAATTACATCAGTGTGTTCAACAAATCAAAATGTCGCCCGTGAGAATTAAGGGCCTGTTCTGTTCAGTGTTGATGACAACTGTTTCTTAAAACTTAATGGAGCTAAAACTGTGACAAACCATGAGAAAGCACAGTGGTTTACAGTCAAAAGTTTCTCTAATAATAATCATCTGATGTTAGATGGGAATACCATTGCACTCTGTAAAACTCTGCTTCCAGAGGAACCTCAGCTCATTTGGGGTTTGCAGGAAGCTAATGACTCTCTTCTGAACCATAAGTGTGGTTTAGAAGCATAATCACATTGAAACATTTCATGGTATGGGAATCTCTCGACTGTTGACAAGACAAGGCTGCGGCACAGCTCAGTGAGAGTGACCAGAAAGTCCTAAATTTCATGAACTGCCTCATTTATTGTAAGCAGGAGGTTGATTAAAAAGGCTCTGCCACTGTGGAGTGTCCACTTCATCCTCTTTGTGGAGAGTTTCGACCTCCTGTCCTCTGGAGATAGATTTAGCCTAATGAGGACCAGGTAAAACTGTGACCTTGCTGATAATGACTGCTCCACATAAAACAATGTTTAGGTTCTGTGCTAATTGTGAGGCATATAAATGCAGTAATGACTGGGTTGGATGTATTGCATATTTTATGTGATGCTGTTAATTGTAAGGTGAGGGGTAGTTATAAAGAACAGCGTATTTTACGTATTCCATGTTCAGATCTATGTGCACTGTATTTCTGCAAGAATAACTTTTTAGGCACTATAACGTCGAAGTTGCTATCTAATGTCAGAGCATCTCTGCTGAGAGCATCTGATGTTTAGTAATTGCATGAGTTACACAGAAGTAGTGCTGCACACTGAAACATTTTTGACCAGATGCTGCATACAGAAGTGGGTTTGAAGAGAATGTAAAAGATACCCACACTGAGGAATATGGTTTCCTTGATTTATTTGCATCATTTCAACCACATCGTATTCATCAGGCATACGGTTTTCATCAGCCTTGTGGTCAAAGTGTTGCAAATAAAGCAAATGTGTGGGTATCTTTCTCATTTATTCTCAGGCTTGTGTGTGAGCCAGAACAGTGTGTGTGGTCTGAGGTAAGAGGCTCACTGCGCAGACGAAGCACTCTTGATGCCAGGTGCCATTGGCTGCAGTCAGGTAGTTCTCCCTCACTGACTCCCCACAGCCTGAGCACTTTGGAGCAAAGAGGTGGTAGAAGTCCTTGCAACAGTATGGCTTCCCTTCCTTCTCTAGGAATCCTGGGACAAGCATAAGATTTGTAGGAGACATTGCAAGGGATTGTTAAGTTATTTGCAAATTCAGATGAAGTTGCGGTTTCCAGTGAAGAGAAATTAATGTACAAGCCTGTCACCTTCTGCTCCAAACAGGCCTCCACAGTGTGTACAGAAGAAGTGCTCAGGGTGCCAGGTCTGGTCCAGGGCTGTCAGAATGTTCTGGTAAACCAGCCAGATATAGAAATATTACATCATGTTTTTACTTCCTTTGAGGATTAGTAAGGTTTTTCTCATCTCACATCTTCAGTTGTCCAATCATAGGAGAAACTGTATTAGTTTCTGATTAATGACTTGGTCTGCAGCATAATGTAACCTCAGTCTGCAGAACCCCAGTATGGTAATGTGCTTTGCTTATTAAGATGACAGGTGGGATACGTCTAGAAAAATTAACTACATACTACTGTATGTCATCATCCAATCTTCAAAGGATTATTGTGTAAATTAATGGATGTAATATATGACAGAACAAATGAGTGTATTTAACTAGTGAGGCATTTAGGGATAGGAGTTCTGAACAGATATTTTGTGTTGCCAAATATTCACCAGTGCAACTAACATTTTCACAATCAAACATTTTACTTCTCATGGAGATGATTTTATCTTAGTTTTTATCTTAGTTCTGTCTATAAACCTGATATGATTGCAAATGAATGGACCCTTTCCTACCTGCAAAATGGGCCCCTTGCAATAAGCACAACGAGGAGAAAAGAGATGATGGTAGTCTTTGTCACAGTAGGGTCGTCCCTCCCTCTCAAAGAAGCCTGTGGAGCCCAGCTCAGTCTTACAAACCACACACACAAAGTGCTCAGGGTGCCACACTTCACCCAGCGCTGTGATCATCTGGAGAACAGAAAAGACAAATATAAGTAACTGAGAAGTTTCTATGTTTCACTTTGTTTAAATTGCCGTAATTTGTCACAAAAATGCTAATGCTGTGTGTGTGTGTGATTGTGTTTGTGTTTGTGTTTGTGTGTGTGTGTGTGTGTGTGTGTGTGTCTGTCTGTCTGTGTGTATAAAACATTCTAAAATGCTTGCCCATTTGTTTATATGACTTACTGTACCTTTCCCACAATGCATTTGTTGCAGGAAGCACAGTGGCCCTTGGCCGTGGTGCGTACGCCAATCTTCTCCAAGTCAGAGCTCAGTCCTCCTAGCAGGTCATCTATAGAATCTTTTTTCTTGCTCGTGCTCGAGGCCTTCACATCTGAACCTGTTGTGCTGCTGCTGCTGCTCTCCTTGTTGTTCTGTTGTCCACCTTCTGTTTTCTTTTTCACAGACTGCTTTTGTGTAAGTGGCGGTGGGGTTGTTGAAGACGCTGGATCCTAAACGATGACACAAATAAACACGAACATCTATCGTTTTTAGCTGGTAAATTTGTGTTTTCAGGGTCAGTGCTCAACAATGCTCCATTACTGAAATTCTATTGCATGAGACTGTGTAATGTTGAGATTAGTGCAATACTGCCCTCTGCTGTTCAACCTGGTTCATCTCGCTCATGTCTGAAATATCTCTCAACTGTACATCAACTGTTCGCCACCATTTTCAGCAGACGTGCAAACATGCAGAAATTACGTGAGAATATTGATCCTCATTGAGAAAAGAAAAAGAAAAAGTTTCAATCATTTTGGCACATTCACTTGTATTCAATGTACCGACCCCTTCTCCTTCTCCCAGACCCATAAGATCTTGCAAGATGGATTCCAGCTCCTTAGTGGGTGAGTCAGGGTCCAAGGAAGCTGCCACAGGAGCCGGCAGATCACTAAAACCCAGAGAGAGGCAGATTAGATATTACAGCATAATATCTCAAATTATAAAATCAATCTCTAGTCACACTAACTATCCCATGATTACTGTATTATTCATAATAAGGGTACATATGTGATATTATGTAGTGCCCAATTGAAGTGTGTCTCTGAGTATAATCCAGGGTCCTTGATGATGTTCTAACATTGTGTAATGTGGTGCTATAATTTTAAGAAACCCTTGAAGTTGTACTAATAATACAAATCTACAGAGGCCAGACAGAACTTGGCAAGCAGTAAGACATCAACCTTTTCAACTATTTTTAAATCTGCTCTTACATGAGACCTGTCAAATATTCTAGTAAAAATAGTCCTGGTATTAAAGTTAAGTTCAAAGTAGACAGTAAGTCAGTAAAATCTTTGTGTATATCAAGACGATTTAGATGTGAAAAAACAACCGCAAAATACTGTGCAAAATAATTTCAGGTATTTTTTTCTGTTTCCTCTACACTGATTACTCAATGATACTGTGAATCAGGGTGTGTTCCACCTGTAGACATTTGAGCAGGCTGAGCTGTTTTCTTTCTTGATAAGTCCAGCATAGCTTGCACCTGGTACCTGCAGACATAAAATCAAAATGTACTGGAGTTTCGGTGATTGAAGGTGCTAAGATTACAAATTCATTTCATCATCTGATTGGCAAAAAAATTGTTTCTGTTAAGTTCCAAAATGCAGGTGTTAACTTCTCATCTGGTTGGCTGAGATTAAATTTCAGTCTCAACTAGCACTGAAGTAGTTAATGGTCAGGAAAGTTAATGTGCTTTGTAAACTCTCTATGGTTTTGTCCTCACCTCTCCATCAGCTTTATCATTACTCCTGTTTTCATTGACGCTCTCTGAACCCGTTGGGTTCAGGGCAAGCTCTTCCAACAGCAAATCTGTGGCAGGATATAGGCCATAAATCTTCCAACCGCACATATGAACATAAATACTCATACAGGCATATACAGCACAGTATTCACACATTCACTATAACACATGTTTTCTCTGGGTGTTTACTGCTAAACCAGAGCATGTGTAGCACAGTGCAGAATGGAATATTTCCTGTGAACTGAGATAGTGCACCTTAATGTACAGACCAAGGTTTGAGGTTGCTTCATGCAAGTCGGCTTCCTCAGGAAGTAATGGTGTGAGATGTTGCAGAAGTGAAACTTGAAATGGTGTTGTAACACTCATGAATGTGAACACAGTCTTCTCCTCACAATGTTAACCCGCACATATAAGAAAATGGGAAGATATTTGTGCGAATAAAGTATTTTCTGGGGAAGCTGGGGGGGACCAACATAGTTGTTGAAAAGAAAAGGGAAAATTATTCAATTCCAGCACTATTGTCTTGCAAATCCGCTTAGGTTCCCAAGTCTTCACATTTTGGTCAACCTTGATTTTACAGAACAGTGAAATCAAAACAAATTGTTGTATTTCTTGCAGATACAAGTTATAAGTTTAGATGGCCAATCAAGTTCCATCTTTTATCTGATTTCATTTGTTTAAGCTTTATTTTGCCATGATAGTCTGTTGAGATCAGGACTCTTTTATGAGTCCTGAGTAAAATGTCAGTGTAGCTTATAAAGAAAAATATGTAACAAAACCAAAGAGATAATAAACGCAACAAGAAAGAGTAATTAATTACTTATTAAATTACCTACAACAATCTGCATCACCACGTACAGTAAATACTACTCTTAGAGTGCTTCGTAGAGTCACAGAACACATAAAGCACTGTGACATTTCACTTCTAGTTTCAGTGTCTGTTGAAAATTGCAGTGTGTTGCACTGGTGGAATAACAAGAATAATACTTTCTACCTACTGATCCGTTTGAATATGATGAACACTGAAAAACACAAACCGACAGAAAGTTGTCTTACCGAGCTCATCCATGCTGGTTCCTGCTCTTGACACAAAACCTGCTTGAGTGAGTGTGGGTTTTTTTGTGGGGTTTTTTTTTTTTGGTTTTTTGTTTTTTTGCAGCTGGTTAGTTACTAAGGTAATCATTTCTCATCTTGTCAAAACCGTCACTTCCTCTGACAAAGGTTAGTGTTGCTTTGTTACTGAATCAAAATATTTCCACATATTTAATATGAGCTGTTGCTGTTTCCTGGTGACGAGGAAACCAAAAACAAATTCTTAACATTGTTATCTAGACATCAACTGAGTTTGTGTTTTGTGCTCAGAAATAAAAAATTGTTGATTGTGTTTTTATGTTATACATATATATATATATATATATATATATATATGTGTGTGTGTGTGTGTGTGTGTGTGTGTGTGTGTGTGTGTATGTATGTATATATATATACACACACATATATACACATACACATATATATATAAATATATTCTTCATGGCATAGATTCAACAAGGTGCTGGTCCATATTGACATGATAGCATCACACAGTTACTGCAGATTTGACGGCTGTGCATCCATGAAGCGACTCTCCCGTTTCACCACATCCCAAAGGTATGTGTGTGTGTGTGTGTATAGTAATACACTCCTCACAGTACTGGAAACATTAGCTCCACATTTAAAATGCAATCAAGAAAATATTTAATATCTTTTTTATTATTTTTATTGAATAAAAGTAAAATATAGTAAAACAGGCAAAAAACAAAAACAAACAAAGAAATTAAACATTTCTGTGTCTCTTGATCACTGATTCACACACCATTTATAACAAAGATAATTATTATATAAGATCATTAATATAGCTTATATTAAAATCTTGTTACAGTTAACTTAATCAATATTATAGGCCTATACACAAACTAAAATATAAAATTAAAAGTAGAAATGCGCTGTAAATTTAACATTTCTATTCGACTTCAACCACCATGTGAGAGCGTTCATAGTATACCTGTTGGAGATATGTTCTACAGTATAATAAGAACACTTTAACACCATGTGCTATGAAAGGCAAGGCCATCTAGAAAAACAAATAAATGATACTAATGTAAATAGAATAGAATAAATTAGAATAAATTCCATAAGATAGACCACAGTGTTTATAGTATTTGTTTGATGAAGCCAGAAACAATCAGGACAATCCCTGATGATGTCCCATCCTGTCTATTCACTGAAGGGTGTCACTTTGAACTCATATTATTGACTTTCCAGAAAGCAATGTTGACAAACACTTGAATAAGATGCCCCCCCCATGGAGTGATCCAACCATGCCTTCACCTGTAATACTGAACTGGTGTTCACATAATGGAATAAATATAATTCCTTGCCACAGCATAATTAGAAGAAATGTCCTTTTGCTCAGCAGATGAAGTTCAGGGTTGCTCACCCCAGCACAGACACATGATGCACCGCATACTACTCATTTGCTAACAATCAGACAGTTTGTGTTTTCAGTCCAGTCACCATATGCCAGTCACCCCTGCGCTCTCACAGCCTACCTGCGTTGCCTCGAACCACTTTTAGTTGCAACCATTATCTTTTACAGCAGGGGTATTTGTGATTTTGTAAGAATTTCAAATGTGAAGTGAAGCCGGTTAATGTAGAAACTTATGTTTGAGGGATATGAAACTATTAAGTTATAACGGCTTTTTCCAAAAAAACCGTGAGCAAATCAGTCTCAGTGGCTCGTTTCTAACATTTCTGAGAGTAATACCGTCCCCTGCTCTGTGGTTTCCTCTATTACCGGAAAGGTCCGTGTTTACAGCGCAGCTCTTGCTCCACGTTAGCATCGTTGATTTGACGAGCAGGAATAAACGTGTGCTTTTATTATTAAGTAACATTTTGACTTTTTTTTTAAAAGAGAGGCCACTTGATCAAATTTGCGGCACACCGCGATTTGCATGACTGTTTGGAGGCGGATGGGCGACCGACAAGCATAGCTATGACCAGCTGGCTAACGTAGCGCCGAGGTTAGCCAGCTAGGCAACTAACCCCCAGCTGCAGCTAACTTGTCACACCGCGGTGGCACGTCCAGTCAAACAGGTATTCCCTGATAAAACCAGGGCCTATATATGCGTGTTTATCGACTGACAACCTCACACGGCAGCAGAGCACGGTTGGCTGTGTTTTATATCCCCCCCCCTGTCTCCCCTCAAATTGCGCTACAGGTTCAGGAACAAGCGCGGCCATGGGTGCGGAGAGCAGCGCGGTGCGGAGCTGCACCCTGGAGGAGCCTCTCCTCACCTTGCCCTCCGGACTCACCATGTACTCGGCAGTGCTCCAGGACGGAAAGCCCGCTTCTGTGTTTGTTCACAAGCGAGGCAATGAAGACAAAGTCAACAAAGCTGCCAAGGTAGTTTATGCTGAAGCCTCCTCGTGTTACCATATCGCAATGGCCAGAGCCAGCCAGTAGTAGTGGATTTGTCTTACACATACAGATGCCCAGTCCAGATGGACACCAAAATACCGATGCAGTAGTGAAGCAACATTTTCCAGAGAGGAGCATCTTAACATTACATTGCAAACAAAGAAGCTAAACTCCCTCATACAGGGAAAGTGCTCCACGTCTGCGTAGAAACTAAATCGCCAAATGATGTCTTTATGCTTTACACTAACAGCAGTCTGCATTTGATTCAAGGTGCTAATTAGTGGCTCTGGCACTAAAGCTGCATAATCACTTCCTACTCATGGATCCTCCACCTGCTGTCTTGATGTTCACCTTTATTTTTAAATAAGGAAGTAATAAATGCTTTCGTTTTCTGCAGCACCTTAAGACCTTGAGGCACCCTTGTCTGCTGCGCTTCCTGTCCTGCTCGGTGCAGGACGGCGGCATCCACCTAGTGACGGAGCGTGTGCAGCCCCTGGAGCTGCTGCTGGACAGCCTCTCCCCAGAGGAAATCTGCGCTGGGATCTATGACCTCCTGCAGGCACTTGTGTTTCTGCATGAGAGGGTGAGTCTCTGCAGGATTACCTTAACTGACACGATTAAGTAATGAGAGAAAGAACAACAAGTTATTGAAAGTGACTGCTGAGGTTTGATGTCATAAGCCGTTTGCTGTGGCTCCCAACCTGTCTTCCTCTTCCGTCAGGGCAAATCAAGCCACAACAATGTCTGCATTTCGTCTGTCTATGTCAGTGAAGACGGTCATTGGAAACTGGGAGGGATGGAGACTGTCTGCAAGTTCTCTGAAGCAACTCCAGAGGTAGGAGGAAGAATTAAAACAAAGCCTTTAAGTGTTTTTTGTTTCCTGAAAAAAAAAAAAATTACAGTAACTACAGTAGATCAGACTTTTGAGGATTCACTTAGCCATATATTCAGTTTTGGTTTTCTTGAACTCCTCAGTTTCTCACAAGCATTAAGAATGTGAGAGAGGCCAGCTGTGTTCCTCCAGAAGAGCAGGTAAGCAAATAAAAGGTCACAATGTAAAATTGGAATTAGTTCCCATTATGTTTTGATTACTCATGAAACATGTTTTTGATAGGTTGAGGGCTTTAAAATGCTTCCAGATAAACATGCTCACTCTCGGGACTGTTACTCTTTCGGAATGATGGTGGAGACACTTATCCCTCTCCTGAATGGCTATGGTGAGTAGACATGAACTTGTGACATCAAACCTTATCTTGTATCTTGTCAAATTTGACCACTTATATACACTGATAAGCAACAGCATTGAAACAGGGAACTTTAATGTTGTGGCTGTATTTTTTGACTTAGTCAAGCTATGAAGCCATGGAGAATAATTGAAAGTACAGAATAAGTTTTAAGTCATATTGCTGATGGTTCAGAATGAATTCTTTGACAACATGCCACAGGCATACACAGATCAGCCACAACATTAAAACCAGTTACTTGATTTTATGCTGACTCTTGTTCACTCCTCTCTTTCCTTCGTTGTTTACAGTATCGCAGGAGCTGTCTGACAGCCTGAAGAAGACTCTGCAGGCGGGCCTGCTGAACTCTGACCCCTTGTCCAGACCTCCACTGAGCTCCTTGCTGACTCATGACTTTTTCAGGTTTGTGTGATCATGTTTGCTGTTGTTGTCACCAGTACATACTGAAAATGATTTGTTTTCAAACAGTGTTTTTCAATTAATAGGAATGACTTCCTGGAAGTGATGAATTTTTTGAAAAGCCTGACGCTGAAGATGGAAGAGGAAAAGAATGAATTCTTTAAGTGAGAAACCATGTGCTTTTTGTGGTTTTCTTATTCAGTGTGCTCTTTTGTTGTTTGTGCATTGTGTTCATGAAAAACATAGTATCATGTGTCATATTGTTTACCAAGGTAGTCCACATTTTCAGAAATTTAGTTATATGTAAGTCTCTTAGAATTGGATTGTTTTTGTGCTGTTGTGTTACATTTTAGGTTGATGATAACTACGATTGGGCAGTTGAAATACATTTCCTCAAGTAAATAATGCATAATTTTAACTAGTCTTAATTTTGACAAGGATCCCTTAACATGCTGGTTGTGTTCTGTTTGTGTAGGTTTCTTTTAGACCGGGTCCAGAGTCTCCCTGAAGAGCTGATAGCTGCACGCCTTGTCCCCAAACTCCTCAACTCTCTCGTTTTTGCAGAACCCATGGCTGTCAAAAGCTTCCTGCCTCATCTTCTAAGGCCAAAGAAGGGTAAGATGGCATTTAATTGGACTCTTTCTCCTGCTGCTAGCTAATAGGAGAAAGAAGCATACAATGGCTATCAGTTATGTAAAACTGAAAGTGGATGTTGCTCTTTATTTCAATTGTGTCGACAGATTCCAGTGGTGGTGGTAGCAGTGAAGAATGCCTGCTGTCGGTGACCCTTTACCGCAAACATGTAATTCCTCAGCTTCTCAAGCTCTACAAGGTCAATGAGGAACATGTGCGGATTGTACTACTGGCTCACATCCACATCTACGCTGAGTTCTTCTCCCACGATGAGCTCAAACACCAGATCCTGCCTCAGGTGGAGTGTTGGCAAAGTAGTTAGTAGTAGTAGTAGAAGTAGCACAACAAATAAGTGTGATGTCAATGGTGAACACTTAGCTAACTTTAAAGGTATAGTTTGACAATTTTGGTAAGGATGCTAATTCACTTTTTTTCCTGAGAGCTGGGTGAGAGGATTGATACCACTCTCATGTCTGAACATTACTTAAAGAGCTAGAGCCTGGAGGAGACTAGATCACTTTAGCGTAAAGACTGAAAGTGGGGAGAAACAGGCAGCAGAGTTCACTCCGAAAATGTTGAGCTGTTGCTTCAATAAAAAAAAAAAAAGACTGTTGTATATTAATCTGGAAACTACATGTTAAAAAAAAGGGCTGGGCAGACATAAATGTCAGCATTCTCTTCTAGCTACATAATGTCTTTGTTTGTTCGTGGCTGCAGGTTTTGTTAGGAATGAGAGACACCAATGATTCTCTAGTTGCCATGACGCTGCAGAGTCTGGCGGTGTTGGTGCCCTTGCTGGGAGCTCAAGTGGTGGTTGGAGGAGAGAGAACCAAGGTCTTTAAACGCACCACACCCAACTTCACCAAGTCTACAGAGGTCACGCCTGAAAGTAAGCAACCTTGGCCTAATCATGACAATAACAATGAAAGATGATATATCAGTAACTCTTTAAATAGAAAATAACTGTTAATACATTATATCATGTATAATACAAACTTTACAGTTTCATAGAGACATGCTGCTTCAGAATTATACAGTACTACACCTTGCACTTATATGAAATGTGTACACTTTGCCAGTGCTCTTACACAAACTCTGCTACTGTTTTATGCTTTGATGTGTTTAAAAAAATTTAAAAAAAAAATAAATAAATAAAAATGCCAGTGAAGTGTGTTGTTGAAAAAGATCTGAATACTTTTTTTTTTTTTAGCTTCACCTGTCCATATAGTTGGAAGTTCCCACCCTCAGTTGGCCCAGCCTTCCAAAATCTTGAATTTATTCCCCAGACCGTCGGGCACTGAAGGTCTGGTCCTGGGTAATATGGATAATTTAACAAGGGAGACTCCAAAAACTCCTAAAAGTTACCCCCTTGCACCAAAATCAGGTGTGACACCACCCTTCTTACTACTTATTTTAATGTAACAGTTTGGCATTATTATGCCTGAAGCTCAGTTTGTCTTCTCTGTTGTGTGTTTCAGAGGTGAGTAGACAGATGTCGCTTCCTTTGAATGGTCTTCATCAGGACAGTGAAATGGAGCCACTATCATACAGCCCGGAGCAGCCAGACAGACTAGAAGGCCCAGTGGAAGACTGGCCTGACTGGAGCGACCCTGAAGAAAGCGAGAACAGAGATAGACAGTCAGTCCAGATCCACATTCAGGCTTCAAAGAGGGTAGATCCAGTCAGCAGCAGACGGCCACACTCACACCAGAACATGGAAGAGGAACCGTGGGACGACTTTGAGGACACTGAACCTACCTCAGATCTTTCCCCCACTGCTCCTTTACCAGACCCAGCTATACTCACACCACCCAGAGGGGGCACTGCTACTTCACTGGTAAAACATGCTCCTGAAGCACAGAGACTGGGATCCTCCAAACCCCTAAAACTGACCTCAACATTACGACAATCCACACAGAGCAAGATCACTTCCTCATGGGACAATGGCTGGGCTCAAGAGGAGAGGGACTCAGAGAAATCGCACAGTCCATTCAACCCCAAACCTGCAGTGCCACAAAAGAATGGTGGGATAGGAGGTTTAGGGGAGGAGTTCACCATTAAGGTGAAGAAAAAGGTAGAGCAAGACCCAGAGCTGGATTTGTTTGCTGACATGGTGCCGGACATCAAGCTGTCTTCTCCAGCTCTGCTGCCACTGGAAGAAAGCAGTGTGAGCAATGCTGGTCTGTCTGCAGTGTCCTCGGTAAACACTAAATCTCTGCAGGTTGACTCACCCATCGATACCATAACACTCACTACCAAGTTTGCAGCTGCCAACCTGACAGAGGTGAGTGTGTGTAACTTTTTCTTTGGGATTTTGAAGGGATCTGGTTTTGAAGGTGGAAGTTGGGCAAAATTAATGTGCCCAGATACTTTCAGCAGGCTTAAACAGCAGTATTTACACGCAACATAAGAAATACTAGAAAAAGACGTTCCAAAGCTTTTTTTCGCTGTGATCTCTAAATACAAAGCAATGTTTGCTTGCAACCGCTCATGTTTGTAAGTTGTGAGAATCTCAATCAAATTGCATTTTTTTTCTCCTGTTGCATTCTAATATTCAAGACTCAAGAACAAATACAGGATTGTAATTTGTATAGTAAAATTCTACTTTCATCCTATTCCCTACCCCAGTAATCATCTTGCAACTACTTGTGGGAAAGCACTGCAGTAAATTGATATTCCCTTGTTTGTTTAGTCAGGATGAACACCCCTTTGTCTGAATGTACAACGGTTTAGAATAAAATGACAGCAGTGCTTCCTGCTGGAATCAGTTAAAATTTTAATGCAAGAGCCAAGAACCTGTTTGTAATGAGATTAAATGTTTCTGTCCTGTAAATGATTGAATAGGCATCAAAGAGTGTTTCTCTCCTTTGACAAACTTACCTCTGATCGTTCTTGGTTTACTTTTCTTCCTGTTTCTCTCAGATGGAAACAGATGGCTGGGGAGATGGAGATGACCTAAACTGGGAGGACGAGAATGCCTGGTGATAACTGATCTGTCTGGTTCATCTGAAGCAAGACTTTGAAAAATTACTGGAAAACTCTTCCACCTCTAAAAGCGCCAAGTCAGTCAACTGGTTGTTGCTCCAGTTCTTATTTAGCAACATGAGGCAGTAAGAATAATAAAGGCAGGGATTGGCTAAGACATTTTAGATCCTATTGTCTTGGTTCCTGGACATTTATTATCAGTATGTTCACTAAGATCATGTTCTTTTGAACTGGAAGGATTGACTGCTTATCAGACAGTGGCAGACTTGGACAAATGGAGTCACTCTCAATTGTTTGCCAACTGATTTAAGTCACCTCAGAATGAATGAGGATCTTAATCAGAGGTGAAGGTCATCCTGTTTTCATCTGCTTTTTGTTTAGTTTTTTTATGTGCCAACTTCACTACTGGCATTAAGATTAAGAAACACTTTTTGGTAAATTACAACTTGTCAAAAATGTGTCATGTTTGATTTACAGAAGGCTTGCACTTTGAATGAATGTGGACTAGGAATTACTTAATTTATTAGTAGATTTTAGGTTGCTGGTGAAATAAAGATTTTACTGTATCAGTTATGGCCCTGTTCTGTTTGAGGAGACATTTCATAGCCATAAAGCGAATGCAGTTGTTCAGGGCTACTGACGTTACATACTTGGACTTTCACAAAACAGAAAAGCCTGACTTAGTATGGTTGGTAAATACAGACATTTCTTAGCCAAATTATGCTGTAACACCCACCCACCCCCTCCCAGGCAGTGAAGACAGTAAAACTTGCCTCCAATTAAAACTAAACCAATGCATTGTATTCCAATAAGTTTAATAAACAGTTAAATAAATCAAGAGTGACAGTTTTAAAAAAGTAAAAGAGGAGCTATTTGCAGTAGCAGTAATGGGTGTTACAGACTTCCACAATTTCAGAGTGATTGAAGTTTTTTGATACAGAAAGTAAATAATCAGGGCCAGGAAAACAAACTGGAGATGCTAGATTGTGTGTCTGGCTGTACAGATGTTGGTTATGAGGGTCTGAAGCTCCTGCAGTCTGGATTCCAGCCACTGTGGTGGTGTCTTCATGTTAGCTTCTCCCTCAGCGAGAGCCTGAAGGGCTTTTAAAGCACTCTCAGCTGTCTGGATGTAGCGGCTGTACTCCTCCTCTGCACTGGTCTCCTGCCGAGCTCTCTTTGGACATGGCTGAGAGGGAGGAAAAATTACAGGGAAAAATTAATCTTTTTGTGAATTAAATCACACATGATTTTTATTTTACATCAGACAGGGCAGACAAATTATACAGTACTTTTACCGAGTAGTTTGTTAAATATTTTATAATATTATTCCAATACTTTATAGTACTAATGATACTGCTCAGTAAACCTTTTACTGAGGCTACTAAAATATTTTACATTAGGACTTCAAACACAGACATATTAGAATATTACATCTGGGAAATATAAACCTCCAGAAGCAGCTGCCAACCAAGAGTTAGTGCATATTTTAACCTCTCTAGTGCCCATAATTTGATCATGCTCATACTGGACAGTTGCCACTCAGTGACTTAGACGGTTCACATGTGTACCAAGGCGGTGCATGAGCATGCATATTCAGAAAGCCTGTGAATAAATTTTAATTTAATGATGCCACTTACCTCTGGATCTGCAACTGCTTCAGCCACCTGTTTGTTACAAACATTTTCCTTGTTGTTTTCCAGCTTCTCATTGTGTTGCTCAATCTCTGGTGTCTCCATCTTGAGCCTCTGTAGCCGTGACTCCACATCTTCCTTTGCATTTACAGTCTACAACAAAAGAGTCTATTTCAAATGTATCTGTTTTATCTTAGGTAGATGTTTATCATAATTATACTAGCATCCCTTACCTTGCTAAGATAATTCACCACCTTGGTCTTGGTTTCTTCTACACACAAACTCTGGGAAATGACTTCCTCATGGTTTGTAACCTTGAATGCCAGTAGGACAAATTTATGGAGGACAAATTTACAACAGTATACAGCATTGCATCTGAAACAGTAGAGGTAGTAGCTACCTCTGCAAAATGAGAGAAGGCTTCCAGGGCGTGCTGATGTAGCAGCCAGGATCTGTCAGCTAGCAGGACTCCAAACAGGTGGCTCAGCCTTGGCAGAATTTGACTCTGTAGGACCAAAGAAGTTTGTAGGTATGAGAAACTATGAGAATATATTTGGATTGTAGTGAGCAAATACAGAATTCAAATCTGTTATGTATAGTTTCAACTATTACAGACTTTTTTCATGTAATAAGATTGTTCATTTAGTCCGGGAACTGAAAAATAATGACAAATGCACATCACAAGATGCAAGAACCCAAAGTAATATTTGAAGCTGCATACAAAAATGTTTATTCCATGAGATAACATACAACCAGTGACATTTAAATTAAGCTTGATACTCTTTACAGATAAATAACGGTGGTAAGAGAGACTTCTAATGACAACAGCAGTAGAATGGTTTTCCTGGAAAAACTCTTAGTAAGGTGTAAAAATCCTCATCTGCAATACTGTGGTTTCAGTACCTGGTTGTCAGGAGGGACAAAGATCTTCCCCAGGGAGGCCAGGAACTGCAGAGCAGCCAGCAGCAGCTGATCTGCACATTTCTGAGATACCACTGCATCCACACACAACAGAGCCTGACACACACACATACATCAGTCAACACAAGTATTCCGCATTCTTCATTTTTATAATGTGAACAGTGAAAACTCAACAGCATACCTGTAAAATGACTTGAGTTTCCATGTTTTTTACTAATATGGCTGATAGGGTCAGGAGCAGCTGCAGAGTACACTGGAGCACAGGGTGGGTCTGTATCTGGAGTGTGACAGGTTACAGCAATAACAACTGTGCATTTACATACATCCGTCTGTGTGTGTGTGTGTGTGAGTCCTTGAGGCTCACCTGATCTGAACTCATGCGTAACCAGAGCTGTGTGACTATCCTTGTTGCAGTCAACACACACTGTTCCTCAGGAGATGACTGCCCTTGAACCACCACTAGGAGGGATAGGAGCACCACATTCTGGAGACAGAAGGGACTTTGTAAAAACAAGACCACATCAAACCCTAGTATTTGACTGGACCACTTATGGTCAAATCCTGAGTTTGTGACATTGTCTGACAAACTCACCAACCACATAAATTAAAGACTGTGCTGTGATTTCAGCTAGGCTTATATACAGTTATCACTCAGTGAGAAAGTTAGATGAGACTTCCTTTTTTTTTTTAGGTTATCTTTTCATGCTTTTTCCTTTTTTACAGTCAGAATGAGAGAGATGAGAAAACTGAGGAGAGAGAGGATGACAGATTTTATGGTCTAAACCAGTGGTTACCAACCTTTTTCTTAAGGGACCCATATTTTTTACCATTGTAAACTTTGGTGACAACCGCCGCCCTTTGGGCTTACCCACTGTCTCAGGATGTTTAGTTGTCTGGTGTCGCTTCAGCTTGCAGAGCTTCAAACTTTCATTTGCCAGTTTCTCACGGCAAACTACACATTCACCTCTAATCTTATCCATTGCTTCTATGAAACCAAACTCAATATAACTTTCTTGGTAGCCCCTCTTTTTCTTTTTGACATTTTCCGCAGTCTCCTCTACCTGACGCTTCGCCATTTCTCCCTTAGCTCCGTTTATGTTGCTAGGCAACGGCTGCAGCATGAGAGGCGTTCACATCACACATGCTCTGTTCCTCGTGATATATATAACTTATTTGTTTATCTATTTAAATACACGAATAAATGTTTAATGTGGCCCTTGAATTTAGTTGATTTTGTCACATATATGAATTAAATGCTTACTCATTTATTTAACATTTTAATTACATAAAAATTATTAAACCCCTTAAAATCAAGAGGGCTTCGCAACCCCCCCCTGGATCTTTGGGGCCCCCCAGGTTGGGAACCGCTGGTCTAAACCAATTGCACTTTCTGTACAAAACTACAGCTTCTTCATTTAAATATCATATTGTACCTATTTTTATATCTTCATGTTCAATTGTCAATTTCTACTTATGCTTCTGGACTTGCAGTATTTGATTTATCTTCTTTTTTTATTTTTCTATTTACAGTACCATGTTATTGTTATACACCAAAACACCAAGACAAATTCCTCATATGTGAACTTGATTCTGATCTCTAAACACTGTATTAGTGACAAATCATAAAAGGCAAGCAGAAATGCATACTGTGCTAAAAAAAAAAAAACAAAACAAAACAAAAAAAACTATAAACTGATGACTCTATGCAATAAGTTTGTTTATGCACAACCTTCTGGGGAAAAAAAATCGTCTCACTTGCAAAACTATTTGAGGTGGATTTGGCTCTCAAAGAGATGCCAGACAAACAAAGGAGAAAGGTCACTAATAACAATCTTATCTGTTCTCAAACATGGGAACAAGGTTATTGTTCTCTTGACGCTTGTTGTGGTCATTTGTCATCTATCCATTTTTACTTAAGTCCACAAGGTCGGACACTGTCCTGCAGCATTGCCCTTGATGTTTGTAGTGCCTCTTTCTCTCCATGTATTCAATATCATAGTCACTACATTTCCCTTGTTACATTCACAGGTATAATGGAGGATGAACGCATGTTAACGCCATTTAGTAAATATCTCAAAATTTTATATTAGAGGTCCTCACCACTTTGTCCACTTGTCCCAGTTTGTACCCTCCATTCTGCCAGTCTGTCAGAGCTTTCTGAGTAATGGCAATGATGTCCGTTTCTACGCGCTGACGGGCATCCTGAGAAAGAGCTCTGAGGAGGACATGACGCCAGACGGGTAGGTTTTCCACATCAGAGGGTGGAAAATGCATCACCAGCTCCATCTGTAAAAAATAAACACTTCAGAAAAAATATAAATCTATCAAGTCTATGATCTTCTACAGTTCAGTGTTAGTGTTGTTTTAGGGATTCAAGCAGCAAGCAGTTCCGTTTATTGTTATTCTCACTGATCTTAATTTGTGAGGGAGATTGTAATACGTCAATCTGTTAAGATTTTGTATTCATGAGTAATACCGTAGTTGAAAACTATTGTGGATCCCAGGAGGAGGCTGTGTGCTGTGTGAGGGACAAAATAAAGACATTTTGTTGCTTCTAACTTTCTGTCTGAGAAGGTTCTGATCATTTTACAATATAGCTGAAATCACAGCCCATTCTTTGCCTTTAACTTATGTGTATGGGGATTTTGTCAGTGGTTATAAAATCAAAAAGAATTTCAGCAGCGCAAAGTAGCAGCTGCAAAATGGCTTAGAAGTTAACATGCAGTCATAATGAGCTGCGTTTCAGTCACTATTTCAAACTTGTTATGTTGTCTCACAACAGAGACAGAGAAAGATGTTACCGCGTATGTGAGCACAGAGAGTAGGAGAGAAGCAAATAGATAAAGGGTTGAAACTGGATGACACTAGGGAGAATGCAAATAGGACACAATGATGTCAGTTATTTACAATGGTTCCACAACAGTTTTCAACTACATCTTCAATTTCACACAGTGGTCATACTCAATCCAGCCATATACTAGGTTTTGACCTAGTCTTGTTCATAAACAAATTATTAGGAAAGGTTCAAGTTTAGTTCAGTGACTGACAGTAACATTTTCTAACATTTCTCAAAATATTGCTATGACAACTTATGTTAATGTGGCTGACAGCAGCCAATCAAAATAAAACTGTGTGTAATTCCTACTGCGAACATCTAATCAACATTAAAATTGGTACATAGGTTTATGATGTCATGAAGGATTGCACAAAACCTTGGAGGAACAGTTGCAAGGTGGCGCTACAACATAGACATTTACGTTTTAACCTGTATCTCAGAAATTTGTTTAAACTGAGAAATTAGCTACTTTCATGAAAAGAAAAATCATCACTTCCATCTACTATCATCAATGTCACTACCACATATCATCATAAATATAGTACGAGCAACACTACAAAATTTCAGGAACATTGTTTTAAGGCTTATGGCTTAATATCACTATGTTTACATTGCTCAGAGCAATGAGTGGGTGAATTTGGTAGGTCAGATCAAAGATGCTCTGTGGAGATTTGGCACCGGTTTTAGCACCGCTTCCATGTGGCCCCAGTTAAAATTCCCTTATAGACTCGACCTTCTGAACAAGTTGTTTGCTCTTCATGCATACATGCCACCATTACCAACTTAACCAGTAACTCAGTATTAAGTTCAAACCCTGCATCTGTCTTCCTTCACCTGGTAGTTTTCTGGGGACTGACAAATTAAAAGAGTAAACCTGAGTAAATGAGCAGAAACACTAACAAACGTAGCTGATTCTATGCACGGCATGAGGGGCTACTGAATGGTTTGATCAGTATAAAAATAAAGAGAATCGTATTCTGACCTTTGCAGTCACCACATTTCAACCCAACTACCCCTAACCCTAAACCAAAGCATTAGATGGTGCTCTTCACCATCATCATCAAAACATCAAATGACAGAATATCCTTTGAAAAATTGTTTGTCACTCCAATAAAAGTTCCTGAAGTTGTTTGAGTGGCCCAGCAACTTAGTATGTTAATTGATGTTGATTCGTGTCACCTATGTGTATGTGAAGAAAATGTGAAAAATCCACTATATGCATATAAAATATACTGTCCTGTTTTTTTTAATTTTTGTGATATATTTTTAGTGTGACATAATACAAATGTGAGGCCCAGTGCTGCTAAATCTTTACAGACATAAAAAGGGAATGCAAGCTTTCAAATCAATTTCAATTTAGAAACTGCACTTCATACTGTTGTTTTCAGGAATCAATTATGAGTCGCACTATATGTGATAAAGGGAAGCCAACTTAACACAGAATGATATTCCAGTAGTTGTTGGATATACAATTACAATTAAGACAAAGCTCACAAAATATTCATTGTTTAAGTCACTCTTCTAATGTTTTCTCCATCTTTCCTCTTATTTGGCCTTTCTGGGATCATAAATCTTTACTGACCCATCAAACGTGATGTCAGTTCACACTCTATAGTAATTCATGAGTTCATTAAAAAAAAAAAAAATTCAGTTCCCAGGGTTTCTAACCTGGTGGTTTGGTGTCATAAGGAAAACCATGCGTTTGAGCAGCAGGCCCATGTGGAATGACTGGTAACACTCAGTGTTGCACATCTTCACCTAAAGGAGAAGAGGGAGAAACAGAAAGGTGGTAAGGGACAGTGTGAGTGTCAGTGTGAAGGCTCAGGAGGAGTAAGATCACCAGGACATCAGGGCAGAACAAAGGTGAAGAACTGAAGCAGAGGGACGTGTATGGAAATCAGTGGGATCCAGGCTAATCTGATGATGTTATGAGAAAACAGGATATGAGAAGGTGTCAGTCCCCAAGGTCCAACAACACCAATTGTCACCTCTGTTGGGGTGCCACAAAAATCAGTGAGGACCCCATACTAATCCATAACCCTACAGAGAGAGATTACGGGAGTTTAGAGTTACTTTAGAAAGTGCTCAGGAAGAGGTCATAGACATGGAAAAACATCCATGACCTTGTGGTATCTACCCAAGATGGTGGAAGCCAAGTTTTAAGACATTTGGTTGTTATCCTGCAACCTATTGTATGTCTGCACAATAAAACAGGTGTACAATATGAAGTTTTACTGAGCATCTTGGAAATAGGTTAAGTACCATTTGTTGTCTCTTTCAAGTTTAAAATAAAATGAGACCACAAAATACATTCTCTCCACTGCATTGTATATTGTCTTTGTGTCTACCCACCAGTTGAGCAATGAGGAGGACATGATGTAGACAAAGTTCTGCTGTCCCATACCTGTAAACAAAAAAGACAAAATCAGCGTTGGATTCAATATAGTACAGAAAAAAATGTGTAAAAACACTTACAACCATACTTTGGTGAAAGGGTATTTGTAGTCTAAAGGGGTCTGAAATGTAGGCCCTGTGATAACACACAGAGTGCCCAAAAGCATGCACTGATCACAATACAGCTGGAGAGTTTACACTTTCATTTTAAGACCAAATTAAATGAATTAGCCAAAAAACACTGACCCCTCAGACAATTAAAGGAAATCCAGTTAGACTTATTGAGTAGTGAATACTCCATTAATCTTTCATCTCACCGAGCTGTAAAGCACCACACATCTGTTGCCAGTAAAGCTGTCTGTGTGTCGGCCTGCAGCACAGCATCAACCAAACAACGCTCCTGAAAAAGGGAGATTATGGAGAGGGGAAGTCAGAGCAACAAGAGGAGGGATAAACAGAGGAAAATACAGTAGCCAGAGAAAACAAATCCTTTAAACAAGAAATTTAACAGACACAAAGAAAACGAAAGTGAAAAAATAACTTGTGTTGAATAGTGTGAAATCCTGCACCAAAACACTGCACTACACAAAATCTAGTATATAGTTGGACCACGTCGTATTTGCAGTCTACGTTTGCTTTTCTCCTATTCTCTGTTCTGACATGTGCAGTATTTCAATACAGCCGAATTCCCAATAAAGCTGCTCTCATTTACGTGTTTTAGTGACTGAAACATGGCCTATTAAGACTACATGTTAAGCCCATGTCACTTCCAGCCATTTCCAAGCTGCTGCTCTGCACTGCTGAAATCCTGGTCTTATAACCATGACATAATTTGACAAAAATCACCAAATATTTTTTTAAGTCAGTCAGTGTCAACCCAATACATACTATACCTGACATCTGTGTGGCCAATAATATCTGCCAAAATAGCGGTCAGGTTTAAACACCTTCAACTTTTTAAGACACTGTCCTGACAAGTTTCACCGTGACTCTGCTGTGAAAAAGGAATCCCCCACTGTTCCAAAGTGCCGCAACCGCAAACCTGTTTGTACTCCTGATTATTTGAAAGACAGCTTGCCAATTAGATTCCTCTGGCTAATGACATTTTCGCAGTTTCTGTCAAAAACATGTGTGCCACTACTTGACAATAGCGGGGTTTTATCTATTACTATTATTACTACTTTTAAAGAAAGATGCAGAAAATTCTTATCTTCCAGAGGTTGGAAGATGTACTACTCTGTGGTTACGTGTGTAGACCTCACCAGCACAGGGAAGTACACTGGAGGAAGTGCAGCCACGCTGGCACAGAGTTGCACACACATGTGATGATGTAGAGTGACCTTGACCTGGGCCTGACCCTTCATCATCACTCCTGGCAAGAGCACTGGTACCTTGCGCTCGGTAAAGCAACGACGGAAACTAGTGAACAAGGCCTTGTAGAGAGGAAGCCTGAAGACAGAGGGGATGAAAAAGCTTTTAAATATTTCAGACATTAAGCCAGTGTAAAGAGAAAGTGGCTAAAGTTCAAGACTCAATGCTCCTGTGAACTTCAAATTAGAAGAGCAACTTATGATCTAAAAGGGCTCAATGTTAACTACAATTACACAGTCTTCTATGTGTCAGTTTGTATGAAGCTGATGTAATTACTGTAAAAATTACTTAAGTTATTAATATGATTGAATACTTAAACACTCTACTATAACTACAATAAATTATTAAATTATGTTGAAGCTGATTATGTTGAAGCTGATTTATTCTATATGATAGGGTTGAAGCACCTAATACTTAAAATGTTGCAGTTAATGACAGCAACTAAAAAATTTTTAAAACCTAACTTTTATTACCTGGGTGTCTCTTCCGAGAACTGGCTGCCAGTGTACCAAAGCTGCTGCACCTCCTCTGGTTGGGTGGCCAGCTGACACAGGACGTTCACCAGCAAAAGACACTGAGGAAGCTCATGTTCAGGACCTAACCCTGCAGACAAACAAGACAAGACTGTATGCTGCATATTTTGTTGCACAAGTGTCAGTCTGCAGCTAAAAACATGATGTCAACATTTACCCATAGATGCTACAATTTCCTATACATACAGTTTACAGAGATGTCAGTCTTCAGTGGATTAGAAGTTTTGGAAATAACAGATTGAAAAGTCAGCAAGCATGTCTCATATGAGATTCATATACATTATTAATGGTCTGATGTAATATACTTGACTAGTATCAGTGCTGAAGCTGATCTAATTCAATGGGATCAGGCTGGAAAAAGTGGGTTCAGCAAAATAAATGTTGATTTTTGAATATGTAGTGTGGTGAAATGAGGAAATGAAGTATACATTACACTGTTAACATTAAAAGTATTAACATGCAGACTATAATCACTCAGTTTTTAAGGCATATTTTGGATATGGTTTTATCAACTGATCTTAAAAACTACTAAGTGTGCCAAGAAGCCTTTTTTCATCTACTGTCATTGAGCAGATGTTACACAGTCACCCTAACAGCAGATAAATATAAAAAAAAATAATAAAACAAAAAAGTAGAAAATATTTAGCTAACATTGCCCTATTTGATTAGATTTCAATTTTGAAACTGACAATACTGTTCCAAACCCAGTTTGATTTACATCCACCATCACATGACCTCTATTCCTCTATGCTGCAATTACAATAAAAACCTATTTCTTGTTGTACAACACTGCCGAAATAGTGCACAACATTATATGTATTGTATGCTTCATAGTATCAACATGGGGAATGGAACTGGTTCACAGCTAATCACTGAGTTTATATCTCAAAAGGGAAACAGGAAAGCATCTATCAACCCAGCCACAGTGCCTCGGGAAAGGGGTAAGCAGAGGACAAGCTTCAAACTCACGCAGGTCCTGCTGGAGGACAATTTCAGCGAAGGGCCTTAAAGGCAACAGCTGGAGCAAGAGGGCATCCATGGGAACCAGAGCAGCTGCATTCAATTCCTCAGACAGAGCCATGGTCAGTGTTGGAGCACATAAGCTGGGAGGGAATTTACTGAAAGACAGGCACAGAGATTATGTTTCTGCACTGCTTGTCAACTCAAAGGAAAAATTGTGGTCTGAATCTGCTTCTTAAAACCACAGCCAAACCACACATACCTGATGATCTGAAGGTAGAGTTTGTGAAAGCAGCTACAATACTTAGTGAGAAAAAATTTGAATTCCTGTTGAAAGAGTAAAGAATTAGGGGGTGCAAGTTGCACTGCTTTGTATTCTGAAGTACTGATTAAATAGTCTTACAATTACAGAGATGGCAAAAAGTTTTTATGGAGACCAGAGGGCTGCAAGAAGATCCTAACTTGTAGTACCTTTATGTAATGAACCAGTGTGTTGGCAAAAAATCTGCACATCTTTGCAGTTTTCTGGAACAACTTGTATTCTGGGTTTTGTGTTGCCTCCTTTAAAAAAGACAGAAGAACATTGACACAAAATGTGACAAAGATCAAGTCTTTGACCTTACACCGATAAACACTAGTCACATTTGTTTCTAAGTACAAAGGGGCACAACACAGGAAACATGTATCATTCTATATATACACAGGATACAGTAAATGCTAATTGCGCAGAAATATCTCCCACTGTGGTGATTCTAGTTGCTAGCTTTTGTCAGTGAAGACAAAAATATATTGTACTGTACCTGGGTTTCCACATTTACATGTATTATATTGAGAAGTTCATACTCTTAAATCTCCAACATTAAAATTTTACAAATTTCAAAGAAAAGAAAACATAAGTAAACAATGCAGTAAATGCTCCTGCATATGTAAAAACCCATAAAAAGCTGCTACGAAAGCTACACATACTATGTGTTTTTATCTCATTTATTATCAAACCAGAGCTTTCCTACCTGTAAACCAGCATGTTTTATCTGTTCAGCCAGCTCCACACAGTTGTGGAAGGAGGCCAACAGGTTTTCACAAAGGCTGGTACTGATGTCACCATGATGTAGATGTTCTTCTACCAATGACTGGTACTTCAGACTCTGTCTGAACAGAAGAAATTAAGAAGAAGGAATAAATCATACTCTTAAAACAGAGTTATTCATCTAGTATGACAGATACTATGACATTATCAAAAAACATAGGTGTCAGCTTGAGTGTCTGCTCTACTGACTTGATGAGGAATTTCCATGTGTTTGCATGGAGTGCTATGTCCAGGTTGGAGATGATAGAGCAGATATCCAGCATGCTGTGAATCACTGAGGAAGATGAAAAATATGTTCAGTGAATTGAAGACTGCAATGAAGCTATGCCAGTACAATAGCAGAAAAGTTTAATAAAAAGAAGCTTGGCAGTGAAATACAGAGGGATTCATACGTTCATACTGTACATGTACACACACACACCTGTAACGATGTCAGAGACCTCCTCCTCTGAGGCACTGCTGTCAAGGGAGATCCTGTCCAACAGCTCCAATAGACCCTTCTGAAGGGAATATGCCTCCTTAAAGAGTCCCTGCAGCAGGTCAGCCACCAGGGACAGACGGCCACAGTAAACTACTTCACTCTCCTGTGGACAACATGTAGAGTCTGCTTATACTAATTTTCCTTTTTTTATAGGTTTTCACTAGATTTTTGAAAAGAACTTGAATTCTGAAAAGAAACAGATCAGTTTAAACTCCATTGTAACTGATGTTCCTTTGCATCCCTAAATGGTTGTGTGCAAAATGTGGAACTTGGACTTTGTAATGAATGTATTTCTATTATTTTATTTTATTATATATATATATATATATATATATATATATAATTAATTAACTGTGTGTAATTATTTGTTATTCTAACAAATTATGTAATTATTCATAAAATTGAAAACATTCATTTTACTTACCACATATCCTATGTGGATATTACTTACTAACTATATTACTTATATAGTTATCTTTAGAATTCATTCTGAGAAATAAACATTATACTCTTATTAATTGTAGTGATTAATATAAATACCAATATATCAAAATATTCAGCCATAATTATAGCAATTACTGCATGACATATTTAAAATACAGAAAAACATGCAATACAGTTTTGGGCAGACCAACCTTACAGTGCTGAAAGGTTTCCCTCAGGACTTTCAGGATACAAGTAGGTAATGAGCGGATAGCATCCATGTCAGGAGCTTCATTGAATGAGCCAACGCGACGCACACAAGTGGACAGTACATCAATTATCTGCATCATTGCCTGAAGCAGACCACAGGTTCTTATCAAAATATTGGTTAGGAGTGAAGTGGGAACAACCTTTTTTAGACAACATACTGTATGTCATACTAAGCTTAAACCTTTAAGGTACTAACTGTACCATTTTGAAACACAGTCTTAAATTGGCAATAAGAATAATAGTACCTGAAGAATGTTCCTTAGTAAGGCACGCAGTTCAGTGTTCTGACTAGAGAGCCCTCCAACTTGGTCTAAGATTTCTTTCATCATGCTCTCAAACAGTGTCACAGCCTGCAGATAATGGATATTGAGAAAAAGATCAATAAAAGTAACATAAATGAAGCAGTAATTCATAATAAAACTTTCATCAACAATCCTACAATCACAAGAAAAAGTAATGAATTAGTGAGTAATTTTGCAGAAAACCCAGAAAGTTGAAATGTCATCCCCTTCAGACAACAGAGCCAACTGGCTAAAATGTTATATTTGGTATTTAAATGAGTAAATATTACACTATTTAAGATCTTTAATGACCTTGAGTTTAGATAATAAAATTCAATTTTAAGACTCTTCACAGGACTGGCAGCCAGTCATTATTTAACAAGTGCTAGTGAAGGTATTCACATAATAGGTCTTAGCCAACAAGCAATCATCATGCCGTTTACCTTTGGTAAGATCTTGGAGAAGCACTCATCTTCCAGCTCTGACAAATCAATATGTGGAAGGAACATGTCTGTAATTATCTTCAGTACACCTGTAGGGATGTTTTTAAGATATTTCATATTTAATCACAAACATTACTCAAAGCACGAAATAAGGTGTTTGCAAATTGTCCAATGAAGAAACTTACGTATATGATCATCCCAGCTCTCAGATTTTTGCTGCAAAGAGTGCAAACTGTCAAGGAAAACCACATTACTGTAAATCCCTTTCATTTCAGGAGGGCAATAATAGAGAAAAAAATAATGACATATTAGCATGAGCAAAACACAAAGTTTTGCCCAGTTTCACCCAAAAAATATTCAGTGTTTACCAAACTTTACAATCTAGAGGGTTTGAGTATTTTGGTATTCAATATGATTACTAATAGTAGGCACACTACCACCCCTTCCCTCATTAAAAATACAATTCTATTGATAATGTGCATTTAAACTATTGACCTAATCCCAAAGATAATATTATTTTGTCAATCCTTTTCCAATCTTTTGCACTTTTCAAAACTTCACAAGAACGAGATATCACTGGACTCTCTCAACAGATACCATCTGTATGAAGCTATGAAGCATCAGACTGGAATGAGGACATTAAGTCAGGTTTGAGAGGATATCGTGAGTTTTGGCAGGACAGACTTCAGCTCCTGGCGACAGGTTTCCTGACTCCACTGCACCACCTCGTCCAGGAGAGAAGTGTTGGTCTGGGACATGATGACAGCAGTCGCCGGAGGATGTCAGGACAGTTGTCCAGACGACTGGAAATTTTGGAACAAAGTCACCGTGAGAGTTGATTGAAGTTTAATGCCATTGCTTCAGTAGCTGGTGTTACTGAAAAGTCGCTTTCTGATTAGACTAAAGAAAACCGAAACTGCTGTTAGGTTGTGCGTTTGCTACGTTATGATTTGCTAAAACATTGAACGCTAGCATGGTAGTTTGATTTGGATAGCTTCTTACCATAAATGCAAGACAGTGCCCTCTGTTCAAAAAGCAGACAAACGTTCCTACGAGTCAGTTTGTCTCAGCTTTATCATTATATTCTTGTTAACTAAACTTTCATATGAGTAAAACGTAGGAAAGATAGCAGATACAGCACCTAACTGTGAACAAACACACTGCGCGCCGTTGTTTGAGTCGGATGTGACGTTGTAACCAAATCGGCTCGTCAGCCCTCACTCTGATTGGTTGAAAGGTTCAACTCTAAAGCGTTCAACCAATAGAAGAACGGAGCGACTGCAAAGCGCTGACAATAACAACTGGCACCATGAAGCGACGGGGATCCAATGAAAGGAGTGAAATATATAGTTTCATAAATAGTTTCATTTGTATGAATCGAAGCCTCAAATTCCTACAAATACCACACATTTGTAAATAATGTAAATATATAGCCATGTATATTTTTCATTAAAGTGTGGAAAGAAGGAAATTTGTATTTACCCAGGTCCCATTTATTGAACTTTAAATACTGTTACTAATTAGGCGTAAATTTGATAACCCTCACAAAATGCATCCATCCCTGAGATATGATGATGAAAATACAATTAAATTACAGGTCAAAGTCAGAATATGGAATATTGGTGTCAGAACATTTTTACCCATACAGAATATATATATGATATATATATATATATCATATATATATATATATATATATATATATATATATATATATATATATATATATATATATATATATATATATATATATATATATATACTGTATATATACTGTATATATATATATATATACTGTATATATACTGTATATATAATTATATATTATATATATTATATATATTTTATTATTTATTAATGTAAATATCCCCCTTCTTCGTTGTAAATATTTTATTTTTATTATTATCTTTTTTTTTTTAAATTTTACTCCAATTTTACTCTAAGTTTATTCATGTTACTGTTTTGTGGAGCACAAATTCCTTTGTATGTGGAAACATACTTGGCAATAAAACTAATTCTGATTCTGATTCTGATTAAACCAGAATGATGCATTCATCAACAATGAGAAATCCTCTTAGATCTGATTTATTCTAACGTTAATCTCTATAATAAATATGAAGTGATTAGCCCTCACAAATGTGGATATTCTGGAAATCTTAAAGTTAAAACACCAAAAAGTAAAATGACTATGATGTTATCTTCATACCGCATTGTAGATCTACAGAATAACATGATGGAATATACAGTATCAGACCTATGTAATAATTATGAATATTCTTTGTATTTTTATCTTATTGTGGTCATCTAAAACAGATGGGTCTACAACTGAAAATATAAATGTCATACAATTAAAAAATATGTTTCAAGGGTTTGGTTGTGTTGCCTTCATCAGCAGTTTCCACCTGCTTAAAGTGAGCTTAACACATTATCTTTGTTTGAAGAAATTCCACACCATTGTGACCTGGTGACACACTGGTGTTGAAGTGATAAAATGAAACACATCATGGAGGAACATTGGAAATCACAATTTTCCTAATTTCATGGTTATTAGCCTTATGCAGTACACTATATTTTTTAGATGTTTTCAATCCACGTAATTTAAGCAAACCTACCAGGATCATGAAGGTACCTTATAGTAAATGACTGAAATGTGAAGGATTTTTTAGATTGTATTTAAATTAGTTAGGGGAAGGTCAATATTTGTTCTTTAGTAGTCTGGACTCCATTAAGTGGCTGTGTCTGTTAGCTATTGTTTTACTGATAAGATCTTGAGAAGTGAAGTAAAGCATCACGCTTCTGCACCCTTGTTTCCCAACAGCTTAAGGTGTTAGCTGCTGCCGCTGCAGGAAGTGGCTGACTTCTTGTTTAGGAAACAGGGCTCCACACTGATACTTATCTCTCTGCATATGCAGTATATTGCGATACAGCTTAGAGTGTTCTTTGATTTGGACATACGTAGACATTGGTTAAAGAAAAAAAAGCATAGAATGCAATAGTTTGGCTACTGCAAGTTGATAGAAAGCATGTTTTTAATATTTTTATTGTGCCCCAAATTTGATGAAAGAAAAATTCAGAAGTAATCAGAGTCTAAAGTTAATCTAATCTATCTCCTCAATAAATTTTAATTTTACATTACAAGTATACATAGGCCTATTAGTACTTCATAAGGAATACACAACATGTCATATAGATAGTACAATTTTGAACAAGTTAAAGAAAATGATATTTAGTCAGCTATAATCCATTGGACTGTAAAGTTTATGGAGAAAGTTTCATTATGAGACAGACTGATTAAGGGTTGGTCATGGACATGCCTGATGTTTCCTATGAAAAATGCTTCTCATTAAGCCTTTACTGTAAAATGAGTGAGTTTTACAAGAAGTGGGTTGAGTCTAATACAGTTTAACACTTCTCCCTCCCTCACTGACCTCCCTGTTTGCAGATAATGAAAAGGTTATCAGTTAACAGGAAACTGGGTCTAGAATTGGGATGGAAACTACAAGGAAGATGACTTTCATTTCTTTTTTTTCCTAAAGGTCACAGGATTGCTGCCAAATTGCAGTCAGCCACAGTGTCTATGTTAAGTCTGCTGCTGAGGTGAATGGAGTTCTCCACTGTGTGTTGACAGTAGCTAATTCTGTTCATGTAGTGTGCAGAGCTACGCGCCACTCTTCCTCTTAATGTTTTCTCTGCAACTGTTCAGGATGGTGAGTCAAAAGCTAAAAATGAAAGTAAGCGCAAGAATGTCCCCCACTATACAACAATACAATCTGTACCTTTAAAGACCTTGTCAGCCTCAGGTGGGAAAATCCAGAGGAAAAGGATTTAGACTTTTATGATATTGATACTGAGATTTCATGGGAATAATACCTTTGACTTACAGTACTGTGCATGAATTTTAGGCTCTGAGAATGCTTTCACAAATAATGTCATAGTTTTAATTATCAATTAACTTAATTCAAAGTACAGTAAACAGAAAAAAACTAAAATCAATTCAGTATTTTTTGTGACCACTCTTTGCCTTTAAAATATCAGGTCTCCTCGGTACACTTGAGCACAGTCTTTATAGGTACTTGGCAGGTAGGTTCTTCCAGCATCTTAGAGAACTTGCCATAGTTCCTGGCCTGGATTTAGGTTGTCTCAGTGTCTCCAGTCTCTTCATGTAATCCCAGACTGAATCCATTATAGAAGAAAGCAAAAGCAAAAGTTTTCATATTAACATGAACTCAGTTTTCACTCTTTTATTTGTTATCCTGGTCTTTGATTTTTAGATCCCATGGGAGAAAGTGGAAGCCGCTCTTATCAGCTTAAACAAGAACCAGCCCCCAGTGGTAACAGGATGTGTTTCTGACTCGCCATGTTCCTGTATGGACTTTACGCTTGGCTCATAGCTTCCAACCCTGATACAGTCCATTAATAAAAGTAAAAGCAAAATGACTCAGTCTGCTTTTAGAGGGGAAGGTGTTTGCGAAGCCATATCACATCCTTCACATTTTAGGAGTGTGAAAATGACAAACCCAGCATTCAGAAAGTACTTTGAGAGCTGAGTGTCAATATTTATTAGGAGTCAATATTTCTGATTTCAAAGAATCCAAAGCAAACAGTTCAATGCAGAATGGTGTATTTAAATTAAATGGTGGTTGCACAGATGGGTCAAAACATTTTTTTTTGGTTTGGGAACAAAGAAATAAAGGCGGACATTTGAAATGAGATACAGCTTTAACCTCTATTTTTTGTCATCAGACCAGGTGATTTCATAGTTGCTGTAGGCACTCTTCAACTTCTCTACAGACACAGAATGGTCTGCTTTGCCAAAGGCCTGAAAATAAGCCAGAAAGCAAGAATATAATCACATTACAACAATTACTTATTTGTCTTTTCATGCTTATCCAATTAAATTAACTTACAGTTGATTCTCCAAACACCCTTAGCTTTTTCTCTTGGCTCTTGTGCTCTATCTTCCCTCCTCCAAGGCATTTACACTCCATCCCCAAGGCCTCCATAGCTGGACTGACCTTTTCAAAAATGTGATCTGTAAATAATTCAAATCAAAATATAAAATCCGGTTTAATTGCAGTACAGCCTAGTATTAAGTTATATTCAATTAGCAAATTTAGAAAGTTACAAGTTCATCATCATTTTCATCATAAGTTCATCACTGCCTCCAGTTTTTGGCAATAAGCACATATATAGTATATTAAGCTTGGCAAGTACTGCATGTGCTTGGTCTGTGCAGTATTTATGCACACTGCACATGTTTGCAGGGTGCAACAAAAGAGCATTGCAATGGGTCAAATCAGCCCACGGTGCTGCAAAAACTGCGCTTCGGTTTGCACGGTGTCTGAGGCCGAGCTGACGCACTTGACGCTGCTCTGCAGCAAACTACAGTCACGAACTTACTGTGATACTCCGCACTTTTCGTGCCTCGGACTATGTCTTTATGCGCATCGCCATCTTTCACTTTCACTCTGACCAATATGTACTTAAACGTTCCCTCTGGATCAATCTCCACATCAGGGATTTTAGCTAGAGCGTCTGCCATCGCGACCGTGGCTGTAGTCAGCAGGCCGGAGACTCTCAGACTGTTCAGACGCCTCCCGACGACGGACAACATGGTGCCCCCCCCCCCCCGCACATCACTTCATACGGACCACACGTCTATTTCCGGTCTTAAAGCGACAGATCATTTGCAGCCCGTCGGCGACTTCGCACGCTTGCGCCCCCACATGTCAGCAAGACGCAACTGTTTGAATTTGTCCTCAAACCCCGAAGTCAACATGTGGCCAACTGTGGCTTGTATTTACCACCCCAGTTTGTATCAGAGAGAAGAGAACAGCAATGTTGGCAAGTCCTGTTTTTGACCTTTGAGACTTTTACTTTTATCTTTCTATTTGATTTGTTATGTCCTGTAGCCGGAGAAAGATCCTACACCGGTGCTCATCATCAAAGGTCACAGTTGAAGTTGGTAGGGATGTAGTTTTTGGTTCAAGAACACTTCAGAAGACAGCAGGATGGATGTTTTGCCATAGGTGCTTGAACCTCTGGTCGCTGGATGATCTCTTTAGCTAGTAGGCCTAATCCATCTCGCAGCCTTTCATTTGAAGCCAAAAAATCTTAAAAGTTCACGACACTGTCATGAACCTCTCCACTGGGAAGAGTTTCCTGCTTTATAGTGGCAAATAAGACAGTGAAGTGTTTTGGATAACTGTAGTTAGAAACTAATTGCAGCAAAAATGTATTAGCAGGTTTTACTATTCTATATACATATACAGTAGTATATGTAGTAAACAGTAGTAATGCCATAGTTCTGGTAATATTATCCACATAAACTAGTTCTGCAGAACTGCTAAGAACACAAACAGCATTTGTCTAGGATGTTTCTGTCATAGCTGGAACTGAGTTTCTCCCTTGAGTCTTGTTCTGTATGAGTTAATTATAGAGTTTATATTATTTTTCAGGGAAGGGGTGGGGGTTAAGAGGTGTCAGGCCACAGCAAAAGGAAGGATATGAACTATCTCTTAAAGGAATGCAGGCAACCAGCAGGCGCCTCTGCTCCTGCATTTCCTGTCCCTGGGCACTCATCAAGAATACCAGTAAAAATGTTTGTTAGCTGCCATCGCATTGTGTTTTTTACATCTGTCTTCTTTTGATGAGCACATCCCTTGACAGGACATGTCAATTCCTGTTAAAAGCATGTTCAAGTCTTTGCATTGTCTGTTGTCACACTGTGCAGCTTACTACTTTTAACATGTATCAAGCAGACTGAATGATTCTGACCGAATCTCATTAGTGCTGCTAAAAAAAAAACAATTTTGGTTTCTTTTTGTGAAAAAAAAAACAGGATGAAACTGTAAGAATAAATTTTTAATCATTCTTACACACACTGTGTTATCAGCTCGCATGATTGCATTTTCCTGCTTCATCACCTTTTACTTTTGTGGAAACGTATCAATTTCTTATGCTGGGCAGATAGTTTTTAGTATATAATCAGCACATTACCACATTGGACAAATATTTAGATGTTTTGCTTGAGTAAAAGTACTATTAAAACTAGAAATAAAAAGTAAAAGTACACTTTATATGTTTCACCGCGGGAGAGTGGGAAACGTCCTTTCGATTCCTTTGTATGTCTTAACATGTGAAGAAATTGACAATAAAGCTACTTTGACTTTGACTTTGACTTTGACTTTAAAAGTATTAGCAGCAAAATATACTGAGGTATCAAAAGCAAAAGTATCATTAGGGAGAATAACAATGTAAGCAGGTATAGTTGATTGAGCTAAAGTTACCTCTAATTTTAGTTTTGCTGAGTGGATTAATCTAAAATAATACATCATATTTTATATGTTCATCATATGTTTCATATGCATGAAAATCCATAAAAGTAACTAGCAACTGTAGCAGTCAAATAAATGTAATGTAATGTAATGAGTGTAAAAAGTAAAGAATGCAATTTCCTGTAAAATGTGATGGAGTACAAGTATAAAGTTGCATGAAATGGAAAAACTTGTGTAAAATACAACTTAAATTTTACTTGAATGCAGCACTCAAGTAAATACACTTACTTTCCATTAGTGGCAATAATGATGATAATAAAAAAGTCATATTATCAGGCAATGCCGCCTAAAACAAAGGATTTGGCTCATAGTAAAGGACATAAAAACAGAGAGGGAAAGTTTCCAAGCCCCCCCCCCCGGTGGGATGGAGTCGTAGTGGAACGGCTTTGGGAATTTCCATTGAAAAACCCTATTGTGATGTGCGCTTCCAGGAAACCATGCTGATGAAATGTATAAAAGCCGGCCCCTCAGCACCTCAAACTCAATCTCATCTCGTCCTCTGCTACACTGAGACTAAATAGATACTAAGACTTCTCTAGCTTATTACACATACCACTTAAAATGGTGAGTGTGGAGGTATCAATTTAAATGCTGTTGTCTTTCATGAAAATTGTTTCATTGTTTGCTTTTGATCCATGATGCCTCTATTTATCAATTTAAAATTTTTACTTAATCTTTACAGGACACCTGCTTTGGATTACTTCAGACTCGTGGACCTAAGATCTGGTCCTCGTGGATAAGCTTGACCCTTCTTTGCTCAAGTATGTAAATTTAATGCAAAAAAAGCCTTTGGTGTCCCAGTTTAAAGTTTTTCTTGTAAATATTTTTTTGAATATTCACCCTTATTAACCTACAATCTAATATATTTTTTTTGTCCTCTATCCTCAGTGCTGTGCATGTGGACTAGTGTAGAGTGCTGGTCTTACTACTACTCTAACACCACCATGACTTGGCGGAACGCTAGAAACTGGTGCAGGGAGCACTACACAGACATGGTGGCCATCCAAAATCAGGAGGAGATCAAGCATCTCAACAGCTGGCTGCCAAGGAAAAAGGGCTACTACTGGATTGGGATCCGCAAGATTGATAATATCTGGACCTGGGTTGGCACCAACAAGGCTCTGACAGCAGAAGCAACAAACTGGGCAGAGGGCGAACCAAACAATGGCAAGGGTGGACAGATCGTAGGGGAGAGTGAGGATTGTGTGGAGATGTACATTAAAAGGGAGGTGGAGACCGGCAGGTGGAATGACGAGAGGTGCAATAAGTTGAAGACGGCTCTGTGCTACACAGGTGAGCTAAATTTGGGATAAGGATACAACAGCTATTCATTTTAGCTGATTTAGTTTTGGTATTCTTGTTCAGTATTAGGGAATCTATAGATCAAACTGTGTAAATTATCTATTTATTCTTAAACATATATGAAAGTACTTCTTCTTCTTTCCCCAGCTGCCTGTAAGAATGACTCATGCCTCTATGGAGAATGTGTCGAAACCATCAACAGCCACATGTGTGCTTGTTCTGAAGGCTTTTATGGAGAGAGGTGTGAGCATGGTAAGAAATATAATGATGTTGTACTTGTTCACATTACTTTAAGTCAGGATTTGATATCTAATTCTCTTGTTTTCTTTGTTGACAGTTGTTAAGTGCGACCAAGAGGAGGTGACTGTTCCAGATAAAGGAAGTGTAGATTGCACTCATAAGTATGGAAATTTTTCCTACGACTCCTCATGCAAGTATTCCTGTGAGGAAGGATACGAGCTGAGTGCGCCAATGCCCCTGAGATGCACTGCTTCGAAAACATGGTCAGCGCAGCCTCCTTCATGTGAACGTGAGTTGGGATGTATGGCAAAGCTGTAGAAAAAAATAAAATAAAATATGACTTTGATTTCAAGTTAAGAATTTTATTTTCACAGTAATAGGACATGTTGTAATGTGCTTTTGATGGTCCTGTCATCCACAGTGGTTCAGTGTCCTGAGCTGTCTCCTCCAGCAAAAGGATCCATGAAGTGCTCTGATCCTCTGGGTCCCTTCAGCTACCAGTCCACCTGTGTATTTACCTGTGATGAGGGCTATGTACCAGCTGGTTCCCCGTCTAACGCTCTGCAGTGTGAAGCGTCAGGAAGTTGGAACACCTCAAAGCCTTCTTGTGTTGGTACGCCCACATATTTGATGTTTTTACCTTGCAGGATTTTATAGTCTCCATCATACTACAGCTGTTTTATATTTAAGTCTGTTATCAAAAAGCTATATGGCATTTTTAGAAGGCTACTGTTGACCTCTTCTGTTGCCCCTCTGTTTCGCAGCTGTCCAGTGCCCCGCTCTCGATGAGCTAGAGAATGGCTTTGTCAGCTGTGGAGATACAGATGTGAGGTTTATCTACGGAAACACCTGCAGCTTCAGCTGTGCCCCCGGCTACCACCTGGTGGGAGAGAGCAGCTTGACATGTACATCAGCAGCTGAGTGGAGCGACAGAATGCCACGCTGTGAAGGTGAGGGCGCACTGTAAATGTAATCCAACACCTAAATAAGAGCTTTCTTGTTCTGTGCCTTTGTGTCAAACACATTAAATGTAATTCGTTTTTTTTTTGTTTTTTTTTTACTTTTTTTTCTGTGTTAGCCATCACATGCCAGGAACCAGAGGGAGTCGCTCACCTGATCTCCAAGTGCAGCAAATCTTCTACTGAGCTGCGGGCAGGCTCCACCTGCAGCTTTAGCTGTGAAGCAGGCTTTGAACTGCAGGGAGTGCACACCATTCAGTGTTCTGAGGATGGACAGTGGATAAGAGCCATACCTACCTGCAAAGGTATGGAAGCATATGTTTGCATAAATCTGTATATACAACACTACTTACTCACAGCTTTTTCACAGCCTATTCGTGCTCTGATTTTGTGCCTCATGACATCTCTTCCATCTTTCTTTTCTAGCAATAGGATGTCCTGCTCCTAAAATTCCAACAAATGGCCAGATGAGCTGCAGCCCTTCTCTGTCCTCGCCTGTTTCTACCGAAACCCCCCATCCATTTGGTATGGTGTGCACTTTTACCTGTGATGAAGGCCATGAACTCGAAGGTGCACTCAGCACGGAGTGTGGACATCCAGGCCAGTGGACCGCCACACCACCAACCTGCACAGGTATAGATATATATCCATTTTATCTGCACTATTTGTACTGTACTACTTTATTTGCATGCTCAGATATTTTGAGGTAGTTGGTTAGTTTCACAAAATGAGATCTCCTTTCACAGTATGTGATAGTTAAGATCTAAATTCCTAACTCTCTTTTCCAACAGTTGTAAGTTGCCCGTTGCTCGAGGCTCCTGAAAATGGTCACATCAACTGCTCAGACAGTGAGCCAGTATACAACTGTCAGTGCTCCTTCACATGCAGTCAAGATTACTCTTTAGATGGGCATGAGTTGCTGACCTGTGCTCATCATGGCAACTGGACTGGAGAGAGACCCACCTGCCAAGGTAAAACAAAGAAAGGGAACAAATGTTACAAGAAATTTAAATACAATACAAGATTCAAATACGAGTTTGCATTTAAAAGGACAAATAATAAACATTTGATGTTCCCACAGCTTCCCCATCTCAGGTTACTACCATAGCCTCTGGTGTGGCCACAGGCGGCGCTCTGTTAACTGGTCTGTCTGTTGTTATGTGGATCCTGAGACGATTGAAGAACAAAGCAACCAAGTTTGAGCTGAACAGGTTAGATAAGCGTTCACCTTTCTCAAATCATACATTTCTCTGAAAGAAAATAGTTTGTTGGATTGTAGTGCTCATCCTCTTCTTTTGTCTTTTCTTACAGCAACTCTGACATAGAGGCTCCTCCACAGGTCTACAAAAACAGCACTGACAGCCTCATATAGAACAGTCATAATCTTCAAAAGCAATTAAGGACAACTATATATACTTAACATAACTGTATATGTGTCACCAGATATGGTAATGTGAACGATATGAATCATTTTTAAGAGTTGTTAAGAGGGAAACCCAGTATGACAGAGACGTTGATGATGAGAAGTAGTATTTTCTTTTGATTTTTGCATTTAATAGCTGTATCATGTTTTTGCTGAGTTTTTAAAAATTTCATTTATATGTTCTGTAAAGTTGTTCAAACATGTATTTCCTCCCCAGGGGAGTTTTAGATTGAACATATTGTTCAACAGTTTTATGAAAATGCTGGAAAGATGCATGGCTCTGTCCACGTTATTGTAACTGTTACATTACAACAACATTGTGGGTGGATTGCCATGTTATTGCAGAACTGTGAATAATTTCACTGCACTGATTTCTGTATTTATGGGCTATTTATTTAAGAGATGGTGGCATTTGAAATGTCCTGTGATATTTCTGTCTGTGTGAAGCACTGCTGACTTTTATTCTTAATAAAAATTTAAACTCAAATTCATTTGCTTTTGGTCATTTTTATGCATCTTCCAGTATGATGACCTATATTTAATGGCAGGACAGAGATATATATATAATGCTGTGTGACTACACTGGTGCACCAGTACAAAGGTTAAGCCATCAACTCCAGACACAACTATATTCCCACACTCAGCAGTGACATTTACCCTGACATTGCAGGACATCATGTGATTTTTCAGTGGTGCAGGAAGAACCTTTTCAAAATACAACACAGACTTCTTGTCTGTCCTTGTCACCCCATTACAGGGACAGGACGATGCATGCAAGGAAGGAAGGGGTAAAGGGCAATGTGTTTTACAGATCATCACCATTGTTTGGTTCAATGACTTTAGAGTGGTCTATGTCAGCAAATTACAGTGTCTCTCTGTAATTTGTTACTGTGAAAAACCTGGATTTACAACATGCCAGGATGAAGAGCAGAAGTGTCACTAAAAACCCATCAATATAGGATACTGAAAAACACTAATATGAACAAGTGAAAGTCTTCATTGCATGGTGCTATGTACGCCAGAGAGGATGACTTCAAAAAGCTAAATGTTCATAAAGGAACTGAACACCTAAAAATAGCAGCAAATATTATAGTTAGTTAGTGATAATTTTCTTTGGCTCCAACATCCATTGGTCACTGTGCTTTATTTAAATTTGGAATATTTTTTTTTAATTGTTTGTATTCACTTTCATGGATTTTTTTCATGCATGCCTGAAAAATCCGCCCCTGATCTCACCTTTACCAAAGGCAGGTCACATTTCCCAAAAATGTCTATTCAAGTATGATACGTGATTAAGACAATCATTCATCACAAGCATTCACTTTGTACAGTAAACATCCTGGTATTCTGTGATAATGTTGTATTGCATAGTCCAAGAGACATATAAAAGCCTGACACTGATCCCTGGTTGCACCACACTAACATTCACTTACTGTATCGTTTGGGTATAATTCATTTTTTGATATATTAGGCTTCAATACCAATTTTGGGTAAGTGAGTAATTTCTTGTTCAGTCTTGTTTCATGATGATATTCATTTATACTTTAATTTTTTGATTTTTCTTAACAGACATCTGATGATTGTTGGTCGCTCACTGGAAATGAAGTGGACACTAATCCTCCTCCTTGGTAAGTAGTATTATCTTTAAAAATTTGGAAAAATATAAAGTTGCAGCATTGACACAACACATGACATAACTGCATGAACTCTTTCACATCTGATGGTGAATTGTCATCCCATTATCCTTTTAGGTAGCTCCTTGGCTTTAACTGCTGTGGGCTGGACATATCATTACTCAAATAAAACTGTAAACTGGACCGAGGCTCGACAGCATTGCAAGACTAATTATACAGACATGGTGGTCATCCAATCCCAGGAAGAGAATAACTATCTGGTCTCCCTGCTGCCAGATAGAGATTCAAGTCCATATTATTGGATTGGAATCACCAAATCCCACATGAATGAAACTTGGACCTGGATAGGAAATAACAGCACGTGGATTGGCAATGAATCCTGGGCAGAAAACGAGCCAAACAACAACCACAGCACAGAGTTTTGTGTGGAAATCTATGTCAACAAAGGAAAAAACCGAGGGAAGTGGAATGATGAGAAATGTTCACGTCCAAAATCACCAGTTTGTTATAAAAGTATGTATAGCTATTTTATAAGTTGTTACAATTTCACAAATGATAAAGGTTTTAGTATTGCATTTTTTCTTGGCAGCCCAGTGTAATGCAACATCATGTGGCAGAGGAACATGCCAGGAGACCATAGAAAACATTACCTGCAAATGTGAACCTGGCTTTAAGGGAGACAGGTGCCAAACAGGTGAGGAGAGAGCTCTTTGAAAACAAGTCACAAATTATTATTACAGTATTACAGAATTATCATTATTGAAGTAGGTGATCTCAAAATAATCAACAACATTACCAAACAGGAGTTTGGTAATGTTGTTGATTATTTTTGTGAACATAAGGCACCAGTTCAACCTTATAGAGAACGCCAGTCTGAGGTGCTCTTGCTCCCTTAGAAGATTAAAATTTTTCTAAAAAAAATTATGCCTTATGTTGAGGCAAAGGCTCGACAAATAGCCAGTTTGTACTATATTTATATCTCTCCTTCTACAGAATATACTCTGTCTAGATCTGTCACGATTTGCCTCTCCCCTTGTGCCTACATTTGGGTCTTCCTGCCAGCTTTATAAGTTCACTGACTAATACTCTTCTTCAGAACATTATGTTTTCTTTTGATTGAGTTTTAAGATGGTCATCATGACAAACTGCATCTGTTTCCTTTGTATCCTGAGGCCGGGCTCAGGATCATGTTCAAAATACAATTCAAAATACTTACATCAGCTTGTATGTGGTTTAAAAAATGTGTTATTTTTACAATGGAAAGCTATCGTAAGACATTATATAAGTGGACCCCTGATAAACTTTACCCTATTTGTGCCCACAGCTGTGGAATGCCCCCATCTGCCTCAGCCTGATAACGGAGACTTTAGCTGCTTTGGAGGAAACCAGACATTTAATTCAACCTGTCAACTGAAATGCCACCAAGGCTTCCTGGTGATAGGTTCATCAGCTATTACCTGTGGGGCCACTGGGGTGTGGAATGGCCCAAGACCTATTTGTACAAGTAATTATTTGAAGTTACATAAAGGTTTATAAAATATCTTTATTTAAGAATATATAAACTAAAACCAAGGCAGATAGACATAGCACTGGCTTTGCTGCTTCATTATGGAATCGTTATTACAATGGGCAACAGCATCAGTAGTAGTGGTAGTGGTGGCAGTAACTCGTTTTCACACTGTAAAGTATTGTATGAATCAGTGACTGTTTTATTTTCTCAGGCTATAAACAGGCTCTGTTGGCTGTGGCTGGGTGTGGAGCCTTGTCAGCTTTCTGCTGCATCTGTTTTTGTTGGATGAAACACAAAAAAAGTCAGTGTTTCTCAATTACACTTCATAGTAACAAAAGATACAATGCAATCCTATTGCAACACCCCAAAACTTATCTGTTTGTCCGTTCATTTCTCACAGGAAAGAAACTTACCCAAGTAAGGTCAGTGTTGAAACTGGGTGCTTGTCCAAGGCAGCTCCACCCATCTGTGCACCATATGTGATCTTCAACATTTAAAAAATTGATTTACAAAATGTGGAGAATAAGTGTCAATCCGCTTGTCCTTCATAGGGTGCCTGAAGAGGCGACAGGTCCATCCAGTGAGGTGCAAGGATGAAGGACAACTGGAACCTCATTTATGTCTTATTAGAATGGATCTATAAAGACCCAAATGCAGTTACTCATACTAATTATAGTACACTGTTAATAAATAAACCTACAGCCATTGTCTGCACAGGCTATATGCCAAGATACGTCAGTTAAGCGTTTTTTCTAATATACTATATGTTAAAGCTGGATAATTTGGATATACTGCATTTATAGTGTATGTGTGTGTATGTGATGGTTTATTATCAAGTCATGCGTATGTAAGCTCAAAACATGCATTCAGTACCACAAGAGCTGCATTTCTGTGGCAAAAGATAAATTTAATGCAATAAAACACATTGTATAAGTATTAGTGAGTGTGTGCGTTCATGCGTGTGTGTGTGTGTGTGTGTGTATCTGTTGGTAGTGTGGTGTCCTTCCTGAAAGGAAGTCATGGTAAGTCCTATTTCAAAATTACTCATTGGTTCACTCCCTGAAAGACAATAAATACCATGTTTGCCACTGATCATCAGCAAAGTGAAGTCAAAGCATCAACAAGAGTGAGGGACTGAAGACGGATCAAATGGTAAGACATGAACGCTCACTGCAAGTGTTGTGCATTCATACATGTGTGAATAAATGCTGTAAATTCACACTCTCATGCAATTATATATTTTTATGTTTTTATTTTTATTTCAGATGTCTCCAGAATCAAGTCTGCATCACATAATACTGATAGCTGCACTGATTGTATTTACCCAAGGTAGGTCTGCACAATCCTACAAGCAGAAAACTCTTTGTTTCACCAGTTCGCTTTTGTCTCATCATCCATATACCTAATCTTAGACCTGAGCTGCAGAGGAGGAGTGCAGGCATGGACCTACAGCTACAGCATCATTCCAAACCGGAGGTGGCTTGAGGCCCGCCAGTGGTGCCAGCAGCACTTCAAAGGCATGGTGGTTGTCCAGAACCAGGAGGAGACTGACTTCATCAACAACCTGTTGCCATTTAACGCAAGATATTACTGGATAGGCATTCACAAAGTAGCTGGAGCGTGGACCTGGGAAGGAACCAATAAGATTGTGCCAGAGGATGTTCAGAACTGGGCACCAGAGGAGCCAGATGACATAGCGGGTCAGGACTGTGTGGAGATCTACATTAAGAGGGAGAAAGACACAGCCAAGTGGAACAATGAGAAATGCCGTAGTAAGAAGGGAACTGTCTGCTACGCTGGTAAACTCTTAATTCGTTTTGGACACATTTACTGACTCCTGTCGACTTATTATAGAATGTAAGATCTCTGTCTCTTTGCATGTAGCCTCGTGTAGACAGGATTCCTGCAGTGACCATGCAGACTGTGTGGAGACCGTAGGGAACTATACCTGCCAGTGTCATCCTGGTTTCCTTGGTCCACGCTGTGAGGAGGGTGAGCAAACAGTGTCATCATATTGAAACCAGCAATTATCTCTTTCTGTGATGAGTAAAAAAAAAATTGGTTTTGTTTTTTTCTCTTCAGCAATCGCATGCAAACCCCTGCCAGAACCAGAACAAGGTTCTCACTTCTGTTTCCATCCCTATGGGTCTGATCGTTTCAACTCTTCCTGCCGTTTTCACTGCGACCTTGGCTTTCGTTTGCAAGGCTCGCCCCAACTGTTGTGCCAAACAAGTGGACTTTGGAACCACCCGGTTCCTCTGTGTCAAGGTAAAGCCCCTGCACAACCACAATAGGAAAATAATTGTTATTTCAGGTGTCAAAGTTACAAGGAAAACAATTTTTACTGCCTATTGTAGTTGAACAGTGTCCAGCTCTGAACCCCACCGACATCAGTGGAGGTAGTATGAACTGCAGCCACCCCATCGCACCTTACAGCTACAACTCCACCTGTGAAGTCAGGTGTGATGAAGGCTATGAGCTCCGTGGAGGGAGCCAGATGCGTTGTGACCACACTGGGCAGTGGACTGCCAGTGTCCCAGCATGTGCAGGTAAAGTGATTGTCTTTACCTTCAAATAGTAAGATAAGATCAAATAACCCAATAAGAAATGTCATGATTTAATGTTCGTGACAGCTCTTTTCTGTGAAGCCCTATCTTTATTCATAAAACACTTTTTATGTAGCAGATTGACTTTGTAACAGGTCGACTGCCACCTTTTACTAATATTGAACTGGCCTCAATGTGTAGCCACATCCTGTCCAGACAGTACAGCAGATCAGAGGCAGGTCACACCTGTCACCACTTTCCTTCGCACTCATTTATGTCTGCGTTGGGCAAACAATATTGTGATTTAATGTGAGTCGGTAGTTGCTGTTTTCTCTGACTATAAATTATGTCAGCATGATTATTCATACCACCGCCTCATGCTCATGCTATGTATACAAAAGCAGTCACAATGTGCAGTGGTTCAAACTGATATATTTCAGAGGGATTGTTGACTTGCATTGAGTGTGATTGTGTAATATCTCTATCCCACCGTATCCCACAGTAAAAAAGTGCTCCCCCATTTTCTTTCCTGTCACGGGCAACATGACATGTGTGGACACTCTGGAGCCTTTCTCCTTTGGCTCACGGTGTAACTTCACCTGCCAGGAAGGCTACTACCTGACTGGAGACAGCGCACTCACCTGTCTGGCTTCAGGACAATGGAGCAAACCTACACCTACATGCGCAGGTGGGTCACAGAATCCATGCATGAGTTTTAGGGTCACAGAGTTTTCATTAGTTATCTGAAAGCGACACAAGCCTCCAGAAAATGAACAAAATTATCCAGTGCTCTGTAGAGTAATAGAGTTTCTTCTTCTCCAGTGGTACAGTGCAACAGTCTAGAGGCTCCACCCCATGCCTCTGTGCAATGCCAAGACCCTTTAGGAGTGTACAGCTATGGCTCAATATGCTCCGTGCAATGTGAAGAGGGATTTGATCTGATTGGCGCAAACATAACAAAATGTTCTTCATCGGGCGACTGGAGTCACACACTTCCTGTCTGCCAGGGTATGACTACAGATGACTAAGTGATGAAGTATAAATAAGGATGAAGTATAATCAGAATAAATACCACACAATCTGTTCCTATTGCTCACCTTTATGCCAACAATCAGTTTAGGTTTTTTTTAATAATAATAATTTCTTATTAAACCTGCTCTCCCTATTTTGCCTCCCAGCTAAAAAATGTCCCACTCTGAACCCTACTACCCATGGTTCTTTATCCTGCTCTGACCCTCATGGAGAGTTCAGCTTTGGTTCTCGCTGCACATCAGCCTGTGAGGAGGGTTTTCTCCTGAATGGGACGGCTGACACAGAGTGCACCTCTCAGGGCACATGGAGCATAGACATTCCACGTTGCTCAGGTAAAAAAAACAAAACATAAATCCCTGTTTTATTATTTGCTGATTAGAAAGCTAATGATCTAGATGGTATGTCCTTTTCTGCCTGTTTCACCCCCAGCTAAGAGATGCCCCATTCTGAACTCTCCCCCTCACGGCTCCTTTTTCTGCTCTGATCCACATGGAGAGTTCAGTTTTGGTTCTCGCTGCACATCAACCTGCGAGGACGGTTTTCTCCTAAATGGGACAGCTAACACAGATTGCACCTCTGTGGGCAAGTGGAGCAGAGACATCCCACGTTGCCTGGGTAATAAATGGAAGTGGTCTATATCATAATCAAGTGAATGTAACCAACATACTGTACTCATAGTTTAGATGACATTCTAGTAGCATTTTACAACATATTTTGTTGCTCTCTCCCTCTGTCTGTTCCAGCTAAGAGATGTCCCTCTTTGAACTCTCCCCCTCATGGTTCTTTATCCTGCTCTGATCCTCATGGAGAGTTCAGTTTTGGTTCTCACTGCACGTCAGCCTGTGAGGAGGGTTTTCTCCTGAATGGGACGGCTGATACAGAGTGCACCTCTAAGGGCATGTGGAGCACAAAGACCCCACGTTGCCTGGGTAAAAAAAAAAAAACAAAATAAAACATAAATCCCTGTATTATTATTTTCTGACTAGAAATCAGTATAAGAGCTCTTAATTTCATGGCTTAGCTTTTGCATTCCAGTACCACTTTGCTTCATAAACCCTTAAAATATCTTGTTGCTCTCTCCCTCTGTCTGTTCCAGCTAAGAGATGTCCCTCTTTGAACTCTCCCCCTCATGGTTCTTTATCCTGTTCTGATCCTCATGGAGAGTTCAGTTTTGGGTCTCTTTGCACGTCAACCTGTGAGGAGGGTTTTGTCCTGAATGGGATGGCTGACACTCAGTGCACCTCTCAGGGCACATGGAGCACAAAGGCCCCACGTTGCTTGGGTAAAAAAAAACAAAATAAAACATAAATCCCTGTATTATTATTTGCAGACTAGAAATCAATATAAGAGCTCTTAATTTCATGGCTTAGCTTTTGCATTCCAGTACCACTTTGCTTCATGAAGCCCTAAAATATCTTGCTCCCTCCCTCTGTCTCTTCCAGCCCATGCCCCCCTGCTGGGCATACTTACTATTATACGCTTTTGTTTTAGAATGTGGGTTCATATATGCATTTATCAATGTATTTACTTGTATCATAAGCTGAAAAGCCATGTCATTAACCTCCCATATGTGGAATCAGTGTTTGGGTCTAGGATATACCATTTTTCCACTTTGTTTCAGACAATGAGGTTTGTTTGTTCTGAGACTGGCAGTCATAGTTTTATGTTCAATGTTACCTGCAGCACGTCCATGCCCCCTACTGGCCAAAGCTCCACAACACGGGAGGATGAACTGTAGCCATCCACACTCCCCTTTCAGCTACAACTCCCGCTGTGACTTTGAATGTAATGAGGGTTTCTTGCTGAAGGGAACACCAACTATGACATGCAACAACTCAGGCCACTGGAGTCAGGATCTACCCACTTGCCAGCGTGAGTGCACAGCGTTATCTGAACTGTACTAGTTTCATGTTGCTGTTCTGGTGTTCAAATTACAAATTGTTCTAATTACAATTTCTGTCCTCTCCAGCGGTGCAGTGTGAGGCCATCCAAGCCTTGGCTTTACCCCTGTCTATGAACTGCTCCCACCCTCTGGGGAATTTCAGCTTTGGCTCCCAGTGTCTTTTTACCTGTACAGGTGGATTCTCCCTGAATGGCACTGAGGCACTGCTTTGCTCCTCTGCTGGGTTCTGGAGTGACCGTCTGCCTATCTGTACAGGTGATCCTTTGTTCATTTTTACAGGAAGACAGGAGCGTATGACCAGCCTTTGCTATTAGAGAATGGTGGTGGTTATTTATTAATTGAAGCATTGATAAAGATCATAAACACACACACACACACACACACACACACACACACACACACACACACATCATAAAATAATGACAAAAAATATGCAGTGAGAACAAGACAAAAGAGTTAAGGACTCGTATTCATAGGAATCTTTGTGTGTTCCTGTAGAGGTTACGCCAGTGGGGAATGCCAAACTGATTAACAGTGAAGTTGGGCCAGTCGCTGTCTTCCTGCCACTTGTCCTGATAATAGGGGCTGGTTTAGCTGTGTGGATTTTGACACGATATAGGAAAAGAGGTGAGAGCTACTGTAATGGTGCTGTACAGCTTCACACACATACAGCATGTTGTGACGCACAGATTGTTTTTCTCATCTTATTCTCTGATCTTTGCAGGAAATGCACTCATTCATGATGCACCATCATGGGAAGAGAGAGAGAATCCAGCATTTGAGTTTTGATTTTTTTTTTTTTTTTTTTTTGCTCCTTTTTTTAGACTTTTGATTTTTGCAGCAAATAATTTCTAATACATGTCAACTTACTGCTTGCTGTTATTATTATAGGATGCTTGGTGGTTTTTGTTTGATACCACCAAAAGACTGCAGTTAACTGTGCTTTTAATTTCCAGATACGCTTCAAATTCAGATAACCAAGCAATTGTCATATATTTTGTAGGAAAAGCTTCACCCAGTTTTATCCCTGATAGATGTACAGTGCAGTTTGTGTGCAGTTTTTGCTTTGTTTCCTCTTTGTATATCTCTTAAACTGTCTTGTTACTTAAATTGTGCAATACATTATAACCACCCTTGAAATGTGGCTTTTATTTATTTATTTTTTAGCTGACTCACCCACTAGTGCATATTAAGCATTTGATCACTGTTGGCATACTTTCTGCAATGTGTGATGTGGTACAGTGCCCTCCCCAGCAGCCCTGGTAACCCACATTTGACCTCCTCCATAGGATCCAATACTGTGGGGTCAGTGGGGGAGGTGGCACAGAATCTCTGAGGTTGCCAAACTGCCACAAAGTGTCAATTTAGCACATTTAATGGCCAGAAAGCTCCTGTCACTAAGTGGTGCGGAGGTGATCTATTATCAGTCTCAGCTCAATGTGTCACACCGGGAACTGATCCAACATTGAGGGGCAACTTAACTACCACCACAGTAACTACAGAATATTAAACTATCTTGAGCTGGGACTCACATGATATTATATATATTAGGGATGATGCACATTTTGTCAAATAATTGTCTAATTTAAGTATGAAATTTACGCAATGGCTGTGTTTATTGGACCGAATATCCCTGTGTGCCTGTGCCAATAGTGCAGCAGAAACATGCCCAACACTTAAAATATGTGCAGCAAATGGCCAATGGAGTATCTTTAGCAAAGCGTGTGCATCTGTCTTGGCGCTGCAACAGCATGAAGCCAATTATAGCGGTTAAAAGACAGAGGGTTTGTGGCCTATGGCTGGCATGAGGGGTGCAATAAATAACTGAACTGTTGACAGGAAACTGTTTGGCTACCGTCAGAATAATAATGAGGTTATTGCTACCCGCTGCGACCGTATGATCACGTTTTGATTATTTTTCTCATCCCACCCACTGCTGTTGGCAGCCATATATATGTGCCAACTGTGCACAGACTCGTGCACAAGAAGGGAGAAGGCCCTGCAGGTGACCACGTTGGCTTCCTTCCCTGATATTTAAGTCTGGCTTTTCTCCCTTCATCTGCCTCTGAAGATACAAGGAAATGCATTATGATACTCCGGTCCCTTCAACAAAGAGTGTTGTTCCTCCTAACACATGAGCATGCACACATGCACATGCCAGCGGACACTTAGAGCAGATACAGACACAGATACAAAGACAGACTCAAAGAAACACACACAGTATACTCTGCTCTGGTTGGCAGTAGCATACCACGGTGACAGACAGTTAGATTGTTCCTGACCATTGACTTGCGCTCTCTGCTCTGCAAGGTCTGATTTCATAGTGGGATATATGAGATGGGTCCAGGAGAGGGTTCATGGCTGGGGCAAGGAGGCACTCCATACAGTGGGGCTTCATATCTCTGTGTCACCCTGGGCATTCTCCCTTGACACAGCTTTCAGCCCCTCCGTTGTCTGGAACCCCCTCCCTGGGTTTTCTCAACCTCTCTTTCCCCAGGATTGGTGCATTCCAGCTGGGCACAGTGCCTGGGTGGTCCCCCCCACCCTTCCCCTTCCAGTCCGCTTTGACTGGAGGAAGGAAAAGGCAGAAAAATGCAGCAAGGGCCTTTGACCGTGAGGAGCACAATGTGAGCGTTGATGATGGCGGCGTGGATGTGATGCTTACCTGCCACTGACCCATACTGCTGTCATAGCCCAGCGTTTTACAATCTGATGATCCATCCAACGGCCAGGGGAAGATGCCTCGCTGACCTGTCACCTAGATTGGACTGATAAGCACTGAGGATGGACTGACCCAGGTCTAACCCCCAGCATGAATGCCCCATCTTCATACTAACAGATCTGTCTGTGCTTTATACTTACTGTGCCACACACTTCACTCTGAACGTTAACTGTATTGTAACGTTATTTATTGATCATTGTTGATTCCTTCAAGATGAACAGCATACACACATTGTGAGAATAAATACAAATACACACCCAAATGGCTATTTACATTAGTATATGCAATTATAATCTCATAACCTAACATTCAAACATAGTGAGAGAGGTCCGACAGTGTCATGCATACACAGGAGACTTTAAAGAGCCTGTGTTGTACAGTGGGATTGCAAAGCATGAGAGGCAGTAGTGTAATTATGTTTACATGCAGGTGCACATGATATATCCACCCTCTAATAGCCTGATAACCACTGATTTAGAGTATATTGCATGGTGTCACAGTGTACCCACATCCTTCCTCAGCTACCTTGTGCATTGCCCAAAGAGATAAATGATGAGACCAGAGAGTGATGCAGGGTGAGGGAGACGGACCATTCCTGACTGAGTCCAATTGTCACTCTCAGGAGGTGAAGTAAGAGTCCTGCATGGAGTAGAGGCGGTCAATAGGAGTAAGCAGAGAGGAGTCACCCAGGGAGAGGCAGTCGCTGTCAGCCACATGACAAAGAGGGTCTCTGTCCATGTCACCATACAGGCCCTTAAAGCCTAAAACAAAGAGACAACATCATTGCTTAATCAATAACTTGTGTATATTCCAATCATTGATTAATTTTCTGATCTGAAGAGAGTTTGAAAAAATAACCCTGGTGATGATGGTTTGGGCTTGAAACTTAAAAATTTTAATATGAGATGTTGGAAGCAGCAGGTGGAGGGTGCGGACTGTAATCAAAGCATGAATGCATTGTGGGATTTGTAGGATACAGTGTTTTTGGAGCTTGACTCATCCATAGGACTAAAAGCCTCTGCTTCACCAGTTCTGTTTTTAATCCATCTCTTTTGAGTCTTTAGAGTTTACTGGTGTACCGGTGTAGGTAAAAAAATAATTTGGAGAAGTTGTTAAGAACTTTTAAATTAGTTTGCACTGTACATGGCATGATTAAGACACCAGGGACAACTAACAATTTAATAAAATCCAATAAAGAGCTGAAATAGTACTATCTTTGTAAAGTTTATATAAAGTTAATACAGAGGTTTTGATTTGCATCAGTTTTGTGGTTTTGGTGTTTTATGTTATATTTCAGATGTGATTTTGTACATTCCCAGTGTACAATTCAAAATTTCCTGATACATTTATGAAAACTGAGATATTTGCCATTGCACAAATTTAAAGTTATAAAAAAGTACTTTTTAGGAATGTTTGCTGACCTCAATTTGAGGAATATTTGCTATAACTTAAATACATTTGTAAAAGTCATATAAACATGTGCCCTAAAAATAATAATGATAATAATGATTTACATTTTACATTTAAACATTTAAGTTGGCTTGAAACGGAAATATGAGTCATTCTGCAGCATCAGGACAAAGAGCAGCACCACAGGAAACATGCTGAGTGGGATCCAAATATTACTATTAGCATTAAACTAGTACTATTAAAAGAAAGACACTATTGTGCATTTTAAAATAAATATCTCATAACTTTAGATTTCATACTGACAAAAAATAATGCTATAAAATTAGGTCTTTTTTCATGATTTCTCTCTTATCTCATTAGTCGCTGAGGCTTAGAGCAATACTGTGAACATGTAACTCTCTATCGTGCTATGACAGCGCTGCTGAGGTCTTTACCATAGGGGTGCATGTGATCCCCTGGCATCTGAGGTGGGGTCAGACCCTGTCTGAAGGGGTCCATGTCATAGTCCTGCTGCTCCAGTGTGGTGAGCCCCATCTGCTGCTGCTGCTGCTGCTGAATGTGGGAATAAGAGGACCCCAGGCGCTCCATCTCAGAGGTCAAACCACCACGGGAGGGCGCTGTGGGACACAGGAGTTCACTGTTGTCTGTTTATGACTTTCGGTGAGCTTTTGCCTCGTTATTTAGCCTCTTTAGAGCTCTATTGATGTACTTTTACTTTCAAAACGCACGTCTGCCAGAAACCTTCACGCTCATACATCAGAATCTGCTGCCTTTCTAATATTGATTTTGTTACATTTATCTGTTACTTGAAAGACCTCCTCGCTCTTTTCAAAATAATGTTTAACATTATAAAATGAACTTTTATTGCATATGTAGGATTTCTTTTCCCAATTACTGAAAAGGAAGTGGTACATCTCGTGTAACTTTTTCTTAGCATACACTGAAAATATCATGAATAATTTGTGGATATTGAAACAGTTGTTAAAAGATTTTTCAGCAGTATAATACCTGTATGATGTGATGGGTGGTCACGGTGTTCCTGAGTCTGCTGCTGCTCCTGCTGCTGCTGCTGCCTCCTGGCCAGTTTCTTCATCTAAAAACGTGCATCACCACACATTACAGCTAACTGTGCACACAGGTCTATTGTAAAATTCCCTCTCACTCTACAGCCCCTCTGCCACCCAGGCATACGAGTATGTTCACACAATTGCAAAGTATTAACAGAGCAGTAAAGGACATCTTTCAGTGGAGGAGGGAAACCACACATGAGCCCACTTTGTGAGGAAATATGGGGTTTAATCTACAGTGATCTCACAGTGAGATGTCATCAGTTTCCTGTATGAAGAGATAACCAGGCTGATTTCCACTCTGGCATACAAATACAGTGCAGAAAGAGTCCTTTTATTAGCAGCGCATATGACTGTGTGTGTGTGTGTGTGTGTGTGTGTGTGTGTGTGTACTTTGTATTACTTTGGCTCTTTGGTTCTGGAACCAGACCTGCACAACCCGGACACTCAGGCCAGTCTCTGCTGCCAAGGTCTCCCTTACCTTGGATTAAGATTCAGGGGGAAGGAGAAAGAAAGAAAGGGAGGATAAAAAAAAAATAGGAAAATATAAAGAGAGAGGAGGTCAGTTGAAGGTTGAAAACATCAGTATCACCTCACTAGTCCACCTCAAACAAGGAGGGAGGGATAAAACATTTTGAAATGTATTGTTTGAGAAATTAAGACTTTCCTAATATCTCTACTTATTGATTTTCTAAAGTCAAGTCTGCTTTGTGAGGAATTCAGTGACATAGTCATGGCTGTAGCATATTTACCCACACAATATGTCCAATAGCAGTACAGTAAATAAATAAAATGTTGTCACGCTTCATGGCTAACTTCTATATTTTTGCACTGAGGAGTTCTTTCATTTCAGTTCTTTCAGAAAAGCTGAAACACAATATAATGTTTTTCTGTTCACATTCTGATGTAGATGGATATCTACTGCTGTGGTTGCAGTACAATTTGAAGACTTAAGCATTTAAAAAGATAAATCTAGTATTATTTAGTATATATATTTAGTATAGTATTTAGTATAGATTTTTAAAAAAGGACACATCCTGGAAGTCTCCACACTATTTCAGGCGAATTTCCCCTTTGTATCCTCCAGACATTGTGGGCAGACACAGAATAAACACTTTACCTTTCGGCAAGGCTTGGATGAGACCTCAAAAGAGGCTTTAAAAGTCCGTCTTTGTTGAGTGGTCAAAATAGTGCGAGGTCTTTTAGGACGTTTGCTTTCCAGGTCTTCTGATCTAATTCGTCTGCTGGTAACTCTCCCAGATTCCTCCTCCTCCTCTTCTTCTTCATCATCACTTTTACCTAGTGGATAGACGTGATTGAAAAGATGTTCAAGTCACTCACATAAAAAAATTACTATTACTGAGAAAGATTCAGATTAGCACATTATTTCCATTTAGTTATTCTGCCTTTTCTTTAAGTTTAATCACTTCCCCATCATTTGTCTGACCTCTGCCTTAGTTTGTGGTTTCCTACATTTCCCACAACACCTTTCAATAACCTAGAATGTTAGAATGTCCCTTAACAACTTGCATTCATGAGTAGAAGGAAAAACCCATAATATTAGTTACACTCATAAATATTAAAGGCAAGGGAGTTCTATCTCTTCATATTATCTTTCTAATGTCTAAGTTACAGGAGCAACCCACTAAATATCATAGATTCAAACTTTGACCCTGTTTGGATCAATGTAGCACAGATTCAATACTGGGTGCATTTTTTTTTTAATATTCCTGTTTTTACCCAAGTTAAAATATGATTACTCTGACCCAGTGTACTAAATACTACAAGCTCAAGTTTTACCTTTAAACTGTCAATTTTCTGTTTTATTTGTACAAAACAAATGGTGTTCTCCACTGCCACACCATAGTTTAGTTTTTATTATATAACCCAACAGTAATGTAAAAAATAATACAAAGTTGTTTTTTTCGGTGGTTTTATACCCAGTATTGCACTGGCACTGAGTCTGTTTTGACGCACTGTTTTGTACACAAGTACACACACACACACACACACATACTGTACAAACACAAAGCCTGTACCTGTGTCAGAGGAGGTTGGGCTGGCCAGACACTGGTGGTAGTCCTCTCTGGCACACAGTAACTGTCCCTCCCTGAGGACGCAGCGGTCTCCAGTCTGCAGGCGGCAGGAACAAACGCTGCAGGTGAAGCAGCGCAGGTGGAACACAGCGGCCCCAGCGCGCATCACCAGCTCTGCAGGAGAGACTGTCTCCGCACATCCCCCACAACGCACTGCAAACAGACTGGAGAGATGGAGGAGAGGGTGAGGGTGTAACAATTGGAGGAAATGGAGAATCTTTGAGAGCTCAGTAAATAACAGAGCGACGCTTTTGTTTCGCTGAGTAGAGCTGGAGCAAAGCTGAGACACTTCACACCTCAGTAAGTCAAACATGCTTGGTTGACTTGGGGAATGTTGCTGAGTCGAGCTGTCACTCAAAACAACTGCCAGCCTGACTTCTCCCCTCTCCCCCTCCTCCTCCTGCCCTGGCCACTCAGACACGTACCCTTAGCATGGCGGGTGTGCATCTTAGCGCCTGGCAACCAGGACTGGTGGGCTTAGCCTCAGAGACTGTTGCCGTGGCTCCGGCTGCCATGTCCGAGGCTGTGCTCCTGGGGAGGCGGGAGAAAAGCTCTCGGCAGGCCATGGCTCCAGGCAGAGGGGGGGAATCAGATCTCCCGGTGGGAGAGGCTGAGCCGCCGGTCCCAGGAATTATCTGCGGAATTATCCCTAAGTCTGCTTAACCAGAGCGGGACAAAGACAGAGCCGGCCCCCAAGCAGCAGGACCATTGTCCGCTGGCTGGCACCGCGGCATTTTGGGTCTGTCACGCAGGATGATGCGTCATCATTCTGGAGCTGGCGTTTGTCTCCAGGCCTGACTGGGTCACCAGACCAGTCAGCACAGAGGCATGAGAAACTGACAGCTTTTTTTTCCATGTTTTTGTTTTCACTTAAAAATACTGAATACAAGCCTTCGTATATCACTGATTCAACTTTTTTTCTTGCAACTGTGTATTGGAATTAGTAATTGGTATTATACTGATGTGAAGTTTTCACATAATTTTCAGTGAAAAGTTGCTGTGTCGGTGGTACAAAATGACAAACTACAAAAGTGAGCATAAATATTAGCAACAAAAAACATAATTTAATGTTAACTTTCATGTAAAACAAATATTGCATTGGACTGTCTTTTGAACGTATCTAAAACAGAAATTTAGCAAGAATACAAAGACTCAGACTAAACATAAAGCAAACACTCAGGTTGAGACATCCCTGTCAACAGCGCCGGAGCTACAACATCCTAAAGCCAAACATTGCTGGGACCTCTTACTGTTGCTGTGGGGTCGCTAGGGAAACGGTAAAGCCCATTCCCAGAAGCTCAGGAGGGTCAGTCCGGCTGCTTGACCCATCCGAGCTGTCTGCCCCACGGCCTCAATGGTATGCACTTTAATATGGCCAACATACCGTCTGTGGTATGTGGATTCCTGTGGCAACAGAAGATGCAACTAAATATTTTCAAAGGAAGCGTGGCAGAGTAAACACTTGTGATGTTTTTGGGTTTCTCTGATACAGCAAAGTACTTCATATAATGTCTCGATGTGATGCTAATGCTGGATGTCAGTGAAGAAGAAGCTACGGGCATTAATGTTGTGAGATCATTAGTGTTTCGAGAATCGCTTTTCCATTACACGCCTTGTCCAGTTTGCCTTATTATCCCCACTACTCTTAAGCCTTGTTAATGCAAAGGTAAGAGTACCTCCAATACTTATGGAGCAGCACAAGGTGTTTAATATTTCAGAGTTTCCGCTGACATGACTGGCCCAGAGGCCCTGCCAGGAGAGCGGGAACACTCAGTCACGCTGGATTTAGACACAATTAGTGACAAGATCATTCCAGAAAAATAAGTCAGCAAAATCCTGTGCCCCTCCACAATGACACAGTCCGGGTAAGTCACTCTCAAGGTAGATGCAATGTATAATAAGATGAGTGTTTAGCAGAAACACACACACACACACACACACACATATACACACACACACACACACACACACACACACACACACATTTACCCAAAGAGCTCCTCTCTCATTGTTCCTGTCTTGACTTCAGTGCTGACCTTTGGCAGTCAGGGAAACAGACTGCTGGTCTGCTGGACAAGCAGAGAGACAGATCCTGTTTCTGGATCAGGTTAACCTGGATCCTTTGCTCAACACACACCAACAGAAGCTGTGTATCAGATACAGATCTGCGGGTCAAGTGCACCGCTGATCTGACGACCAAACTGCTGTCCAGTGCACCTGTCCACTGAACCATTCAGCCAATCTAAATCTAGTGACAATCTAGCCAACCTAAACATCACATTGTCAGACAGGAATTTGCATACTGCTTCATTAAATTACAGTACTGTCTCATTTACAGTATGTATTATGTGTCCTGTGGGCTGCTACAGGTCAGGCTCACAAACTATATAAAATATATGCAAAATAAAATCATGAAAAAAAAATGCCAGAATTTAATTACATTAATAAAGTATTCACCAGATGTAAATGTCATTCTTTTAAATTTGGAATCATAAAAGAAATATTGAAAGACAAATATATTAATTTACTGAGAATGGCCAATAGAAAATAGATTCATCCAACCATTTAAAGAGATCAACTCATCATTAATGAGTCACTAAATTTAGAAAAGCTCCCATGGTTATCCCAATCCGATGAATATTATCACTGATGTTGATGAGATTATTATTATTATTATTATTATTGTTATTGTTGTTGCTGTTGTTATTATTATGTGATTTAATGAGAGTCTGTAGATGTCAGTAAAGAAAATCATGAAGTAAAAAACACTTCCGCCAAGGACATCATGATGTGGTCAAGAAAATTATGGCCACTAAATCACATTTTCCTTGTAACTTATAACTTATAAATTAAATTATTAACTATATAAAGTTATACCGGTTCAGTAATTTACATATATGTATTCAAACTACTGTTACACATCCTAAAAAACATCCTAAATACCCGTCTCACACTTTTGCTTTATAATTGATGGTGTTGATCTTGTTCATTTTATGTTTTTAATTCAAATCTGAATTTTCTTGAATACTGATTGATTTGGTTTCAGTTTGTTTCCCTCCTGCCATGTCCTTATCTTCTTTGTTTTATATGAACCCTCTGCATGACCTAGTAGAAATGTACACATTAATCATGATATATAATGAATATAATAATTCAACATTCTGGTACTAGTTATAACCTCTTGGACTCAGCAAGCACTGATACATTTTGAGTAAAAGAAATGGTGGAATTATCGTCTTTAGCTTCCAGGAAGAGGCCAAACCTGGTGGTCTGTCAGGGCCTCACTGACCACATGAGCACAGGGACAAACAAGGCAAAATTCAGACAGAAGATACAGCGTGGTGTAAAGAGACAAATGTTGTCACAGTGTGGAATAATCATCACTTTCGGGATGAGCACTTTTAATAAGGTGAGAAAAAAAACCCTCATAGTGGACAGAAGTGGAGTTCATGTGTTGTAGGGTGCCATAACCCCAGACAGGGAGGATAGGGGGTGGGGGCTGGGGGGGTGATGGAGACGTGAGACCTCAGAGGCGGAGCTTTGGCACAAGGCCTCCTGCTAATTGGTCAGGTCAGATATCTCACGGTCGGTTGGGCGTCATCCCATTGCTCAACACAGGGGCTGCTGTGAGCAGAGCTTTCCAGATGCCACGGCGCATAACGCCAGGGCTCATGGAGCGCACTGTCCCCCAAAATAAGTTCACACTATCCTCACCCTCTCTCTTCTAGGGATGCACCAGACCTTCTGACATATGGCTCTACTCTCCTAATTACCTCTCAGTCCTGCTTTTCTCTCTGTGCTTTGGCCAAGTCCTATTATCTGATCATGCTATAAGCACCTTGAATTATGTGGTCCTCTGAAAATCCTCTATGATTTCCATGAATCATCAAGATGCCAATTAGAATGTTTATATAAGGGCTTAGTTATCATTAAAAACTGACATTTTTTAACTGTTGTGCTGACAAATACTGTATTTGCAAAGGCACGTGGGCCTCCAACACCACTGCAGTGTAATTTTAATTGGCCCGGAACATGATGGTGGAGGCACATTTTGGACCAGTAAGTGTACTGTAACATGTCTTGTTTCCCTGCCGGCTTGGCTGAAACACCATCACTAAATTGTTCAGAAATAATGTGAGCTGCTGCCTTTTGGGTTGTACAGTTTTTGTCTTGGCTCTTGTTTAGGTGAGAGCATGTTTTGGAAGAAGAATGAGGGGATGAGGTGATGGGCACATATAAGGGAGTCAGGCAATGGGTGATGCTGGGAGTTTTGGGGGGGGGGGACTACCTCTTCGATGAGACCATATGTTGTCCCCAGCTTGCAGTTGCCACGCCAGTGAGTCTCGAAATTTTAACACATTTTGACAATGTGTCAGTTGAGCTCTACCCCTGATTGTGTGCTGTATGTGTGTGTGGTGTTTGTGTGTGTGAAGGTGTGACCATGTTGTGTGTGTCTGTGTGTGTGTGTGTGTGTGTGTATGTGTGTGTGTGCATGCGTGTGTATGATTGTACAGTATGCAATAGTGTTCTCATATTCCAGCTCCCTTGCCACCCCTTCCTCCTACAGTCACCTTGTTCTTAGCACACTGTGCCAACTTCCCTGGAAGTCAGCTTACACCAAATACACACACATACACAGCTACACAAACATACATAAGGTATGTAACACAATCATTTTTGCCATGAACTATAAAATCTGACCATATGTACTGTATGCAACACTATGAAGGAATATGTATATATATATATATATATATATATATATATATATATATATATATATATATATATATAGCTACATTTAAGGTATTATCAAGAGAAAACACTCAACTCTCTCTCTCTCTCTCTCTCTCTCTCTCTCTCTCTCTCTCACTCTGTCTCAAACACACACACACACACACACATTCTTAGTCAAGGTCAGATGTGGACAAGGGTTCTGTTGTGAAAACTGCCTTAATATCACAGGATAATTTTTGGACAGGAGGCCAAAAAATAGAATGAAAATGAATAATATAAAACAAAACAAAACAAACAGCCTAAAGTACATTAAAGTACATAAAAGTACATTACAAGTGTCAGTAGATATTTTTTTCTATAACATGGGCCATACAACATTATAGGAAAAACATCTAATGGCACCAAGTCCCAGCCATAGCCTATATTTGCAACACATGAGCCGAAGCTTGACACAGGACTAGAAATCGATTTAATTCTACTGTAAAAACAATTGCATAAAAAAAATGGGATGCAGTTAAAATGTAATATATATATATATATATATATATATATATATATATATATGTGTGTGTGTGTGTGTGTGTGTGTGTGTGTGTGTGTCTGTGTGTATAAACCTGGAAAATGACATGACGGCTTGGTACCAGTGTTGAAAAGTAATATACATGTGTTTTTTTTTATGATTTCAGCTGTCACATCAAAGGAAACCAAACAATAACACAGAGGTTGGAGGTGAGCACTCACTCAGCATAGTCCCGCTTGCAGTAAAGTTTGCGGTCCCGCAGAAAGCAGGAGTTCTTGAGCGCGTCCCCGCACGCCGCACACCGCACACACTGCTCATGCCAGAGGCCGTCAGTGACTCTGAGCAGGAATCTGTCTGTGATCAGCCGGTGGCATCCGGCGCACACTGCCCTCTGATCCATATCTGCAGTGATGGGAAAATCCTCTCATTACAACACTTTTCCAATCAGCAGGACGCGGATGAAATACAGTCCTGGCTAATTCGGGCTGTGGCAAACTGAAGAGTGGGCAAAGTTTAATGAAGGATAATCAAAACGCGACCTTGGCTTTAAAAAGCGGCTAAATTGTCCACTTTTGAATAAAAAGTGAATGTTCCGTGTTGAAACGACAATTATTTTAATTGTTCCGGACCGTTATTTAAACTGACCAAAGACCAAGTTCATTTGATGACCATGTGTATTAGATAATGCGAAAAATAAAATGAAATTAAAAATTTAAGTAATTTTTATAAGTAATAGCCTAAGTAATTTTCTAAATAAAAGTCTTACAAATTAAAGCTGATTAATATCATTATGTCATCAAGTTGTATCCTTCTATACCCATCATGCAGTAGTAGTAGTAATCTAAAGAGACATAGTGATTTTGACCAAAGTTAACTGAAGCAAATATATATATATGTGTGTGTGTGTGTGTGTGCGTGTGTGTGTGTAGAAAATTAAATAAAAAGTTTAAAAAAAAACTCCTACCGGTAAAATGCTGAGAGTTTCCTGACGATCGCAAAGTGTTTCAGGTTGTAACTCCCAGCTCCTCTCAGAGCATCTCCGGCGCTCAAAGTCCTGCTGCAACTTGCTGCTCCGAGACTCAGACAGAAGCGCATCAAAGTTTCTCTTCCGAGCTTCAGACGATCTCGCCGAGTCCAGAGTTATTGACTATTTAGGCTATCTATCAATTATCCTATTAGGAGTGAACGGGAAGGACACAGAGAGAGAGAGAGAGAGAGAGAAAGAGAGAGAGAGAGAGAGACTTCCTCCATGTGCAGGTGCATGTTATCTCTCTCTCCTCCTCCTCCCTCTGGCACTCTCTCTCTCTCTCTCTCTCTCTCTCGCTGTCTGTCTCTGTCTCTTTCTCACTCTCTCTCCTCCCCATGCTGAAAGCCAAAGTTACCATACGCGCACATGAAAGGATTTTTTTTCTGTCCATTAGAAAACAATTATAGTGTTCAGGAAGCGATGAGCGGGTTAAGAGGTCATGCTGTAGCGACCCTGTGCAGTTGGAGTTCTCAATAGCGCCGTCAGACTTAAAGTCTCATGTCCTGTTGCCCACCATCAGGATGGCTGGTGGCTGGTGAAGCAGGGCGAGGGCTGGCCCGCTGTGCACTCCTTGAAGTTTGGTTTTATAAACAATCTGGTTGTTAGTAGGCTGCAGATGAGCTCTGTTTTAGCTTGAAGAAACCAGTTCAAGAAGTTAACTCTTGGACCTCTCAACAATACAAGTAAAGCATCAAAATTCTTCCCTCTCCTCGCCAAGAGCTGTCTCCACGGTGAAGAGTGAAAGCAACCCCATTTTGCTTCATTTCTATCATTATTTTTTTTTCTACTAAAGTTAGCATGTTAACCAACTAGTTAAAGCCAATTTCTTTACAGCCCATCCAGGCTGCCCTAAAGAAGTAGCACTGCTCAGAGAGCGAATTAACCTCTTGTCTCATATACATTAATGGCTTAAGCCCTTAAGAGTAAATTTACACCTGTTAATGCTAACGTTGTTAACGTAACGCTATGTATCATAGATGCATTATTTAAAAAAAAGTTGGCAATGTTCCTAAATATATTTGACATTCCTGCTGTTATGAAGTTACTGTATTGTGGTTAAATAGGAGGTGCATGGTGTATTTTTTAGGCCAACCCGGATGCGGGCATATTAGCATTTCCCCGGTTCCCTCAACAAAAAGCCAATGGGATTTTTACAGGGGCTTTTGGATTATTGCAGAAAATAAGCTCTATGACAAACAAAGATTTATGACACTTACACATTTTGCTCAGTAATGAAATTTTCACAAATGAACACCACTTTTATGATTCTTGAAGCCTAAATACAATTACCAGAAGTAAAAAAGCTAATGTTAGGCTATAAACAAACTGCACCACCGTCACATGACTTCATCACCGCTAAACTTACAACTTGTAGTTTGATTTAGGATTGCTTTTCTGTTTGGCTGAAGCCTGTCCTCTTACCAAGTTAGTAATAGTTTGCAAAAGTGCGCGTGTAAACACAATGAGGCTGTAAAGGCGGGCTGGGGCGCAGATCGGTTTTAGTGTTCGGTGTGATGACGTTTTATGTCCCCGACAATCTCTGTAGTTTCATTTAGCCACTTGTTAGCAACCACCCTTTTTTAAGAAGCATAAATGTTTCAAGAAATCACAACTGGGGTATTTACTGACATATTTTATATCGCAGAATAACACGTGAAAATGTCTTCAGTTTGTGTTAACCATAGACCTTATTTTAGCCACTTAACCAAAAACCCATTGAAATAAACCCATAGGCTTCAGGATGAGGGAACCAGAAGTGCTAAAATGCTTACTGGGTTTTAGGATTGTCACGGTTGTCGTGTATATGAACTGTTATTTAATAAATAATTTAAATTATTTCCCCACATTAGTCAGTAATGCTGTGATGTTTTGGGCAACAAAGCCAGCTCAACTGAAGATGAATCTCTGCTTCTGATAATCAATATGCAAAGCTCTCACCTAAGGTAATTAGGATAAGGGCTATAGACAACAAAACAACAAGCGCTGTTTAAGTTTAGCAAGCTGATGAATTAATACTAATTAAAGCTGAGCAAAGTGCTAACTGGCTGTAAGCTGAACAACTGAAGAGAGTCGGGCCGGAGCTCTCATTAGCAAAGTACCATGGCTGCTACAGTGGGTTCAGTGGCTCCTTTTGATAGCAAGTCATAGCTATATAGCAAGATAGATAGCAAGGATACTGTGAAATTCTGCACCATTTTTTGTAGCGAGCGGTATTCACAGTGAAGAAAAGAAAAAAGCTGTGCTGCTAAGTGGGAGCCCAGACCTATTCCGTTATGAGGAACCTGCTGAGCCCAGACAAACCAGGGAACCATACATAAAATGATCTGGTGAGGCTGTTGACGAATCATTTTCACCTAAACCGAGTGAAATAATACAGGGATGGGTATTTAATACAAGAAACAGGAAACCTGAAGAAAGTAGGGATGAGCTGAGATAGCTGGCAAAGAAATTTAACTTCAGTGATTCTTTGACAGTAATGCTGAGAGACCATTTGGTTTGTGGTATGAATGATGACGGAGGCTGCTGTCAGAGGACAGATTGAAAAAGCACTCAAGTTTGTAAGGCCATGATATGTGTCTTAATTCTGGGGCCACGTCCTTCGAAGTGCGGCTGATAAATGCCTCAAATGTTTCCTAGGCAACAAAGGATCCAACGGGTGGATACTTCACGGCTCCAATGTAGTCCAAGATTCATTGCATGCCAGTGATGAATCACTTTTCAAGAAGAAAATAAGGTAAGGTGGTGCAATTCAAACAGCAGCTGAGGATAAATCGGAAATTCTCTGTGGACCAGACCATTTCATTAGGTTCAGCATTCACGGTTTATGTGGTCTTTGGAGCCAGGCTTCATTGACAACTTCCTATGATAGATGTGGCTCATGAATTGGGACACAGCAATGGAGGAGGCAAATGGACATTGTGTACTTGCATGACAGAAAGAACAGGCTAAGCGATTAGGTCTGTGAACAAGGTGAGTAACAACTGTGCCAAACCTCAGCTGGCCCCAAAAGAGATGCTACAGATTTTCAGGGATGACCACTTGGCTAAAGACTCCAGATTTGCCAACGTGGAGGGCCACAACTGTGTTAGAGTGGCATGCATAAGGGCATGCATAATAAAAATGGAACACAAAGGGTTGTCAAAGGGACAAGTCTAGCGGGACAAGGCTGGATTAAAGCTCTCCAGTTAAACTGGCAACCTGTGCATAGGATAGATGAGAGAAGATCCTCTACAGGAAGTGCCTCTGAGACATGAAACAGTGTTTAAGGGTGAGCTAGAGATGTTGAAAGGCCTCACAGCAAAAATACATGTAGCTTGTGATGCCACATGATGAGCAGAACAGCATCCCAAAAATGCTGTTAATCTTACTCAAATTGGTTAATTCAGTTAATAGTTTCCCCAGTGTTTGCATTCATCAGCTGTCCTCTTAAAAAATATTACCGTCATTTTGGCACATTTTGGTTTCAGTAAAGATGACCCTGCACAAAAGAAGTCAAATGCAAACACTGCAACATAAATGTTCAACGACTAAACGTAACACCACCAATTTGTTAAATTTACGTAAAACACAATCACATTGCCAAATATTAAGAGTGCACAGCTCAATAAAAGAGAGAGCCCAATAAGCGCCAAACTAATAGTTTATTAATTGCAGTCCATGCAAAAGTTCGAAATAATCATGTTACTGATATGAAGTCTTTTTCAGCGTGCTACGGAGGGTGTACAGCAGGGAATCAAAAATGTTGCAGTGTACCTTGACGACATCATCCTGACTGGAAAGGAGGACAAATATCACCTCCAGACACTGGATAAAGTCAAAACCTCCACTGGTGACCGGCATAGGACAGGGCACAGGACAGGACATAGGACATGACTACTGCACCAGCAGATGCCTGTTATGAAAAGGAGCAATACACCTGGTGGTTTGCCAATTAAAAGAGTTGGTCTGATCTCAAAGAAATAGGAGACCGTGAAAGAAACCGTGAAAAGAACTGAAAGCAGTTTCACATTCAAAGTCAGTGTTTTGCAGACGCTGTTGATGGACACAGGACATCAGGGAAGGGTTGGGAGTTTAGACTACTAATCTAACCGACTAACTGTTAATTTATAAACCAGACGTTCAAGAGGTTTTTACCAGAAGACGAATTATCCGCAGAGGTGCTCTCCCCTCCTTTACAAACGGACCCGTGGATTAAAATCGGTAGAAACAGAGAATAAAGCTTTGTTACTTTAAAAATATGTGATTCACCAGTGCTGTACAGCGGTCACAGGACATCAGGGAAGAGTTCGGAGCTAATACTGAAAATCTAACTGCTAATTTATGAACCAGACGTTCTGTTTTTTGGGGGTTTTTTTACCAGCAAATTATCTGCAGAGTGGTCCTTCCTCTAGTCCATATTGGATCAGGGGATTAAAACCGGTAGAAACACCGAATCAAACTGTGCCACTGTAAAAATCTATGATTCTCCACGCTGATCAGCAGACACGTCGTCTTGGAATGGCTGGAAACTGAGACTCCTTACCTTTGTTTCTTTTATAATTTATGAACCAGACCTTCAGGAGGTTTTTCCAGGCACACCATATTTAACTTTAAGGGATGGACAATGTTATGAAGTGACTGTTGGGATCAATAAGGGCCACCAGTGCTATTAGCAGGATTAGGTAGAGTCCTCTATAGTATGTATATAATATAGTGAGAAGAAGTTTTGCCCCATGTTGGTCAATATATGACTACCTCTGATAATGCATAATAATAATTTCATATAATTCATAATTCTTTCACACATGCACTGCATTTTGATGCTTTATTAGCCAGCACTGATACTATTACAGCTGTGGGAAGTGAATATTAGCCAATATATTGGCCCAGCTGATTCATCAATCAGGCTCCAATTATTACTTTTGTGTGTGTGTGTGTGTGTGTGTGTGTGTGTGTGTGTTTGTGTGTGATTACACGATTACAACTTAAAAGGGCATTTGAGGGTTAAGGTTTGGTTTTAGGGTTATGGTTAGACACTTATTTGAGATGGTTAAGGACAGGGTAAGTGGCCATAGAATGCATTCTATCAGTGTCCTCACAGTGAACAATAGACAAGAGAGGGGGAGAGCAAGAGAGAGAGAGAAAAAGTGTGTGTGTGTGTTGTGTGTGTGTGTGTGTGTGTGTGTGGGTCTTGTCATGTTTGCACTCCTTGGGTGCCATCTGGTTGCTAGAGCATGGAACTACCAGAAAGACATAGGAATAGTCTTATCTAATCTATGGGGAATTTTGGGGCCTCAAAATGGCAATAACCTGGATAACAATATATTATATAATATGTAAAAATACGACAATACAAACACACATTTTAGATAAATTTTTAAATAACTTTATTCTGTAAGAATTCTCAAATGTGTTTTAAGAAATGCAGGGATGATTTCTGTTTGTATTCCTTTTTGAATAAAATATTATTCCTTTTCAAATTGCAATGGTTTTCTTTCAAAATGGACACCTGAAATTATCTATTTACAAAATAAATCTGTTAACAGTTGCATTAGAATTCATTATGACAGTGTACTCAGTCCTCTGTTGCACAACCTCAAAATACTTTTTTAAAATTTTAATTACAATGTTTTCCTTGGTACAAAATATGCTGTTTTACAATTTAAATCAAGTCTTTTTTTTTAATTCCATCTTCATATCGCTGACAATGTGGGAGTATATACAGGGGGAAGGAGAGGGGACTAGTGTCATGTGATCTGATGCGGAGCCTCCAGCATCTCCATCAGGAAGGTGTCGATAGGTGTGTCTCCAATCAGCTTGAAGAAGAACAGATGCTCCAGGCACTTGAGGCCAATGGAGCGCAGGGCTGGCAGGCGGAGCAGCAGTTTGGCAAACCTGGGAAAGAGGAAAGTAGTGGCAAATATTGAGGCTTCATCTTTGTCAAACATTATTGCAAGTTCATTTTTAAAGCTAATTTAAAAATTTGTTCAAAAATACTGGCATCATTATGCTTATTGTCAAAACCTAACCTTCATCTTAAGTTAGTTGGCAGTGTGGGCATTTATTTCCCACCACCTGATGTTCTTAGTAAAATCAAAATAATCAACTGAAACCATCACCACCACCATATAAGGGAGAATACCACCAACGTGCATTCTTTCAAATCTAATGTAGTAGTCAAGTCAAAGTGTTTTAGTTATGGAGGAGCTGTGCAGTAATGTAATCTACAATCGTCACTGCTCTGTACAATCCAAAACAGCAATTAAAACAATGGTGTTCAATATTGATTGATCCTGTAATGTAATGCATTTCCTACCTGCCAGGCTGGTCTGGGTATTTCTGTTTTGTATATGACTCCAATGAAGCGTAGACTTTTTCCCTCAACCCCTCAACTTCAGGTGGGTTTGAAAGACCTTTTGCGTCTGAAACAAACACAAATTAATAGTCACACACAACCATTTAGTAATCCCTTCTACATAAGATCGGCCTGTATTTCAACCTATTTGAAGCCAAAATAGAAATTAAAGCCATGGTGTCACAAGGCTACTTTGTATTTTCTGAATAAAAATACATGGGTGCACAGTGAAGTCATATTACGATGCCCCACATTGACCAATACATAAAATTCATCTGTGAATCATTACATTGTGAATAACTGCTTTCTGTGTTATTGCTTTCTGTAAATGTGACATGTGGCCAAACTGACCTGGATTGAACAGGACGATGGCTCGCAGGCAGCCAAGCTCTGTCTTATCCATCTGCATATCTTTCATTTTAGATACCAGTTCTGTCAGGACTCTGCAGGAGATAAAGAGAAGAACAAAAGAGAGTCACAACATGGACTATGAATAAGTTAATCTAAATATATACATTTATATATTCTTCATCGCTTAGTAAACATTTTGCATTTCTCCAGGAGTAAACATTCTGCTTCATTTAAGTGACACTGCAAAACTATGTGAATGAAGGTAACAGCAGCTTCAAGCACTGGCAGGATGTTTCCTACCTGAGACTACAAAGTGACTAAAAAATATCTGGAGTGGTTTGATAGAGCTGTTGGCAAAAGCCGTTGAGTCAACATTTACTCCTTGGACTCTTGTGGAAGTGCATTTCAGCTGCACTTCCACCTTCTAAATAATAGGGATCTGCACTATCAGTAACACAGGACATCTTAGATATTTAATGTAATAAACCCTGTTGTCACTCCGACCAACAGATAAAACACTATAACGGCTGGTGTTAAGCTTTGTAGATGTTGCCTTGTGGGTTACCTACCTATCAAAGATGGAGCCCACTCCAGCACTGTGGGCGCTGCTTCTGTGGACGTGGAGGCCAGTTGCCAACAAGATGCCATCTTTTACTGTGACTGAGCGATGCGAGAATGAAGCGATAAGCAGCTCATTCCAGCCTAGATACAAAAAGAAAACAACTGTAATCTTTCAGTCTATCCCTACCGCACAGTCTCTAATTAAGTCAATAAAGTAAATGATTTGTGACATAATTTCTGAAGATTTCTGGCCTTCCTGCGTTTTTCCTTAAACTAAAATAATTCTTATTGGGTATACTGCGAGATGTCTTGACTTCCTCGTTCAGGCCTGTGTGTGAGATCTTTCACCAGTAGAGGTCAGCCCTGGCACAGCTGCAAACCGCACTGCTGGGACTTGGCAAATAGTCCAGTTATATTTGGTTTCACTGCTCCATTAAACTAGATGGCAAAAATGTGCTCAGCAATGTGGAAGACTTAAATAGACTGAATAGAGTCTGCCCAGAGACGAATAAATACTGGTTTGTAGAAAGGCTTGTTTACAATTAGGAGAGATAACTCTGTGTATCTTTGCATGCACTTTTAAGTATGTCCACGCATGCTTGCTAAATGCATGGGTTTGGATGTGCACCTACCTGCCCGTAGTAAGATGACCTGATCATCGAGCGGGAGTTCAGAGAAGTGCGGGATCCTTTTGGCCCACTCCACCAAGGTGAAGAGCTGCTTGTCTGCTGCTTGGCAGATATTGGTAACAGGGTCGTTCGTCTGAAGAGGGACAAGGGGGTAAAAATGTCAAAACAATGCAGTCAATAACTGTGCTGGTGAGCTCCTTCTAAATTTATTTAACAGCGGTTAGAGCAGGTGCAGCTGCAACTATTTTTGGGTGCTTTGTAAACCGACAAATTCCCCTCAAGGCTTGTGAAAGTTTTAGAAGATAGTCTCCGAATTGATCGCAGAGTTGAGTTACCACTGACACAGTGTCACCTCACAAAGTTTAACATTAAGAGATTCTGGTGGTAGGATTTACTGCAAGGCTGCATGGGATTGTACACGTCAGTATCTACTTCACTGTTAATTTACTTCTCAGAATAAATGTGTCTGATCTCGAAAGGGTTTATATGATCTTACGAGGCTGTTACTAAATGATAAACAACAAAAACAAACTGCAGCTGTCAGCAGCACTGACAATAGCTTGTTTGTAAAATGGAGTTGCAGTAGAGCCTGGATTCAGTCCCATAAACTGCTCAGCTTGTATTATTCATCTTAGATTTGCTTGAGTGGTGGATCTGCTGTATCAGTGTTTGGAGATTCTTTCCCGAATTAATTTTCACTTGGACCGATCACATTCCATCACACTAGCTTCAGGATAGGAAATAACTACTTTGCTTTGCTTGGGTTCAAATGTTTTTTGACCACCACAGATCAAGACAAATATCATCCAGTGGTATCTGTCAGGTAAAACCTCAGCCACATGGTAAAAACAGTGATTAAGAGCTTATGGGTTTGGCCGAATCCAGCTCAGTATCTGTGATTCTTACCGAGTTTCCAGGGCTGCCGTCACTGTACGTCTCTGTTTTGGGCTCCACTGCCAGCTCAGCATCTAGGATCTTGTCCACAGGCATGTCCTCGTTGAAACTGCTGGTAGATTCCACCTCATTCTCCCCCCGTTCCTTCCCACGCTGCCTCTCTTCCTGCACCGCTGTGCAAACGCACACAAACACATTTTTGTGGATGCACCAACATACATGTCCACGGTTATGTATGGTATACTAAAGAAGATGCTCAAACCTATCCCTTATCATCTCACACATGCTGACACGCACCTTCTCTCTTCATGCCCATGGCCAGGCACTTCTGGTAGCGACAGTACTGGCAGCGGTTTCGCTGGCGCTTGTCAATCAGGCACTCCTTGTTGTCTCGGCATGTGTATGTGAGATCTTTACGGACAGTCCTTTTAAAGAAGCCTTTGCATCCCTCACAGCTGTACACACCATAGTGCTTTCCTGCGGACACAAAACCCACAACGTCACTCCTGCTTTGAGCCAGCAATACACCTGCCGGTACTTAAGTAGTCTGGACGGTAAACCTCATTCTGTGGAATCAGGACTGGAAGCATGTTGCCATTTACTACACAATGAAAACACCATTTGTAAATACTGTAACAACAGTAAAATAAAGATCTAAGCAACAGGAAAATAGACTGATAAACCTGACAAAATGCCTGACACATCATCTTGAAACCAATCTGATGTCGTCGTCTTTCCACCACTATTCTGGGAGGCAATGTTTGTGGGCAATGGGAAAGTAAATTTCTTTCCTTCATCCTCACCCTGTAGCATTACCTGAGGAGCGGTCCCCACAAATGGCGCAGATGTGCTTTGACATTCCCCCAGGGCTCGTACACTGGTAGTTGATGTTTCCTAGGTTCTGAAGGCCTGGTGGAGGCTTGATGTCCTCCGAGCTGCTGACACTGTTCATAGAGTTCATCTGAGGATGACAGGAAGACAGAAGAGAGAACAGAGACAAAGAATTGAAGTTTAGGTGGCCAGAACTGGGAAAAAAAACAGAGCAGAGGAGGAAGCAAAGGGGAAATAAGAGTTAAAAGTGTTAGGCAGTCTCATGACACTCTCTCTCTTCCTCTATTTTCTCAGTTTGTTTTCCGCTCACCCATATTATTACTTTCTCCCCACCCACACGCTTTATTGTGAAAGTGTCTCAGGGTGTGATCACATGCTCAGACATTGGGAGGAGCTAAGCCTTCTGTCAGAGGCTTGTCTTACAGGTTTTTTTTTTTTATTTGTTGACAGGGAGAGGCATAGGAGTCACGTGTGCAGAAAGTGCAGTTCCCAGACACAAACAGCAGAGGGGGCTCCTGTGTAGGGTCTTCAAATTTCTGGGGATGAAGGTAATTTTAAGTGTTAAGTGTTAAGATGTTGACGCTTCTTAATTCTGTACAATTTGTTTTATCGGGCTAAATTTTCATTTGGACGAATTGAAAAAGCGTCCCACGTGGTTTTTTTACAAAAATTCACACCTTACTTGGTGACACTGAGGACTCTTACCACAGCATGAGGTCTGGCATTACCTCAAAGATTCCCAAGAGAGAACAAAGTGTGAACAACCAACTGAAGTTAAAATAAGTGAGGCTCTCAGTGTCCGCCACTCAGTAGAGGTAATTAAATCTCTTAAATGAGGGGCAAACCGTGTTCAAAGCCAGGCAAAAAGTCCAGCTTCCTTCGACTTTTACATACGATATCTCTCTCTCTTTCTCTTATCGTCTCCATGCCCTTTGACCCTCTCATGCTGACGAGAGCCAGGTAGGATGCATGCATGTGCTGCTCATTTATGTTTGTTTTGTTGTTTATGTGCAAACATCTGCAATCCAACTGGAAACAACAAGGTTGACCTACATATGCCCCCCTGTCCCATATTTTTGATGCAGTATGACATATAGGAGAGCCTCCTCACAGTCACCTCAGGCTCTTCCTATCATTTATTTACAAAATGCGCTTTCATCTGAATAACCTCTAATGGCAAAGAGGACTCTACGGCTGCGGCTTTACAGCAGAGGAAACTGTACAAGAGATCTTTTTTCTGTCCTTCAGTTTTCCCAGAGCACACTACTTCTCTACACCGTCACCACCCTCTTTGACTGTAGCTGCCCCAAAGGCACACAGACACACTTAAATGAGCATTCAGCCCCCTGCGTATTCACTCATCGGTGAGTCAGTGGTGTATAGCTATTCCTCTTCGGTGCACTCTTCAGTGCAGTTTTCACAAATAATTAATTTTACACATGTATGATTTGAAAAAAGAAGCCTTGCAGTGCATTCGAACAGTTGTTCAGACACACATGCCGTTTCAGACAGACAACATATTGGTGCAAAAAAGGGCTACGAGCACTGTATATGGATTATTGATGCATTATAAATTCTTTATACAACACATGGTATGAAGAACATACTGCATCATACATGTAAGGTTTACTTGGGCCTTTAATGGGCCAGATATGCTTATCCACATTTCGGTAAAAATCTTGAATATTTTAAATTAACTTGTAAAAATCTAAGAAAAACAGATTTTTGCACATTGATTGTTTTAAAGGCACAATCAGTGATACAAATTCAAATAGAGATTAAACAATTAGTCAGTTAATCAATAAGTTGACCAATAGATAATTAATCTGCAACTTTTCTAAAAATAGATTAATGGTGCTGGTTTTATTAGTCTTCCGTGAGTTTAACTAAATACCTTTGGGTTTTAGACTGCTGGTCAGAAAAACAGTTAGGATATGTCAGTTTAGACTTTGGGAGATTGTGGTGTTTTTTTGGTTGTTTTTTTTGGCGGTGGGGGGGGGGGTTCACACACCAAATGATCAATTAATTGAGGAAACAATTGACTGATTAATCAATAATGAAAATGACCCTAAGTTGCAGCCATAAATTCTGAGAAAACAGCCCCCCCCCCCCATGTAAATCTCAAAGCGAAGGATTGGAAGCCTCTCTCAAATTGACTGATAGGTATTTTAAAACATAATTTAATGGTATAAAATCACTGAATATTGAATCTGAGTTAATGTTTTCTGTTGCAACTAAATGAAGCACTGACATAGTCACATTATCAGTAGAAAAATACTAAATTATTTATTATTCACTGGAAGTGAAACTCTTTATCTATATAGTCTATATATAAAGAATATAAAAAACTATATGTAATTATAGCTGTAATTTATATGATCAGAAAATTCTGATTAAGACTTCAAATGGGTTGATAAGAACAAGATCATAGTAGAAAACATGAATATAGATGTGAAAGCATAATATAAAATTAGCTTGTGTTCATTCCTGTCAACCCAGAACTGCTCTTGAACTCCGGTTCACCCATGAAAACAGTATGAGATGTTACATGACACAATGACCTGATGGTGGCTTCTTCACTGGCTGTTGGCGAGTGGTGAAAAGATGGTTACACCACAAAATCATATTAACCCTGACTGTCCCTAAAGGCACAGATCCATACTATGATTGAAGCCACGTATATTATTGTCTGCTGCGCCCTGCAGCACTGGCCTCGATCCAGCCTCTGAAGCACAATATGTGTGTGTGTGTGTGTGTGTGTGTGTGTGTGTGTGTGTTTGTTTCTGTATGTATGGCTGATTATCAAAGCACTGAGCCTTGTGGGGTTTGTAGTTCATTCAATGGACCACTTAAAGAACATACCATTATTAGCGCTCCGTCTCTCTTGCAGTCAATTACGCCAAAGAGTTAAAAGAGCAGTCTTGTAGGTGTTGCTGTTTATTCTTTGTGCAATCTGAAAAGATGCAACCTCACACAGGAGGGAGCTGTGATCTGGTATATCTGGTAAAGATTCTGGTATAATAATCAAAATGGAACTATAAAACGCAAGTGAGACAAGTTAAAAAAATATATAGGAAAATGTCAGGAAATTAGAAGAAAATCAGGAAAAATGGAGGCTGCTCTGTTTCTCTGTCTTTTCTCTTTCTTCCAGTAATCCATTAAAGGGGTAATAGTTGGACTGCCTCTTAAGTCCCCTCGCATGACAGCAGCAACACAGAACTCAGTGATGACCTTTCTGGGGCGAGACGTTTAAAGGTCAGTGGAAGGGTAGGGGAGAAGGCAAAAGCCAAGGTATGCCAAACACATTGGATATGGCTAACCTTCAACCTCCTGACTGCCGTCGGGGATTCCAAGAAGGAAAGGCACATGATCAACCAAAGAAAATAACAGTTTTACACAGATGAACCTTGCCAAAAAACAGTTATTTCAAAGAATATAAACCTCTGCTGATGAGAGTGCAGTGATAAATAGAAGGCCTTGTCTGTTTTTAAACAGAGTCAAGTAAACCAAGGGTAAACCAAGAGGATGACATACAATATTACATCTGAATGCAGTAAAATAAATAAATTGATCATAAATCTTCTTAATTTTAAGCAGAATGGTTATATTTGCATTAAGGGGAAAAACGTTTTAATTTATGCCTCTCTGAAAAAGAAGCTTTTTAAGACAGTGTCCATTGCTGCTGTATACGACTACCATCAAAACAACCACGCATTGTCTCACCTGTGGACTGCTGAGAGGTCCAAAGTTCATGTTGGGCGTAGATGGCAGCGATACAGAGGGTGAGCCCAGTGATGGTGTAATGACGGGGTAGGGTGAGGCCAGGCCGTTCATCGGCGAGCCCAAGGTGGACATGGGGGATGGAAGGGGCCTGGAGGTGCTGATGACTGACGGGTGGCCCACCATGCCTCCCATGGGAGGCGGGTGGGTGTGGGCTGTGCTCATTGGCCCTGTGCAATCTTGAGGAGAAGGAGAGGTGTGTTAGAGAACAAAGCTAAAGGGTGTGCAGTGGTGCAATCAAAGGCAATCCAATACAACAATTATTATGTACAAGTTTTGTTGACGCTGTGTCAGAGACGTAACTTACACAGCATTCATTTGGAGTCACAATTAAGGCAATCTGATAGTCCTCTATTAACTGGCCCTTTAGCTGCTAAATGCTCCCCTACATTCTCCAGCTTGTCACTAACTTTGGCTGCCTGATGTTTGATGCTGAGCAGGTAGCCTCTAGTGGGTTTTTAGAGCTTTTTTGGTAAAAACAGCTGCCTGCTGTGGGTGCAAACAACACTGATGAGAGTATTGGGAGTGAACCAGAACATTCAAGCTGCATGCCGTAAAACCAAAACAATGAATTAAAAGACACAAAAACTCCCTGTAGAGCTCTTAGGGAAACTGCAGAGTTGGGCGATAATTCTCAGTTGGTTTGTTACTACAAGCAACACCTTTCACATAATGCAAAGTCATTTGATCCATTGCGAATATAAAAATACTGACTATAGTAGCTTTAAGATCCCACAAGTAAACACACCACAAAATCACCCTTTGCATTGAGTGGAGCAAAATTCATCTCAGTTATTAGCCTACAAACGTAAAACATAGTGTATGTGGGAAAATGACAGTATAGTAGATAAACACAATTGCATGTGAATGGCCATATGAAAGGATCAAAAGCTTGAGAATATATTGTTGACCGACAGACCAATATGCCTTTATGCAGTCAGTGTTGTGTAAATATGGCTACACCGAGTGAAGTCCGCCGGATTTTGGTCACAGGGTGCTGACTTTGCTTTGCATCGACTGATGTAAACTGACAGGCTGGCATTTACATAGATGACCTACTTAGAGAAGCTGTCAGTCAGCTGGGTAACAGGGTGTGGTGTGTGCCAACCGACATACACATGCAGTATGTACATGCATGGACCAGCATGTGCTGTACACATAATTAATAAATACCTACATACACACGATTTATACATACTGGTTGTCACAGCTTGTTCTGGTGCAGACAGATGCAACAAACAGTACCCCTTTGGGCTAATAACTGGGGTTTTTTTTCCAAGGAAAATGTCACTGATAAAGAGTGACATACCACCATACGCACATGAATGTTTGGATTAGTCTGATTGGCCAGAAAATTCAGAAGCTTCTTGTGTGGCAGTGCACCATCCCCCATCCACCTTTACACACACATACACAGTGTGATGCTGGGCCCAATGCCACTGTTCTTAGTTAAATGTCACATTCCTGTGTTTGTGTGTGTGTGTGTCTTTAAAGGTGGGCACAGGCATGGTACCCTGACACACAGTGAACAGCAACTTTGTTTTGGTTTGTGAAAACATGCATATAAAGGTTTTTCTTTCTTCTTGTCATATCTCAAAACACAACGGAGTGCCAGTAATCACTGTGTTCATGGGACTGATGGCCTTTTTGTGTTGCAGCCCAGCCAACAGGCTACATCCCAAGAGTCACAACTCATCTTGATTAACTTTAGTTTCATTTTCACATTTCCAAAGATGATTTCTGCAAGACAGTTCAATTGGAAAGTAGAAAAGAGTCACTGTGGCCACTCGCAGCCAAATAATACGTTACACTGCAGTGTTACTTCCCTATTTCTGCTGCAGAGTCTAAAAGTGAAAGCTAAATTCTGTACCTTAGGACCTTCAAAGAGCTGCAATATTTAGTCAATTAATCAAGTAGTCATCAATAAGTAGTCATCAGTCGTCATGCCTTTTTTTTGTAATTGTCGTTATTCACTTTTTTAACTGTTACTGAATAAGGATTACACAGTTAAACACACAAAACACTACATTTTCTCATTTCATCCAAGGGAAATGCTAAATGCTGACACTGTGTGAAAAATTTCACTTAATAAAATTCAACACACAACATTCACACATACAAATTCTACTAGCTGTCAGCTCCGCTGAACACAAAGATGTGCTTCTTTTTTTGCCTACTTTTGCCTGTGTTCACAATTTTGGGGCTGTTTCTTCCTGTCAAGTTTGCTGAAGTTCACAGGCTTTTTGAAAGTTGAACACAGCTACTTGCTAAATACTTTGCAATGCTTTTGAAATATTGCTCGGATACTTAACCTCTGGCAGTGATTAAGTGCACACTAGTTTCTTCTCCACTGGATACAAGGAACATAAACCCTAGTTAAAAGAAATGGAAACTCTGAGTAATGAAAGACAGTTGCTTTCAGATGTCAAGGATTTGGGAAATAGAGAGGAATGTCACATTGTCTGCCTGGATAGCACTTTTTGCATGAAGACACACTCTAAAACACACAGCTGGCCATTCAGTCCCTCTCTGTATGCCAAGGAACAGATGTTGTGCAACTTCCTGTTTAGCAGTGAGACTATAGCCTCCACCCCCTTTCTAACTCGCCCACTTTCTCCAGCCCTCCATGAGTGATCCCTGGCAGGCAAATATGTATTGGGGCCTTCCTCTCTCTCCCTCCCACAGCGCTGACTGGATACAACAGAAATACTGCCGTACAGTTTACAAGCAGTCAACTCTTTATACTGTATGCTGTGGACTGTAATGCAATGGAGCAAACAACCTAGATTTAAATTCTACAGTGGCGGGCGTATATTCCCAAACTTTTTGAAGTGTATTTTCATCTAATCAACAAGCTTACGTAATGAATGAGCACAGGATGAGTACAGCATGTACTGTCTCAGTTTGTGCACTGAGCCCTCTCTTTATGTGCATGGCAAATTCCCTTCGTAGCTCATAAAGTTCTATTCTATTCTAGAAGTGCTGAGTAGGAGATATAGTAACAGGGCTGTCGTCACTCCAACCAACATGTTCCCACAGACCTCCAGATCAACATGTATCCAGATGTATAAGATGCCAAGATAAAGGGTGTTATATGAACCTGCCAAACAATTGCTTGTGGTGGACACACAGCAACTTAAAGGCAATTTTTACATCACATTTTGGACATCAAACAAACCTCCAGTATGGGTCATTTAAAACCTCACACTCAAAACACTGCCTAATATGCTTAAAATCAGAACTCAACAATATATATGTTTATTATGTACAGTACTGTAATAATGTATAATGCGCAGTAATGCACACACATCAAAAATGTCAAGGTACTAGGTATTTAGCGATGCTCAGAGGGCCAGATCCTGGCCAGCTGTTCCCCAAACTGTATCTATTTAATGCTGTTAGTAACACTGATTGATCGTATAGTGGTTGTTAAGAAATTCTTGAACTAACTTTCTGTTTTCAGGTTTTCATATGTGTGACTACTTGTTGCTGCTTATTTTACTGTAAAGTGTGTGTGTGTATGTGTGTGCGTGCGTGAATGTTTGCGTGCATGTGTGTGCGCGTGTGTGCGTGTGTGGAAGGAGGCCAAAACGTTCAGCGGAGGAAGCATAAATCGGCCCAGAGCGGCTCAAAGGGACCTATCCTCGAATGACCCGACTCAACCGGCTGTTCCATCTCCATTCTATGTAAATCACCTCCATACAAAGAAGCTTCTGGAATGTGCATCCCTATCACACGTTACACGGCTGAGAGAGGCACATCACTGGAAGGTTGCTGTTAGGCAGGCTAAAAAAACATTCATCATAAGAAACTGCGCTGAATTCACACAGATTTAGCTCCAGTGCTTCCTGTCAGTCTCTGTTTGAGAGCATCTGTTTGAGAGCAAACAAACAGACAGAGCAGCGAAGGGCACCTTTGACCGTTGGCGTCGCAAATCAAAGGTCGCCTGTTGCCAAACTCCTGAACCAAGTTTAAAAGAGTTCCTATCTGCAGCAGCGAACAGTTACACTGATCATTCCCAGAAATCACTGCACCAAGGGAACGTAAAAAACCTTCAAAATGACCCAGCATTGACAAACTTAATGCCATTATGACGGCAGATCATGAAGGCTGAATCTGAATTAGATCTTGTATTGTGTACATGATAACCTGCCATTTCAATAACAATAAATGTGACAATTGCTATTAAAAAAAAACACAAACATTAACATAAATGATATTTTCTTACTTGGACAGAAAGGTAGTTCAAGCCATACTCTAACCTAGTGTTGACTGACAAAAATGTAGATGATTGAAAACTGCAGACTATTCACTACAGCTTCTCATATGAAGGGATAAAAATCTTTGGGTTGTGGACTATTGGTTAGACAAAACAAACAACTTGAAGGTTTTTACTTCCTGGCATTTTATAGAATAAACATTCAGTCAGATTAATCAATAATTTAAATATGGCCCTCCTATAAAAAAAAAAAAATGCAGCATATATAACTCTTCATATACACTGTTAATATTTTTTCACAAATAGCATTTCATATACTGACTAATATGTTTTATACCACAGTGTAAACAAGTAATCAGAAACAGAGCTTTAGTGTAAACTAATTCAGATTCCCTGCTTGCAGAGACCGAAGGCCACATCATCATCGTCATCAACCAGCTACTGTAGCCTTTAGATGATTATTTATTTGTAGGCCAACCACCTTGTGGCAGAGAACAGCCAACACCACAAATATAGCCAAAGATGTATCACACTGATCTGACGATCAACAGGTTTAAAGAAACATCACAGACCAGAAACCCTCTAAATCCCTCACTGTTAATTACTGGGTAGTGGCTGGATGGAGCACTCCACTGTGTGGTAATTCAATAAGAGCATGGCCCACTAACTAATAATATCTCCTGTCCGAAGAGCAGACCAGTGGTGGGTGTGTATGGTGGAGGAGGGGAGTGGGAAGTGAGGGATAAGTGACTGCTGGGGTGGGAGCAACAGATCCACTCCTGAACAACAACGCAAGCCTCACTGTCTACAAGATTAGCCACCACGAGGACGGATCATCAGCGTGTGCAGCGATCTGTTTAATTTCCTTAAAGCCTTTTTTTTTTTTTTTTTTTTGTATGTGTCTGCATGTGTCTGCATATGTACAGCGCGGCTACATGCTCGTATTTGTGGCCGACAGCGCTGTGACCAAATGACAGAGAGCAGAACGCATCCTAAAGTAATCAGACGGACAGCCTGCGGAGCTCATTAGATACAGTGCACATGTAATTAAGAAATCTCTTCACTGCCAATCCGGCTCACTAGCACTGGCCATGAACCCGGACCCACACACACACACGCCCCACGTGCGCATGTCGTCTTTCACATTAAAAGAGAAAAAGCACACAAATTTTCCATGCACACTAGCACAAAACCGCCACCCTTTAAACATTCATTTCATCGCTAAATGAGGTTGATGTCTGATCAATTGTGTCAGTAAATCCTCTTATCCCTGGGTAAGTATCTGCAGCTCAGCAGGCCAGCTGTCAAGAAGGTGGGAGGCCGAGAAGGAGGAGGAGGGGACGGAGCCAGATTGGAAGGAAGGGAGCAATGGATGGATAGACGGATGGATGGGAGGATGGATGGGGGAGGGCACCGTGGCGCTGGCAGGATGCCTCGCCAACGCTCACATGATCCCACCACCACATACGCCTAATCTCTCCGCCTGGCCGAGAACATTAGATCATCAGTTGAGAAAAGCCCGTTTTTTTTTTTTTTTGCACAGCTGTGATTTAGATAGAAATAGTAAATGGTGAGAGAAAATGAAGATATTCTGTTACTGTTACATGAACAACAAACTATCCTTAGCTGCTTCAGGGACACCTGTTCCATTTACTGGCTGCTTTGTTGGAAATAAAAAACTAAAATAAATGTGGCAAGCCCAAAATATCAGTGCTACAGGAATAGCACGTCTGTATCATTCATCTCCTGTTCAAAACTTGAGGAAATAGAAAAATGTTTCTCCCATTTAGCCATACGGCTGTGACAACACAAGCACTTCAGCTAGTGAAGTTCTCTGACCCTAAATTCTGCCCGGCAGTGAACTCTTTAGTGAACTCACATGCACTATCCCTCAAAAAAAAAGAAAAACTTACCCTGCTTCCTTTTTATCTATCCCCCCTTCTGTGCAGTTTAGCTGTAGCATAGCTTTAAACAAACAACAGAAATTGTCAGTCAAGCACCAACAGAACAAACTGTATTTGCTGCGCCTGCCAGTGTAATACTTTTTGCATAGAGGCAGAAGATCGATGAGGAGGCCAGGGCTGAGACAGGGACAAGATAAAGATTGTTTTGCAAGTGATGAAAACAAAATGTTTGGAGCTTAAACAAGAAGAGCTAACACAAGTCTGCTTGCACAGACAGAACAGGCTGAGCAAGCAGTTGTGGAAAACAAATATACAAGTGGACTGAAAGGTCCAATGCAAATCGAAGCATCCACCCATGTGGTTCTGTCTTGATGAGGTAACTCAAATTAGTTCCTGGAAGTAGTCTCTCACTGTTACAAAGGGCTATGGAGAGATGCGTATGTGCTGTCAACACACACAGACACCCACACACACACACACACACACACACACATAATACACACTAAATTGCACATCTCATACTGTGACCTAGTGAGTGTGACCAGGGCGACCTGACCTTTGGACCTGTGACCAGATCCTAGAAAGACAGCCAGACTACATGACCAGCTTGGGAGCGACAGTTAACTTGAGTTTAGACTTGGGATAATGTGGCGTCTGAAGGAAAGAAATCTGAGAAAATTGTTCAACAAAGACGAAGATAGAAAGATAGAAGAAGGCAGAGATGAGGAGGACTAAGAGACAATGACCGAGGTAGTTATGGGAATAATGGTCTGCAGCCACACTAGCAGCAATGTGAGGCTCAAGGGAACATGAACATCTGTACCAAACTTCATTGCAATCCATCCGTCTTAAAAGTTGTGGTGATTTCGCATGTTTTAACCTTTTTAACTTCAAACTGTATATAGGCCTACTGAATTTCATGCTATTGCTTATCACCATCTTCCAAAGCATGTTATTGTTTTTGACAGATTTCCAGATGTGAAAATCAAAGAGTCACGATTTCCTTGAATCAGACATAAAATGGCATTATTTGCTTGTTGCTTGATTTCCCGTTTACTTTCTGTTAAAAAATAGCTCATCTGCAAAGCAGATTTTTACCTCACACTGGTCTGAAATACTGATCTGAAACTGTTGGCTGTCATAGAAATGTATGGTCTGCTTTGAGAATAGGCAGATTAAAGGTAAATTGTGTCCAATGGTGAATGGTATATGCATACAGCGCTTCTACCATACACACACACACACACACATGAATGAAACAGCCATCAAAAGCAATTTGGGGTTCAGTATCTTGCCCATGGACACTCCGACACGTGTACTGGGAGAGCCAGGATCAAACCACCATCCTTCTGAATAGTGGACGACCCGCTCGACCTCCTGAGTCACAGCGATTTGTATTTATTGGCTGAATGACCATATTCATGGTTTTCACTGAGGAGGAACTACAGTTGTAAGCAGGTGTGTCACATGTTTCTCTCAAGGACACAAGAGAAAAGACTCAGTGCTTTACCACCCACACATTACCCATACACACACACACACACTCAGTGAAGGCAGTTAATACGCCTAGGTCAACTACATCAACACCTCCCACACCTCTTCTAACACAGGAAGGAGGAAAAGAAAAATAACTCATCAGAGCGAGCGTTGATGGAAGGATGCAGGGTGACAGACAGCAGACGCAAACACGGAGAGAAAGCAGAATGCAGAGGGCTAACAGGAAGGGACAAGTGTTGAGGGATAAACAGCTAGTGAAGGACGAGGCAATGAGAGCTAGAGGCGTCCTTTTAAGTTGAATGGCATCCCCGCTGACCACATCTGAAACCTCAACTGAGTCACAAGCTCTCGATTGTAACCTGCAACAGCGAGGCCTTGTATCTGACACAACTGATTAAAAAAATCCAGTGATTTTAAAGACAGCACCTGAGGTACTATAGGACAATAAACTCGCGCAATCTGGGCTGACATATAGAATCCCTAGCAAAAATACAGTCCTCCAACCACTAGAAGACATTTATCACAATACAGATCAAACTGTATATTATTCATAAATGCAATTACGTTCCACAGATTAATTTCCCCTGCTAGTTGCATGTTTCCCCCACTGAGAAATAAAATAACTTGGTCAAAGAGTACACAGGGATTATAGGCATTACTGTAATGCATCTGTGCAGGGTTAGTTTTTAGTGCTCAAGCTTCACTCATGTAGAAAATCACAGAGCAACAGTGGTGCAGACAGGTAACATCTTCCACCAATAACAATCCCTGGACTGATTCTGATCAGTGCATTTCCAACACCAGACGCACAGACAAACACACACACACACACACACACACACACACACACACACACACACACACACACACACACACACACAGACAGAGAGAGAGAGAGACACACACACACATACACACACACACAGACAGGAACAAATCTACTCACAGTGACCATAACCTATCTCTCTCGCCGGGCTTCCTCCAGTTACAGGTGATGCCACCGGGTGCCACATGTCTTCAGGTGCTAGTGTGGCACTGGCAGAATGCCAGTCACTTAGGACCAGGACTCAGACGCGAGTGTTGGCTTGGTGACAAGCTAAAAAATGATCCGTATACTCCGGGAACGGAAGGGTCGCCGTAGAGAAGGGTGGCACGGGGGGGGGGCATGAGTGAAGAGCAAAAGAGGCGGAGTCCACCCGCGCCGGTTATAGGATTACCCAGATTATCCTTCCCGAGAGATCAATCCCACAGGAACTGTTTGCTGCCTGACTGCCGCACAAATCAGCTCTTCTACCACCCACTCATCTCATGTCTGTCTCTCTCTCTCTGACTGTTGGTAAAATTATCTGTGCAGGGACACCTGTTGTAGCGGCAGAACAGGGTGACTGGCACGGGGGGGGGAGTCACACTTAAGAGTACAGTACAACCAGAAGTTTCCAATTACGCCCCCTTAAAAGGGATCGAGACTGGAGAGCATGGGAAGACAGTGTGACACTGATGTTGCTTTTGTCTACAGAGGTTTGTAATGTGTCAGTGACATTTCTTCAATTTGTTCCTTTTTTTTCTGAATATTATTCACAGATATGGCCAGAGGCTAAAGAATTCTCTCTTCTATCTCCCTCAAAACCTCAGTAATTCGGCCTCATGCCAAGAAATAGCAGTGCCAGCATGCATCCTTAATTGTACTGTTCTGGCATGTGGAGTTGCCTGTGTCCACATTGTTAGTATGTTTGTGTGTTTAACAAGTGTTATAGCATTCCAGGAAGCCTGGAATTGTCTTTTTCAATGCTCTAGGATGGTAAAGCAAACACACCGCAAAGTGAACATCCAGATGCAAACACTGGCCAAAAATATACCTTAAAGGCAACGAGGAACAATACGTGACAAACCCTCGGGGAATCCAAATAAACTGCAAAATGCATGCAGGGATAGATTTAGTCTTTAATCTGATCCTGCAGCTATCAGGACATGCTTTCAAAAATGGTAGTAAAATGGCTTTAATGAATGAAACAGCACTTAAATCAGCCTGCAAGCAGTAGGAGTTAAGTTTGTTCAACAATAACTCAAGCAGCACGCATTCTTGGCCACGGAAGTATGTCATATCATTATCACCAGAAAATAGCCCCAGCCAATAAACTTGACATTGGCACTGATTTAAGTCTGCAGCTGCTCCTTTTCATTTATCCTGCCATCCTATCACCGTGCCTTGTTTCAAACATTTGCATGGAGAGATAGCACTGAAAACTTGGAAAACCTTCCACACCATATGTGTGCATTTATTTTACTTACAAGACCTAACAGAGTTTGCTTGTGCAGTGCACCTGCATGTGGCTGGATTGAATGTCTATACAGTGCTTGAAGGATAGCCACTAGTAACCAGATCCCCTCAGTGACAGTAACCTGGCAAGAGACTCTAACTTGGTCGGACACAAGAAGAGGAGACGACAGCCAAGGAAAAGAGACACTTGCCTCTCTTTCAGACTTAACAAATCCCACAGGGAGAAGCTAAAATAATACAGTCCTTCTTAAATGCATGCTGTTATAATAGTGAGTCGTGGCCCACATAACAACTGTCAAATTAACCCTGAGAGCCATAATTAGCATTCATAGATGTATCATGGACTGGGAAAACGTGGGGGGAGGATAATGGGTAACCTTAAATTTAGGGTACACTCTGAAATGTTTAATCTGACATTTGAAAAATCACATTGCCATTTTGTCATGAGTGTATACCTGCCTGTCCAAATTGTACATCTTTGAAAAAAAAAATGTTTTTTTCCAAACAGCAATGTGAACACGAGTCGTCTTGGTATGAGACAGGACTAGCAGACTAAAATGGCACTCCGAGAACTCAAAATAGCTTAGTGAGGTTTATAGCATGTTCTTTATATCTCTCAGCGGAGAGGTTTAATGAGATCTTATGTTCTTAGCAGTTACCTGTTGCTGCCATTTGTGCTCCTGTGGGGCACAGAGTGCCTGGTCAGTCAAATCAACTTCAGTTGAGCCATATATTTCCTCTCTTCAATCCCAGTCCTATTAATGGTAATAATGAGCTCGGTGGCGCTTAAACTTTCTAATCATATACTGAGTCTGGGGAGTAGGGCTACAATAAATGACTGTTTTCCTTGTTGAATTTTAAGAAGAAGCAACCAATGGTTTAGTCTATAAAATGTCAGAAAATAGTGAAAACCCCCATCACAGGTTAGTTTCAGCACTATCCGGGTATATCAAAGGACACTGCACTGTGGTGGAAAGTAACTAAATGGATACTGTACGTTTTACTACGTTTATTTCGACCAACTATAACATCAAAGTACTGCTTTCATGTTAATGCAGCAATAATAATGATCCTATAATATGACATCAAAAGGAGCCAGTCTATACAATTACTACTTTTATTTTTGATGCTACTATTTTTAGTTTTTGTTTACTTTTTGAATGGAGGACTTTTCCTCGTAATGGAGTATTTCTCTATCTCAAACTTACCCATAGACTATAATTACATTTTCAATGAGCAACCAATCGTGTTCCCCATCAAAGATTTGTAGCAGTGATGACTGGGAATAATTTTGGTTCTGCAGACACATCAGCACCATGTGCGTGCAGGTACAAATTGTAGCATTTACGGAATTTGCACTCAGATACGCTGTAGGCAGGATATGGAAATGTATTCAGCATTTGACGTAAAACATAGCACATCTTTAGCTACGTCTTACATATGCTGACTTAATTGCAAGCAAACAATGAACAGATCAGATGATTAAAATCAGAGGGATGTGTAATACACAAGTATATGCTCAGTGCATGGAAACTGAGGGTCAGTGTGCATCCATGTGTGATGGGTATGTTGTTATTGCATAATTAGCAAAGAAATAGCTTACTACATCTCATAAGCAAACACGGCTGCAGCCCGTAGGCCTTTCAAGGTTCTCTGCATGATTAAACCTGGAATTAAATCAAGGCTTTGACCTTCTTCACTAATGACTAATTAATGGCAATTAGCCCAGAGAATGGCCTCCTTACGCCCTTTCTTTTCCCTTCATCCTGTTCTCACAATTAGCACCCACTCACACACACTAAAGACAAGCAGAGTCTTTTACACTGCCACACACACTCGATCAAAACTGCCCAGGAATAAGCCCATGGTGCGCATTGTGTGCTAATGAATGTGACGACATTGAAGCTTTGCAGGTCTCAAGCTATAGATTCCTTGAGCAAATACCTGCAGCTTGCCCCACCCTCTCCACCTGTGTGGTTCATTTCACTCTGAAAGAGTGGGTGGGCAATGCTCAGTGCAGGGATCAGCTCTTAGAGAGCAGGTTTTAATGCTGCTGGGACTCCACAGTCAAATTGTAACACCCACATTCTTGAAATCACATGATATCAGGGTCACATTTTGCTGCACAATAAGCTATGCATATAGGAAGTTCTGCATGTTTGCGGGCATGGAAATTCAGGCACGTGATTGGGTGTGTGTGTGCCTGTGTGTGTGTGTGGGTGTGCGTGTGTGCTGGGAGGTGAATCATTGACCTCTGGCAAGTGATGAGAGTTCACATCAACTAGGGTGACCTCTTTCTCCACCTCCCCACCCCCCTCTACCCTACACTTCCCCTTTTATTTAGCTCCCTTCACTCTCCCATCCCGTTCTTCTTTCCGCCACAACTTCCCTGATCGGCGAGCTAAATTAAGTTCTCACTGTCAAAAGTTGGGAGCACAGTAGGTGCTCGTCAGCTTGTCTAGAATCACTTCCACTGACGGAAAAATAAAAAACGCTGAGAGAGAGAAAAAATGCTGACTCTACTTAATGCCGGGGGCAGGCCTGCATCAAACCTGCTGAAACACAACATGTCTGGGAAAAGCTGAATGGATCTCGAAACAATCCGCACATAATCATCGGACTGTTTTTTGACTTCACACTGCATCGCCTTCAATTCACACTCTCGATAGATTTCAAAGGGTGATCATCTCCCATTTGAGAATTGAGTACTGTTTACGGCCCTATTTTCATATCTGTTTGGGTGTGCGGTTTGTTTATGCTAAAATACATCATAAATCATAGTTGTGAGCCAACACTCAGTCAAAAAAGTCAAAAGACTTGGAATGATCCTTCAGTGGTTGTGGCTTTCACTCAGAAACTGTCTTTACTAACAACTTTTTTTTTTTTTTAATGTAATTGCACTGAATATTAATCGTCCTCATCTAGGGTTCAACTGATACTGGTTAACAGCTACCACTCTTAGATGTCATGTGTTCATTGTTCATATTTTCTACACTGTTGACTTAATACTAAAAAATTACAAATATTCAATGCTTAACCCAGGCTGTTATCCACTGTGGGTCAGCATTACTATAGGACCATAATGGGACAAAAAAAACTCCCCACTGAAACCAAGACTGACATTCTTTAAAAAGAGCGGTGTTTAAATGGTAGACTGGAACTTTAAATGACAAATGCGTCAATCACAACCAAAGTTAATAATTTTGGGTTGAAGTCAAATGGGCCAAAAAAATCAAATTTTATGATTTTAAAGCAGTTTTTATGGATCCACAGCCACAGAGAAAAACCATGGGATTATTAGCAGGGGAGAACATGACTGACCAATATCTGATACTTAATAAAAGATCTATAGCAGACAACCATATCTACATAAAACCACAGCGGTGTCCTAATCTGCATAAATCTTGGGATGCCTCTACTGCCTGATCAAAGTGAAGTCTTTAAAGACAGACAACAAAGACTGTGTAGCCCGGGTGGGGGGGGGGTGGGGGGGTGGCTGCTCTGCTACTTCTGTACACTTTGGGCTTCCCTCTACATGCTCTCCCATCCAGATGTCTCGTTCATTCCCCTGGGAGCCACATTCATTATGGAAACAATTTTCAGCCCCTCCAAATGGTGCCGAGATATCTGTGATAACATAAAGAAGCTGTGCGATTTTGTCTTCAAAGACTGATTTTATTTGTTTCCTTGTAATGACACACTATTATCTTCCATTTCCCTCACACAAAAGACAAAGGTTTGGAGGCACATGCCATATTTCTGCTGCAATGGTTTGACAGTGAGTGTATCATTCAGGGAGAAAAAAAACATCACATGATAAATGATGCATGTAGCCTAGTGTGTAACTGAGTGAAGGTTAAAAAGCCCCAGACTCTCTCTCTCTCAACATAGAGGTCTAATCTACAAAGGTCTGGCAGACAAAAACACAGACTTAACACTTATTTGGCAAACTATAAGTAGGCTATGTACAGTATAGTACAGTATGTGCTCCACATGTTGCAAACTCCACAGTGGAAACAGAGCCAGTCCCATTTCCTTGTCTCCGTGGATTTTAGGTTGTCACAAAAAAAAAAACCCTGATAATAGAAAAAGGCCATCAGCTGGGTCAAGGGCAAAGTCACCGAGTGAGACCAGAGTTCAGTTTTACGGAGCAAAATCACATCTTGCTGTCATTCAGCTGAATATAGCCTCAGCGCTGACCAGGGCGCGTCTTACACTAGGCTGCACTCCTGTTTACCACAAAGTAGAAGTTTGTTTATCAGTAGAAATCCGCCATTCCTCAAGGCTGTTACGTGCATCTCTCTCTAGATCTGACGACCATCCCAGACCAATAAATTGTGTTTCTGTCCCAAACAGTTTAGCAAGAGACGCGCGACAAGCGCCATAAATTACATAAGCGCAATTAAAGTGCCAACCTCTGACCTTGCCTGACCGGCGCAACCGCGATCACCTGACTTTTGCAGTGGTCGCAGCTTTCGGTTCAGTTGGCACACTTGCGAAACGATGATTAACAAAGCAGAGCAGCATAACAACCGGATCCATAGACAAGAATCGGTCGTTAAAGTCCGCGAACGCTTTCGCGCACGGCTGGCAGGCTGGAGAGAAGACGCCATGAAACAAATGCACCCCCCCTCTAAGTCAAAACAAAACGCAGCAGCTTCGTGTGGAGCACCACAGTCCGTCTGGGACCTACATAGATCGTTGATGCGTACTTACTGAGGTGTAAATATGGATCATTACTGTCCATAATGTGCGAGTTGTTGCGTCGATTTCCTACAGTCGGTGCCGCTCCACATCCCAGCGCATTCCTCTCCCAGCGCGACTGAACTCTGCAAGGCGGCTCTACGCGGGGGCCCAGCGAGGGAGGGGGGGCGGCAAAACAGGGCTTCTCCCAATGACAACAGTGGTCGATATCAGGATCCAACACGATCATGACGAAACGTTTCTCCTCTCAGTGACACCGTGTTGCAATATTTTCCACAGTAAAATGTTACTTTAATGACAGAAAGAAAAACTATTTTTTTTAATACGGTCTGCCTTTTACTCCTAATCGTTTTTTTTTTTCCCACAAAATCTCCCTCAATACTAATAATAACCGCAGCCAGTGAGTCTAATAATGTTGACAATATAGTGATGTCAGGAAATAATGATAGCACAATGCTACCAATTCAGATAAGACTGAATATCATAATGGCAAAATATTATTATGTCGAGGAGTCTACACACCTTTGAGGCTTGTGCATATCATACACTGATCATGATGACCCACTTTTGGTTGCAGTGTACTATATAATATTTACATTCATTGTAAATGTCTTGCTGTTTAATTAGCAAATGCAATTCAGGTCCCAGATTGCCCGTGTCAATCTGTATTTGCAATTTTAATTAAATATCTAATTGGGTATCGCTTAAAGCATATTAATCTATAATTGCATGTTTGTCAAATTTCAAATGCAAAACACTGTTTTTAATCTCCCGCGGTCTTCTTTCTGTGGGTATCTCTCCAGTGTTTACCTCTTGCTATCCTGTGAGTCCCGGTCTGGGTACCCCCCGGAGTCCCCCCACACCCCTGCGGGGTCATGCAGGGGTGAAGCTTGCGGTACCTCAGAAGGTTATTCAGGAGTCAAGCCGCACTGTGGCATTCAGAGGCTTGAACTGCGGAGCGGGCAGACGCTCCGTCAACGCCGGCCCGCTGACCACTCAGCGAGCCTCTGGGCGGCCCCGCTAATGGGACAAGCACCCCCGGGCTCCACCGTACTTGTAACAGCGACCCATAAAAGAGCACAGGAGGATGCTAACCAAGATGAATGGCATTTTTTTCTCAGCTCATTCTACACTAATCAGAGCTTTTCATTTGTTATGGCCTTACGCCAGCCCCTCCACCGCAGCCTCCATTAGGGCCAGATAACGTATAAATTCATTAAAGTCAAAGAGGGACATTAAAATGGTCATTTGTCAGATCTCTCTTTGTGTGTCCCTAATGGTGGCACATGGTTCGAGGCATTGAGATGATTTCGGTGGGGCTTTTTTCTCCCCAGAGCATTAGGGGAGGAACGTGGGAACTGGGAAAGACCCGTGTGTTTTTTCTGTTTTTATTAATGGGAGCTATTTAAATTTTCTAAATTCAGCTTTTAGCAATTTGTTGGTTTGTTTTTTGAAATAGAGGAATGGCATCACAGATCTTATTGCCTAAAACTACCATGTTATTTTGTGCTTATTTTAATTCTTTCAAATTATGTTTTTTTTTTCAATAGGCTAGTTCATTTCCTTTGACTAATTATAGAAAATGCTTTATTTTGGTGGCTCTCCAATCCATCCATCAACTTCAGATTCCTACCCCCACAACCCACCCCACCCTCCAACATATACATACAAACTCAGTCAATGAAGCAACCCTTTGCACTAATCCCTTTATATTCACAGCACTATCCCCACCAAACAATGTCCTAAAGCCTAATCCCAAACCAAGCTCAATAAACCTGGGCCCCCTGCTAGCAAGTCACAGTGCAGCTAATAGACCCACACAAACCTGAGCAACAAACCGTCTGTTTTAAGTCACCTTGAAACACCATTTCAAATGCATGGCATATGAAGAGCGCTAACATTAGCCTAATGCATGGATTGAAATACACAGGCATTCAAACACGCACAACAAATCTGTTCTTTTTCACTCTCTCTCTCTCTCTTTTTGGCCTCCTTCCTCGATTTCTCTCCTTCCTTCTCTGTGTCCGTCCCTCTCTGGCTTCGGGATGGAGGTTCTGGCTGCGTCGTCATGGGAGATGGCTCTCTCCATCTGCCTCTGCTGTCATTAACCCATCTCCATCAGGCTTTATCGGGGGACCCCCGCCTCCCCTCCACCCTCCTGGACCCTCTTCACTATTCTGACAACCCCTGCCCCCTGCTCTATACATAAGCCTGAGATGATAAGTGTTCTCCCTCTTTGTGTCAGCCAGGATAAGACAATACCACACAGCACTACAGAACATCATCCATCTCATAGGTCATCAATCTGGGACACAAAAGATGAAATGTAGCTCGAACTCTCTTTTGCAAAAGGGGGTTTCTCTTTGCTTAGAAGCTCGTCCTCCACCTCTGTTGCTCCTTTTCACTGCTGGGTTAGTGGTTTACCAACAAATTCTTCTCTCTTGTATGGCCACATGAGAATTTAAGTGCTTAATGCATGTCCAGCTATTTTAAGTATTTCTTAATGACACCAATACATAATTGCAGTTACACAGAAATAAGACAAATCCAAACATTATTTCATCTTCTTCAGGGAGAAATGAACTGAAATATGTTTTAGACATGGAAAGCCTGATTGAAAACAGGCTGAGGATCCATCAAAGTTTCTTAAATTGACATACTAACAGACCTCTGCCAAATTTACATCAATTTATTTGGTGGTAAATACTAATTAAAAGCCCTGTGTCACATAAATAACATCAACTATGTTTTGCTTCTCCTCCTCTCTGCCTAATTGGGTTCACATTGTCTCATCACCAGCGTGGGGCTTTTTGTCTTTGGTCATTGTCTGTGACAGCATTGTCTCAGTTTGGGTTCCTCATTTTATTTATGTATATTCTTTTAACACATTCATAACAAGATAACCCACTGAGATTAACATTTTCTTTCCAAAAAGGCCAAGAATCAAAATTATACACGCACACACACACACACACACACACACACACACACACACACACACACACACAGTGATGGTGATTACAAATATGCATGACAGTTTTATCACAGTTTGTGTCATGATGCAATTGTTACTCACTTGTACTGTTTTTTAATGTAATATTAAAGTTATTGGAGGCAGCTGCTGCTGTGTATCCTGCAAGCCAGTTCCAAACTTAAACTTTTCGTTTTCGCAGTAGCCATGCAGTCATTAACTGTTGGACTGAAGGAGCAGGATTTGTGAGCAAAAGCAGATTTGTATGTACTGTAATTGGATTCTAGTGGATGATGGTGTGCTGTTTTATTTCCTTTGTTGACTCTAAAGTTTTATAATCTTTAGCCGTCATGACTACAGATAACAACAGGCAGAAAGCCTATAGCCACCCCTGTGTTAAATGCTTAAATTAGGTTCAAATTGGATGAGCTTGGGTTGCTCTCGGGGATCTGAGGGCTAATCAACTAACAAATATCTCATGAGTACACAAAGTTTGGCAATATATTGAAATTACATGATAAGAAACCTGGGATTTTGTATTATAACACTGTAACATTGTTTAAATGAAATCTGTTAAATGGTTGTTTGGATATATTTGATTGCTTTATTCTGACTAAAATAAATACTGGACACCTCTGATTGTCATCATTTACACATTATATCAAATTGTGTTTTTGTCAATATCATGAGTATGTCAAGTCTGCTACATTATCCAAGGATTTATATTTCAGGGCAAGACGCTCACAAATAGCACGGTTGGTTTTCTCAGTTGATGAAAAAATTATAACCTAAATGTTCTGATGTTTTGGAAAAAAAAGCTTTAATAAACAATTAAAATTGACGTCATGCTTCAGACAAAAGAGGGGAGACTAATGCAGCAGCTACAACAGCAACAGAAATGTGACGAAAGCCCCTAATCCATTTCACGCAAATGTTCGGTTAAAGCGTCCTGCCACATATCACGTTAACCTGTTAATCTGCTGTCTGTGTCTAGGTCTGAGGGGCTTTACACACAATCAATATGATGAGCCCCGAAGACAGCGTCCATGCCATTACCACACCACTCCAATCAGACATGCTTGCATTATCATTACCACTAGGGCACATGATGTAAGGCAGACACGTGGCTCATATTTTTCAGACCTGTGGAGAGTGTTTGACTCTTTCACTTTGAGGTAACCTCAGACTCCAACAAGGTGCACAGGGACACAGTGGCAGGAATAAAGAGAATATAAACAATATACTGCACTTACCAGTCATTTATGAAATAAGATTCCTTACATTAGTTGACTAGGTTTTATGATACAGGTGAACTAGAGACTTCTGGCAGATGGTTGACCTCTGTTAATCTTTGCCTTGCTGTAATAAGTTAAAACAGACTGGGGGCTTGTTGTTTCAGAACAGAGTTAAACCAATCCAGCAGGGAATCAACCGGACCACCTCAGGTTAATCTCACTACGACCTGAAATGTCCATGAAGGATTAGGCCCAGTGTACACCTGCTACTGATTTTTAGCACACAATGTCTCCGCTTACTACTGTGACTGTGCTATTACAACATCACAAGCAGAGTATAAGAATGAACTGTGTAAGACCAGGCTTATTTTGTTACATTTCTATCTGATGAGGGCCTGCTTACAGATTCACTGGATAAGAAGCTGCTTTTTGGAATATCTACAACATGTCGACACAGCGTTTGTCTAGATGTGTCATGCATATATCATTGCTGTGTTTTTGTTGTGTACATTGCAAGAGCTCTATGTGAGACCACCGGTGACAGCAGTTCAAAAACGTTTTGTTCTATGAGCACAGACGCACACAGAACTAGACTAAATTGTAGGTGCACTGACATTTGCATGTTCTGATTCAAGTGATTCATGTACTGATTCAGTCGATCAAGATTGGGTCAACAAACATCAGAAATCTGACTTTTTAAGTTTTCTGCAACATGACAAAACAGACATCCTTGGTATAAGTTGTTTTGATGAGCGTTACATACAGGTGTTTAAATTTAAAGTCACACTTCAGCAATATAGTATTACCTTTCAATAAAGCCATAAAACTTGTGAGAGACAGATTAAAAATAAATAATAAGGTCAAAATTTATGCAGCAAAGGCTGAAATATTCTGGCTATTAGAGCCCCAAACCATAGATCCTACACCTCCCATAATGCATAACATATTTCATTCGATTTCTGCGGCATGATGAACACTGTGCTTATTAGATTTATCTCAACTCTGCTTTTTTTTTAGAGTTGAGAGAGCATATCCAGACCCACAAAGGACATTATACCACAGTTCTTACATTCCTTTCATACATTTTTTACTAAAAAAATAATTAAGATTTCTTAGTTACTTAAAATGTTTGCTGTCGTGCTTATCCCCCTCCTTTTCTAAAGCTTTATATTAGTGCTACACAAGTAATGTTTATCTACTTATTTACTCATAGACCTCATAGCACAGCCTCCACCCTCTAACCGGCTCCGTATAGGCTTAAATGGGTTCAAAGCCAGATGCTTACCCTCCTTAGCATGACACTAAAGTACAATTCACACCAGAAGTGACACATCAGTGGCACATATGGAAACGTCCATCCGTCCAGTCCCCACCAACTCCAACCACTGCTACAGCTGTCGCCTTCCACATAACCAACTGTTCTTACACCACTTCACCACACCAGCAGAAAGCCACACTCTCTTCATTTGCCTGACTAATATGACAAAACACCAAGACAATCAGTCTATTTGATGGTAAATATAGTTTTAAGAGGACTATATTAAATTGATGTAGAAGTTTATTTATTTGTTTTCCAACAAAACATTTTATGCCCATAGTAAAATTAACTCATCAAACTTCGTTGTATGTTTGGATTTGAACAGTAGGAAGACATCCACCAGCCAAGCCTATGGACAGAACATCTCTTGGCGAAGGGACTTGACTTTTTGAAAGCAGTCAGTTTTGGTGCCATTTGAACAGACTATCAGACGACCTGACACCCCTTCACAGATGATTTAACATCATTTCAAACCATTATTTATGTGACTCTGTCAGCTCTCACATGACTGCCATGAGGTCTTAATGGCTCGTGTGACATTATGGTGTGACTGACCAAAGAGGTTTGAATGCCTGGGGCTCCCAAACAGCCAGTAGAACTGGCAAAGCCCCTTGGGTGTGTGTTGACAATATTCTTTTTGGATCAAAGTGAGGAATATATGCACAGCTTCAGTGGTCACATGAATTTGAAAATGCACTGAAGTACACAAAAGACTAAATGGTGAATGCTTTGATTGTGAGTGTGTTAATTAATTGTGAATGACTGAGTCAGTGTTTGTAATTATTTATTCTGTAACATCTGCACATATTTGCACTCTGCTACCTCCTGTATGGCCACAATTACCATATTGGCAAAACCATTCCAACTTGCTAGTTTGACTTTGAATTATTTTGTTGTCTCTCAGTGATACTCTTATATGGCAACACTGTCCCTAATTCATTCTTATGTATGTGTGTGTGTGTGGGATTTATATCCCACTGGGGACTCTAAACCTGAATACACACCAACCCATGGGGACTCACCATCATTGTGGGGACCAAAACTGTGGTCTCCACATGTCAAGACCGCTTTTTGGGGGTTAAAACTTGGATTTAAGGATCAGTGTGTGTGTGTGTGTGTATGTGTGTGTGAGCCTGAGCCTTTCACTAGACATTACCAGAACTGTTCTTTATGAAGATGAGTTAAAATCATAGTGAACTAATTATAATTTAAACTTTATACCATCATGGTTTTATTGACACACTTCTTCTCCGCTCTGACATGAACTCAGTGCTATTGCAAAGAGAGGTCAACTCTGTGGAGCACACACTCGCCATGTTGCAGACTCCGCAGTACTATCCCGCCGCCTTGTGGTCTGGTTGGGCAGCGCCAACTACGCAGTATTTCCTGTGAGGCCTTCTGTTTTCGCTTTTCCACCCATTCGTCCCTCGGTGGCACCCGTAGATTTACGGTAAAGTCAGACGTGTATCTTCGCGTCAAACGGAAACTGTCCTACCCAAACAGCTGCAGCATGACCAGTCCCGAGAGCCGTCGCTTGGTCGAAACTTGTCACATCGGGATTATTTACTGATGAATTCAAACGAGGATGTCATCCGCCTTAACGTTAGACCTCGAAAATCGTCAACAACCTCCAGCGATGGACAGTGAGGCCGGCATCATCTCCATCGACCAGGGAGGAGAGTGGGGTGAGCGTCGGCTAACTACACTTTCTAGAAAGATACACACAGAGAGGCTCAGTAGAGAAGGCTGTTGCTAGCTACCGGTATAACTAATAAATGTGTATTAACATACACATTGTGACCAAGTGGCGGCTTCTACAACACCTGCACATAAGTCTGAGGTTGATGTAGTGAGTGTGTTTCCGTCATAAACTTCAGGCCAGTTAGTACTAGCTAGCTGCTGGTGATGATGATGTAACCTGCTGAGCCTGGATGTAACATGTAAATAACAATGAATGGTCCCGCTGTTTACTGTAGGTTATTAAATATGGATTTTATTACTGCATGTCAACAATGACAACAACCACAACTTGGTTGGTGTTGTTATCTTGTGTCGTGCTTCAGTGTTTTGTTTTCTTTTCATGCTGTTTAATTTTTTTTTTGTGTGCTTTCGTTTTTGCCTTTGCTTGGCCATGTCCGATGCTGAATTAAATCTGCGTTTGCTGTTGTGCTGCTATTTTTGTATAGTATTGGCTTTGTTTTGACAATATACATTGTTTATGTGTATGTATTGGTCCATGACAGAAATGTAACTATTGGTAAAATGAAACGTCTCTTAGAGTAAACATTTCATATGACAAGTAGTGGAAAGTGAGTACATGTCCTCAAGTACTGTACACAAGCACAATTTCCATTTTCTGCTGCTTTATATTTCTACTCCACTGCTTTTATGTAACAGCTTTAGTTACTACTTACTTTTACACAATGGCTACAATAGCAAGGTTTTAAATTACAACACATTGTTAAAGATTAAACCAGTGGTTTCCAGCCTTCTGTCATATTAACATAAAGCAGTGAGTAGTTGGGGCTACATTCAGATGTCTATAAATTGTTAACAGCTCTACCACACAGCGCTTCTTTCCTTTACACCTCTCACATGATGTAATTTTAGTAGACGTCCAAATGATCCAATATCCCACCAAAAATAAAGATTAGAGGAAATCGTTCAAAAACTGAAGACAGGTTTATGTATCAGAACTTTGCTTTTGTTTCTATTCTCTCCCATTAATCATCTCACCACCTCTCAGATTTATCTGCTGTCCCAGTACATAAAACTGTATATACAGAAGCTCAAACTAGCTCCACCCCCAACAGCTACAACTGTAACATGCTACTTACACACCGATGCTTAAGTATTAATCATAATGTCATATATAATAATATATCATCCAGAGAGAGCAAGCCAGTACTTTTACTTTAATACCTTGACTACATTTTGCCGCTAATACTTGTATAGTTGGATTTTTTTCATGTAGGAATTATTTTCATTATTGATTAATCTGTTGGGTTTTTTTTTAATCAGTTGATTGGTCCATAAAATGTTAAAATGTGAAATCTTTCAGTAAACATTGCTTGAAAGCCACATGACTACTTACACTTGCTGCTAGGTTATATACTGAACTATTTATTTCATTACTTTCATTTCATTTTCCTCTTAGTATCTAGAGTCATTATTTGTATTTTGAATAAACTTTACACCGAACTGAAAGCAGTATGACTCATTTTGTCTGGATGCCTATCACCACACAGACATAAGCCTGTTCGATGAGCTGGAAAGCCTGGGAGATGCAGATGAGCTGCTTGAGGCCCTGGGGAATGCTTGCTATGTGAGTAACTCATCCCATGAGTATGCAAATTGCTGTCTCAAACGTAACATGAAAGAGCACCAACAGGAAATGTGAAAAGCAAGCTAGTTAACAATGGTGCAGAGTTTCTGATGCAGGTGCAACATGGTAGCAGAACATGTTATGAAAAGACAGGGGATACAGTGTGCAGATGTCAGGCAATGACAAGAGTTTTATTGACTGCTTCTTCTTTAACACTTGTTCCACCTAAACTACATATGACATAACGACTGTTTTCTCCACACATAGCAGAAATGCCTCATAAAGTAAGGCTGCAGGCAAAAAGTCAAAATATTCTCCTTTCAACAAACAGGGTTGAAACGTTGAAATATATCTAATTTCAACGTTTCAATCCTGTTTGTTCTCATTTAGGAGTATTTGAAAGGAACATGAAAGGAATACACAATCAGAGAAAGCTGAGTCACTAAAATGATTAAATAATTATAATAATGAAATAAAGATAAGGAACAGAATCAATTATACTCAGACATAAGTATATAGAATTTCTTGGCAGGATGCTTTTTAGCTTTTTATACATTTGTTAAGTAGAGAAAATTAATTTTTAGTGCAGTCCACAATTGGATCGTTTATGTGTATTAATTTTGTTATGATAATATTGTTAACTAGAAATTTGGAGTGATTTGAAAGAGAAGAAATCTATATTTATGGATTTGGAGCTCAGCCAATAATACAAGGATTTCTATAAGTTTTTGATCATGTCACAAACATAAAACAATCGCTCTACATTTATATGGGTCTGCCATGGTGAAACTACAATGGTGCATCGCTTTAAATGTTGCTGCAGCTAGGAATTGTGGGACGGCATTTTCTCCTTTCCTTTCATAAAGGAAGATCCAGGGTTTCCTATGCTAAAGGAGGTCATATAAGAAGCACTGACGCTCCTTTGCTTATAATTTAGAAAATTCAAACCAAATATATCATGGCTGCTGCTAAGATACTTAAGGTCACTTCACTCACTTACACTCACCTTCCTAAGCAAAAAAGACTTTTTGACCCCAGCCTAAAAGTAATTATAGCCTATTGCTCACACTATTGATCAGACACTTGCTTTTGTTTCCACTGGTTAAAAAAATGTGTGTTTGGTTTCTCAGGCCAGTGGGGGTCCAGATCTGGACTTTGATATTGACATACCTCCATGGAATGAAGTGGACACAAGCAGCACCGGCACAGGTACAACAACACATGTTAATATCTATGGTAAACATGGTTATCACATTTCATCATTAAATAACAGAAATCTGAGCAGAACTAAAACAGAGTCTGACGTCCATCTGTTTAATATTTATCTAATCTAAATAGTGAGATTTTGCACAGTGATATGATTGCGCCAAGTTGATTACCATGATTTTCTGAAGTCACCCATCTGTTATAATGTTTGCTCCTGTAGCAGTACTATGTTTCTTTAGAAATATGGTACAATGTGACAAAACTTGACCTCAATGATTTGCATGTGCTTGCATGGCTACTTTCTGATTTATGTAAATAGGACAGGTGTAGTTTATTCAGTAGATATGCAGTTCCAGGACACAGTGACTTATGCTGAGTTAGAAAAGGGTATATAAGGCTGTTTGTCTTGAATTAATGTGTGATAGTAAATTACACCATCCCATGCTGATAAGCCACACATTTGTCTGCGTCTTTGTCCTTGTGTATCCAGATGGTGAGGTGAGCGTGGACTCTCTGTCACCTGCCCACACTCTGAGCTCTGTCCCCTCTCCTGCCTCTGTGGAAGCTCTGTCCCCCTACTCCTTACAAGTAAGTCACTGTCTTCAACTCTTTGTCCTTGTGAGATTTTTGGCATTTGACTTGCATTTCCAATGCAAATTCTACCTTTGTTACTGGTGGTGAGTATTTACATATGTGCCCATCTCGGCGCATGGTTGGAACAAATAAAATCTTCATCCAGATGGTGTCCAAACATTGACAGCTGCTCTTTGCTGTGGATAGACACACACACATACACTTGAGACACTTATTAACAAAAGCCTTAAACACCTTGTCAAACTAATAATTTGCTGTCCATTTGAGCTGTGCCCCGCCCCCTCGTTAGATAAAAGGTGCTGACAACTTCAGCCACATTAGCATAATTTAGCAGGCAGATGTTTTCACAGCATGTCAAAACAAGGACAAGGGTTACATTTTTGTCTCACCCCAACACAGTCTGCACACGTTCGTCTGCTCTCTGAATCACCCTGTCTGAATCCAAGGACACATTTGTCTACTGGACTCTTTGAATATTAACAAGGACACTTGATCCATTTTGATCTGATGCGTCTCAAGTACGTGTCTTATAGAGAGTATGAATGACTTAATAAAAAAAAGTCAGTGTGCTCAGCAGCAGGAGTAAAGAATATTAAAATCTTTTGTAAGGATTATTGGTATCTATAGAAGCATTTTCTGCTGTCACTGTGTGATGACCAGCACCAAAGGTGTGCACTAGATACAAGACCTAAGTCTTCTCTGCCTTTCTTCCCAGGATGAGGCCCTGTCACCACAGTCGCAGCCCTCTCCCATTTCAGTCTGCTCAGACTCCAGTGGCTTTTATGAAATCTCGCCCCCAGCTAAGACAGCTCCAAAGAGGACCAGCCAGACCACACGAGGTGAGGCAGCATCCGCCACACATCTGCTCTTTCATCCATCATCTATATTTGTACTCTTTGTCCAAAGACCAGGGGGAATTCTGCACCACAATCTGGGTTTGCAGAATTCTGGGATTAAGAAAACAAACAGAGATAAAAGTAGCCTCTAATCTGAAAAAAAGTGGGAGTATTTGTCAAAAAAATCATGGCTCCTTAAAAATACCCTGTAACTATAAGAAGATTGAAGATTTCCTCCCCTGGGCTCAGATTTGTCATTTCCTTGTGTTTGCATTAATTCTGTTCTCTTATCTCACTCCATCCATCCTTGTCCCACGACTCACACACACCAGCCAAACCAGCTCAGCCGATCAAAAGACCAATTCCGATCGGCCCGAAAGTTTCCATCCAGCCCAAACCGCTGATTACAGCTGTGCCGTTGGCTCCTGCAGCAGCTGCCCTCCAGGCAAAGACAATCATCATCCAGCCCCTGCAGACCACTGTGCTGCCTGTGGTCAAACCATCTCCGGTCAACATTCAACCAGCGCCCCCTCCAGGTCAGAGTTCACACTGCAACACATTGAACCACATTGAGATGCATTGCTTCACATTACAAAAGATTGCATCAGACCTGTTCACCGGACAGTGTGACGGTCTGTACTTAAAGCATTTTTGAATTTGTATGATACAATATCAGGAATGTTTGTTGTTTGTGATGAATTTGGTTGAAACTCTAACAATCGGTTATTTAGTTATTTTCTTGTCCAGCAGAGGGCACTTTAACCTAAGTTTTTGCTCATTGGTCAGCTACATACCATATTATTCTACTTAATGGTTAAATAATAATAAATAAATCAGACATCAAGATGCTGCGTGTTTACTTTTTGTAACCAAAATGTGTCAAAATTTGAGCTCGATTTGGGGAAAGTCCAACTTTGGGAATCAGCCATTATAAATATACAATCAAGAAAGTCTGTTTTACAACCCACATGTAAACCGAAGAGTATTTATGAGCTGCTGTGTGTTTCGTGCATTAAAGTCATTACTGCTCTTGTTTTGCGGTCCAGCCTGCCTGGTTTACCAATCTCGTCGTGTGTGTGTGTCTGTGTGTCTGTGTGTCTGTGTGTGTCTGTGTGTGTTACATCAACAGCACCTAGGCCAATGTAAATACTTATGTCATTGCCTGGGACCCAAGTGGGTGGAGTATCTGACCTCTCTCGACTTGAATTTGAACTTGGCTCCTCTGTCTGCCTGGTAATGGCCAAGATGGCAGATGGCTAAGGCCGAGACATCCAAGTTTAGGACCCCAGATGGAAGCCAAGTAAAGCCTGCTCAGTGTTAAGAGTCTCTTTGGTTTAAGATGCTCTTCTCAATATTCACAGCTGATGAGTGAGAACAATGCATCACAGAGATGGAAGGAAGATATTAGAGAGATTTACTGATGAGTTCACATTTTACGGAGTATGATCTGGGCCATCATTTATGTCCAAAGAACAAACAGACTGACAGGTGCTCCCAAGGCTTTTGATTTTGTTTGTCTCTTGAATTGTTTTTACAGATTTTGAGCTTGGGCACAAGACAGAGCACTGGCACCACACACATTCATTAGCAGAGCTGGCTAACACCTCTGCACTATTAGCACTGACAGGTTGTTTAGTGTTGGAAATGAAGGTTGCTGGGCCAGTTTTGAGGAATGGTTACTGGCACAGCCTTACTGGGAGGGGTGGGCTAAATTGTGGGAGACTCCCACATTAACAGAGCATTTATAAACATGGACAACATTGTGTTTTGTTGAAGTTTTTGCTAGTTTCTTTCTTTCAGGCCTTAGTGCATTTTAAATGCGAGCACACATACATGTGTAAGTGTGTTCATGCACATAAAATTCACACAGCTCTCAGTTAGGAATGTGGAAGTTAAAGACCACAGGTCAAGATAGTAAACATCCTGTCCACCTGTACTTTAAAAACATGGAGTCCCATTAAAGATGAGGGGTTAATGTAGGTCACAAGAAGTAAGGGGGCTTCAAGGAACTGGACTGTACCATCTGTAGCAGGAGGCTCCTGAAACAGCCAACTGATATGACTTAAAGCTTGTATGAAACATTGGCATGAAAGTTTATGTTATAGAGAAGAAAAATGTGGGATAAGAACAAGCACACAAACAACAGAACAAACTGACCAACACGTAACCACAGTCAATGTTCATCAATGCTGATCATACGGTAAAAGTATGATTCGCGTATAGCTAACCCTTGTAATATGTAACCCTGAGTGTCTATGTGTTGGATCTCTCTCACAGGTCGTCCTATAGTGCTGTCTCAGACAAGCCAGGTGCTACAGATCCAGACACCACAGACCATCACCAGCAATGTGGTTGCCATGCCAACACTCAGCCAGGACAGGCCTATCCCTGTCGCTGCTCCACCAGTGGTCTCCGTCGCACTTCGAACCCCTTCCTCAGATGATGATGTGAGTTACTTATGTTTTCCTGAGATGAATGTCAATATGCTCGTAAAGTTGCACTACATATAGACGAAAACCTGGCAAAGAGTCAGCGGCAAATGTCCACCCCTGTATTTATAAGCAGTTATTCAAAAAGTGTAAATATAATTTAAAAAAACTTAAAGACAAAAATAAAATAGAAAGCTAATTTTGTTACATTCTCATAGTCTACTTTGTCTTGATTGGTTGATGTTGGGTGCTAATTACCCAGCACACTTGATATTTTATAAATTTAAAAATGTGATTTGATCTTACAATGTTTTCAGTCCACTTACTTTTTCTTTATCTGCTTTTCTATGGTTACAAAATGCTGTGAAATCAAGACAGTAGGATTAAATACAGGCACATACCTGATGAGTAGTGGCATCATGGACACCTGATTGCCCAAATAAACTGTCGACCACTGTGTTTGAGTAGGATGTCAAACTTTTTAGAAGCACATGTGACTCTAATTAAGCCACAGCGATAGGTCTGCTCTCGGAGTCTCTCTCTCTCTCTCTCTCTCTCTCTCCTTCTATTTGTGTCTCTAACCTGTAGGATTTTTGGCTCATAAGATCCTCTTAAATTCCCACCCTTTAATTTGCCACCTAACTTAAAATGTGCCAAAGCAATTTATTAGACAGAGCGTCCTCATTGGAATAAATAGCATCTTCAACATTTGTGTTTGTATGTGTGGGTGGACATGTGAGGACTTGCCTGTGTGCACTTGCATGCAGCTGCATGCTTATAAGAGGCCACATGGGCGTGCATACACTTACCCACCATGTAACTATGATGTTGTGGTTGCCATGTTCACACTTGGGCTGGATCTTGTCCAACGTAAATGCTCTCATATTACCCTCTTTTTTTAGTATTTATTTTTATTTCACAAGCCATTGACTTTGACTTCTAGGCATAATATGAAAATAAAATGTTGAAGGAAAAAGTTTATATCTTTTTTTTATGTTGGTGAATGTATTTTTCCACACTGAGGGAAAAGTCATTACACTGTATGGACCATGTCAGTCTGTAAAGACCCAAATGACACTTCTCTAAAGTGAATAAATAGCAGGAATTTTATATATACATTCATTATATATGATTCACTCAGTAATTGAAAGATAGTTCCTTAGTAAGAAAAACAGCAGCATGTTCAGATGATGTCATTCCGACTTTTCGACATGCAAACTGATGTTTTGTGATTGAAGTTTGCTTGTATTTGTTCTGACTCTTAGAGGGGAGGCATCTGTTTGTCGGTTCCTTTTTAAAAAATTTAATTGCATCTTTCATTTTAAATGATTGTGATTTTTATCACAGTGAATCTTGAACCTTCACAATACAGTCGTGGAGCCACAAACAACCAACGGATAATCATTATCGGCCTCTGCATTGTTTGTACCTGTGGGGGTTATTGGAAAGATAGACGTGTTATATAATTTCAGTTCAGACAGTGTGAACAGTGTCACAGAAGGACACTGCTCTCTGTGTGGATGACAGAGATCCCTGTGTGTGTTGCATTCAGAGGTGATGTCAGGACAGCTGCAGCGGACAGAATACTCCCCCACAACAACACGCAGAGGGAACACACACAGTCTCCTGACCTTCAGTCGATCTCCTCACACACTCATTTCTCGTAGGTCTGTGTCATGACAGCACAGGATGGCACAGAGCTTATAAGGTGCTATTAACTGCAGCAGGGACTGCCCCAGAGATTTAAAAGTTAAAAAAGAAAACTCAATTATAGTTTGTTTAGCTTATTGTACAAACTTGTGGTCTTTCAGTAAAAGCTGCCCATCTTTTGTGTGTGCTGGCCTTATTTTGGGTGGGAGAGTCTGTTATATTCTTTTAAAGGCTTGAGGCTTGTTTGTTGTTCTGATGTCTTTCTCTTTGTTGCTTGAATCCTCATCTAGTTTGAACTGTCAGCCTCCGTTACGCAGGCAGGGAGATGCTGTGACTTTCAGCAACTTCAGTGTTGTTTCAGGCTTCGATCTCGAACACAACAGTTCCTGATGGCTTGCTCTTGTCTGACCTTTTAGTTAGTTGAGAAACACGGTCTCCCTTCCTCTTCTGTCTTGTTGTTTTTTGTGAGCAGGACTTCCACATTCACAGTGTTTCACTTTCAGAAAATGTTTCATTTGGATTTTTTAATTATGGAGAACCAGATGTGTCACTTTGGTGTCACCTAAATCGTCTGTAGCAATTTCTGTGGTGACACTGGAGCAACCACAGAAAATGGATCCAACTCCCAGCTATTATCATCTTGTGTGACCCTGATGCATTACTCATGAACACCAAAGAACATTAGTCATAAACGAATGTCAGAACTCTCCATTTTACCAGCCTGCTTAATTTATCTTGACATTAACAATGTTTTCCATCAGGCTTTTTTTAAATGATGAACCTCAAATGAAATTTCACAAGTGGTTGTTGTTTTGTGAACGGTAATGGTTGACCTCTGGCTGTAAAAATAGTCGGCCCCTCACAAGGGCCACGAGGAACTCGTCCAATTATCATGGGCATAATTGAGTCTGGAGAAGCACTTTCTGTGCCAGACCTTGAGAGAAATGTCAAGGAATTCCAACCCCCAGAGGCCAAAACAAATATGTAAAGCTAACCAAGTCAATAAATTTTACAATAGGTGATTAAGGGGGAGGGACTGTTCACATTAATTGCGAGGGGGGGAAATAAAACTGGGTTTTTGGAGCTTATACCTCAAGTTATTTCTCACTAAAGAGCAGTGAACGTTAAGAAAGGACACTGTAGTCATAGTACAGCATTTTAGCATCCTAAAGGGCAAATATAGCTTTTTTTCTTCCTTTTTGTATTGTAAAGGCAGAAAAACTACAATTAAAATTTCAAAAATATCAGCTATGCAATGATTCAAATGGACCTTAGAGGTGTTTCCGCGGCCCACCGACAAACTCTTGAGCCGTGTCATGCTGTGTATGAGTGCTGCAGCTGTGTTCACTTTATAACCTCACTGTGGTTCAGCCGCAGCGCAGTGGTGGACTTGATGGGCTGGGGGATGTGTAAAATGCCTGTTATAGATGGCATGCCTGTGCCAGGTGTTGCTGTATGTTATATGTACAGTATGTCTCTTTGTGTGTGTGTGTGTGTGTGTCACTGTACATGTTGTTTATGGTACTGTATTTTGGCCTATAGTTAGCTTGTATAAGCCTGGGTGTTAAACGGCTGCTAACGATTACATGCTTCAGACAGGTGTTGTGCAGGATGAAGCTTTTTGCGACAGCTGTAAACAGCCATCAGGGATTGGGTCACTGTAGTGTAATGGGCTCCTACACAGCCAGAGATTTACCTCTGTGTGTGTGTGTGTGTGTGTGTGTGTGTGTGTGTGTGTGTGTGTGTGTGTGTTAGACTGAAAAACAGTCAAGCCTTGAATTGCAGGCCTCAGCAAATCGTCCCATTAGTTGGATGGGAGGATTTAAAGGAGGGGACCCCAGGAAAAGCTTGCTGTGATTCTGGATAGAACGGGTCGCCTTCATCTAGGCTTGAAGTTGATTCTTTTATGCTTTTAGTTAGCAGTTGAGTCAGAGGGGGAAAAAAAAAGTCACCTCGAGATATTTCCTGGATAGCTACAAGCGAGGTTGATTAAAAACATTACAGCTATCTAAAAGGTTACATCAGACTGCTCTGGATTCTTCACAGAATTTTCACTTTTTTGTCTCATTATTCAAGAATAACATAGCTGTTAGGGGTGTAACAGCATTACATCTTATTGTTTTTCATCCAGTATTTGATTCCGTGACCATACAACAGTTTGAAAATATGTTGAATGTTTCAGCTTAATGGGTTTTGAGCTCATGGTTTTTTTTTTTTTTCAACACATGTGCTTGCTCTTTTGTGCTTTTGTGTAATATGATGCAACAGGAAAACTACTGTAAATGCATCAGGAAAAAATCCATGGTTTGAATGCAGTGTCAGATACTAAGCTTTTACTAAGTTTAATGCTTATTGGCAATGCAAGGCAGGAAGGCAGTCCTATTTTCTGTATCGAATGGGGATTTTTATTGATTAATTTCTCAACAAAACAACAGTTAAGTAAAAAAATAATCAGGCTCTGCACCTTCATGTATAACCCACAGCAACTGTAGTAATTTCACTTATGTTCTCTGTGGATTTTAAAATGCAGACATGATTAAATGGAGTGGCTGAGTGAATTGGAACACAGAACAACTCTTAGTAAGAATCAAATATCACAGGTTTACACTTGCTTCACCTATGGAGCACAGACCACAGTTATAGGTGATTTATGACCTACAGTAAAATCGGGTGACTTTTTCACCCTGACTTGTTAAATGTAACCCCCCCTCCATTTGGATGGGCTTTGGATGTTGAATGGAAAAGATGGAAAGAGTAGACCCTCAGCAGACCTTGATGCTTTCGCCGTGGAGAAGTAGTTGAGCAGGAATTCTTCCCTTCACTAACACCCTGTAGCATAATCATAAAATAACACATATTCACACCCAGGACTGCTCAGTACACCAACAGCTGTCTGCAGCTGGCCACTGTGCAGCTCTGTATGAGCAGCTGGGGGCATGTGCCAAGCTTATGGTCACCTTAGCAGTTTTTTTTTTTTCTTTTTTTTTTTTTTTTTTTCTCATTGACTTTTCCCACCGACACTTAAATAGTTTGACTTATAAACAATGTTAGTGTTAGCCTCCCACCCATTCATGTGGCTTTTATTGAGAAATGCCACTCTGCCATTTTTTGCCCCCTACCCCATGTTTCCCTCCTCGGCCTCATTGTGGTGCCGATGTGACGTCCCCCTGCTCTCCACTCCCTGGTAACTGCTTACTTGCAGCGTTCCCAGGCTCAGTCTAGTGGCACAGCTCCCAGATCTGGGCTGGGAGACAGAGGGGTTTCTCAGGAGACAGAACACAAATACAGGGATCCAAATAACTTAATCACCAGCGGGGCTATTAGGCCCAGGATCCTAGAGTGTTACCCCAGGGAGGGTGTTTGTGTTTGGAGAGGGCAGCAGAGGGGTAGCAGGGGACTTCATGAACAATGAAGGTGTCCAGGTAATCACAGCCATCGGTTGTGTTAATTTGCTTTTGGTCATGTCAAGATATGTGCTGTTTGCGTTAGCGCGCAGCACTGTGATTTCGGTTCTCACCTCACTGACCTCTGGTGGAAATAAATCCCACTGCTCATGCTTACTGGAAACAAGCTTTGAACTGCTCTTATTTATTTATTTAGTCGCTCATTTATTTATTTTCACTTACATTATTTTTATATTTTTTGAAATATATGAGAGATATGAAAGAAAGCCTTGCACAGACATATCTAGGGAATCTAAACAGAAAAATGCAGAATACCATCTGTTTATTTGCAGATGAACTTGAGCATGATAGACTCTAATTACAGCGATTAAGACCGACTATGGCTGGACTTGTTTTTTTTCCATCCAGACCTATAGCATACATAGTGCACCAGTGTTTATGTATCTCCAATGTGAACCCATTTCTCAAGGAGTGACACACTCCATAAACACATCCCTCTTCACGTATAGAACAGAGGCATTGCATGAGACCCACTGACCTCTCAGAGTATGTCGGTGTAAATATTTTTAAGCAGAAGCTTGATCGCGTGCACTTAAAGGCTCTTTAGAGCGATGTTAAAGGCATGATTTGTTGCAGAGGTGTCATTAACCTCGCGACACATCTTGAACATGTCTATTTATTATTCTGTCACCGTAGTAAACTAGAGCATCAGCAGCCAGGGAGTTCTCCTGGTGAGAATAACAAAGTGGCCCCTGGCTTTTATGTCAGACTTCCCTTCCTTTCTTCCATTTACTTTCTCACTATGCCATCTGTCTTTTTACAGGATGTTTTTCTGTCATGCAAGCGTCTCCTTCTCAGACATCTTGTCATCTTTCACTTCTTGTTTTAAGGAGTTTGTTCAGGGTGCAACATCCTGAGTCTGAATGACTGGGTGATGTTAAAGCTCTAGTATGGAAGCAGCAGTATATATAAATATACTACTATACTACATAATACTTATCTGTACTATGTTGTTTCACATAAATATGTGTGTGTCAGTTTTTCCTACTTTGGCTCATGTGAATGAAAAGCCAAGTGAACCAAATTCCCTTGAGTGCATGGATAAACATGATGTCACACTAGTGAGAGAAACCTATAATCTACAGCCCAACAGGTGGCTCAGTCATTTCACAGCGTTCTCACAATAACCACCCCCTTTCCTGTTTGGATAGGTGTCGAGTGGGTGAAGGATGAAATAGATGTCTTGACATTAGTAATAACCTTTGCCAAATGTTATTCTTGTGTCTTTGTTTGTGTCTCCCTCACTTCAGTCGAAGTTCTCCCAGAGGCAGCAGCGCATGATAAAGAACCGCGAGTCAGCATCCCTGTCTCGGAAAAAGAAGAAAGAGTATCTGCTCTCGCTGGAGGCTCGCCTGAAAGTGGCGTTGTCTGAGAACGAGGTGCTCAAGTGTGAGAATGGCAACCTCAAGAGACAGCTGGAGGGCCTGCTGAGTCAGGTGAGAAACTAGAAGCTACGGAGTAGCCTACACTTCTGCACGGATAAGGGTGGCTGTGCACAGTCGAAATGCTTCAAGACTGAAAAGTAACACAGCGAAACTTGTGAGGAAGTTAAGAAAGAAAGCCAATCTATGCATTCATATATGATTTCTACCTGTGATTTGTAGTTTGTGATATAATGTGGTTCCTTCCTTTTCCCTGCAGAACACAGTACTAAAGTCAACAGCACCCAAGAGGAGAGCTGTGTGTCTCATGGTGGTTTTGGTGTTCCTCGCTCTCAATGTTGGACCAATGAGGTGAGCGTGTGACAGTGGATGTCTGTGTGCATTTGAGTAACGTGATTTAAGCTTAACGGCTTAAATTCAGTTCAAACCATAAGATTGAAGCAAATCCTGAGGCTGTACTTGTGGATGTACAAGTATTTGATTACTGGAGGAAAACAAATGGGAAGCCCCATGACTCATTGCGGGAAATACGCCTGTAATGTAAGACATTGTGCAAAAAAAGTTTATTGAAAACAGTGCAGAACATTTCCCATTGAAGCAGTATGTTCTTTTTATTATCAGAACCTACTGTATGTATATCACAGTTGCCAAAGTTATTAACACATTGGCCTAAAAATAAAAGTTGACAAATAACTCTCTGACTATCTTTTCCCCACTAACTGGCTTGTAAATATTATTATTATTAAAGAATAAGAGTTAATGCAGACTTTGTTTCCTTGTGGTACAATCCAGAATAATGTAGTCCGGTAAAACAGGCGACAATTAATAGTTCATCCACGCTGTATTGCTCTTGTGTGTATACTCCAGTCCTCTGATGTTGCTGCCAGAGTTTATAGGACCTGGTGACTAATAGGTGAATAAGCCTTGAAACAACCTTCTAAGCTGGGGGGGGGATAAACATTCACCACTTACAAATCTAGAAAACAATAATTTATGGCTACAAAAGAAATATAAAACATTTGTATGTGGCAGTTTTTCTTACCTCTCCTTGTAAAATTAACAATTGTGACTAAATAAAGACAAGTTATATAAAACTACACTGGGGGAAAAAGAGCTCGATTCCACCCAGCTAGCAGATGGGGGGATTGTGTAACACCTCAAACTCAAGCTGGCAGTCCACCTCCAACTGTAACGACTGAATCTGTGTTCTCATGTTGTAAAAATGTTTGTTTTCTCATGGGAATAACTTTCTCCACAAGGATGCAAGCATCTACTTGTTGAACTTGTTGGCTTTGATAATAAGCGTGTGCTCTGTGCTGGGAATGTGTTCTGTCAGTGCTTCTCTAGAGCTTAAACATGAAAAAGGTTCTTGGGACCCATGAATGAGTTTGCTTTTGCGACTTGAGCGTATTCACAGTAGCTAAACTCTGTGTGTGTGTGTGTGTGTGTGTGTGTGTGTGTGTGTGTGTGTGTGTGTGTGTGTGTGTGTGTGTGTGTGTGTGTCTCTCTCTACCTGTGATCACATCTTTGTGTTTTGTGTTCAGGCTCTCCTTTGGAATGTAAAATATGCCCGCTTTTGAGTTCAGATCCTTTGAAATGAAAATGCCACTCAGTGCAGTAATACTGTTGAAAGAGACTGTGTGTATTATTGCTTGTGTGTGTGCCCCGGCGTGCTTTGGGTTATGCAGTCTAGATCAGAGTTCAGATTCTGCTGCTTGGCTAAAAACGAAAAACCCTCCTGTGCACAGGATGTGGGCCACATGGAATTCGGTGGTCATTTCAGTCCAGTACCAAGTTCTTCTCTTTAGTTTGTTTCCTCCATCCCAAGTGTCCTGATTTTACCTCACCTGTCTCCTTTCCTCCCCTCACCTGCCTTGTGTTTCATCAGTTTATTTCAGGGTGGCCCAGGCTCCAAGCTGGAAGTTGTTTCCATGCCGCACAGCAGCAGACACCTGCTGGGTTTCTCCCAAGAGGCAGAAACTCAGATAGTGATGGGCCCCGAGCCCCTCGGCAGCGGCCCCTCTGACGTGGCCGACAGGTAATGAGCTCAACCCCCACGACACCTTTCACAACGCTGCATTTAACCACCACGTAAGCGGACCAGGATGCACCTGTGCCTGGGCTCAGTCTGAACTGGTACAGCTCATTACAGCACGTGTAAACACATGCGCCAGCAGATTACCAACTCTGTCCAAACGAATGCCTTTCAGATTGCCTCCAGGCCTCTGGCTAGTTGGCCAGCAGTTGTGCTTTGAGTAACAAGGTGGGAAATTGGGGTCAGGCCTTGTTTGACATGCAGCCTTATAATGCTAGTAACAGTTTATTTTTATAAAGGGTTATATGTTTTTTTTTCTTTTTTTAAACTCACTAGAGGCCCAGCAGTCTCATTTGTAAATTGCATAAATAACATTCTCGTTGGCTACGTTACCTGCACCCCCATGTCCTGAAAATGATGTTGTGCATGGTGGTCAGAGTGTCTGATGTCTGCGTGGCATTGCTAGCCTGTGTTGTGTCAGATCTCTGCGTAGGGTATGTCACGTTAGTGCAGACCATTCATCTGCAGTATCAGGTTTCCAGGCAGCGCACGCAGGAAGGAACACATTAGCTTTTACAAAAGGGGTGACAGCACCAAACACAGCAGAGCAGGGGGAGGATGGGGGAGATATGCAACCTAATCTTGGGGTTCCACTGAACAGGAAGGTGTGTGCATGGGGAGGTTAATATGAGCCCCTCAGTTAGTTATGATCAGGCCTCTGTGCACTGACATGTTGCCTCGCGGAACCATTTCCAGGACACTTAGAGACGAGAACACGAGGCATAGTAGACATTTTGGCTCAGATCAGGGAGGCCCAGGGGAGGGATTACATCGGTGGCAGACGTTTTTCTTAACAAGCCCCCTGCAGGTGGGCGCTGACTGTGGACAGTCTACATCAGCACCTCAAGCAACATAATCATTCACTCGCAGAGAGATATAACAAGCTCTGCCACCTCTGCACATGTCAAGTAAAAATAAAACTCATTAGTAACCAGAGAAATTCAACGGAAAGATAATTGCCCCCACACTGAGGCTATGCTAGTTTCTTTATGGTGCCCTTTTGCTGTCCAAATTCACTCGTGACTGTTTCATGTCTGTCTGAGGGCAAACAGCCATGTTGGCGCTCAGTTTGCATTTAAAGCATATTCTCAACATGTGAGAAATATTTTTACCAGATTGTTATTTGAAATTGTTACACTAACTTCAGAGCATCTGGACTGCCTTGTAAAGTTATCACTGTGGACTCTGTGTTAACGGTCTCTGTCTGCCTCCGTGCCACTTATGATTTCACGTTGCCGGTCCTTACATACTTACACATTCTCGTGAGCACGATATCTTAGTAACGCCCTGAGGGAATTTCTTCAAATTTGGTACAAACATTCATTTGGACTCAAGGATGAACTGATTAGATTTTGGTGGTCAAAGGTCAAAGTCGCCATGACCTCACAAAACACGTTGTTGGCCATAACTCACAAATTCATACACTTAATTATGACACAATTTAATGCAAATGATAAAATGATGAAGTGATGACATTTTATATCCAAATGGTCAAAAAGTCAACTTCACTATGATGTCATAATGTTCTGTGAAAACACTTCTGGCCATTATTGAACACTGTAACTCAGGAACAGAAGCGGACTTGGTGACCATATTTCCTGCAACTTGGCTGGGTGGTGGAGGGATACAATTGCAAGGTGGTAATTCTAGTTGTGCCATGTTTTAGTTCTGAGGATAAGGCCCTGATGGTGGTGAAGGATCCCATCTTCCTCAGACCTCCTCCCCCCTGCCGGCCTTCTGTTAACAGGACCAAGTGCATTGAGTAAGCTATAAACTCTTTTATGTATTTCGTAGATGTTTTTCTTTCCTCTTTTCACATAAAACCACAAGATCAACTAAGTCCTGCCTAAAAGCTAAAAAAATACACTGTGTTAACTGTGAATGACAGGTTGGCCCATGAGTTGAGGGGCTGGGTCCACCGTCATGAAGTGCAGCAGACCAAATCCAGGCGCGTGACTAACAGTAATCACAAGCCCACCAGGACCATTCTGGTAAGTCACAGCAGCACAAATTGTAGAACAGGATAAGATACCTAATAGTCCATGCAAAAATTTACACTATGTTCAGTGTTGGCATTAAAACAAATCAAACTTCTCTTATATTTTTGGCCTTTACTTTCAGTGTAAATTGGGTTTTTTGGCAAACAAAAACCTCTCTTTCACCACTGATTTACCTCTCCTCACACCTTCCCTTTTTCTGCCTCTCATTTCTCTTTATTGGGCTGAGTTTAATCCGGCAGCCCTGAGAAAGTAAACACAACACTTAGAGGGGAGCTGTAGGATTAGTGCCCCCTGCTCATTTTTTCCCTCATTTTTTTTCAAATTCTGTCACAGTAGGTCCAATCTACCGAGAGCTGCCCGGTTAGTATACAGCCATTCTTCTTATTACTATAAACAGAAAGGTTTATAAATGTGTTTATATATATGTTGTGCTTATAAACATAACTACATCTATAAACCTAATAATATTTTGATATATGAAACTCTGGAGTAAGAGTCATTTTTAATAATTAATTATATTTCTGCTCATTTGAATGATTCTACATGCCGTTGTTTATAAGGCACTGTTTCACAAATAACTGTTCCTATCTGGTGTGAACAGGAAAAGCTTCATCCTAATGATTTCTGAACTCCATGTGATTTATTAGGAGAGGACCTTGGGACTGGAATGTGTGTGCTGATGTCTAGTTGTTTTGATATGATGGTCACTTGCAATGTTTTGAGTTGAGCCTGTGTTTATGTTTTATCCAGCGTTGCCAACATTTTATCCTGCTCTCTCTCTAATGGTTACTTTATGTGATTATAAAGCAATTATAGTTCATTCTCTGTCCGTTTTTTTCCTCACAGAAAACAGAGAATAAGGAGGCTGCCCAGATTTTAACTGTCCAATACACCGAAACTACTGAGGAAAAGTGAGTGAAGGCCTGCCGCAGTGCATTTATGTCAGATTCAAACACTAAATATTTTTTCAGGTTTCAATTTTTTTTTTTTCTTACAAACAATTCTCTTCTGCTTTTAAAGCTGCATCGAGCAGTGTCTGGCAACTAGAGGGCAGATGATACTGTAGATTTTAGAACAAATTCACAGCAGCTACTACTTGTGTGGTAAGCCACCGCTGTGTGGTAAACTAAAACATTGAGTGGAAACCTGAGTTGCAGACTGGAGTGTTTATTGTCAGCGGGATCCACAGGAGTAGATGACTGTAGTCCATTATGTCCATTATGTAAAGCAACTGCAGACATAACAAACTGGTATATGTTTAATTGTTTTAGAGTCAAATTTGATTACAGTTGATCCTCTATTTCTACATTTTTGGAGTTTGTCCATTTTTTGGTTTCTACAGTGTGACTGATTTATGACTGATTTTTTTTTTTTTTTTTCTTCAAGGATGACCCTTATACATTGCTTTAGAGGTTTGGCAGCCAGTAAGAACCCTGTCCGTGTGGTTTAGCTGAGACAGATGGAGTCAGTAGTTTTTATTGCCACCTACAGTTTTTTTTTTTTCTAGTTGTAAGTTTAGCTATGAAACGAATCTACGAGACAATACAAGAAAAATCCCTTTCAACACTTTGCCAGAACGAAAATAAAAAAACACACAGAAACATCCAATTTCAAGCATGATGCAATTTTGGTCTTTCATCCTCATATCTGTGACCTCCTCACTGCATCCATCATGTTTAGAACCATCCATGCAGACCTGATCACAGCAGTAGAGTCTGTGTCTAGTCTGTAGAAAGTGTCTGGATTTGGGTTAAACAGACAGATTTATCAAATAATACTCTAACCCTTTCCTTTTCTATCTCCCCATTTCTGAACATTTCTCTTCATACTTATCCACAATTACGTAATTCTTGATCTCCCCACAGGAGTCCCGGCAGTGAGCTGCAGGTGTACTACGCACCTCATCACACCTACAGTGACTTCTTTGATGAGATCAACCGTCGTGGGGACACTTTCTACGTGGTGTCTTTCCGCAGGGTAAGTTTAAACTTGCCTGGGGCATGACGCTGATTTGAGAGGAGAAACAGCTGCTGGTCTCCACACAAAATCTGACACAGTGGTTGATTAGACTAAGACTAATCAAATTTCATTCCATTTTTGTCTGTCCTGAGATTTCCTTTTCCCAAACTGACACTAAAAAGTGACTGATTAATTGTAGTTTGAGTCACCTATGAATCATATATTATATACAATAGGTCTTTTCCTCATCAGGGTGGGTTGATTTGAGAGGAAAGTGCAGGGTGGGGGAAGGGATGAAATGCACATGCCCAAGGGTGTAACGACTCCTTTTCCAGTCCAATTTGTAATCATCGTGACCATGTTTTAGATTTCTAGGCATGACCATTTGTCATTGTTAATCTGTTTGGTCTTTATTCATTTGACCATTTTTCCACATTTGAAACGCCAAAGCTGTTTTTAATTTTCTGTCTTGATATAATTGATTCACAGACTGATCATCTTCAGAAAGAGTTCTTTGATCAGTTTGGTTTTGTTTCATTTGAATCCCTTCATTTCTTCAAAAAAATATATATTTCTAGAGCTGTCAGCCTTAAATCCTTTTGTTCTCAAGTGCTAACCAAATAAAAAAAGAAAACAACATTGCTGGGGGAAACTTTTCCCTTAGAGTTTTATCCATTATTCAATATGTTTTTCATTATTAAAAGAACTTGCAACTTCATCTATTGTCACTAAAATGTGCCAAAAAACACACATTCTTCCAAAGTTGTCCAAAATATATTAGCTAACAAACAACCTTGTAAACCTTAATCACCTATTGCTGATAACACATAAGATATGTTTCTTACCAAAAATACATTTAGTCCCTGTTTAAAAGAGCTGGATTGTATTTCATATCACATTCACAATCTCAAGACACTCAGGGCGATGTTAAGCTTTTAAATCCTCAGGATTACGCAGTGGGTGGGAGTTTTGAAGCATGTGGTCAAAGATCAAGACCCCTTGTCACCAAGCAAGTGACAAAGGTCTGTCTCTGAGTTGGCATGGTGACAGCAGGGACAATGGTAGCAATGTTGTACCCGATCTGCGGGCCTCTGCAGGTCAAGTAGCCGTCCTTCAGTTTCTAGCAGCTTTGTGTTGTGGTGGAGGAGTGAGGTGTTATTGTTTACCCAAAATAAAAGTAGTATCAAACTTTGTATCTTGAAATGAAAAATTCACATTACAGGGAAAAAACATTTCATCTGATGATCTTAACGGTCAAACAAAAAGTGTAATTCTTACTGACCTGTTGACAAAAAGTAAGGACAATAAGCTTTATAATTATTTTCAAGTCTTGATTATCTTAATATGAAGATGTAGAGCTGTAGTTGATAATATTTTCATTATTGCTTAATCTGCTGATTATTTTCTCATTTAACTGAAGCCATTCAGTCTGTAAATGTCAGAAAATAGAGGGAAATTCCAAAGCCAGAGATAATGTCTTCAATTTGCGTATTTTCTCTGGGTAACTGGGTAGATATTCTGTTTACAATCACTTAAGGAAACGATCAAAATCTTCACAACTGAGAAACTGGAACCACAGAATGATAGGCATTTTTGCTTGAAAGAAACAGCATAAAATTGGTATCAAAATAGTTTCTAATTAATTTTCTTTGGTTGATGAATCGATAAATTGTCTCAGCTCTCTTTTCCTCTCCTCCTCTCTCCTCCTGCATCCATTACTACACGCCTGCTCTTTTTGGATGTTATTTTTACGGTCATTAAGTGCTGAAGTGAATTTATCCTGGCTTTAGTAAGCTGGAAAGAGTTTGAGTAATCAAAGATGCATTGGATGTGACAAAAACATGGTAAAAGACACAGTCCATGTAAAGAACATAAATTATAGACCTGTTATTTAGTCATTCTTACAGACTTTTATTAACTTTTCTCATTCACTTTATTTGCTTGTATTTTGTTTCCTGGGTTTCAGGGTGTGTGTGTCTGCAAAAGTGAGTGTGCTTTTGGTTTTTTTTTTTTTGGTTTTTTTTTTTTCTTTTTGTTCCCATCAGTGTGTTATTACAAGACTGTCGAAGCTCTGGATTAAATTTGGAATTTGTTTAGATTTTAAAGCCAATCACTACCAATTTTGACTTTTATCCCTCCAGGCAAAAATTTTTCATAAAGTTCATCATGGCCTGTTCTTGCCTTGGCCAGTAGCTGAGGTCACTCTCTGTAGTATGTTGCAAAGTCAGACATGGTCACACTTAGGTCAAGGTTACTTTAAGCCCACAACAGATACATTACCACCTGTGGCTTTGTTTAAGTGTGAAATGAGGTGAGGTGATGGAAATCGTAACTCAACAAGACCAAACTGTGAAACCGCTCTTACTCTACCGTCATTTTGCGGTCTTGCCTCACTTCTTGCGCTATGTTAGCACCTGTGGCTTTATGTAAGTGTGGGTTGGGGTGTGGTGGTGGAAATACTGGTTGCTTTCACTGTGGACCGTGTCCAAGAAGGATTAAGGAAAATTCACCTGCTGTCATGGCAGCTTACAGCTGTTGTGTTAGCTTGACAAGCTCGTCTGTCTCCTCATGATTAGCAATAATGTGGTCGGTGTTTTCCTACCTCCCACCACTCTCCAGGCACTGTCAAGACACCCTCTCATTCATTTTTAGCATTATAATACTCCCTTTGGTGACGTATAGCTTATCCCTAATGCTGTGTGTCACATGAAACCACAAGATGACAAGACGCAGTTCTCATTTGCACAAGACTTTGAGAGATTGATAACCCTGTATAATGAGTCATTGCTCCATCCTATCTTCTCACTGTAATCCCTTTCTGAACCTCAGACCACACTCCCACCCGTCATCACCTTAGCACCCCTCATTTTTCATTTTACCCAGACCGAGTTTTGCCGGCCAAGAGTGATAGAGTTTTCAGTTGGTCTCTTGGGAATTGGAAAGCCACAAAAAGCTCCATTCGTGCTAATGATGGAGACCAAACCATGGGTGTTACCTGTCATAATTTACATTTCTCAAAGGTGCTTTTTGTCCAAAATTTCAGTAACTAATTTGTCACTTCATAGTAAAGTTCTTAAGTAATACTGATCGTTTTAATGTTGCAGACAGACTTTGCCTTCACACTGAGAGAAAAGTATCTTCTGATGTCCCATCTCATTTTTAAATTCCACTAAGTCCTCGTCTGGATTAATTCAGTTAATTCTTAATTTCTCCAGTGATTTGTAGCAGAAATTCCCTCATGCTGAGTTCATTCACTTGTTGCGGTAGAGTCTAAGAGGCTTTTAAGATACTTTGTTTTGTTTGCCTGTTGTGTTGCCTTGAAACATTCAATAGATTCATTCTTTAATTTTCAGATACTGCAGGATTTCATTCACCAATCTTATTACTTTAGTTAAATGATTTAGGTCATACTTTTTGAATCTGTTATTCAAGCTGCCGCTCAATGCCACCCTCACTGTGTGTGTATGCACGTGTGTTTGCACATTAGCATTCCTCTCCACCGCACCTCCTTCCAAGAGGAAGAGTAAAACTTTTCCTCCCATTGTCTAATGAGTTGGACAAAAGCTATTTTTAATAGCTCCAGTAACTGAAGTACTTTTCTGGTAAATGCCATTTTGATCTCAGACTTCTAGTGGATTAACAAGTACAATAAGTGCTTCAAAATGGCCCAAGGTGATGGCATTGGAACTAGAGTGGTTTTAGTTGTTTAGGTGATGTGGTGAGGCATGGTAAAAGTGTTTTGTGATGAGACAGGGCTTGGACCTTTTAATCTTCCCAGTTGACTGTTGCATCACTGATAAACTGTAGTTGTTAGCGTAACCTCCTCAGTAGGCCTGCTGGAAAGAGTTATGGCTTCAGTGCCAAATCTTGATGAACACCTGGCAAACGCATGCACCCGACCACTTAATTTGCTTCCAGCTAGCTGTATTTTCCTCTTGATGACTTTCTTCTCTTTGCTCCTAGGATCATCTTCTACTTCCTGCCACCAACCACAATAAAGGAAGTCGACCCAAGATGTCTGTGGTGTTGCCAGCCATGAACATAAATGGTAAGTGCTGCAGCACAGACACAACAGTTGGGGAGTTTGGTCACTCAACATAATGTAACAGATGCAGGGCAAGCTGGGAGCAGATTCAGAAACACGTCTCCCCACAAGAATGCATTTCTTGTGCCTAAGACACTTGTAAGGAAAAAACCTCTAGGACCAAAATAGAGCACTTTTGCCGTTTAAGCCTATTAAGGTGATACTGATCCTTTTTCTTCTGTAATGGTATCTAGTTTTTTAGAGATTATGTTTCCCCTTTAACTTAAATGAAATGTTCTTTGTAGCTTTTCTGGCATCTTGTTAGTAGATGATGTTTGCTGCTTCACTCCCTCTGAGCCTTTTGTGCTGTCTGTTATGTCCTTCTTCCTTTTACTACATCTTTATTTAGCAATGCTGTAAAGTGTTTGTACAGCCACTGACTGAACCACATACAGACACAGACACAAACATAAAAATGTGGTTATTTCCTGTTTTCCTTGATTTTTGGGCTGAAAACAATGAAACTGGGGACTGGACAGAGACTTGCATTTTGTTAGATTAATTACTAGGAAATGTATAAAGATATATTTATTATTATTTTGAAGATGGAATATTGTTCAGAAAAACATTTATAGAATGCCCCTCGTGCCTGAAATCCACTATTTATACACCAGTTTTTATTAACAAGGACAAAAAAATGGTACTAGTACAAACCATCAAAGAAAAAAAAAACACATCCGGACTTTTGGTTCAGTCCAAACTGTGCCACCTACAGGCAAGAGAAATAATAGCTTGTGCAGCTTTGACACACCTGCTACCTGCAAGCAAGACTGAAAATATAAGCACTCCGGTTTGAGCACACCAGACAAACCATTCACTGTCACTGTTGCACAAAGTAGCTGCCTGGCAGTGGTTAAAAAGTCAGATTACCTTCAGTCAATTACAGGACCCCCCTCAGAGTGGTGAGCAGGGACATTGCTCATCGAGGTTGTTTCATTTTCTCTTAAAGAATACAAGTGCTGTCCACAGCTTGTCAGTGTGGGTGGCAGTGAGAGTGTACTTTGGGAGGTGGTTTAGACCAGCCCATTTGAGAAGCAATCACCCGTTTATTTGACCTCCTGCCCTCAAAAACAAACCCAAGCATTTTAACACCAGTATACATGAAGAATGCCTCAGTATCTGAACACTTGATCAGCAAAAACCTTGGACTACCATTGGCGCCTTTGCTGCCAAACTGTTATCTATGAATCATTTAACTGTACACATGTTCTTGATTTGAATGAGCTCAGCATAACTTTTCTCCATGGCCCTCAGATCTGCTGGATTATCAATGCAGCATTTCAGAGTCAGGTCATCAGAGGTTTCAGTGGAAAGAAGTCTTATATGTCCAAACACTGCTGTTAATTATCAGGTGGCTTGATTTTCATATTGCCTGCAGGACAGTGAACTGAAAGGAAACCTACCCAAGAGGAACCGTTTATGTAGGGTGTGAGCAATTAGGAAGACAGCCTGTTGTTGTTATTGGCTGTTTAACTGGCATGTTTTTTATCAGAAATCCTCTTGTTCTTCCGATATCTTCCCGTCTGTCTGGCAAAGCACCAGCAACAAATTTGATTAGTTTTTCAACCAACTCTGAGAGGAGTGAGTCAGTGGAATATGAGCCTCTTACTCAGCATGGAAGACATGGCTATTGGGTAATAAAACTTTTTTTTTTCAGGGGGTGGTGGTGGGGTGGTGTTAGAGATGAAGATTGATGAAGGTAAACATTGTTCTTGGTTGGTCTTGTCAGGGAGGAATGTTAAGGTCTGTGCCGGTCAGATGGCCCATTGAAATAGCAGCAAATAGTGAAATCCAAGACCTGCATTCAGCTAATTGTTGAAATGGCCAAACAAAGGTGGCATTCAGGGGGCGATATCAGGTCTGGAAAGAATCTCAAGGAAGAGGTCTTCGATTTGCACGATCTGTCATTGATGCTCGCCATCGGCCACAATTCAACTCGAAACATTTTGTTCTATTGTGCTTGTACTGTTTCCTGCTCGTTTCAGGCATTAGTGTGTTTGCATCAAATATGTTGGCTGGATCATGTGGTGTCTTTTAGAGAGAGGGCTAACACCAGTTTTATATTAGCACAGATTCGTGTTCAGTAGCTTTTCAGATGCCACATCTGCTCCTCCGGGTAGATCCTCATTGACCTGAGAGAGAGGACTGGAGTTAAAAACGGCTGACAAAGGATGGTGGTGATTGCCTTGTAGCACAAACCTGCATGGTCCTCCCCCCTGTTGCATATTTAACCCCATATGTCACACAGATGACAGCCTTCAAGTAGCATTTTAGATGTATGTTGTCTTTGTTTGAAATTGTGAAGTGATTAAATGCAAATGTGCATATTTAGATGGGTGAGACCCATAGAAAAGCAGAAACACTGTCCTCTTTCTGGAGCATGAACGCTCGGCAGCGGAGGATAATTCTTTCCAGCTTCCTTCTTGTTGCACTCCTTTAGGAATGCCTTCCTTCTCCAGTCACTAAATGGTTTTCATCTGGAGGAGGTGAATAGACTCTGCTAATCTGAAGTGATCACTTGGTCTGTCTTGGTCAATAACCAAACGTCGAAGATAGAGACTTTGATGTAAGCCGTCGTCTGTTTCTCTATTGCTACGTGTCCATGGTTCAGGGGTTCTGTTAAAGTTACTTGACCTTGACCTCCTTGATTCTCTCTGAAAACAAATCTGGCTGAGCAGTGGCTCCTTATAAGGACCGAAGGGTGTGTTTATTTAATGATCCGCTGAGTTTGAAAGTAGCTCAATCAAGTGGAAGCGACATGTTTGGAGGAGAGGAATGTTTTGCAGATGACATCATTTACAGGTGGATCAGCCGTGGGTCTGCAGTCTATTTGTACTGCTCTGAAATTGTACATGTAGAGGCAGCTTTCACTGGGGGTTCAAGGTAGAGCTCCACACCACTGAAGCAGTTGGGGATCAGATTTTCCAACTCTTCTAATCTAAACAGAACATCCCCACCAGTCCTCTGAAATAGAGTGCACTCTTACCAATGCACATGTTTAACCCTTGCCATCCTTAAATACCCTAAATAAAATTCCAACCTGTGCAAGTGCATTGCCTCAGCCAGTCAATGCTTTATATTTAAAGCTTGTTATTGTCCATGCTAGTTGCATGGTGATCTTCTTCCTTTAGTGTCTCATTTTTCCTGTTTTTCACTTAGTGACTAGATACCATTGTAGAATGTCCCACTCATTCATGTAAAAAAAACATTGGTGGAATTTTCTGAATGAAAAATTTGGCTGGAGTAGATGGTTATGTGAATGTTGAAATTGCCCAATTGACTTCCTATTAGACGAATGTATTTTTATTGACCCAAATCATGTCTTATAATTCTGTGATGAATTGCTTCCTGTCTCATAAAAAAAAAACAACTAATAAATAAAAAAAGCTTTCCTCATGAGTGTGTCCTCAGTGTCTGTGCCAGTCTGGCAGCCACCATCCTCCCTAGATGCACTCTCAGATTTCCTTAGATGCATCTTTGCTAGACATCGGGCCTTTATCAGCACACACCAGCTCACTGTGTCGCTGCAACTTTCTGGAACATCTCCAGATGGCACCAGTCAAAGGGGGAAGGAGACCATGCAGAGCAGGACGGTAGATTTGGCAGCCTCTTCAAAGAGCTGCTGTTTGAAGTTGGGCCTCGTGGCTGTGTGTTTGTGTGCTTCCTCTTCCACTGTTCAGACCTCTCAAGCAGTTGGCTGAATAGAAGTTAGACAGTTTCGTAATTTGGTGAAAGATGGATGTAAACAGTGCAGGGAATTAAATTTGAGTCTTGGATAATGGGTAGATTATGCCCCACAATTTACAATGTGCCTATTTTGTTGTGCTTACTTGTGCACTTACAAAATAATTATGGAGTACAGCAGTCTCATTAAGGGGTAACAGAACATGAAGTCTCAGAATATAGAGTTAACATATTCATCCTGCATTAATTGATGAGGTCCAATATTCACTTTCCCTTTATCTGTTTGTCCATCGTGTTCCACTACGTTCACCAGCTACTCTCTAACTTTGTCTGGGAGTAATAAGATGACCACTTATCAATTAACAATAACTTTAGTATGTGGAGCTAAATAATTATTAGATGGTAAAAACTGTGAAAGCATCCCACTGAAATGGCTGATTTGCAGATTTGGCAGGTCACCGTCAAATCCATGTGGCTCGGTCAAGTATAGTTATGGGTACTTGACTCTCTTGGTTATAGTAATTATGAGCTAAGTGCAAGATATGTGGGTTGTAATATGACGCACTGTCTGTTCACTGTTTACTTCTTTGTACTTGCAGAGTAAAGTCAAGGTATACCGACTGCGAAATCGCACAAAAAAATATGCAAAACAGAATCAAGCTAACTTTGCAGGCACTGGCCATCTCCAGTGACTACACACCCACATGGTGCTATGACAAGCCAACACTGCTGCATCTCTGCACTTCTTGTTAGGTTGTTTTTTATTTAATTATTTTGTACCTCCATTTTATTTCCGTTGCATTCATTTGCATGTGACACTTGTGCACCATGTGTTGGACTTATATTCATTATTTAATTGAAATGAGCTAACTGGTGGTAATGTCAGAGCAGCTTTTTTGTGTGTGCAGTGAATAGAATCAGCTCAGGAGTGACTTTGCAGTAATAACAGGACCTTGAACTGAGGGAGAACTAAATCAGTTATGATCTCATCAAGCTATATAGAGATACACGGGGAATAACTTTTCCAGCTCGACTAAGCCTAATTTGACATAGACGTGGCGTGACAAAGAGTTAAAATCCGAACCCAGAGGAAGATTTCCAGAGATGTCTGTTGAAACACTGAAGCCATCTGCAAAGTTCCAGTTTCTCTGCAGATGCAAAAGAGGAAGCTGAGCAGTAGATGAAGTCATACACAGCTTTAAGTCTACTAACCATCTAATGATATGAACATCCGTGGAATCTTCCTGGCTGTGGAAGGAGCCATTGTATAGTCTCTGTACAATCTGATAAACTCACTCTGCCTCCGAAGTATACTTCCATGGAAGTACTGCAGAGGGGCAGACGAAGCTGATGTCTTGCACAGGTGTCTGTGGAAAAAGACTGCAGCTTTAAACAACTTGCAGTGCTCTCAGGCATTTTAAAGACGCCTACAGCTCTATATCTGGGTCATATAATGGTGCACTAAAACAGGCTTAGGTGTGTTTGGCTTGTGTGCTCCACATGAGGAATGTTGCTATCTCTGGCGTACAAAAGAAACCACAAGTTTTTAAGTTGACTTGATGTAAATACAGGAGGGATCCATCAGCGTGTTGTTAATAGCTTTTTCTAGCAAAGAACTTTACAAGAGTGTCCACTTTAAAGGATCTTCTTCCCCCAGGCTGAGTAAAGTTAGGCTGTGGGAGACCACAAATGACGGAGCCTGTCTCAAGGCTAGCATCTTTTTCCAAACTTGAATTTCCCAAGATATAGCCTTAGTACAGTAATTGCTTGTTTGTAGGTCAAACCTCCAGATGACCTTGAAAATGAAAACGTATTTAATCTTTGATAACAAGCTTTGTGTTGATCACCATCATACTGTATACCATCTCCAGTCTCTGGGGTTTCTTCAAACACAATAGTCGGACTCACCAACATCGATCACTTACGGTTTCCTCTTTTCTTCTCTGAATGCAACAAGACGCCTGAAGGATCCTGACTCATCATCAGAGATCCCGCTGTCTCTCTCTCCCACACTTTTGCCAGGCTTTCTTTTCTCTAATGTGCATATCCTGCTCTTGTTTAGAGCTGTTTTGTTTATCTCTATGTAGGAGAACTCCAGCGTGTGACTCACCTCTGGACTCCATCTGTAACCAAGTCTCTGCCTTGCTACAGTTCTCAGCCCCCCCCCCCCCCCCCCCCCCCTCCAAACTGCCTTAAACAATACTCCTTTTATATTACTAAAATACTCTCTTATCACATCTCTCTACAGCAAACGCGGCCAAAAAACTTGCCAGTATTAATAATGATGTGGAGTCATATTTGCCAAGCCCTGTTTGTCTTGTGTTGAAGCTTTTACCATGATACAAATTCATATACACAAATTAAACTGGTATAACCTTATTTATACACTGATTGCTGCAACTCTTCTGTTCTTTTCCTGCCATTACAGACAGCGTCATCAGGGACAAAGAGTTCGAGGTGATGATGCAGATCGACTGTGAAGTAACAGACACCAGGATCCTCCACATCAGGTCTTCCACCATCCCACCTTTGCTCCGGGTCAACCACACGGACACATTTTATCAGCACTCCCCAACCGACAGCCAGGCCGTGCCTCCTGTCGGTGTGCTAATGGGGTCTGCCTAAGATCACCATCAGAACCAGCGTTATTTATAACTCCTCAACAAAACACATAAAGGCAAATGCAGGATAATATCTCTGCTCACTCTTTTTGTGTTAATGAATCATATTTTAAAGCTGGTGTGCTGCCACTGATTTTATGTTTGCGATTTAGATGTGAATGAATGTGCTCTCTAGAAATCCTTAGTCGTTAGTATGCAAAGGTAGCTTGAAGGTTGTCGGCACCAGTCAGCCACATTCTTTATTAGGACTGATGTTCGGAGGTTGTCTGTGATAGGGTCCTAGCAGACACTTGCTCCTTGTGTGGCAAAACTGACTTCTCTCTGTGACCCCAGATGCCCCACGTAAGGGTAATTGCTTAGCAGCACGGGGGAGAGCATTGAACCCTGAGTCACCTCGTCATAACACAAATACTTTTACCCCATAGCAGCTCTCTTCAAGTCTGCAGACAGAGCTTAGAAAACACATTGATATAAACCTAAGAATTACCTACTTCAAACCTCATATAAAGACAGAAATATACATTTGTGATATCTGTGTTTAGAAGCACAACAAATTCTGTCTGTATTTTAGCTAGAAAGTGGAGTGCTCTAATTGTCTTTCTTACTCAGTTTTAGTCTTTTGTAACTCTCTAAATAAAGCAAATTTTATTAGTAGACATGCCAGGTTAATTACAGGAGGCATTCAGTAAACTCAGGAAGTCAGGTGATCTGTGAAAGCTGACAGGCTACCCTCTAAGTTTTTGGTTGGTTTCCATTAGGTGGTCTGTTTTTAGCGTTGTATCGATGAAGAATTTCAGTTTTGGGTCTTTGCACTGTGCTTCACTTATATTAATGAACAGATTCAAATACTGTGCATATTTATTTCTTTTACAGTAATGGAAACTTCTGTGGTGTGTTGCAATTTGCTCATTTCTACTGTGAGAAACTGTCAGGATTTATTGATTTTTATTTTCTTCTGATTAAAATTGTTGGGAACTTTTTATTCTAATTGACCACAGAAAACTAAAAGACATGTTGTATGTAAAATATTACATGGTAGAAAGAAAACATACAGTAAATGTAGATACTGGAAGAGTTCTTTTGCGTCAGTTAAAAAAAAGCAGAAATTTTATTCTGAAAAAAATTATCGTCCACAAATTTGAAATCGCCAGTAGCAAAAAAAATGTTTGTATTTTAGAACCACTAGTCAAAAACATAGTTTGCATCCTGGCTTCTCCGTCCGCGGGTTAAATGGCACTTTTGTTTGGTGCACTTAAACCTTTACTGAAATTACAATCCATTGGAAATGTTTCCTTTAAAATGTAGATAGATTTTAGTGAACATTTGCACTATAAATGCAGAAACTGGGAAGTTCAGTTCTGGCTTTAAATGCCTTATTTTGGTGTGTCTTTAACCTTGTTTTGACTACCTGTAATTTGGGGTAAAATGTATATAAATTAAAAATAATAATAATCTATCATATAAAATAATCTATCAATAAAAATAATCATCATAATAATTTGTAAGTTTTTTCGTATTACTGGCCAGCTTCTGTATTTGTGGATAAAACTACATACTAAAAGTGCTTTCTTTTGTTGATTGTACAGATGGTTATGTTTTCACTTAACAGATGCCCATGACACATTCAGAAAAAAAACCCTTTATTGTTTTAACCCAGGCCTTCTGTGTGTGTAAATTTTCCCCTTGGTTTCAGAAATATATTTGATTCACCACATTGTTTTCACTGCACCCCAGTGTATTTGGGGACAAGACAAACTTTTTTTTGTGAGGGGTTTTTTTTTTATGTATTCTATTATTTGCATAAACCAAAATAAACACTGGATTTTCTCTAACTATACCTGTGTGTGCATCTTTTAGGCTGTTGGGGGAAATCCTATAACTCCGTTATTTTATTTTTTGTTCAACAAGTACAATAGATTGACTGTCCCTGTGTATTTTCTTACACTGTAACTCAACTGTAACAGTAAATTACAGGCTTGAATGCTCCCTCTGTCTTTTCCTGCCTGATTGTCTTGAGTCTTTCCTCAGTTTTCCAGTTGGACTGACACTCACAAGCTATAATCAAAGCCACTTTAGCATCAACAATGGTTAGCCAAACAAAGAAGACATTTTCCATTAGTATTTCCAAACTTTATTGCAGTCTCCTCAAAGCAGTCTGATATGAAGGGAGAAAGTGCTTTCACAAGACAAATGACCTGTGGTATATGATGCAAAGAAAATTTAAAATAATATAAAAATGAAAAAAATATAAAATAAAGCGTATAGAACAGAGAAATTGAATTTGTCCACAAATTGTAGGGATTTGTTCAAAAAGAAAGAAAGCGTTTGATTTTTTTTTTTTTTTTTTTTTTTGGTGAATTGCTTTGACCAAAACCATTGACTCCTTCTGACACCTTTCTACATTCATTTATCTCATAGGCCTTTTTTTTTTTGTTTGTTTTTTACAGCATTACAATATATACAGTACAACTTGATGTGTTGACTGAGGAATCAGGCTCAATTTTTCACTTATTTCAGGTAAAACTTAAAACATTCTTCATGAGAACAAAGTAATTTAATCACAATATACTTAAGTATATATGTACATTTGGCCCCCATTTGTCTCCATACTGAAGGCCATGTGGACTGATCTACAATCCATTCAAACCATAGAATTAGCTCTTAAAATAACTACCGTCAGACCCTTACTTAGGGTCTACATAAGCAAAGTTAATGTTGTATGTGACTTGGTGTCCATTGTCCCACGCATATAACACTCCCTCTTTGGGATTGTAGTCAATCTGCGTAGTGTAGGTGTAGTTGTTGGTGAAGGGCATTCTGGGAATCATCTGAGTGTTTGTGTGCGTGTCAAAGGCATATTCCAGGTTGGCATCCCTTTGGTTGTTGCTGTCAACAGCGTAAAGGACACCGCACACAATGAAGCAGTTCCCAAAGCGGTTCCTTCTGAGCCCAGTTCTCCAGGTGGTCTCCCTCTGCATGCTGAGGTCTGAGGGGTTCAGTCGACTCAGAACGATCACTTCCTGTAGGAAGCCTTCTTCATCCAGTGCCGGATAGATGATCCAAAGGCCGCTCTCATCCACGGCAAAGTCGATGTCTGAGTGACTGTGCCACTCCCACGGTGATGACGACTCTTCGAACAGGGCATCATGCAACATTGTCCAAGAGGCCACGTAACGCTGACGCAGGTCAAACTTGATGATGTCTCTGGAGAAGGCACGGTTGTAGTAGAAGGCCCCATCGTAGACCACATGGCCTGTACCAATCCAGTTGTAAGGCAGCTTGTAGGAGTTGGTAAAACGGCCTAGAAAGGATAAGGAAGAACGGGGAAGCATGAGATTTATCAAAACCAAAAGGAAAACAGAAAATAATTGAGTGAAAGCTTACTTGTTCTTACCTTGTTTGAAAACCTCCAGGTTGCGAAACTCCAGAAGGTTGTTTCCATAATAAAAGTTTGTGACGTAAATTTTGCCATTATCAGACTTAGGATCCTTCATCCATGCTCCTTCATTCCTGCCATAGGTGTTGTGAGTTACTGGCTCTGAGATTGTTGCCAAAGTGTCCTTACACTCCCCTGTAAAAAAAAACCCAGAGAGCTCTGAGTGAGGATTTAGAAGCAGTTAAACATCATCCAGACCTACGTGTAAGAGTCTGAAAATAATTAAAGGCTTTTGTTTTAACCAGCTTGAATCACGGAAAGGAGGTTGCCACATACAATAGAGCAACGAATTTCAAAGTTTGGAGATTCACAAAACAATTTCTCGAATATTCTTTTAATGACACTTTGAAAATGGTGACGGTATGATGTCAGTGAATTTAATTTGGTATTTCAAACTACAGTACAGCAAATCACAGGTTCTGCTTTGGCAATATCTTTGGGCTAAGCTCTTGAAAGTACTTGATAAGGTTTTTTTTTATTCATGCTAGTGATGTGGTTAGTGATGTGAATGTCAGTCTGTCAGCTATTTGGTCAGTGGGTCCACTACAGTCATTGACCCACCTCTTTGGTCCATCTATTGGATAGATAGATGGTGAACAGCTGTACTTGAGTGATAAGTAAATGTTACAATGTTACCACACACTAAACTAGGGTCTTAAATATAATAAACATTATACCTTCTTTTCATCAATACGTTAGCATTGTCACTGTGAGCATGTGAGCATGCTAACAGTAGCATTTAGCTCAAAGCACCATTGCACCTGGTAAGCACAGCCTCACAGAACTGCTAGCATGACAGTCGACACTTAAGTCTACTTTCAATGCACTTTGAACTTGCGAGTCAATGTTTTGCTCTGTGTTAAAGTTTTTCCTTGGAGTTTTTGCAGGTGGTGCTGTTTGAGGGTTTGCAAACTACAGTGAATTAAGTGCCAACACATTTAGCAAAACAGACATTTTAATATCTAACTATTTAAATTGAAAAACTTGATGTGATGGTGTAATCTTCCCCTCATTTGACAAAAAACACAACATATTTACCAGGTTTTGGTGAAGTAGATTCCTCCTGTCTCTGCATTGGTTCATCTAATTCCAAGTGTCCTTCCTCCCCCTCTTCCTCTTCCCAGCTGATTTTGTACTTCCGTTTAACTGGAGCAGCCCGCCTGGTAGTGGTGGTGGCGGTGGTGGTGGTAGTGGTAGTGGTGGTGGTAGTGGCTGTGGAAGAGGTAGTCACAGGTGTAGTAAAAGGTACAGAAGTGTGTGAAGGCAAAGTGGTCAGTCTCTGTGTGGTAGGAGGCAAAGTTGAAGCTGAAAGGACGGTGGATTCAGTTTCTTCCTCTGGAGTTGTGGTAGTAGCTTGCGCGGAGGTAGCTCTTGTGGAAGTTGTTGTAGGTTGTAACGGTGCTGAGGTCAGCGCAGCATGGGTTGTGATGGTCAAAGTGGAAGGTAGGTTGGTAGTTGAAGCCTCTGTTGTTGGATATGGTGCCAGCGTGCTTGGATTGGCTGCAGTGCTGCCAGGTATGGTTTGCATTTGCTCTTGCAGCTCCAGGGTTGAAGTTTCCATCATGCTGGTTGGTGTATTTCTTACGGTGGATGCTGGTAGGATTGTCTCTCTGGCTGTAATTTCAGAGGGATGGGTTGTGTTCATTGTAGTTTTGGTTGCCTCCTTGGTAGTGACGCTTGGGGAGGTGCCGGCTGGTTCATCAATTAAGGGGATTGGTAACTTAGTGATTCCATCAGTGACTCTATGACTAGTCTGAGATGCAGTGTCTGTGGTCCTGTTTTTTTGTGTGGTAGTGGTTGGTTGAAAAGTGACACTTTTCCTTGTGTATGTGTCACTCTGTGCAGCTGTAGACACGTCTATGGATGTGGTTTCAATAGCACTCATGGACTCATCATAAGTTTCTGAGGTGGACTCAGTTTCTTTTGGTTTTGTTGATTGGCTGGTCTTCTTGGAACCGTATAGGGGAGCTGTTGTCTTTGGTCGAAATGATCTCGGTCCTGCCCTTGTCCTAGGGCGAGGGACTCTGTGTTGAAGAAGATTCTCCTCAATGAAGAGGTTGATTGGGCCATCACCACTGAATCCATGATACTCAAAAACTGAAGAGAGAAAGGAAAATGTTTCATCATGTAATCGGAATTCTTTTTTTTTTAAATGCACTAACATAACATTTGTAGAGTAAGTCATCTCTGACCATGCAAATTACAGGGCAAGAAGTGCAGTTACAAATGGATTTATAACTACAACAGCTCACAGATGCTCCTGACAGGCAGTTGAGGTAAGCATTAAGCTTTTGTAGCTACCTTTCAATAACCTGACATACCACACCCATTAAACCAGTTTCCCCAGTTAACAGTTATAGTGTGGCCGAGCCATAAAAAAGATTGAGGCTATGATTTTTAACCATAGCCATGAATCACTTAATATTTAATTACTACATTTAAAGCTACCTGAGCAGTCTGAATGGTTTGTAAAGTATTGTTGAGCCTTCTTGAGACAGTGCTAGTACTTACAGTTTTCTCCAGGCTCCCCATCATCAGCCACCATCGGATCTGGCTCAGATTTATAAAAAGTCATTCCTCTGATGATCATGCCGTTGGGGCCAGTCTTTGACACCTGAGAAGCCTCCTTGTTAGCCACATTTTTGGGAGGCACCTGAGGTTTAACCTCAGTGAGCTGAGCAGAACCATCTGTCTGCAGGAAGGATGACTTTTCCCCAACAAACCTCTCCTCATACTTTCCCTGTTAGTGGACAGACAAACCATGCATTAGGATGACATTAACACCAGGAAATTATGCAACCACTTCACTGATGGACATCAAACTTTAACGCTGGAATGCTAGGAGACTTTACTGGTACACTGTGACAAATTACAAGAAACAAGCAGCCAGACAACAAGATGGACTGTAAACAAACCAACTCACTATCACTTTATTTGAAAGTAAATCCAAAGGTTGGTACACCTAAAATGAAGATAAATCTTCACTACACAAGAAACTGTGTCTACAACAAGAGCAGTAGGTCAAAGCTGAACCAGGAAGTCAGTTTGCAAACTGTGATTAAAGTTTAAATTTGACATTTTGGGTATTACATTTACATTGTTTTTGCATCTCTTCAAATAAGTTTGGTTAGCCTGGGGTTTAAAACAAGTAAGCTCATATGACTGTTTCTTGTATTGTCTGACTTCTTTTTTACCGTGTAGCCATATTCACAGAAACTATTAAGTTGGAACAGACTTGAATTATCCTTTAACAAAAAGTGGACTTTTATGCAAAACATAACCTAGTGAATCACTTGCATGCGAACCACAGGTCCACCCAACGCTGTTGGACATGCTCTCCATTTCATACTTAAGTTGTCATGGATCAGGGCCGAGTGGTCATGTTACTGGTCTGAGATCTGCTATTGTCCAGTGGTACTGCCAAACCATACAATTACCTCAGCAACTTTCACACGTTGTTGGTCCTTAATCATGGAGACGATGACTTTTATGAAGGAGTTTGTGGAAAGAACACATAATTGTTCCTTTTGTTTTGAAAAAACAGAAAACTAAATAATGTTTTACCGGCCTGAGCAGCAACATGTGAATCCAATCATTTCTTTTATACTTGTTCCTTTGCTAAATTCAGTTTATTCAGTCACAGCCTTCACAACTGCTTTTAATATAGAAGATATCAGGATTTGCCTCACAGTCTGACATAACAGTAACATAATGGTGTGATTTATTGTGTATAAAGCTTTGAAACTGAAATAAAGTGGTAGCACTTTGGTTTATAGCTCATTATTTAAAAAGGACTCACGAGATAATATGAGTAATTATTGGTTTACACAAGTAATAACCTCACGAGTTTTTACAGGTTACTGTAACGTTACAGGTACAGTAAATACCTACTATTTATTAGTATGTTACTCACCCCATCTGTTAACCCTGTGATATCAGTGTTAAGATATCACTCTTACCTCTGGGTTCTGATATACTGCTGCCCCGCTGACCTCACTGAGTCTCCTTGTGTCCTGTTGCCGGTGGGGACGAGGGGTGGGTGGGCTTTCAGTCACATCTGCCTGAATAGGAGGGCTCTCCTGGGGCCTCACCTCATTAGTGGTGCTGTTCAGAGACACCACCTTCACACAGCCATGGATGAATCAAGACATTGTGTATGTGTTTAATGGTACATATGCTGCATTCGTCTGCAGTCATGATTACAATCAGAAGAGAGAACAGTCAAGTGGAGCCGCCACTATCTTGAGTCACTAATAGGTCTTTTTCACTTCAGACCTTTTAACTTGTCATTAACATTAACAATCACTCTGTTCTAGTCAAGTGTCCTCATATGTCTCCTTCATTACAACTGACTTTTTCACGTGTCATGCCAGTACAGACACAGCTGAAACTAACAACATTAATAATGGATACACTTCATTTACCCATGACTGTTATTAACTGTAGCTGTGATTTCCATGTGAAGACAACTCTACGAGAAGGGTCGTTTCAGAAGCAAATGCTCCGCCATGACAGTTTGTACACCATAGCTGTCTTTGCTGAAAACAGAGACTAAAATCCAATTCAAAACCAAACATACATTTGGATTTTTTGAGCCATTTATTTATAGGATTTGGACATCACAACTGACTGGACTACTGATTGGTATGATGGAGCCAGTTGCTGTTAATGATCAGGAGATAATGATCAGGAGATATGTAAGTATTGTAATTTTTAGTCTTCGAATCAAGTTGTCACCAGTTGTTCCAGTCGGGATGATTTAGAATATTCTTTTGATTTAATGACTAACAACAAACCCATGTCACATTCACACAGGTGTTCTCAGTTATTATAGATAATTACATGCTTCTCTGTGTGGGTATCCAACCCTTCGGTTACTTTTGTTGCACCTGTGTGGGCGGTACAACTTTAGGATTTATGACATGTATGATTCAATTAGGTATATGGAGTTTGGTGACTTCAGCAAACTTTCAGCACAACTCCACCTGAGGAGAGGTCTGATCAGTCAACATCACTGAAAAGTCATTTGCTAATGTAGCAATGGGAGAAAAATAGAGAAGGTATTTAGTTGGTCCATTACAACAGGCCAGGCAGCTCATTTTTTAAGGAGGAGTCAGTACTCTGGCAGATCAACTTCTACATATGATGGAAAGCCTGGGCACTCCTTCCAGGTCCTGCCTCTAACAAATCTGAAAACTGATTGTTGTCAAGATTGTTTTATATAAATAAACACAGCCATTACCAGCAGTTTGTGCATGTTATACCAACATATTGACACTGATCTTTCACTGGTGCTGTACCTTTTCAATGTGCTCCACACGATCCAGGAGCTTACTGGTGATGGAGTGCAGCTTCAGTAGATCCATGCCATAGAAGGAGCCCTCCAGCAGCTCAAGGATGGTGGACAGCTAAAATGATCAAGTGGATTCCATCAAAAGGGGTTTACCAAGACAGACCATGAGTAAAATAGACCCATCCAAACTCTTGAGTCTGTGGTTATGAATAAATTGAGGGGCTATCCTTCACTGAATGTAATAAAACGTGATATCCATGCCTCCAGTGATTGTATGCATTGGAGGCCCTGTTATGGAAAATGATATTTCACCTTGACATTCTCCTTTCCAGCTTCCCTAAGTTTTTTCAGCCTGAACTCTCCCTCGCATGGGTTGACCGCTGACGGAGGAGCGATGCAGGCGCACTTGCACTCTGGTCCAGATGTGATAGTCTCCACAGTGTAGAAGTCCTGCGCAGTGGCGCTCCCTTCTTCTATCCGCCGACAGGCGCTCCTGCTCAGGGGTCTGACAACACATTTACACCGACAGTCAGAGCCTTCCGAGAGGGCTTTCACTTTGTCATAATCACCCAGCAGCTACAAAGAGAAGAGGACGGATGTATTTTCCACCACGATCAACCAGAAACGTTTGAATTTGAACGCACAAAATGATGAAATGTCCATAAAAGAAATGATGTGAAGAAGTAAAGGAAAATGGACATTTCCTCCTACCTTAGAGAGGATGCTCTCTTGGCCATCTATCTCCTCTTGCAGCGTGTCATTTTGCTCTGCATTACTCTCAAGTTGTGACCTGGGATCTGCACCCAGGGTCTTTGGCGCGGCTAAGGCCCGCGAATAAAACGCACAGCACATCACGATAACGATGCATATCTTATGCATGTTGTGAAGCTCAGAGCACCGAAAAGAGAACTAACGTATGCCCAGCAGGCAAAGCCTGTCACCTATTAATTTAGCTCCCAAGAAAATTTCATAGCCCAAGTTTGGCTCCAGAATCAGAGACGTGTATCCAAAATGTCATCAGATGGAGAGATTACGCTCTGTAGTGCTCTGCATCGTTTTCATAGTCGCAGTGAATGTAGGCTGATGAGTCCAGAGAAGCCGTGCACACTGAGAGAGAGCAGCCGGCATCTGCTGCTGGAGCTGCGCTGACAGGAGGCGGACCTGCTCAAACTGGCGAGGAGGAGCTGAGCTGCCCTGAAAGACTTTTCACACGATGAGCAGCTAAGTAGTAGTTATAAGTAAGAAATGCACTGAAAACGTAGGCCTTGAAATGTGTTTTAGGTTTCACTTACAGTTTGTGGCACCAAAGAATACGTCGAGGTCTAATACAAAGCTGCAGGCTGTTGCGCTTTGACTTGATGCTGCCGCCTGTGCAGCCCAGTTTCAGCTGAGCTTTTGCTGCCCTCTATCTGCAACAGTGTACAACAAAATCTGAAAAACATTTGATCTTATATGTTTATTTGTAGTGTAAGGCACATTTCATTGTTACTTATTTCCCTACATCAAAGTTCTTCCAATAGTTTGACATGTGTATATGTAGATAGAAAATGGAACATGAGAAGTACAGTTAAGGCACATGGTGCCGTGCAGGTTTGAGAATCACAAAAAAAAAATGTCATACAAAAGAATAAACCCTGTGTTGTGATACCAAAATAACAGATCTGCCATATAACATCTTTTTGATCATTACCCATAGAGGAACAATAAACTTACATTAAATTAAAAGTGTCTTTTTATCAATCTTTTCATAACAAATGTCCACAGTAATTAAAAAAAATATCCTACAGCATAATCATTTAAGGTTTTTATTTCTACTTGATGCCTTCATTTGCAGTGAGCTTCAATATATTAAGAAAACATCGTCTTTAAAATCACTCTACTAGCCCAAGAATGACAGGAGTCACCCAGTGAGAGATCTGATTAAAAGGGGGTAGTTTAGTAATTACACTAAGTAAGTTCAAGCAAGTGTGATTATTTATGTGCCCTGGCACCCTTCATGTTCTATTCTTTTCTCTGCTGCTACAGGAAGGATGAGGTGAGAAATACGACTCCACAGTCCACCATATTTGTCAAGGTCCATCTTGTCAAAAGATACAGGGCGGCCATAAGAGAGGAACTTCTTCCGAAGGTGGTCGTCCACCATCTCCTCCACGACATTCAAACGAATCTTGTCGGGAATCTCCTCTTCTTCCCCTAGCAGCACTGTGAAAATCAGAAAAGTGTTCTTGTAGGCAGCGTTCTCGTGGTCGCAGTAGCGATAGAAAATGAGCGTGGAGCCTGGAGGCAGCTCCTCGAGGCGATGAATCACAGCCACAGGTTTGTTTCCCTCAAAAGCTCCTTTCAACTTGTTATCAATGTCCAGTTTGACCTGGTCACTGTCCTGGCTGGCTTTGCTGGCTCCATCGATGTGGAGGACAGAGACGTTGAGGGCAGAGGAGAAGGCGGAGGCCAGGCCCCGAGCCAGGCAGTGCAGTGTCTTCTCAGCTCTGAGGCCGGCAGCCAGGATAAGACTCACTGGCTCTGTGGGCTGGGCCGTCTGGAGGTGCCTCCGCAGGTGGATCCTGCTCCTTTTCCAGAGCTCAGGCCTCTGGTTAGGGAACTGAGTCTCCACTTTGTCCATTTGACGGAGGAATCTGACACCTACATCGTCTTTCTGAGGTGGAAGCTCAGACTGGGAGAGATACTGACCAAGGGAGGCAACAACTGCCACAAATATAGCCCCTGCTATCAGGTATGATACTGTTCCTATGGAAAAAGGGCACATGTTTTATCTTAACCAGTATTTTATAGAGTAATTATTCACTTATTAAAGACTATGATTGTTGTGTATCAAGAAATACATAACACACAATGTAACAGAACAAGTTGCTCTTGATAACAATCACTGAAATAGGCTTGTAATCATCATTACACTAAAAACAACATAAGGACAAAGTTTAAAGATTACCTGTCCAAATACTCTTTTTCATCTCTATTGCTGGGGCTTCAGTAGTCTCCTGCATAGTAGGGCCAATGTCTTCAATATTCTTTTTCTGTTCCTCTATCTTTCCTCCATGTTGCAGTGCTCTCTGTTGGCGGGTTATATCCTTCTGTTTATTAATGTTTTGAGGAGGTGAAGTGCCTCTTCCATCTTCTGTTCAATGGGGGAAAAATAGATTAACATATACTTAAAAACCAAAGCAAATCAATAAACAGAAACCCCAGCTACTTGTGTATGATCCCCACTGGCTTTACCACAGTGATTAAGCCCAAATGAAGGCCGTGTTTTGGTTACAAAGCTGTAATTTTGCTTCCAATTTTACTAGTAAAGGACAGAGTCTGATTTTTTAAGTTTTTTGAGTAACAATAATCACATGACCACAGGTACATTTAAACGCCTCTGAGTCACTGTAATTGTTCCTCCTGAAAAACATCCTATCAGTCTAGGAAATGGGAGAAAAACATACTGTTCTTGTTCTGTCAAAAATAATTTCTAGAGTCCAGCTAAAGCTAAAATAAAGCCTCAGCAGTCTGAGTTAGCAAAATAAAGTTCCAGTCTTTTTAATATGAAAATCCTTCTTTAAGATTGCACAGACTGTGTTTCCATGCTGAACTGCAGTGGAGGTATGATAACACAAAGAGGAAATTTCACACTAAAAAGAACACATCAGTATTAATTTAAGACAGACTTGAAAAAAAAATGTAAACATCCCCTTTAAGGCTGGAAATAAACTCTGAATAAAAGTGATTATAACATGGGCATAAACACTGTTAAACAGCTGCTGAATACAGCATTCCAGGCAAATGCTAAGATTCTGTGACTGAAGAGCCATTTTTTAATGACAGCAGCAGTGCGATGCTCAGCTTGCTGCTGTGGACACTGCAGTGATTGAGGCCAAGTGAGGCCTACATATTGGTTACAAAGCTGTAATTTTGCCTCGGCTAACACCCGCACAATGCTTACAACTCTGCGCACCAATTTCCAAAGGGAAACCTTGAATTTAAAACACGAGCATTGAAGTTACAAAACTTTACGTTACTTACAAACGAGACAAATGACACTAGTTAGAGCCTGTAGCGAGCTTCTCCAAAGTGAGTTAGTAAAGCTGACCTGACTCTTTAAAAATAACATCAGAATCACTTGGGTAGGAAAACTCACTGGAAGGTTTAGCTTTCACGTTCGCCTCCTCTTTTTTTAGAGTCTCTCCAAGGTTACCACCATGACTTCTGCCATCGACCTTTCCATCATTTTCCAAAGTCCTGTTATCATGGGAAGATGAAGATACTTCTGTGGGAGTCGTCACATCATCTCCAGCTGAACCACTGTCTGTAATAAAAACAGATGATCACGTGTCATCTAAGTTATAGTCTGACTAAACTCATTTAATTTCAAAGAAAACTATTTTCATTTTTGTTTCAGCTTTGGTATATGGTTGCAAAACAACTTAAACAGCAACAACAACAACTACAAGAAGTTGTAAAAAATTACAATCGTAATGACGCGGGACACATTGCAAGATGGTTCATAGACTAACAAATTAGTGTGGGAGAACAACAAAATATAAAAAAAACTTAAGGTTAAGTGCAGAGACAAGACTTCCTACGCACATTTACCCATACATGAAGACCTTGTTGTGTGGGAGCAAAGGGGGCATCTAGACAACCATTGAATCACTGAAGAAATTCACTTTGAATTTGTTCAATTTATTCACTATTAAAGAACAGAGTCTATTTTTTAAGGCTGTCTAAAAACAACAATCACATGACCACAGGTACAAAATTTTATATTACTTATAACCAAGACAAATGACACTGGTGAGAGCCTGTAGCGAGCTTCTCCAAAGTGAGTTAATAAAGCTGACCTGGCTCTTTAAAAACTGTTGATACAATGAAAAATAACATTAGAATCACTTGGGTAGGAAAACTCACTGGAAGGTTTAGCTTTCATGTTCGCCTCCTCTTTTTTTGGAGTCTCTCCAAGGTTACCACCATGACTTCTGCCATCAACCTGTCCATCATTTTCCAAAGTCCTGTTATCGTGGGAAGATGAAGATACTTCTGTGGGAGTCGTCACATCATCTCCAGCTGAACCACTGTCTGTAATAAAAACAGATGATCACGTGTCATCTAAGTTATTGTCTGACTAAACTCATTTAATTTCAAAGACAACTATTTTCATTTTTGTTTCAGATTTGGTATATGGTTGCAAATCAACTTAAACAACAGCAACTACAAGTTATAAAAAATTACAAGGGTAATGACACAGGACACATTGCAAGATGGTTCATAGACTAACAAATTAGTGTGGGAGAACAACAAAATATAAAAAAAACTTTAGGTTAAGTGCAGAGACAAGACTTCCTACGCACATTTACCCATACATGAAGACCTTGTTGTGTGGGAGCAAAGGGGGCATCTAGACAACCATTGAATCACTGAAGAAATTCACTTTGAATTTGTTCAATTTATTCACTATTAAAGAACAGAGTCTATTTTTTTTAAGGCTGTCTAAAAGCAACAATCACATGACCACAGGTACAAAATTTTATATTACTTATAACCAAGACAAATGACACTGGTGAGAGCCTGTAGCGAGCTTCTCCAAAGTGAGTTAATAAAGCTGACCTGGCTCTTTAGAAACTGTTGATATAACAAAAAATAACATTGGAATCACTTTGATAGGAAAACTCACTGGAAGGTTTAGCTTTCATGTTCGCCTCCTCATTTTTTGGGGTCTCTTCGAGGTTACCACCATGACTTCTGCCATCGACCTTTCCATCATTTTCCAAAGTCCTGTTATCATGGGAAGATGAAGATCCTTCTGCAGGAGTCACATTATCTCCAGCTGAACCACTGTCTGTAATAAAAACAGATGATCACGTGTCATCTAAGTTATAGTCTGACTAAACTCATTTAATTTCAAAGACCACTATTTTCATTTTTGTTTCAGGTTTGGTATATGGTTGCAAAACAACTTAAACAGCAACAACAACTACAAGAAGTTGTAAAAGAAATTCAAGGGTAATTACACGGGATACACTGCAAGATGGTTCATAGACTAACAAATTAGTGTGGGAGAACAACAAAATATAAAAAAACTTTGAGACGAGCCTTCCTATGTCACATTTACTTGTACATGAAGACCTTGTTGTGTGGGAACAAAGGGGACATCTAGACAACCACTGAATCACTGAAGAAATTCACTTTGAGTTTTGTTCAATTTTTTTTTTTTTAGAAAAGGACAGAGGCCATTTTTTTAAGTCTGTCTAAAAACAACAATCACATGACCACATGTACATTAAAACACTTGTCTTAATGTACAAAACTTAAGATTATTTACAACTCAGACAAATGACACTGGTTAGTGCCTGTAGCGAGCTTCTCCAAAGTGAGTTAATAAAGCTGACTGGCTCTTTAAAAACTGTTACTATAACGAAAAATAACATCGGAATCACTTAGATAGGAAAACTCACTGGAAGGCTTAGCTTTCATGTTCGCCTCCTCATTTTTTGGAGTCTCTCCGAGGTTATCACCATGATTTCTGCCATCAACCTTTCCATCATTACCCAAAGTCCTGTTATCATGGGAGGAAGGTTCTGTAGGAGCTGTCACGTTATCACCAGCTGAACCACCGTCTGTAATAAAAACAGATGATCACGTGTCATCGAAGTTAAAGCATAGTTAATGTTATTTCTATATAGTTATAGAAAAAATGTATACATTTAAACAACTGTTGTAAATGTTTTAAGTATACAAGTCCAATGTAAGTGATACCTGTTTTAGTAACTGTATCATCATGGGAAAATGAAGATACTTTTACAGGAGACAAACTGTCTGTAATAAAAAGAGATGATCATAAAACAACTTCAGGTTAAGTCCAGAGACAATTCTTCCTGTGTGACATTTACCTATATGTGACACATTATTATGTGGAAGCAAAGGAAACATCCACGCAAACATCAACTCACTGAAATTCACTTGGGATTTCTCTCTTTCTGTTTATTTACTTTTAACATCAGTCAGCTCTGTAATTTTACTATTGTTGTCTTTAGCCTCTCTTTTTGTGGATACAGATGAAGAAGCTAAATATTGTTAGGTGAGAAAAAAAATGTAATAAATCTAAACAACTGTTGTAAGAAGTAAACCAGTCCCATGCAAGTCATACCTGTTTCAGTGGCTGTGGGATTCGAACATGTGTCTTGTGCTGCCATTTTTGCATAGGGCGGAACTTCACTCAAGAAGAATTACTGATGGTTCAAAGCTGCATGAAACAAATGTGACATGTGATGAATCAGCCCCGAGTACATTCATTAGTTTTGCATTGTCACATGTTCAGAGTCCAAGTTGATGTTGTAAAACTGATTGGGTACCTGTCCCAGTACTCTTAAACACAGTCTAAACTCCTCAAGTTTTCAACCAACACTGATTTCAGATGGATAAACATTAGAGACTACAAACATTTAAAAAAAAAAAAAAATCATGCTCAAGCTCAAAATTGAAATAACTTTATTTTCTGTTTTGGTGTTTCGAGGGCGTTGCTAAAGCATAGTTAATACTAATTTAAACTTAATTTGCGATGCGAGCAGACAGTAAATAAACCTAAAAAGAAAGTAGCTAGCAATAGTTTGTGGTGAAACCCGCTCAACGGAAAACAAATTAATAACATGCGCAATATGTGAACTGTCGGTTAGCTACCTAGCTAGCAGGTTAACTGACAACCAATTTAGCGAAGCAATACGTGGCTTTAATCTGTAAGAATAGCCTCGTTTAACTACATTTATTCACTTTTAAGTAGGTACTAATAATTAGTCAGTCTTACCAGACGTGCCTTTGATCACATCGCCTTGGAAAATGACCCATGTAATATTTCCTTATCTTTCCAGCACCAACTACAGGCGGAACCTTCAGTCTTACCCTTGTTTATGTGGAAATCATTTCCGGACCTCGGCGGCGTACGGTCACAAAATGTCCCCCTTATCGATAACAGGAAATACTGTTTGTCGACGTATTATTTAATTGATGTTTTTGGTTTCTCTCGGTCGAGTTGTACTCATAAAATGGATTCCAAAATTTCTGAAAATAAGGTATCTCGCACCTTGAGACGATCGACGAGGCATTCATCTTTTAAAGGTGAGGAAATGGACCATGATGACAGTTAACTTAGCCTTAGCTCTCGGAGCTAGGTGACTTTACCTCACACAAAGTTTAATTACAAAATTCCTCGAATCCCTGCTTTGACTAACGTCACCTGACTTTATTGGTGTAAAGCTGGAGTTCTTTGGCGTTTTATTTAGCTTGCAGTGGTTGAGGACACTTTTTTTCATTTCGTCGTGTTCCTTCTTCACTACTGAGTATTGAGCCTAAGTAAAAGCATGCATGACATGTAAGCCGTTAGTTAGCTAATTAACTATTGGGTTAATAGACAGTTTAGCAACGCTAACTGCCAGTTAGCGGCGCCATACAGGACACAAGTTTGTGCAAAGTTAACCTGTAACATCGACAGAGCACCAACACTGGGGCGGAACCTTCAATCGTTTCCTTGTTTCTATGGAGATTATTTCCGGACATCGGCGGCGTACGGTCATAAAATGTCCCCCTTATCAATAACAGGAAATATTGTTTGTCGACGTATTATTTAATTGATGTTTTTGGTTTCGCTCGGTCGAGTTGTACTCATAAAATGGATTCCAAAATTTCTGAAAATAAGGTATCTCGCACCTTGAGACGATCGACGAGGCATTCAGCCTTTAAAGGTGAGGAAATGGACCATGATGACAGTTAACTTAGCCTTAGCTCTCGGAGCTAGGTGACTTTACCTCACACAAAGTTTAATTACAAAATTCCTCGAATCCCTGCTTTGACTAACGTCACCTGACTTTATTGGTGTAAAGCTGGAGTTCTTTGGCGTTTTATTTAGCTTGCAGTGGTTGAGGACACTTTTTTTTCATTTCGTCGTGTTCCTTCTTCACTACTGAGTATTGAGCATGCATGACATGTGAGCCGTTAGTTAGCTAATTAACTAATGGGTTCATTGACAGTATAATAGACAGTTTAGCAAAGCTAACTGCCAGTTAGCGGCGCCATACAGGACACAAGTTTGTGCAAAGTTAACCTGTAACATCGACAGAGCACCAACACTGGGGCGAAACGTTCAATCGTTTCCTTGTTTCTATGGAGATTAGATTTTATTTTATGGTGGCGGCGCACGGTCATAAAATGCCCCCTCAACAATCGTAGCAAATGCCTGTGAAATCATTTAACTCGTGTTTTTGGTATTGCTAATTAGTGTTGGTCAAATAAAGGCTTCCAGCTCACTGGGTCGCCAGAAGGTTTAATTATTCGAAGCTTCATTCAACAGTATTCACCAGAGACATCCACTGCTGGAGTTAATGTTTAGCAGACAAATAATTCATGAGCTTTTTAGTATAAAGAACAACATGCTTTCATGTCATTGTCTCTTTACTCATTAAACATATCTGTTAAGGGTTGTTAATACAGATGAATGACAGGATGGCATTTGATTTGTTTTTAAATTTAAAAGCAAAACTTTTTTCGCGGTGCCTGGCTGAGTCCAGCGCTGACGCAGTGCTGTAGAGATGGGTCTGGCTATGCTTGAGGCAGTTCCCCTTCATATAAATGGCCTCCCCACCGTCTCACATGGACCCAGTAGTATGACTGGGGATGCTTGTGATCATGAGAACTTATGCACCATGTAGGGCAGGTGAGGATACACACGTTTTTGTGTATGCCACTGGAGTGGATCCCATAATGATGATGATATTATTAATAATAATGATAATAAATAAACACTGCGCTATCATTTACAAGGTCCCATGAAGTGTCGGATGTTTACGATGCTTACATCCGCAAACCGGCACTCAAGACGAACCGGTGACGTGTAGGTCACATGGCAAAGATAGTCAGCATGGATTCATCTGGCACGCCTCTCCATACTCGGTGCACGCCTCGGTTTCAAATGTCGCTTGGTCGAGCTGTACTCATAAATGGATTGTAAGGTTTCTGAAAATAATGTTTCTGGCCCCTTTAGACGGTCAGCGCGGCAGTCGGTTAAAGGTGAGCAAATGGACCGTGATGATAGTTGGTTAATTTAGCCGATGTAGCCGCCGCGGCAACACCGATGGTTGACTTTATCGGTGTAGACATGGAGATCATTGACGTAATATATTGCCTACAGTGTTTGAGTACACTCACTAATTATAACATTTTTTTCCCTGTTCCTCCTTTAGCACTGAGTTTTGAGCCGACCCCAAGGGGTCCTCTGAAGAGGACCAAAAAGCACTTAGAAAACCAAGCTCCTGTTCCTGTTCCAGCTGTAAATGGTTCCAATGATAAGGAGCATGGCTCGGATGATGAAGGTGCGATGCTCCATTTAACAGTATTTGCTCTAATTATGACAGCAGTTCACTCACGGTATCAGTCTGCTATGTTCAGAGCAATGTGAACGTCTGTGACTTTATATTTCTTACTTCACAGAGTCACCTATCAAGAAGAGTCGGCTGGAGACAGGAGAAGCAGCGGGCGGCAGTGGTGATGAGAATGACATGGATGTCCAGGAGTCAGTTAAAGATGAGGAGGACGATCAAGACCAGGAAATGGATGTTGAGAGGCAAGATTCCTCTCCTGGCAGTCATCCACCCAAAATACGCCAAGGTTACTGCTATTCAATACTGATAAAATCATAGATAATGTTTTGAGTAATTGCTTAATCAAATGTCAGAAATAATCGGACATTAACATAGTATATAAAATTCTCATATTTGAGAAGCTGGAATCGTCCAATATTAGGCTTACTTGTTTGATAAATGACTAATAACAAGGTAGTTTGACACTGTTTACCTTTAGTTTTGTAGGGCTTGCCAGCATCAGATCTAATGACGGGCAGTTTAGCGGTTTTATTTAAATCAAGGTTTTCCCTCTATTTAAAACAGGAGCCAGAGATGGACATGGAGATGTGAATTTAGTCCCTCGTGTAGTGCTCCACGAGCTCCACCGATCTGGGCAGGCTGTAAATGAAGATGCAGGCTTGATGAAAACCAAGACAGGTAGGAGAATGCTGTTGATGGATTCTGCATGGGAATTATGACATTAAGAGGGGATAATACGGTTGTCCTAATCTGGTTTCTTTGTTTTCAGTAAAACCATCAACCAAAAAACCTGCAGCCCCCACCAAGTCTGTCATGCAAGACAGATCACTGGCAAATAGACATTATGTACCGATCACCAGCATGGCTGAGTACAAGAGGACGATGGAGAGCAAAGCCAATAGCGCCGGTATTATAGACATTTTTGTTCGGACAGATCTTAGTAATAAAAATTGCATCAAGCACCCGTTAACACCTCTAAAAGTCATTTCAACATGAATAAATTCTCCCTCTTCCTCATCTTTAGCTCTACCCAGAGTTAAATATGTTACCCGAAGCCTGTATCCAGCCTCAGAGAAAGCAAGCCCAAAGCAACAACACTTGAATAACATTCAATTTCCAAAAGAAACTGTTCAGCCCAAAGAGCCAGGTATAACACCTTCAGCAGAATTTTACGGTCTTGAGCAATCATTAATACAGCTGTGGCATTTTTGACATTGAGTTAATGAGATTTTCTCTTGTAGGTAAAGGAATAAAGAAAACTGCTAACATCAAGACAAGCTCTGGGTATTATTGTAGAGGTAAGTTACAGTCTTTTTAATTACGTTATCTATACACCCAGAGATACTTGTTCTACATTATTTGCTATATCACATTTGAATTGTGTCCTTTCAGGATTCATATGGCACTTATGGTGTTTGGTGCTGCTCATTTCTGCTGCCTTGCTGGTATACAAGAAAATCCCTGTGCTCCAAAAGATCACAGGTCATGAGGGGCATGTATCCAGGGATGTGAAGCCAGAAACGTTTGCAGGTCAGTTGGCTCTTCTTGAAGCTCAGTTCCCCAGTCAGCGGCCTGAGTTGTGGAAGAGGAGTAAGATACACCTGGAGAGGCACCTCAGAACAGCCCAGCCCACGGAGCCAGTGAGTCTGATTTTCACTGCTGGCAGTAAGGCTAACAAGACGCTGCACTGCCTGGCCCGGGGCCTGGCCTCCTCCTTCTCAGCTGCCCTTAATGCCTCTGTCCTGCACATCGACGGAGCCAGCAAAGCCAGCCAGGACAGTGATGAAGTGAAGCTGGACATTGACAGCCAGCTGAAGGCAGCCTTTGAAGGTGATAAACCTGTGGCAGTCATTCATCACCTCGAAGAGCTGCCTCCAGGCTCTACCCTCATTTTTTATCGCTACTGTGACCATGAGAGTGCGGCATACAAGCAGGTGTTCTTGTTGTTTACTGTGCTACTGCCTCAAGATGAGATCAGCAGTGATAAGCATCTGAAGGATGTGGAGGAGATGGTGCAAGACTATGTTAAGGAGAGACTGGTGAGCTCCAGCAGCCAAACTTCCTTCAATGAAATGGACACTGACAAGTACGGTGGACTGTGGAGCCGCATCTCCCACCTCATCTTGCCTGTGGTGTCTGAGAAGGAAGTAGAGCAGAAAGGATGCTGATGAACCAAGCTAAAATCTCAGAAGTAGTCAGGACACAACTTAGGACCAGCCTGATCCGTCTTGAAAACGTGCAGGAGCTATGAAACAGTGAAGTAATATGAAAATAACGTGTGTGCTGTGATATTTCACATATAGACTTGATTTCAAATGTTTGAAAGTTTAATTAATCTCTCTGTCAGAGAGGAGATTGTTCTCAAGCTTCAGTCCGATGTCAGATTCAGTTTAACTACTCAAGCTGTCCAACACAGTTTTTAAATGTGTGTACGTGTACAGGCTTTGCATAAGGATATTACAACGGTATTGCATCATCATTCCACTGAAGAAGGGCATTCAAAGCATATTCTCGTGCGGATTTCACATGCAACATATACAAGATGGAGAGCACTGTGTTCAGCCGTTTTTAATGGACATTTTCCAATCTCCAAAAAAACAGTTTCTGCTGAATGATGAGCATGGACGACACTGGGCCCTTCTTTGGAACTAAAATAAAAAAAATGTTTAATTTTCTGTGGAAATTCACATTTCTTGTTTTGTACCAAATCTCAGAGATGGCTTGCTTTATATTTCTTTTTAATGTCCCCATGTGTCACCTCGTTTAATTATTTCGTACACACAATTGAATTGGTTTGCACTTAAATGTTTGATTTTTCGTTAATCAGCCAGATTTTGAAGAGTGCTGGCTTTTATTAAGATAAATATTTTATATTCTTTGTTTATGTCAGTGTGTATATTTGTGATATGTTGTCTTTTTCTAGACTGGAGTATATTTTGATATCTCTCTGTGTGTGTGTGTATATATATATATATATTGGATATGAAGAGGTTTTGTTCTTCTCACCACTGCAATGTACTTAAAATGCTGTCAACTAAAAACACAAGTTATTTTTCAGTGATTTGAAATTGTACAAATATTTTAACTAAATATTATCACAAAATGTGCCTTTAAACAATCATATGGAGAAGATGAAAAGTACTAAAAACCCGCTTCATTCGATACTGTATTTTGACAACAATGTCAGGACTCAAACAAGCTTTTTTGCTGATAGATTATAAGTGTTCTTTTGTGATATCACTCGTTCCTCTGATGTTATGAATTTGTGTTGCTCATATGAAGACCTGAATATTTTCAATAAAGACTATTTTGATACCTAGAAGAGTTACTTGTATAACCCATAGCTGTTTTTCTACATATGTGTTTAGTTTCTGGAACAGAGGTAGAGCAAAAACAGGAAGCCCTCCACTTGTGACAAAGGACTTTATGACACACAATAGAAGAGCACCTGGACTTAACTTGGGGTAATATAGCCAACTGTGCCTCTGTTGATCAGTAATGTTAGAGTGATAGAGAAGGCGAAGCTGCTATCTCTTTACAGTATCTTGTGTACACTATCTAGCTTAGAAACAAGGAAGGCACAAAGTTCCACGTATGAGCTATGACTCAGAACTAAAGAGCTTTGACTGTTAAAAATGATTGATGGACTGATTACAAATACAAAGCAAGAGAGTTCAAAATATTATTTCATGAGGTATTTTACTATATATCTTATCCATATTAACCTTAAAAATCAGTTTGAAACTCTGGCTAAAAGAACTACAACGTTTCCTGTGCTGTTCTTGACAAGCAGCCTTAAAGTAAAAATTAATGTTAAAATGCTTCATCATTGTTTAGTATTTTGCAGAGAAACATAGAAGTTACACCGAGTTCAATCGATTCCTCAACCGTTAACAGGTTGACCTCATTTTGGCAGAGGTCTTGTGGTGGGGTGAGTCATCAGTCTGAGGGTTAGCCATTTGAAAAGAGTCATAAAAATGGAGAATGATTAACAAGTCATATGACGATAATAATATAACTGTGTATAGACTTAGACTTAGGGCCAAATTACTTTTAAAGTAACAGTGTAAAAATACTTGTTTACGTATAAAACGGGTTTGACTTGTATATGGAAATGTGTCTTGTTGAACCTGTAGCACAAAAAACATTGGTTTTACCGTGTAGATCTGCAAATATTGCAAATGTTATTAAAATCTTTCTGGCCTGTATTCCAAAACTTTAATGTTTAGAGATCATATATGGTCAGTGCTTGTTTTAAAACCTTGGAAGTTAAATTTCAGCGACTTGAGTGCAACACTTGTTCACACAGTTTTCATATTGCAGTGAGTCCACAACAAAAAGCAATGAAATGGGATGAAGCTGTAGTAAGGATAAAGTATATAATTCAGGGCTTCATCGTGGAGAATTTAAAAAATAAAGGCGAGAAATGATGCAGATTTGTGGTTCACACAAGAGTGGTGGTCCATGCAAGCTGTAACAATATGGAGGCCAAATAATACCTTATCAGAACACATTTTATTTTAATGATAATGATCGCACATTCAGGGGAAGCAGGAGAAGTTATTATTCTTTTTTCCTTGGTGACGATTCACCACTTGACTCTTTCCTTTTAATTCTTCCTTTTTGCTGACCAGCCATCCATTTTGATACTCCAGTTTCTGTCATGGATACAATCTTTCAGACTGAGATAACAACCAAGTATACAGCGTGGCCTGGCAGTGACAACATAAAAGTTCTTATCAATGGGTTTTTACAGTGATAGGCCTTGTTATGAGGGAAAAAAAAAAATTAAATGGAGTTTTCAACTTTTTTATTGTTTTTAAAGACTGTTTTGTTCTGAAACATTTAAAACATTTAAATGTACTCCTATTTACATATATACAAATGACATTTTTTCACCAAAATTGTACTATTTTGCAAATGATTTGTCAGGCCACTTGCAATACCCTCACAGCCCACCAGTGGGCCCCAGCGCACAGGTTGGGAGCCACTGGTATAATTCTTCCACAAACAGATAAGTGTAAGAATGAACTGTAATTTTTTGCCCTTAAACACAAAGAGAAATTTATGTCATGAGTGAGGGCTCCACATTTTATATAATTTTGCTAAATCTATGTTTATGAGTACAGTACTTCAGCTTGATGAAAGGCTTGTTTTTCAAAGGAGAAGTATGTTTCACTCACTTACTCACAAAGAACAGGGCCGCAGCGCTGAAAAACAATCCCCTAAGCAATGACTGGATGTGTTTGGGACAAGGAAATACATAACTTCTGTGGAAGCAAGAGTATCCTACTGCAAATACTGTAATTTCACTCTGGTAAGAAGTGATATGATCTAATTTAATAAACTTCCTTGGAAAATGAAAAGCAAACAATGCCATTCTGTTTAGTCTGACTAATATGTTGATGATGATGATTTGATCACTTTATTGTTGTGCAGTATTTACAGCTCATGAGGCACCGAATCCAGTTTCACATTATAAATTCACATTTTTATAACCATCACAAAAGCTACAAATTGTAATCACGTTGAATTTATACTTATGAACAACTTGACAACCGTGTCACAACGTAGAAATAAAAAATATAAAACACAAAAACAACTGCGAATCACATGCAAACAAAGTACAAAGCACATATGCATGAATCTGGGTGTACAAGCCTACTTTTCCTGACACCCAAATATCCCAACAATGATAGCCAAACTGAAAGATATGGATCCAGCGATGATGATGACTGAAACAGCAATGACAGTCACCTCCGCTGCACGGAGCGTCTTCTGAAATTCAGAGATGCAGTGGTGACAAACATAGACTCACACTGTGATGCTGGATTTCTTATGGTGCAGGCAGCAGCAGATGTTACATTGCCATGATGTGAACAGACTCTCACCTTTTGTCTTTGTTGCCTCTTTTTCACATTCCTTTTTGAACTCCCTGGAACAGAAAATAGTGAACAATATTATTTTGTTCTTTATAAGAATCCATACTGTATTTCATACACAACATTATATTCAAACAGTGCTGTATCACTAAGTCAGTCACCCAGTATTGTTCTTCCGTGAGTATTGACTACAAAAAACCAGACTGCAAACAGGAAAATCCACACGGCGTAAGTGACCATCACTTTCACAAGCCAAGACTCTCTTCTGACATCTAGCTTCAAAACACCAACAAAGATGATGGCAGCTGTGTGCAAAACAGATTTGGAAAAATAGTCAGAGTATATCGTAGCAACTATCTGAAGAGATGGTGTGAGCTGTGACATTTGCTAGCCTGTCTCTGTTGTTTTAAAGCAATAACACCTACAATATGTTGCAGTCATACCAAGAGGTAGATGAGAAGATGTTTACCACTCTCATATCTGTCTGGTAAATATAAGGTCACAGACAGCAGCTGGTTAGCTTAGCATTAACATAAAGATGGGGGGAAATGAGGAATCAACCTACATGGCTCTGTTTAAAGGTCTGCCTATTGTGAAATCTCTAATGATCACTAATTAACAACTTCTTTCTCATTTGTTTAATCAATACAAAACTCAAAGTGTAAAAATGTGAAGTTGCAGTTTTACAGGAGGATATGTACTGGAATATTTCTTGGAACAGTAACGAATAAGATGTGGAGTGTTATTTAATGAGTTTTATAGGTGTTTGTAGGCAGCTTTTGACACTCTCGCACAGTCAGGCTAGTTGTTTCCTTGTTTCCAGTCTTTGCGCTAAGCTAAGCTAATTGGCTACTGGCTGTAGAAATGTATTTACCTGATACACATGAGTGTGGTATCAATCCTCTCGTCTAACCCCCAGCAAGAACACAAATAAGTACATTTCCCAAAATGTCACACTACGGCTTAAAATACATTAAACGACAAATCTTCTCACAGAGCAAAATGCGTGCACTGAAGTTTTAAATTAGATGAATTTCCTTACTGGCAAAAATCTGTCGAATGAGAGCACACACTTTGATGGCAAGGTCACAGATGTCCTTTCTTGAATAGAACAAAAGAGACACAAAAACAGCGGCGCACAATGTGTTGAGGTTAGGGTCAAGTCAAATATTCAGGCAGAAGAAGAGGCGTTGAACTTACAGTTCATGACTGGGTCCCAATGGCAGAGAAACGATTACCAGCTCTATAAAATCAAACACTATCTCCACAAACACGAGAGCTACAAGAGTGGCCTAAACATACACACACAGACATATACACACACATTAGAAATGACCTTAGAACAATTTATAAATATGGATGTAGATATCAAGTGTGGTACGCCATTAAATATTACTCACTTCGAAGGAATGCCCTATGTATAACAGGATCACAGCCAATATGTCAAGTGCTGCACAAAGCACGATGCATGATATCTTTAACCCCTATGACAGAAAAAAAAACATACACTTTCAATTATCTCAATAAACCTGAATAATTAGTGTGCATTTACGGATTGTTTCTAAAGATACAGATACTGTACATAAACAGAGGCTACTGACTGAGCCTGAGTATTGTATTTATAGACCATACTGGTTTGCAATGCTTGTCTTTATTGTTTTTATGTAAAAAATAAAAAAAATAAGGTTACACTGTCAAAAAGACAAAAGGAAATCAGAAAAAAATGTATACAAAATGCAAAACAGAAAATGAACAAAAAATCTAAATGAGTACCACTAACTAGCAACTACCAATAAATATATTCAAATCAAACCATGCAGTGTATTTCAATTTTATATAGTAGTTTTTATTGTTAATGGTTGGGTCCATCATTTCATTGTCTCTGCATTTCAATGCAAGGATGCAAGAATAGGAGACAACTCGGGCCTTACCTCATTCAGAGAAAGGCTGCTGCTGAGGATGGTGACTATGTTTAACAGCTCCTTAAGAGAGACAGAGTGAGAGAGAAATTCACCTTCTTGTAAATAGATGTCTCTGACACCAGTGTCTTACCAGGCTACAATCTGGTAGGACTATTGTGTAATGGTATTTAGTGGGTGACGTGAGTTTAAAAATGCAATACCATTTCCACTAGCTTAATAGAACTGCACACACTTGTCAGAATAGTAACGGCCTAAAGATAAAACAAAGAGAAATGATTATTTTTTTTAGGTCAGAAGTTTTTCTTTCACACTGGATGTAATACTTGTAATAGGAGAAAAACTGGTCATACTTGCATCCTCCGTGTAGAACTTGGCTTTGTAGTACTTGCTGTAGTACTTGGCTGTGTAGTACTTGTTGTAGTACTTGGCTGTGTATTACTTGTAGCACTCGGCTTTGTAGTACTTGTTGTAGTACTTGGCTGTGTATTACTTGTTGTAGTACTCGGCTGTGTAGTACTTGTACTCAGCTGTGTAGTAGTTGCTGTAGCACTTGGCTTTGTAGTACTTGTTGTAGTACTTGGCTGTGTATTACTTGTTGTAGTACTCGGCTTTGTAGTACTTGCTGTAGTACTTGGTTCAGCAGTACTTGTTGTAGTACTCGGCTGTGTATTACTTGTAGCACTCGGCTTTGTAGTACTTGTTGTAGTACTTGGCTGTGTATTACTTGTTGTAGTACTCGGCTGTGTATTACTTGTAGCGCTCGGCTTTGTAGTACTTGTTGTAGTACTTGGCTCAGCAGTACTTGTTGTAGTACTCGGCTCTGTAGTACTTGTTGTAGTACTCGGCTGTGTAGTACTTGTTGTAGTACTTGGCTGAGTAGGTAAAATGACATCCACATCGAATGGTTCCCAGAATTTCCAGTAATCTTTAACAAATGTGGCTCTGAAACGTGTCAACCAGAAACAGATGTTAACGCAAATCCTTTTGCTCTTCATTGTGAATGAATTTAATAAAGTAAAACTGGAGCATCTCAGTTTGGCCCTTGAGTTTCAGAGGTAAGTGAAAGTGTATAATACTTAAAAGTAACCTGAAAGTGATGTCTAGCTCTGCTCCCTCCGCTGTCCAGTTAACTTGTACCAACGACTTTCTTATATTGTCTTTTTGACCAACAGCCGAGTCCTGAGGAGAGTCACAAAAGTAACATGTCACATCCATAAGAAAGCGTAATACAGCTTTGACTATGAATTCACATTCTAAGGTCATTTAAATTTGTTAATTGATATGGACATTGAAAGAATGAATATTTACTTTGTTCAATTCTTATACTACCTCTAATAACGGTGGAATAGGATGGTTACTTACTTGTAATCCATTGCATGTCTGGAGTTTAGTCATTGAAGGGTCAAGCAGAATAAATTTACCAACAGGACGCCCTTCGTTGACCATGCCTCTCTCTCGAGCCTGCAACATAAATCCCCGGAATCTAGTGTTGTGCTTGTCTCTAAGAAAAACTGAAAAATGGTTTGAAGATTCATTTGGGTAAGGGTGGAGGAACAGAAAATGAAGACAGAGAAAGTAATAACTTTGTTAAAAATAAGTAAATGACCACTGTAGCAAATATTTATAGTTAAAACAAGCATGGAAAAGAGGAGCACAGTCTCTGTACCTGTAATAGGCTCTCCCTTGTTGCCATGTTTGTAATCGACCTCAAAGGGTGGTTCAGAGGTCTGAGGACGAACAAGTTGCCCTCTTCTGTCCGTATGCTGAGTTAACATCGATTCACACGACTCTGGGAAGGGAGCACTTGGATACCCATGCACCTTTGAGATGAAGTTAAGGCAAATCAAAATCCACATCCACATCTGCAAAACAAGGGAGCAGTGCCATCAGTAAATGCAATAAACCAAATGTGAACATTCACCCTCTTCATCAACATATAGTCACTGAAGATGAGTAAACTTAGCCTGAAAGGGCGTCACAGTGATAATCAGCTGAGGAATTGCTACCTAATATATCTTTTTAGTTTCTTACTATAAGTATTCAAGTGCATTTTTTATTTGTTATTTGTCCCTCAACTCTAGCACATTGGCTTTAAATGACAGAGTGATTAAGTTGAGAATGTTACAACTTTAAGGCCATTTGAAAGTGTTGTTATCATAATATACAGTGTAGTAGGGCAAAAACGAAGCTGCATTTCCCATATTTTTTACCCAATACAGATGTAAACACTCTTGGATTAAGGTCAGCTCCTTGCAGCCATTGTTTCATCACAAAGAAGTACAGAGTCACAAAATAGACGTACTCTTGGAATCAATCAAAATATGAAATGTGTGTATGATTATAATTTTTTTTGTAAAATAGAAATAATTTAAACCAAATTAGGCATAAAAGTAAATAGCAAGATTTTTTTTTTAGATATTTTTTCCATTCAAATTCAAACTTGGAATTATATCTTTTTAAATCTTAAGTGGCAAATTATTAAATATACAATAATCATAACAACAATTCTTCTCTTACCTTGAAATTAAGTATTTTTTTATGTCCACTACCACGAAACCACAAGTTAAGATGTCAAACTACAACCTTGGACTCTCAGTGAAAACAAGGGAGAAGTTGATTTATAGTCTTTCTAAGGAAAACCAAATAAATTTTATGAACCTTTCTTCAGAATGGACCCCTCCTACATACCTGACTGTTTTGGAAAGGAGGAGTCTTTTCTGCAGGGAACAACTCAGTGGACTGAATGAGGAAGTCAGAAAGGTTGAACACAAGTGAAATCATTAACAAAATACTGTTTCCCTTTATCTCTGATCAGTAATCTCAGATTAGTCTCATGGTTTGTTTGTCTACCAATAGAATAGAGTTTATTTATTTGCTCCAGTCTTTTCAAGAGAAATTTCACGAGTGTTCTCAAGGGAAATGTTGTTATTGATCGTTGTTTGTGTGTGTGTGCGTGTGTGTGTGTATAACTCATGGAAATCATCATTAGTCTTTATTTTGCACTAAAACACGAGTATAAGGCCATGTGTATAAAGCCATATCATAATGTAATTCCAATTTATATTGCTGACAGTATTATGAATGTTTTAAATAATAATAGTGTTAATCATTAATCAGCAAAGCCACATGTAAACATAATAATGAGTACTCTGATCATCAGGGGGAGTGCAACGTCTTTGTTTGGCAAAGGCTGGGTGTCTGAGTGCAAACTGTCCTCATGAACTGGAAATCAAGAATAACAATATACAGAAAAATAGTATCTGCCTCAATTAAAAAATAAACCCCTGATTTTGACAGAGCCTGGAATCCATCATCCATTGCCTAAATAAATACATATACATGAAGTATTGATAATCATAATAATTGGCTAACTACTATACTATTTAGCTGGGATTGCTGCAAACGTAGTCTCACTATATGTTCTCCTCAGGTTCCAAAATTCTTTTTCAGCCTATTCCACCATTTTTAGATTCATATCTCCTAGACACTTCAACATAGAAACTCCATTCAAACTTTAATTTACTCAATTAGAGCATTATGTGATGTATTCAATGTTTTGATACATTTCATATTTTCAAAAATATTCAATGCTTTTCTGACATTTTTCCTATGAAGTTGAATGGATGGAATGTTCAAAATCTTTTCAAGCCCTTCTACTCATTCATACTTTCAGCTAGAAACTCCATTCAAAAGTCAAAATGTTCAGAAACTTTCCTTAATTTTCGGTTGCATTCAGCTTTGAAAACCCATTCAAAGTTTTTACACAGTGACAGTTCAAGTTTCATGAATGAACCTTTCCAGATTTTCACAATAGTGTGTATGTGGCAGAGCGTTCACAGCTAGAGTGAGTGATCACAGTGTGGGGACAAACTGTTCAACTGGTCTGAAACATTTATGTTTAACTCGTCCTCATGGCCACAAATTTCACTCTTTACACATAATCTTTTGTCAGGACGTAGGCATATTTGTCTTCTTTCACACAATGTGACTACCAAAGCACAGTGACTTACAAAATTTGTACGATGAGCGTCTGAGCGGCAGAAGTACCATTCAATTCCCCCATTGGCTCCAATGTCTGAGACCACAGAATACGGAGAAAAAAACTGAGAGAGCATTTTCCAAATCAGTGCACCTCCCACATTTTTGACACCAAATTTTATATCATTGCATTCATTTCAGAGTCTCCTCTGTCAGAAAATATAAAGGTTTAGGTGATAGGAGTTAATGTTCTTTGACTGACAAGTTTAGAGGTGTATCTCACCATAATCACCCTTTTAACCAAGTGTAACTAAGCAGTTACCATCACTACAGTAACCATTAACTGCAGCTGGCACACAAAACCGATTCAGATCAGCCGATTACACTTTCACACACACAAAAGACACACACGGATACACAGAGATTCACAAAAGCACACACTCACACAAAGGTACAAGCTACCTGGTACCAGCATATCAACGGCCCAGAGCACCAGTCATCCATTAATCATTGTAGTTTAGCTCCAGCTCTTCTTGAAACAATTCAGTTTAGCTGCCATGGAAGTGTTTGCACTCTGGTATAGGCAGTTTGTGTTCAGCCATGCAGCCATTGTTTACACCAGTGATCCAGACAAACTGGCATATCTAATCCAACATTACAGGAATTAGCAGGAGTGTAGCAAAAACATGGCTATCCAGGCTGACACCGGACTTCACTGGATGGTTTCCTGATCATGGAGGCAGACAAGACAAAGGAGAGTGGCAAGAGGAAAGGAAGGGGTTTAGCTGTGTTTGTTTATGGTAGATGGTGCAACCAGGACACAATTAAAGCAAGTAATGTAATGTAAAGGGGGTATACAACTCATCATCCCTTAACAACAGCAGACATTTTTAAAAACAGACTCTGTTGTTAGCTGTAACTACTTTTAAATGTCACCTTTGCTGGTTGTGCTTGAACTAGTCAATTTTCATGCTTTTGTACTTGCATTGTATTCTTACTTAGGTTTAAATGGATGATAGAAAAATCTTTTATGTTCTGAAGTCCTTCCATGCTTCAAACTCATTTTGTAGTCAAAGGAAGAGCTGTTTAAAATGTCTATGCCCTGCAATGGAAGGTCATTCATTTAATACAATTTACATTATTTGTTTTCATAGGGATGCCAGAATGCAACTCCAAGTGATGTTTGCAGATAATTCCAGTGTTTGTAGTTATCAATCAACCTCTGTAAACCTGTAAAATAAATCTGCATGAGAAAATAAGTTAAGTGAGCAAATTGGCATTAAGAATGTAGGTTATGCACGAGGCAATGCAGTTCAGTTTCTCTCTGTGTACTTCAACTCACTTCCACAATATGACCCACATCTACTGTCCAGTTCAGTTCTTCATTCCTTTCCCCCCTTTTTTTAGATAAGATAAGATAGCCTTTATTAGTCCCACAGTGTGGAAATTCACAGTGTTACAGCAGCAAAGTGGCAGTGCAGAGAAAAGAAAGCTGCAAAGAAACTGCAAATATTAATAATGAGAATATAATTATATACAAATGATATATAGTGTACAAAAATGACACATTTACAAGAATATACAACAGTAGCAGCGTAACAACAATAGCAGTATATGTAGATATTGCACAGATTGGTGTATGAAAGACTGGTGCATGAGAGATTGGTGTGTGATTGGTGCGATGAGTCGTGAGTGGTCAGTTTCTGGTGTGTGTGCGGTTACTCAGTGCAGTGTTTGTTGTAAAGTCTGACAGCACCTGGAAGGAAAGACCTGCGGTATCTCTCCTTCACACACTGTGGGTGCAGCAGCCTGTCACTGAAGGAGCTGCTCAGTGCTGTGCGTCCTGCATTGGGTGTGAGGTATCCTCCAACAGGGATGATAGCTTCGCCACCATTCTCCTGTCGCCCACTACCTCCACTGGGTCCAGAGGGCATCCCAGAACAGAGCTGGCCTTCCTGATCAGTCTGTTCAGTCTCCTCCTGTCAGCAGCGGTGATGCTGCTGCCCCAGCAGACCACACCGTAGAAGATGGCTGATGCCACCACAGAGTCGTAAAAGGTCTTCAGGAGTGCCCGCTGCACTCCAAAAGACCTGAGTCTCCGTAGCAGGTACAGCCTGCTCTGTCCTTTTTTGTAGAGAGCCTGTGTGTTGTCAGTCCAGTCCAGTTTGTTGTTCAGGTGAACACCCAGGTGCTAAGAGTCCACAATCTCAATGTCCATTCCCTGGATGTTCACTCGTGTGGTTTGAGGGTGTTTGTGCTTGCGGAAATCCGCCACCAGTTCCTTGGTTTTCCCTGCGTTGATCTGGAGGTGGTTCTGCTGGCACCAGTCCACAAAGTCTTGGGTCAGTTCTAGGTACTCCCTCGTCCCCATCAGCAATGAGGCCGACAATTACAGAGTCATCAGAGAACTTTTTCAGGTGGCAGTTGGTGAAGTTGTAGGTGTAGAGGGTGAAGAGGAACGGAGCCAGAACCATTGCCTGCGGGGCTCCCATACTGCAGACGACCCTGTCAGACACACAATCCTGGATCCTCACATACTGCGGCCAGTTGATGAGGTAGTCAAGGATCCATGTGGTGAGGTGGTGGTCCACTCCCGTGGACTCCAGCTTGTCCCTCAGGTTCGTGGGTTGGATGGTGTTGAAAGCACTGAAGAAATCAAAGAACATGATTCTCACAGTGCTCCCAGCCTTTTCCAGGTGAGAGAGGGATCGTTGTAGGAGGAAGATGACAGCATTGTCTACACCAATGCCAGGCTGGTAGGCGAACTGAAGCAGGTCCAGCGATGGGCTCACCAGGTGCCGAAGATGAACAAGGACCAGTCGCTCCAGGGTCTTCATCAGGTGGGATGTCAGTGCCACCGGCCAGTAGCTGTTGAGGCCCTTGGGGTGGGGTGTCTTTGGCACCAGTACCACACGGGATGTCTTGCACAGCTGTGGCACTCTCCCCAGCTTCAGGCTCAGGTTGAAGATGTGCTCAAGTATCCTGCACAGATGGTCTGGCAGGACTTGAGGAGCCTTGAGCTGATGCCATCAGTACCTGCTGCTTTTCTTGCCTTGATCTTCCTGGGTTCCTGCCTCACCTGGTTTTTCCATCTCTTCATACTATTTCAACTGCTTTGTCATTCAGATTCGAGGCAGCAAGAGAGTTTAGCCACAGCTTGCGCTGAAGCCAGCAATCACATCACAAATTCCTCAGAAATTGCAGTTTCTGGTTTATTATATTGTGATGTATATATTCATTATTATAGTAATATTATATGATTATCATATTATTTTATTGTCATATTACTGTATTGATACTGTTGTTCCACCATATAGTCATTCTCATAACATTATCATTTGTCGTTTGCTCCCCCACCCCACCCCTCCACACATTAACACAGAAAGATGTCATATATAAAAATGTCTTATATTTCTCTTTAACAGATACTAATTCATATAGATTGTTGTAAATGCACATTTGTTATTAATGGACATCCAGTTTGGTATTATCACAACCATTTGGTAGAGGCTAATAATGAAAAAGAAAAACTGTGTGGTCAGTTTAAAAAAAGTCATTGTTAGTTGATTTTATTGCGCAAAGAAATTAAGACATCCAAGTTTTTCCACTGGGACAATTCAGTTTGACTTGATTGTCCATCAAGTTCTGTTCTACATGAATCTACATAAGAACCACCTGAAATTTGAGAATTGAACATATCAGAATTTGGCTAGACCATTAACGTACAACATACATATTTGCAAGCATTTAACAAAGCCCTTGCGATTAATTACAATATATGGAAAACAATGTTTAGCTCTTCTATGTAATGAAACATTCTACAAAATTTACGGTTAAAGAATCATAAGAAGTGATAAATGAAAACTCATTTATAATTTTAATTCAACATCATTGGCACTGTGAGGATAAAAGTCACATTTGAATTTTGAGTGCAGCTTGCTACAAACTAACATATGAACAAAGTGGATCTTACCAATTGCTCACTGAATGCATTTTTAAAATCGATGATGCACAAGCAAATGCAAAAGAATGATATCACTTAATAACAACTAGTACATTGTTCCATGTGAGATGAGGTTCTGCATTCTCACCTGTTGTTCCCCGACTGGATTTTGCCGCCTGAAAATTCGATGCAGCATTGACTTCAAATGACTCCTAAACTTCACACCGACAAACGCATAAAACACAGGGTTCAGGCAGCAGTGGGAGAAAGCAATGAGCCGGCACACATAGAACGCATAATCAAGCTGGATGCTCAACTCACAGTCAGCAAATGGTCCCACCAAATTGTCAGCCAAAGTCTTCAGAAAGATGACCACATTGTATGGCACCCAGCCGGTGAAGAACACAGCCACAATACAAAAGACTAACTTAACCGCTCTGTTCTTTGTGTGGGATCTTGTTCTTGTGATCTTTTCCAGTATTTGGATGTAGCAGAAACCCATCACCACAAAAGCACCCATGAAGAAAATATTCTGTTGGAAGATAGCAATGCTTTTCCATGAGATGACGTTGTATTCACAACCAAGGGAGTGTGTATCCTTGTGGGGGATTGAGATGAGAGAGCTGTAGAGCAGGGTGGGCATGGCTGCTCCAATGCTGATTATCCACATTAGGAGAGACAGAAAAACACCAGTGCTGAATTTTGGTGTGCTCAGGTCAGAGAGAGGGTGGACCACAGCCAGATACCTGTAGATGGTCATGATGGTCAGGAAGAGGATACTGCTGTAAAACCCAGTGAAGAAGACAAAAGTCACAATTTTGCAGAGAATTTCTGAAAACAACCATCCCCAGATGTGATAAATGGCCCAGAAAGGGAGACCAGTGGTGAAGATGAGGTCAGAGATGGCCAGGTTGAGGATAAAAATGTTGGTGAGAGACTTCAGGTTTTCGTACAGAGCCAGTATTACAAGGACGAGGATGTTCCCTGTGAGGCTCAGTGCGATCACAACAGAGAAGAAAACAGGAATGACGATGGATCCAAATTTGACCACATCACTTTTTTCACAGACTTCACCTTCATGGCTGCTGACATTAGAACTGTTATTCATTGCCGTTAAACAGGGACCTGGAAAATAAACATAGGATTAGTATGTGCATTACTGTAGGTTACTTTGGCCTTACATATGATTCATTTCAGTTTTGCAGTGGCTGAATGTAGAGATCATAGATTGTATATCAAGTACACATATGGAGGATGCACCTAAAAACATGCACAAAATAGTCTTGTAAAGCAAAAAAAAAAAAAAAAAACCTACCTCCCGTTTAATGGGACTGATATGTTGTTGGATGTGATGCTTTCTCTCTACTCAAAAAAGAACTCAAAAAGGGACGGCTTAAATTATCTCAGGTTGCATTTTCTGTTCCTGGTTCTGGTTTTGTGGGATTCTGTCCTCAGCTCTCAGACCTGTTCCCCACACCTATCCTAAAAATACATTTACTAACTTTCTAATCATAAAAGCAAGCTCTTACAGGCATACAGGCTATATAGACTATATAGGCTACTGTATAGATTATTTTTCAATAGAAATCCCAGGATAAGATGTCTCAAAATATGGGCAAGTTCATCCAAAATCATATGCATGACGAGATATCACTAGAGGTAAGGGAAAGAATATGTGTCTTTGTAGCTTAAAAGAATCAACATTTTAACATATGAGACTTTAGAAATGAGACATGAGCTACCATAGAAGCTTAGCTTTATACTTTCACAAGATTCAGGCACTCCTGAGAAACACATACAAAAAAAAACAAACAAAAACAAAACAAAGACATAAAAGAAATAAAATAAAAACGGATTGATTGAATGAATTAATGCACCGGAGACAGAAATACTCTGACTTATTATGGGTCAGGCTTCAGTAGCTCTGGATCCCACATGTCCAACAACAGAATCAATAACATGGATTTCAGGTGTTTTCTCAGACTTGATAAAGCTCTGCCAGACCCACAGAAAATACCATACAACTGTTTTCAGAGGCTGAGTACCACTTTACATACTAAACTGATACTCTATAAGCAACACACAGGCTTTACAAATCATAAAAGCCAGTGTAAACATATTGTATGCTGCACAGGGATCAAGTTATAACACACTGAATATGTTGATTTGTATCAAAATCTCAACATGGTCACGCATGCCGTTTCCTGCAGTTAAATCTGACACATCGCAGCAAAGTGGGACACGCAATTTCATATGTAATTGATCACATGACACCTCTGTTTACTCTGCTACGGCAACCAAACTACCCAGTGACCGGAGCCCGCCTACCTACCTCGTAGCCATTGGTCGGGGGGTTACATGTCGCTTTGTGATTGGATGGGACAGTGTCAATCGCGACAGTTACAACAAGTTTGTTTGCAAACGTCCTGGGTTGTTATGGGCTTGAATCATACCTCTAAAAGTATGTCAAAGTTATTATTCTTTTCTTCTTTTTCTACCACCAACTACCTAGAAACATATAACGTTGTCTAAACTATCGTGTCCCGTTGATGTCATGGTTGTTTTCAAAATGTCCGTCAAGTGATCAGTGTCAAGCTAAATATTGCTGAGACAACTTAAAAAAAGATACAGCTGTCGTCTGTAAAAGCTTAAGCTGACAGATTCGTCACTTTATTTGTCTTTTGTACATTTAAGAAAAGCAGTGTTATCGCTGTAAGGGCTGATAGTCAGTGTTTTAGAGCCGTTATTGATGGTTTCATAACTCACTCAAGTAGTTAGCTAGCTGTTAGCTTAACAAATCCAACAAATGATAAAACGAAGTTTAACTTTAACCACAGTGTGAATGCCTGCCTGTTGAGTGTAGATTGATGGTCTTACATTGCCACAGTAAAACCACATTGGTAACGTTATATTTAGATGTCATACAGGCCTATTTATGAAATGCCTTGTTTACTTTCTCATAAACAAGAGATTGCTGGAGGTGACATTAACACCTACATAACTTCCTGTGATATCTGCCATTAACTTTGTCTCTGTGAATGTTATAATTTTATTTTAGTTGTCAGTGTGCCAGAGAGGTGGTGACTCAACTCCATGGAAATATTTGGAGCAATAATTTAATATATTATAATATATTTTATAAATGTGGTTGATGCAGCACAGTCTTAAAAATACTAGACACTATATAATTATATCAAAGCGTGAGAACTGTGATCCATGTATGCCCCTTTCTTATGGGTAATGAAAGTAGATTTTAGTGAAGACTAACTCTTAATCTGTCCTGCTAGCTTTCCACAGTGCATTAGGTCCTTTTCCAGCACATCATGCCTGTGTTCAGTTAATATGGGAGGTTGACTTACATGTATCTGTGACCAACCCACAGCCTTTATGGACCAACCAGAAGCAGCATCCTGACTCAAAATTCAAGAGGCAGGATGTTCTGACTCTTTTTGCTCCTAAAGTGGTCAAATTCTTAGGCAAGAAAACTGTTACTCTTCAGTTAATTATAAAGTCTGACATTTTCATCTGTCGCTGTTTTGTTAGGATGTAATTCAATTTTTAGCTGTTAAAGAGTGTGTCGTTGAATGTTACAGACACAAAGATGAATCGTTTGACAGATAAGAATAAAGGATTACAGTTGAGTAGTAGTTTGTAGTCAGAAGATCAGAATGTGTAGAGTGACATTATTACATATACAGGATATAAAGGTCAAACTGCATTTTTCACAGACCATTATATCTGTGGCCTAAGAGATGCACATTCTGCACAGAATTGGTCAATGTGCCCATCATGTGGGCTGTCAAAAAACTCTCAATGTTTAGCAGAATTGTGTGTATAAGTTTACCCATGCATGAGAGAGTATGTTGGACTATTCATGTCAGTCTTTTGTTTCTGACTGATTCTGATTCTCTGATTCAGCAGACTGTATGTGACCCTGTGACCCCTGGTTGCCAGGGAGAGAGCAGTGGGGCCATGGCTACTGGGGCTACCGTTGGGGAGAGCCAACTCCAGAGGATTATCCGAGATCTGCATGGTACGCCAGCTTTATGTGTGTGTGTGTGGCGTGTGTGTGTGTGTGTGAATGTGTGAGAGTGAGTGAGTGTGAGTGAATAGACTGGCAGCAGGCAGTCGTTGGCTGACATGGTGTGACTGAGGAGAAGAAGAAGAGGAGTCAGAGAGGTTTGCCGTGATGTCATGACCTCGGCCTCTTTGTTGAGTCTGAGGGTACAATCTTTAAGCCTGGAACTATCTGACCTCTGCTGGTCATCAAATCGTTTGGGACAAACTTACATCTGACCTCATGTTTGTTTAGTAAGGGTGTGGTGGAAGCCTCTGCCAGCATGCAGCGAGACAGAGAGTGCGTGTTAAGGGTGCATCCCTCACGGGTGTCCTTCCAGTTTTTACGATGGATACGAGGCAAGTTTTAGGCACCAGTGAGGAGGTCTGGGTGCATTGGAAATTTTTCCTGTTTGCTTTCCTGCTTCCTCTAACCCTGATAACAGCACTAGTGTATTGTCTAGCTGTTAAATAAATGTTTTATATACTTTTCTATAAAACATGTACCTTTTAAATGTGTTTTTCCAGGTTAATGTTGGTGTAACTCTTTATTTAAGAAAGACTTATTCATTCTTGAGCTCATACCTGTGAATTTCAGATGCTGTGGCAGAGCTGGCGAAGGAGTACAGGGAAAGTGGGGAGCCAATCACAGATGACAGTACTAACCTGCACAAATTCTCCTACAAACTGGAGTACCTGCTACAGGTATGAATCGCTGTTATTCACTGAGGATGTGATAATAAAACATGGAACCTTGCATCGTCAGTTGGATTACTTCACTTTTTTTGACAGATTGTGAATTCATGACACTGCATTAAATGAAGAATTCACATTATTAGCTCCAAAGTGGATAGCTGTTTGGAGAGGAACTCTTAAAAATGCTTCTTTTTCTTTCTTTCTTTTTCTCACATTTTACAGCCAAAAAATGGTACATGCCTCAAAAAATAATTCACATTTAACAACATGCATCTTTCTTTCAGTTTGACCAGAAGGAGAAGACAACGTTTCTTGGTACAAAGAAGGATTACTGGGATTACTTCACTGACTGTCTGGCTAAAATCAAAGGGGCCAATGATGGGATCCGCTTTGTCAAATCCATCACTGAAGTATGAGGATTTTTTGTTGTTTACAGTAATGTAGCAATGATTGCATATTGGTCATTAACAATATCAGATTACCCCTCAAATCATTAGAGAGTAGTTTTATTAATTTTGCCCTCCTTCAAAATAAGTCAAAAGACTTTTTTCATCTCTTTCTTTCTCATCTCTTATTGTACAGACACAACAGAACATAGACAAATCATATGTCATATTTTTTTCTTGCAGTTTAAAGTTCAGTGCATCCCTTGTAAGAGAACCAAAACACATCCAAGAAATCAATTTAAATCCTGGCCCTGATGTGTTGCATCAATATACTTGTGATATGAAAGCAGCATACTGTGTGATAATTTTATCATATTGTGTGGTAATTGTAAGACGTTAGGATTCATTTTTTGTCATCTTTCATCTTTTCAATTGTACATATTTGTCAGGAAATAGTGATGACAAAATAGTGGGTGTTGCATTAGAACAGGCTTTAATTGGATATGTTAAGCATTCCTTTATGAACACTTATGTTGTAGTTGAGATCAAATATATCTTGTAAATAATGAAATAACTAGTTATTTGGTTTACTTTGTATTTTTTTGATATGTGGAGTATTGCTGCAGTGTGAGTATGATGTAAACACTGTGCAAATCAATGCCTTCTTCTGCTTTGATAGCTGAAGACATCTCTGGGGAAGGGACGAGCATTTATTCGCTACTCCCTCGTACATCAGCGACTGGCTGACACGCTGCAGCAGTGCCTGATGAACCAGAGAGTCACCAGGTAAAACTGTCAGACACTAATGAAATTAAATGAAATGTATTTTTTTATTTAGATATGAAGAATGTTATTGATATTTGTTTTTGGATCCCAAGGTCTGTGAAACTTGGACAGAGACTATGAAACTACGAAACACCTAATTTCCCCTTTCTGTGAAATAGGCCTGCTGCTTCAGTAGAAATGGTGGTCAATAGTAGAATATAAAGAGCAGTTAAATTATGAAGAAGTATGAAGTGAGTGCTTTCAATGATTTACCAGAAATCAAAAAGAGATGTGTGTAGTGCTCCAGATAGGCCTGGAGACAACACAAAGAAGAATCTTAAAGAGGTTTATCACTGTTATTTGGTGCTAAAGACCATTTACATGTTTTTGAGGAATTAATTAATTTCCTGGTTGAGTGAATTTGGTGTGAATTTCCTCCTATGAGTTTTAAGGGTCAACATATGTTCTGCTAATGTTTTAATTTGACCTTTTACTCTTTTCCTTTCCCGCAGTGACTGGTACTATGCAAGAAGCCCTTTCCTGAAGCCCCACCTTAGTGTTGACATCATCAATCACCTGTATGAACTCAATGAAGTCCAGTTTGATGTGGCTTCTAGAGGATATGATCTTGATGCGTCCTGGCCCACTTTTGCAAGGTAACAAACACAAGAAATCTTGAAAACAACATGTAGAGCAAATAAAAACCATGAAAATGATCTGTCAGATATCTAAATGAGCATTACGAAATGGTTACAGAAACAAATATTTCGTAAATACAGCATTTCCTTTGAATCAACTTTGGGGTTTAGTCTGGATGTGTATTTACCAGTGTTTATAGTATTACATTTCTTTTCTAATCAACAGGAGAACACTGGGAAGTGCAAACTCACCTGGCCACATGTGGAAACCACCCAGTCGCAGTTCCAGCATTAACAGTCTGGCCAGTACCTACTCCCAGGTGACTGACCTGTGTCTTTAATAACATCCTGTCATTTCACCATAATTTGAAAAATGATTTTCACAATGTCCCTCCCTTCACCTCTGCTTCCTCTTACAACCATCTAGCAAGCACCTGAGTTCCCATCTAGCCCTGACTACGGTCAGGGTCTGCTGAACGACCTGAATGAGTCCCTGCCTGCCTGCACCGAAGATGTCAGCACAGTTGACGACCTCCGCCTAGAGCTTGACCAGTCAGAACTGAAGCAGCGGGAACTTCTCAATAAGGTGCAGCAAATGGGTGAGGAGGCTGCTGAGCTCAGAGGCGTAGTGGTGGAGCTCCAGAGGCAGCTGGATGTGTCGCTTGCTGCCCAAGAGCAGCAGCAGGGCTTGCAAGGAGAACTCAAGGCTCTGCAGGGGAGAGAGGAGGCCATGTCCAGAGAGGTGGAAACACTCAGGACCAGGGAGAAAGCCATGGAAGCTGAACACTGCCTGCTTCAGGAAAAGCTGGTAACTGCTGAGGGGAAGAACATAGAGCTCATGGCCAAGTTGGACGGGGTTCTGAATGAGAAGGGCCAGCAGGCAGCCAGCTACTTTGATTCTGCACAAAAGATACACGAGTTGCTGGACAGATTGAAAGAGGCGGAGAAAGGGAAGATGGAAGCTGTTGCAGAGGTAGAGGAAAAGAAGCGGCAGACAGAAAGGCTAGAGGAAGAGCTGAGAGTCAAAGAGGCAGCTGCAAAGGATGGGGAAACAAAACTCGGAGCATTAGTTGCATCTGTGTCTGAGGAGAAAGCCAAGTTGGAGGTGAAAGTGGAAGAACAGTGTAGTGCCCTTGACAAGCTGCAAGGGGCCTTGACCTTGAGAGAGAAGGAGGCAAACAACCTACAAAGGCAGCTGCAGGCCCTTCAAAGATGTCTAGAAGAAAAAGAGAAAGAGGTGCAGGTGGTGAATAAGATGGCACAAGAAGATAAAGATGAAATGCAGAAGAATGTTAGTGGCTTAAAAGAGGCTTTAGAAGCTGAAGTCGCTGCTCTTAAAGAGCGGGTGGAAAAGAAAGAAGCAGAGCTAACCTCCACCTGCGAGACACTACAACAGCTAGAAGCCAAGAACCAAAGCCTGAGCGCAGAAAGGGAGAAACTGACGACTAGGCTTGCTGAGCTGGAGGGTAACGTCAAAGACCACTCTACAAAGATAGAAGACTACAAGACACAGTGTGCCAATTTAATGGAACTGAATGAGAAGCTGCTGATGAGAGTGAAGAAAAATGAGGAGTTGAAGAAGGAGATGGCAGACAACAGAGCAGTGCTTGAAGCTGAATTAGCAACTCTAAGGGCCTCTGAGAAACAGCTTCGAGGCCAGCTGGACGATACCAAGATGACAGTGGATGAAAAAGAGAAGCGGTTGCGTGAGGAGAACCGCAAGTTGGATGAGAGCCTGCAACGAGCCACCATGGCCGCAAAGCTCTCTGAGACCACGTCAAAGCGGCTCGAGCAGGAGAACCAGAGTCTGAGAGAGGAGCAGGACACGGTGAAAGCAGCACTTAGCCGCATGCAAGCAGACCTGAAGAGTGTTCACGGGCAGATCGGAGAGTTGGAGAAGAATTTAGGAGCTTCACGTAAGAATGAAGCCAGTCTTCAAGAACAGCTCCAAAGCAAAGAGGCCCAGCTAGAGAGTAAAGAGAAGAACCTTGTTGAGCTCCAGTCCAGGTTAAAAGCTCTGGAGGCAAGGGTGAAGGAGCTTGAGACCGCCAAAGCTGATGCAGAAGCAACCTGCGCAAGACAGACAGAAGTGATTGAAAGGGTGACCTCTGAGAAGCAGATGATGGAGAAATCTCAGCTGGAGAGGAGCGCTGTGCAAGCAAAGGAGAACCAAGAAGTGACAGGCAAACTGACTGTGGTTGAGGGCCAGTTGGAGGTGAGCATGAAAGAAGTGTCCAGGCTCCAGGCGGAGATCCTGGACCTTAGGGTGCAGGTGCAGAGGTCTGGGGAGGAAAAGCTTAAATCCCAAGCACAGCTGGAGGTGACGCAGGCCCAAAGAGATGAGCTCAGAACTCTGACTGAGCAGCTTAAAGCTCAGACAGAGGCACTGAATCAGAGGCATGTAACAGAGCTTATGGAGTGCAAAAAGAAAGAAGAAGCACTGATTGAACAGCGTGACAGTGAAGTAGCTGCCCATGCCGAGCTGGCTATCTCTGCAGCTGCTATCAGAGAAGAGCTGTCCACACTCAAGGCAGAAAATGACAGGCTGGTCCAAGAGAACGGCGAGACACGTGACAGTCTGCACAGGGCCAACACAGAGATGGCAGAGCTGGGGATGACCATCTGTAAGCTAAGTGCAGAAAAAGAAGAGGCCAGAGAGCACTGGGCAGGCGACGCTGCCAGGATTGAAGAGCTGGAGAAACAGGTGGAGCAACTAGAAGAGTGCATGACAGAGCTACGACTGGAGAATAACAGACTAAGAGAGGAGCTAACACAGAAGGAGACACTTCCAGGGACTGTCACGGAGCTCCAGGAGCAGCTGGAACAGGCCAAGAACCAAGTGCAGAGCGTCAAGGACTCCAGCCGAGAGGAGATGGAGGCCGTCAAGTTCCAGATGAGCTCAGAGAGCATGAATCATCAGACCCAGATGAAGGTTAGTCTGTCAGAACCTGTTAAGTATGCCTTGTGTTACACTCACCTTTGCTTGTTGTGACTTTAGCAATGTAGTTTCTAGTTTATTGAGTCCAAATATTCAAGTTAGTTACCTTTTTACCAATGCTAGCAGCATGGCCCCCAGGAACAGAAATTTCAGTCTTTTTGTTGGTCCACCACTTCTATCCAAACTGAAATATCTCAATAACTACTGGATGGATTGTCATGAAATATGATGCAGACATTTATGGTTCTTCTTTCCATTCTCTTATGTTACTGTCACATTTCAGAGTGTGAATGAACAACTGGAGAAGGTGAAAGCCCAGCTGCAGGAAGAGCTGAAGAATGTATCCAGCTTGCAGGCCAAAGTGTCTGAACTAGAGGTGTGTGTCTTTCCAGTATCAAATAAATCATGGTTACATAATAAGGAGATAGATGGTGGTGGCAGAATGGGTTCTGTAATCTCTGGAGAGTGCCTGCCTTTGCAGAGAAATATTCGTATATAAAAATACATTGCCATCAGAAGAAAAAATCTTTCATTCAACTTTTCAAGTCTAAAGAAAACTATTTGATTAAAAAGAGACTGTAGATAGATAGCTGTCTGTAGTGCAAGATTGTAAACATAACCTGGAACAGACACTAACACCTTTATCAACAGAGGATCCGCAGAGGGGATGGAAAACAGGAAACTACTCCCCACATGGGAAATAATAACCTGCTGATAACTTGTTTAAAAACCCATTAACAATAGATGATTATGTGAGAATCCTTATTGCTTGAACAGTTGTCTTTCACAGAATAGATTAGATGCAAAATACAGATATAGATCCAATCCAATTAATAGTTCCATGAAATTGCCTTGAGATCATAATTTTTCTTCTATGGTTTGATAACTTTATGGATCAACATAAAAGGATTTGATTTTTAGGGATGTTTTTTTTTTTTTCGATTAAATTAAGGAGATTGACTGGCTCTTTCTAAAAGCTATTATTGGATATTACTGAATGACCAGTTTCTGATTGCTGTCTAGTGCAAGATACTGTTATACTAATAGTCAGGACCAGTGAATTATTTTTCCAGCAGTTTTTAACAGAAATTTAAGAACAGAAACATGTGAAAATCAAGCATCAAAGGTGTTTGTACTGATGGATATTTTTATGTGTTTGTCCTGAAAATCTTTAATGAAGGCTCTGAATGAGCAGTACTTGCAGCTGACTGGTGAGAAAGATGCTTACATCACAAAGACAGAGGCAACCATTCGTGAGAGTGAGAGTGAGATTCAGCAACTGAGAGATGCAGTAAGCAGGTTCGTTCATGACCTCTGATACCTGTCGATTTTATCTTATGATTTAAAAAAAAAAAGAAGAAAAAAAAAGAGATACTCATGTTCTACTCTCTTTAGTGCTGAAGAAGCGCACTTGGCTGAGCAAAAGGCGTACGAGGAATTGAAGCAGAAACTCAACACAATAGATGCTGACAAGCAAAGCCAGTGCCTAACGTTGACTGCAGAGATCGATGACCTCAACAGAACCAAGACCAACCTTGAGGAGCGACTCATTGAGCTCATCCGGTATGGGCTGTCTCTATTTAATCTGTCAGGCATGTCGAGGCTGTCAGTGCAACAGGTGGAGAGATTCTTAATGAAGAAGAAAAGTTCATTTTCTCTTTATATGTCTATGTTTGGTTGCTGCCTGCTCTTTTGGATTGGTTTTTCTCAGTAAGAGCAGTTCTCTGATGTTGTTATACTCAACAGTGATGTTGGAAAATTAGGTGTAAGGAGCAGGATGGATGAATGCTGAGTATTATACTCAGAACAGGTCTGAAAGAAAGAGAAGAGAGCAGGAAAAGTAATGCTGAGAGTCCAACATGTGTGCTACAGAGACAGTACCAAAGAGAACAACAGCATTTTACGCAACATTCTTCACTGAATTCAGCAAGCACTGTTTCCTGGCTGGTGCACAAAGCTTTCATACTCTGTAAGGCATGGAATACAAATACAATGATTTAGTCAACTCCCCTGGGAGGTGCCCACATCATTTCAGTCTTTTATACTCTTGTATTATGTGTGCTTTCATTGTTTTTCTCAGTTGCTATTTGGGGAAATGAGTCTACTTTCAAACAACAGGGTGTAGAGTATGTACAATATCTGGGTATAAAATCACAAGTACATGACATGCTAAATTTGTTCAGTCTTGAAAGATCCTGAAGGTGGATACATAAAAATCACAGAGAACATCATGAGATTGGTGCAGTTTATTTATAGCAGTGGTTGGCAACTGGTGGCCCACAGGCCAAAACTAGTTTATTTTGATAATCTGATTTTTTTTTTAAATCTTACAGTATCAAACTGACAGTCTCAAATCAAGCTGTAGCTAATGTTGAAATAGAGAATCTCCTCCCACCTGAAGATGCTTATTATAGTTTTATCCACAATTAGAGTGAATGACTGACACAGCCATGTCACATCAGGGGCAGCGCACAGCGCCTGGTTCTACAATAGATCTGCATCTAAGCAGTAACAGTTACCCACAGAATCACTTACTCTTAAGCAATTTTGTCTAGAAAATAAATGGGTAAGAACGTTTGTTTTTTTTCTGCAATTCTATAGTTGAAAACAAGCTTTTAGCTTTTATCATGAAAAGTTCTGAAAGGAAGTCCCAAATGTTCTGCCACTTGCTTGATAGACCTCTGAAATTGCGGACATATGATGTGATATGAAAAAATAACACCTGTTCAATTAATCAGTCAACCCTATATATGTGACTGTGGCCACACAATAAAATAAATTTAAGTTGCATTTTTATCAATCAGTTTCTTAAAATTAGCCTTTGATTATGTTCTTGCCCGCCATGTAATGGGTTAGGAAAATATTGGCCTGAGGCCAAACTTACTTGCCGACCCCTTATTTATAGTATAGCCAGTTTCCATCTGCCTCCAGAGCAGCTGTGAAATACTGAGCATTAAATGTGCAAACATCCAACAGAACACAATTATTAACAGCAATTAAGTTGAATTCATTCAAGTGAAAAAAAATTCAAAACTCAGGTCAGCAATTGTGAAGATGGCACCAAATGACACTAAACTTCCATGTATGTCTTTCTTTCTGCTTTACATTAGGGACAAAGATGCTCTGTGGCAGAAGTCAGATGCTCTGGAGTTCGAGCAGAAACTGCGAGCAGAGGAGCGCTGGTGGTTGGTGGATAAAGAGGCCACTCACTGCCTCGGCTGCCAGGGCCAGTTCACCTGGTGGCTGCGCAGACATCACTGCAGGTGGGTTTTCACTTGGCATTGAAACCTAACTGCACTCACTGTCTTCTCGAGTCTGTAACCACCCCATTTTGATTTTCAGACTACATACAGCATCACTTTTGCAGTTTCTCAACATGCAAGACACCGGGAATATGTTTTTTGTAACAAAATTACATGTCTAATGTGGACATTTTTTTCCCTAGGCTTTGTGGTCGCATCTTCTGTTACTACTGCAGCAACAACTTTGTGATGACCAAGTATAGTGGGAAGAAGGAGCGCTGCTGCAGGGACTGTTACACCCAAAGCAGTGCGGTGGTGGAGAGGTTCACAGAGGCAGAGCTGAGTCCTTCAGATATCCTGCCACCTCCTCCTGGAGCAGGACCTCAACCACCTCCTGCACCACCCCCGTACAAACCCACCCCCAGGGTAACAGGTGAGAGGAGCAGTGGGAAGACACTACACTTGGCTCAAAAGTTTATCACTGTAGTTTGCTGGGCTTCTGTCTTTTTTGATTGTATGTCAACTGGGAAGCAGAAGTGAAAAGACTGAGTTTGTCATATTGAGGAACAGGGACAGGAACTTAGACCCAAGAATTTTTATTCATTGGCAAAAAAGGAAGAGGCTGACATTTAAACTCAGAGAAGAAACTGTTGTGCATTTATCGTAAAGAGAGGAAAGCTGCATATTACCTCCCACAACAGTGTGGCTGCTATTGTTTACACTCTGTGAGTCTGTTTTCGTGTATGTTTGTGTGTGTGTGTGTGTGTGTGTGTGGGTGTGTCATCTTGGCAGAAAGCGGTACTGTTGACAACTACCGCATAGGTGGTTTTGAGTACTTTGGCAGGTGACTATATGTCTGTCTCTGGACAGATCTGGACAGAATCTGTCACCGCAATAGTGTCATGACCGTGAAAGATACAGCCATGAAACTTTACACTGTGTTAGTACTGAGTACTCATGTAATAATATTGTAAAAACTACTGAGTTCCCATGGATCAGAACATCAAGATGTTGACGTGTATTAAGTGCATTAAGTGCATTAAGTTTTATATACTGTGTAATACCCACAATGTAACGTGAGAAAATAATTTCATGCTTGTTTTCTGTACTGTATTTTATGTAACCTGTAAACCCATCAATCCTTCCAGTTTCTGACCCCAGCAACCGATCTGACGATGGAGCTTTCGACATCATCACAGAAGAGGAAGTGAATGGTGTCTACGACAGTGACGCCACCTCCCAGACAACAGGAGGCTCTCTGGAGGGAGAACAAGAACGACGCCCTCCAGGAGCACTGGACATGTGAGTGTAGCATGTATCTGGGAACCGAGCAGAGGGATGAGTCAGTATTTTCTGAGTCAGTATGTGACAAGGCTGTCACTTTTTAGAAAGTCAGTTCAAATCAAGCTTGAATGAAGTTGGAATGATAAGGAATTTGTTCAGACGAGTTCCAATGTGCCCTATTGTGTGACTGTTCAGACTAGTAACAACACAACATACCACAGCAGCTTAATGTTGAGCTACTGAAGTTGCAGAGCTTTTTAGACACACTTACTTAGGATTACACTCTCACATTGACATCAGGCCTTTGTGGTCCAGTGTTTGCTCTAAGAAAAGTGACAACTACATAGAGCACTGTCATCGACTGTACTGGTGTAATGTTGTGCTGGATGATTGATTATTAATATTAATAATTAATACAAAAATGCAATGGTTTTATGAACTGTGTATGCATGTATTAAATCTTGTGCTGTTCTTAAAGCAGCCAAACATTAAGGTTTTTGTCTGTGTTGCCATGTTGTTGTCACCTCAGTTGCAATTCAATCAGTTAATCAATCAATCACATGTTATCTGTGTAGCACTTTTCATACAATGTAACACAAAGTGCTTTACGGAAAAAAAAATACCCCACCTCCAGCCCAGTCCATACACAGAGCAATAAATAAAAATAAAACAATAATAACAGGAAGTGAGGAAACGCTATCGTAAATCTCATAAATTTGCAATTATGAACACAGTGCCTTCAGAGTGACTTCTGGGTCTGGACCCATCTACTTTAACTCAACCATACAGCCTTATGCTCCTTCTCAACCAGTGCGTTCCTCCAGGGGATGTCGTCTGGCATTGCCCTCTCTGCACACACGGCAATCTTAGTCCAGACTGTTCTTAACTGTGGTTCCCCGAGGGTGGAGCGAGCTACCAAGTTCTATCCAAGCAGGGGCGTCCCTCTCTATTTGCAAGAATCTCTTGAAAACTCATCTCTTCTAAGAGCACCTACGCACTTTTGGTGCACTTCCTTGTACAGTCTCCTTAATAAATAGAATAAATAGACCAAGGTTTCCTACTACACTGAGGCTTTACTGCTGTCCTTCACTTCTAAGTCACTTTGGATAAAAGCATCTTCCAAATGAGTAAATGTAAATGTAAAAAAGCAGGTTTCCTAATCTGTGACTGTCATCCTTGCATTTGTGCAGCAAAAATGTAGAAGGTATGATGTAACTCAGTGATAATAGTGAAGAAGAAGAGGTAACACTAAATGATATTTTGCTAAGAATCAAGTTAATTGTCAGTATGTAAGTGTAATATTTGTGAAATTAAGTGAATGGGGTAAAACTTAAAATGCATGGGCCGTAATCTATGGCTCATTTTAAATACATAGTCATGACTCTCATTTCTAATGATCTCACCAGAGCAATGACTCCGGATATGTTTGTTGAGCAGATGACTGTGTGGATTCAGCAGCTCACCACAACATTTTGAAACATGTACATGTTGGCTACACCAGAATACTCTGCTTTTGTGTGCTGCACTGATCTCTGATGGTGAAGAGAGTCATTTTTGTTCGGTGTAATTACAGAGGCACAGGAGATGTGACCCCTGACGACCCCGAAGAGCACGTCCCCACTGTTCAGGATTCAGAGATCAACCTTCTCAAATCAGGAGAAGTCACGTGAGTCTCTACTTTACTTCTTACATGTATTAACTCATCTTGGTATGGGTTGAATTAATGCCACTTTAAATGCAGCTTAAAATCCATGTGTTTCCATTACAGGATGGATGTTCCTCTCAGCATCGATGATATTTCTCAGTTTGGTGACGGTTCCAGGGAACTCTTCATCAAGTCCAGCTGTTATAGTGTGCTAACTGTTGTTGTGGGTGACTGTGGGCCAACCATCAGCTGGATGTTTTCTTCCGAGCCAAAAAGCATCTCCTTTAGCGTGGTTTACCGGGAATCTGTTGACACTCAGGTGGAACAGTCAAAGGTAGATGCTCTTTGTGTGTATTCTTATATTTATGCCCTAAGAACCACTGGCAACCTTTTTTAACTCAGAGTATATAGTATGGAGGCATGTGAAGATACCTTGACCTCATTAGCTCCATGTACATCTGCCACAGGAGACCAGGCAGGAAAATGCCAAAGGTAATGTTACATCATTTCAAATTAGTACATCATATGGCTGAAGGAAAGGCTTTTCACTGGTTGGAAACTGCAGCCACTTCTAAACTCATAGAGGATGACTTGAAATAAGACTAATAATAGTAATACACAATGGTGTATGGTAATAACATACACCATTGTGTATGGTCTGAACCTGTGCATGCTTTCATGAGTGCCCCCTAAAGAGGACTGTGAAAAAAAACCAAAAAAAAACGCTATAGGCAGTGTTGCTCAGCGGGTCGAGGTGCACATCCTGTACTTAAGATGTCAGGGGTTTGAAATGTGTTATAATTTCCATCCCCTTCCTCTTTTCCTAATATTTCCTTTGTGTTTTATTTTCCTTTAATTCAAAGTGTGTTGGAATTTACATAACACTTATGATGTTGATGGTTATACTTGCTGTCCAACATAAGGTCACATACATTTCATAAAAATAAGACTTAAGTATTATGTATAGCGTTTTAGTCTGACTGACAAGGTTGTCTGACAACCTCCAGCAGAATCTTTCTGGCTGAGTTTCACGTCAGACCAATGTCCCTGTGCTGCTCTTAGGTCCTGATTCCTCTGACTCGCTGCAATTCCCATAAAGAGACGATTCAGGGGCAGCTCAAAGTCCGTCATCCCGGCCTCTACACACTCATCTTTGACAACTCATTTTCACGGTATGGAACCTCTGACACCATATGGTGTCTCTCTCCTGATTTATCCCTCTGAGTGGGAAAAGTTTGTGAATGACTGAAATGTTTAAACTCTTTTTTGTCTTAGTCACCAATGCCCCTATTGGGTGTGTGTGTGTGTGTGTTTGTATGTGTGTGCATGCATTAGTCCTTTAAACCAGCTTTCTGTTGTGCCTCAGCTTTCCGTTTTAGTTAATCAGATTGCTCTCGTTTGATCAGAAACCCTCTTCCCACAGGTTTATCTCTAAGAAAGTCTTCTACCATCTGACCATGGAGAAACCCATCATATACGATGGAAGTGACTTTCCCTGAGGCTGGATAGCACACACTCTCACAGAGTCATCATCATGATGTCACTCTGGCCTCTCTTCAAGGAGACTGAAGATGAAGGCAATTAATAGACTGTTTTTACCCCAAACCTGTTTTTACCCAAGTATTTTATGCTTTCAAAAATGTTTCTGTATTATTTAAAGCTGTGGTGTTTATGTTTTGAGGTGTGCTCATGTTTTGACTGTGGCTTAAGTGAAGTGTGGTCAACAAAATGAAAGAGGTTTTAGACAGAGAAATGGAAATGTTTATGCAGTTTTATCATATATATTTTTTAAATATAAACCAAGTAATATACCTACCTTTAGTGAAGCTAGGTTTAAATTAGTAAGTTGTTCATTTAGAGAACTTGTGTCATTTTGGTATTTTTTTCTGTAATTTTTGTTTGGCATCTCTTTTCCCAAATATGCTGTTAGTTTAGGGAAAGCAGATCACTGCAAGTAACACTAGCAAGATGAAACCTGATATAAGACTTATGTCAGACATCAAATGTTTATCTGCAAAAGTTGACTAAAAAGACCCAGAAAGATTGTCATATTTTTCAAACACTTGGCCAGTGTAAAATGTTTCAAGTATTGTGCAATCTTTTAAATCAAATGGACAAAGGAAGAAGTAGAAGCAGTGCAGAAAAGTGGTTTGCTCATGGGTTGTTTATTAATTGAATCGTCTGAACATATTTGCGCTGTGCCAGCACAGGAAGGAAACAAAGCGGTAACTAATAACTGGCCTGGAAAAATACAGTTTCAGCTTAAAAATCAAAGCATATGCACTTTGTGCAAATCTCAGGATGGGACATAAAATTGTCCTTCAGTGGTAGCATGTCCTAATTTTATGTTTTTGGAAAACAAAACAAACAAAAAAAAGATGAAAAACTGCCATCTTACTTTCTGTGTAAGGAGGCCTGCACACCAGCTTTCTCCATCCACTTTATAGGCTCCAGTGAAGCAGAGTGCCTGTACTTACTGTACACAGGTTGAGTTTGTGTCATTACAAGGACATTCACTTAAAATATATTACTCACTGTCAGCTAACGAGCTACTGTACCCTCAAAGTGCCTATCAACTCTAATTGTCAGGAATTAGTTTCCTTTTGTAGCTGTTTATTTTACTCTTTGTTATCCAGAACATGACACTTGGTATGAATTGGCACTATTCTGTAACAGTTTAATTTCACTACAATATAAAATGCATAATATTATTTCAGTTGTATCAGTTGAAATGATTTTTCTGTTTAGTTTTCATTTTAAAGCTCTAATCTTTTTGTTATGTTTATGATTCTCTTGCTTCTCTTACTCTCAGCGATGAAATGGGTTGGAATATTGTGTGCTCTTTATTGTTTTTTTTTTTGTTTGTTTTTTTTTTTAAATCACAAAGCAATAAGAAAAAAACGAGCTTAATCACTTTTGGACACAACCTTGTTAATGAAGCAAGGGCTTATTTCTATGCTGCTTAGTGTGGAGATCTGTTTGTTTTGCAGTCAGATCTCTTATATTTGTGAAGGGTGTAAATTGGTGCAATTTGTATGCAAAGCCTCATATTTTCTCTACATTGCTGCACTTTGATAATTGTTTTATACATTGTTGCAAACAACATGAAATCTGTTAAGTTTACACGATCTTTGTCAAAGAATTCACACAGGGACAGATTTTTGTACTTGCTCTTTTTGAACAATAATTTTTAGGGGAATATGATGTGTGTGAATAATCGGTATAAGCACTCAGTGTAACTAGTAATAGACAAGTCAAACACCCAGTAAACATGAATAAAATGTGAGAGTGATGCCTCTGACATCCACTTGCCTGATTGTGTCAGATTTAGTGTTCGACAACTTTGAACGTCAGAACAAGATCAGCACATTATGAATGCCGCCTCACTCATTCTGAAATCTGACACTAACAAAGATGTTTCCTTTCTCACAAAACCTTCCTAAATTTACATCTGCAGGGATGTAGAGGAGTTTTTAAATCATTTTTAATTTCATTTATTTTAGTTGAATTGAGATGTTTAAAACACATTTTTATTGTGATGTGACAAAATAATAAGTTACCAAGACTTCACACAGCCCCACAGCCATAGCTGGAGAAACAGAGGTCATGTCCTCTGTAATGTTTAATAGTTCATGATACATAACGTTATTGGACATCAGGTGTGGACATAGCCTCCCAGTATAATAGTTAGCACACTTATTGATTTTGTTTTTTATTGTGCTTATATCAGGTTCTGCTGTGTTAATGATCTTCTCAGAGCTCAAACAGATAACTGGTTACTGGTTCTTCAGTCAACAGCAAATTGATCTGGAACCATTTTGAAAATCAAATAAAATGTCTGGCAAAAATGCCAAAGATTTGATGGTTCCAGCTTCTCAGACATTGCTGTTTATTGAATATCTTTGAGTTTTGGACTCTTGTTTGGATATTTTGAGGAAGTCATGGGAATTATTATGGTTTCATTACTGATTTTTTGATAGAGAAAATAATTTGTTTGATATAAACAATCGAAATAATAACAACAGTTGTTACTAGAACCTGTGTGTAAGTGAAAAAAACTGCCTCGTCTGTTTTTATATATATATATAAAAAAAATCCATAATAACGGTTTTTGCAGAAAATTGACAGAATGAAAGATGAAAAGACTGAAAACAGACTATAATCTTTGTTTGAAAATACATATTATGTCTGAGAGAAAAATGTCTTGGAATGATCTGCGTATTGAAAGATAAAGCAAACAGACCAAAACTTTCTCCCTGTTTCCAAAGCCACTTATTCCTACCCCTTTGTGTGTGTGTGTGTGTGTGTGTGTAAGATGCTGTTTCCACAACATGTCACACAAGACAAAGTTCTGTGTGTGTGTTTGGCGACACAGTCCGGCTCAGGGAGGCAGAAGGATTCATTCTGAATTTAAAACCACCGGTGTAAAGCTGTACAGCTGTAAAGCGTGCAGACTAAACTAGGAGCTGACTTTTACCTTCAAAATAAAAGAGAAGCATGTCTAATTACAACTGTACATCATTGAGTTAATTAGACTTTAAACTCCCCATCGTAGTGTTGGCGGGACGTCTTTGCGTGTCTATGGATATATGTGAAAAATCATTTATCCACAACTATTTCTTACTGACAGTTCAGGAGCGAGGCTTTTATTATGAAAATAAACAGGAACACCTACGCTGTAGCAGATGTACTTGATAAGCAGTTTTATTCACACCTGGGGGAGAGAGGGGCTCAGCATCCCGTCCTGCTGGAGTGCTGCAGTCTGATTGACGGAGACGCCACGTTGGACTGAGCGGAGGATACTGGACCGTCAACATGTCCTGGCTCCACATCAGAGGGATTTTTCTCACTCTGTGTTTGGCTCCAACCGTGAGTAATTTACTTTTTCCTAATGCGTGTGGATTAAAAAAAAAAAAAAAAAAAGATCATTTCCACATTTAAAACTTGCAGCTTTTTTTAATTTTTTTATTTTTTGTCATTTATTTATTTATTTATCTATTTATTCATTTTTTTTTTTTTTTTTACAAGAAATCGTTAGGTAGTGCAGTTTTTCGTTAATTGAAGAACTGCACTACCTTTTGTACGAATTTCATAGTACAAAAATAGACTCCACACATTATCTTTCTTTTGCCCATTATATTCATCAGTGTGAGCGCCCTGCGCCTGCTGTGCGCACCTGTTCCTGCAGTACTGTGGCTCTTCACGGTGATCCAAAGTATTCATGTAAGCAATGAATGAATGTGAGTACGTGTGTAAACTGAGTGTGTATTTTCAGCGGCCCAATTTATATTAACTGAGTGATTTTGAGACAAACACCACAGTGTTCTCTGTGTGTGGCCATGAATGATCATGACCTTTATATGTGTAAAGGTTTAGCATCTGTCACATTAAATCAAAATCAGTGTGGAGCAGATTTATATTGGATAAAGGGACAAGGTGTGTATGTTTGTGTATGGATGCAAAATGACATGAAGATGTGCCTGTGTGTACTGCATATATAGTCTGTGCATTTGGGTTGTGCGTATATGTAAATATATGCACTGGTTCACTCACTGGTTCCAGTTTACATTGTGGTTCCAAATGTGAATATTTGCTGGTTTCTTTATGTTCTCTATGGTAGTAAAATGAAACTGGGATTTAGACAGATGGTCTGACACAACAACATTTGAATTGCTCACCTTGGGTTCTGGGAAACTGTGATGGACATGCTACTCAATTTTCTCTCATTTTATAGACCAAATGACCTGCAGATTCATCTGTAATAAACTACAATTACCTCCTCGCAATTTAGTGCTTCTGCCAATTGGGCAAATTGCAGGATATATGGTCACAATCTCCCATCTGTTCCTGAGTTACAGCATTTTTGCAGAACACTGTGAAGTTAACCTTTGACCTTTTGGATATAAAATGTCATCACTTAATAATTTTATCCTATTAGACATTTGTGTTAAATTGTGTCATAGTTCGTGTATGAATTATTGATTTAAGGCCAAAAAAGTGTTTTGTGAGGTCACAGTGACCTTGACCTTTGACCTACCAAATTCTAAGTTCATCCTAGAGTCCAAGTGAACGTTTGTGATAATGAAATTCCTTTCAGGCATTCCTGATATGTTGTGTTCACAAGAATGGGATGTATGTTCACAAGAATGTGAGGTCATCTTGACCTTGACCTTTGACCACCACAATCTAATCAGTTCATCTTTGAGTCCAAGTGAACATTGTGCAAAATTTGAAGAAATTCCGTCAAGGCGGTCTTGAGATATTCTGTTCATGAGAATCGGATGGTTGTATGTACGCAAGGACAACCTGAAAACATCCAGCTGTAGCTGTCGTGGAGGCATAAAATCACTAGTTTAGCCCTGATGCTAACGAACGCTGTTATTATCTGTGATTTACTATTGTTTTATTACTTTCTTGTACTCATTTATTTACATTTTGGAGACTGATGTGCCTGTGTGTGCGTGTGGATCGTGAGGTTTTGCTGTAGGTAAAGTGTCTATGCATTCATGTCTAAAACATTTATGCAAAAAGTATGAAATTTTTGTTTTTCATCTGTTGAATGCCATACACACACACACACACACAGCACACACACACATTGTGGAGTAAGTTTAATTCACTATTGAAATCAAGACAGTGAAAAACCATTTAGATGACACAGAATGAGTTTTGTATGCTGATATTACTCCTCTATTTATCATTTGGGCCAATCAACTGTGAGGATGCAAGACAAGGCAACAAACCGTACCCATGTATTCACATTCACACGCTGACTCTCACAACAGCTTTTCTCTTAATCGACATCTTCATAGGAGTATTATTACATGGCCACCTCGCTAATTTCCATAACAGGATGGAAATATGAGAAGCAGGCAAACGGGTGGTATGATGATCAGCGAGGCAGAGAGAGAATAGGAGCAGGGCAGACACTCATCACCACGTCCCACTTCATTCTATTCTCTTTCACTGCTCAGGACTGCAGAGAATGATAATGAACTACAGGGATCCGTAGAACACACACACACACACACATTTAAAAGTACTTTATGGCAGGTCTCTAGTCTTCTGAATGTCAATATAACCCGAACCACACAGAAAAAACAACAAACAAAAAAGAAAGAAAGGAAGACAAAGAGAAAAATCATAATTCTTTTTGGCTTTGTAATGTCCAAACTAAATTCACTCCACAAGCAGGCAGCAGCTGGACTGCTTAATTGGAATTCTGTGCAGCTGATTAGCTTAGCCTAGCACTGACTGGAAATGGGAAAACAGCAAGCTAAATGACAAGTTATAAATGCAGAACCATGAGGTAGTGTGTCACTTCACCCCACCATAAAACCTAGATTTAATCTTTTTACACAATTAAAAAAAAAAAAAAAAACAACACAGATTGAACAAACAAGATATAACATGGCTATGTTCGAAAGTCTGCCTGCTAGCATCTCTAATTCTCATAAATTAACACAGTATGTCCAGTGACTAAATATAAAGATGGAGCATGTGTCTCCACTTCCTCCCACTATACAAAAACAAAGCCAAAATACAGAGCGTTGCCACCTTGCACTGGCGTCGTCATTCGGAGCCAGTGTCTGTTCAGTAGCGATCAGGGAGTGCAGCCTCAGTATTGAGGTCCCGCTTTACCCAATCGAGTCACTCACAGATCAGTCAGTCATGACGTTACACTTCCACTGTATAGCATCAAATAAGTGAACACCTGAACGTACATCGGCGTCATAAGAACTACCTAAAAAGGCAGAAATCCATCTTTGGAAAAGATGTGACAGGGACTTTGATTTTTAACGGTTTGCTGGATTATGTCACACACAAGATACGACAGGTTCTATTTAATTAGTGAGCATAGAGGAAGAAAAAGAGGGAGGCAGATTTTGTTAGCTTTGGACGGAGCTAGGCTTCTTGTTTGCCCTTTTTTTTCTGTCTCTGTGCTAAGGTTAGCTAACATCCCCTGGCTCCCGCTTCACGTGTAGCATTCAGTTATGACACTTCTACTAAACTTCTCGTGTGTCTCTCGGCTACAGAGCGAGTCAGTGTACCTCCCAGAATGTCAAACAATTTCTTCACTATCTAAACTTGGGAGACTAACTGTGTTTGTGCTCTCTTTGTGATTGACTGAACATGTTTTATCTTTTTATACTGTTCCAGAGTACCATGGCTGCTGTGTGATAGTACACCTTGTTCACTGTTTAAAATAGAAAGCAACATCTGCAAAGTGAGCCCAATCCGATGGCCCCTTTCTGGGTAGTTAGTGGATAATGGGCTTCACCTCTCAGAGAACATTTTTACAGCAGACTGCACACTACCCTGGCAGTGTGAAGGGGACTTTGGCTTTGCATTTAGTTTCATGGCTCATATTACCCAGACTTACCTTATGAACCCCCCCCCCCATCTCTCTATCTCCCTATCTCTATCTCTGTTTCTGTCTCTTAAATGCAGCGCAGTGTCTCACTTTATCCCATCGTGCAGCTGAAATGCACGTCATGCGTCCTCAGGGCTTGTAACCACCAAGTCTTGACTCTCTCTTTATCCCTCACCCCCTGCCACTCAAAGCTTTGCCCGCTTCCTCCCAACTGGATGCCATTCTTACGTAGAATAAAATGTCTTCGCCGCATCTCCTTTGCATATAAACAGGGAAGCCGTGTGCGGTACATGACCCCCATTGGACATACGGTGTGCGATTTAGCTGATGCTTTTTGTCTAGTGCTTAATGGTGAAATGAGCGCATACATCTTTCTGCTTTGAATATAAGTGCCACATCCCCTGGTGATTCAATGTTCAACCGGTGAATTATAACAACACAATCACAGTTTAGCAGAAGATAATATACCGCTGTATCTGCATACATGTGAAAGACCTTGAATCACGCACTGCAAACTCTCATTGTTCTCAATTCACTTTCCCTGCAGGAGCCAAAGTAGACCATTTTTTTCATGCGTCCCCCGCCTGCCTTTGAACAGGAAGAGGAGTAATTGCTGCGTAAATTGCACAATAACACCTCTCATTAGAGTATTAGCATTGCATTAGGAACAAAGAGGACTGGTAGCGAATTTGCTCGGGTTGCTTCCAACGCGTCCATTCATTGATGGTGATAAGAGCTTGCATATTTTCGCAACTTACTTAAAGAACATGGGGGAAAACATTGTTCAGTCCAACAACTGTCAGGAGAATTTTGTTCACTTCCAACTAGTTTTCTGTATTATGTTTATGCTGTAGATGTTTTTGCCATAGCTAAAGCGGCGGCAGTCACTACAGTGGCTCGTTATTCAGCACAAACACAAGCTTTGGCAGACTATCATTATTTGTGCGTGTGTATGTGTGTGGATAGGAGAAAAAGGGCTGAGATAAATGATTGCATTGCAGAAACAGAAATAAAAATATTTGGTATATTTCAAACCAGTTTCACTACTATACCTATTCTCAGAGGAATTTAAAGCTACATTATTCCTGATGTAACTCAGTGTGTTATCTCAAAGGTCTTTTTTATCTACATGCATGACTGATATTGGAAACATTTCTCAACATGTTCCTTCAAAGAAATTCATTTGTTTAAATCTAAATGTGTATCCCTGTTTTTATAACAAGGAAATCCCTTTAAATCCCCTCCATCATTTTATTTCACTGTTCTTTTACGATTAGAAGCTGCCTGTTTGTGCACTGCTAATTTACTAACCATTTGGCATTTTACCTCTGCTTCCAAAGCAATTTAGAATTGTTCCTCAGGATTGGTACAACAACCCTGAAAGCCAAATCCTTTTTTTTTTACCAATAACATAATACCCTCACTCAGTTCCAATCAAAGCACTGCTTTGATCGTAAAAAGCTGTCTTTGCAATGCAAAGCTCAGTTATGTAATTTCTTGAAATGGCTCCTGGTGGGTTTGTATGGGAGCAGATGTTGCTGTTTCCCCCTCAGAGAAACTCATAGATCTTTTTAATGGATATGTTGATACCTCAGACTGAGTTTGTCCTATTGGATGACACTCAGAAAGCTGGCGAGAGGGGGAAATCAGCATTCTCCAGAGGCAGCGTTTGTGGTCCCAGAGGAATTTAGCTTCAGAAGCTTCTTTCATTAAGAGTTTACTTGCATCATGTCACAAAGAGACTAATTTTCCCTTTGGTCTTTCCAAATGAGATGGAACTGAGCTGAGACAGGGACAAAAGTCTGTGCAATATGCCTATCAGTAACACAAATGGCTTTATTATTAGCTGCAACAAAGTGTCTAGCATTGCCTTCACTTTGTGAGTCTGTTTGTGTGTCATCATGGCAAAATGTGGTCCTGGAGACACCTACTGTAGCGGAAACTACCACTGAGGTACTTTGGCAGGTGCTTATATGTCTGTCTGTGGACAGATTTGTATCACTGTGATAGTGTCACAACCTCTAAGATACAGTGATGAAACTTTACAGGTGTGTATTTGAGATCAAAATGAAGGCCGAGTTTAAAAAATGTGTATTGTCCAACCCATGAGTACTCTGTACTGAGTACTAAGTGCTCATGTAATAATGTAGAAATGACTAGGCATCGTGGCTGGTGTGACCGCCATCGCACAATGGTCTCTATGAAGGCTGTTCCTGCGAACTGTTGTGTGGTCCTGGTGTGTTTTATTAAATGTGCATCTTCTGAAATGAAAGGCACAACACACACAAGAGCCTTAAAGTAACTCAGCCTGGGGTGAAACAAGATGCTACATATTCTCAAAATTTTGGAGATGGAGGGGCGCCATGATTACATGCATGCCTATAAGTACCTCCTTTTCTTCTTTTTTCTTCTTTGGTCTTGTTTTTTGTCCATGTGCTCCCCTCTGATTCTTTTTAACACACACACACACACACACACACACACACACACACACACACACACACACTGCTCTCATTCGTTCTGACATTACAATGTGCCTCACACTTGCCTGGACAAAGATGTCTTCAACGCCCATGCAGAGAAAAAGCCTTTGCTTAAACCAGGAAAAAAAATTAAAGATGTTTTCCTTATTTAAAGCAAATTCTGCACCAGAATAAAATTGTTACAGTTCTTTTCAAGTCAATAACAGTATCATTAAAGTCATTAAACAGAGGGCTGCAGTGATGAGCATGAATGAATCATTTCCAAAATGCCAGCACTTGCCTAACAGCCTTTATGCCCAAGAAAATAGAATTCAAAGTACCATATGAACGCAGATATTATATGACGTCAAAATCTAGGTAAATTGAAAGGAGAAGATAGATATTTCAATTGCAAAACCATGACCATGCAAGTTATGTCATCAGGAAACACACTGTTACAGTATGTTGTCAAGCCTAACAAAACAAGACTCAGCCTGCTGCTGCTCTGACCTTTAAATTCAGACCACTTAAGTTCACTGGACGCATGAAATAAAAAATAAATGCCACTTGAATTTCACCCATGGTGGTTTAGCCCATCCAAACAAGATAATCCACTCATCACCAGCCGTTTCAGTAGGTACAGAGATATAACGACTTTAATAGAATGTTTATTTCATAAAATTGGGAGCTTCATATTTTTATTGTGATATTAGTAAAAAATATGATAAGAATGAAATACATTTTTACCCTCAGTTGGTTTTTGTTATAGTTGAGAACTTTTCCACTTGGTACCTGAAGGCACTATAATGTTGATTTGATACCTGAGCTCATTTGTGCTGTGAAATGTAGGAGTAGTGAGGAGTAGCAATGGACTGTATGAAGCTGACCTTAGAGTCTAATACCAGGCCACAAAGCCGCAGTGTATACTCTGAACTCGGCGCTGGCCTGCCCTGCCACTTCTACCCTTTACTTCAGCATTCTTGTCATCTGGAAACCCCTCACTGACCATGGATATTATTCATTCTGCTTCCCCATATTTATTACCCATGCTTAACACAGAGCACAAATGTTTACACGTTTTCACAAAAGTTGCATGGCCATATAAACTTTTATATACTTTTTGTAAATATACTATAAATAACAAGCATTCACTGGCTCAGACTGAGTTCAATATCAGCGCGCTCTGAGCTACACATTCACTCACAGTTTTCAGGTACAGCTAAAAGGATAATTACAACAGAGTCATGACACTCTGGTCCTCTTTGCTGTGTTTCCTCCATCCACCCTCTCTCAGTGTTAACCCTCCTACATCTACCCTACATCAACCCTTTTGTTTCTCGGAAACAAGATGTTCTTATTTGTTTTAGTCCAAGATAAATGTCAGGTCCAAGTCCAATTCAAATGCACTTACTCTATTTTTATTTGACATTGGGAAACAGAGTGATGAACAAGGGCAGACAAACACAAGAATCTCTGAGTGGCATTACATGGATAGAGTGCAGAGTTGAGACAATCATCTATCTCTTTGGAGACACATTCATTGAATTAATTTTCTGAGCTTCCGCTCTCTGTGCACTGTAGTGAGACACTTTTTTGGTTAGTGCCACTAACGGAAATTGTGCATTTTGCCAAAAGGTTAGATGGAGAGCACTTCCCGAAAAAGACACATTGTCCTATTGAACTGCAATTCTTTTTTTATTTCTTCAGATGAAATGCCGTTTCATGTAATTACAGACTGAGCGGCCACCAAATCCTTTGCCTAAATGCCTGTATATATCTAACAGAGCATCCTTTCCTTCTATTCTTCCTTCCCTCCGTCTTTCCTACCTCTAGGCTTTATCGACCCTGCATCCTGAATGTGAGTACATATTTCAGCTGGAGAAAGAGGAGCGTCACTGCCTTCAGTACATTTCAGCGCAGGCCAACAGAAGCCACGAAGGTGTCTTTTCCATTTTAAAATCACTCTGTACCAGTAGCAAATGTTCACATTACGTGTAAGAGTCTAGGCTGGAATCAAGTATCATCAGTTGTCAGGACAGATTTTTGATGGCATCTCAACTGCAGAATGAAAACCCACTTGGTGATCTATCACTGTGATGCATCTCTAGAGGAGGCCATTAAGGATAGTTATATAAGGATTTATGTATGTAATCTATCTAAGATAAAGGTCTTGCTTGGAGATCTAGCGTACTCCCTCATTCTTGTCTTAACAGTGTACACAGAGGCGGATGTTATGGCTTTGAAAAATGTTGGGAATATTGTGCATGATACACCCCATTTACCTCTGCTGTATCTCCATGAGTATATATTTAAACTGCACGCACTTCTGGTGGCAGTGCATGACAGCATGTATAAATTGGTGTTTATGAAATTTCTTTCTCCTCCGAAACCTCCTCTGAAAAGGTTGTCGGCCATTCTGGGATGGAGTTGTCTGCTGGCCTCATGCCGTCATTGGAGAAACGGTCGTCCGAGGTTGTCCTGCAGTCTTCTCCCTCTTCAAAAACAACACAGGTGAATAAAGGATCACATAGTGAAAGCGGAAGGTGACAGGCGCAGGGTTTCAGGCTGAGATAATGATGATAGCAGTGTGTCTACTAGTGAGGTGAAATTAGGCTAAATTGACATTCAAATGAAAGCAAATGGTGTGTTTTTGTTTATTGATTTATTTATTCATTTGATCATTTATTTACTCATTTGTTTTGACATTAGGCATCCATGTGTACTTGGGTTTCAGGTTTTCACCATATTATTAAGCTCCATGTCGAATATATCAGAGCTTTCAGAAAAGTCTTTTATCCTAATTTAGCATGTTAGCAGGCTTACCTATTTCTATTAGCATTAAACACAAAGTACACCTGACAATGTCATTAGTTTTGCAGGTATTTGGTTGTATATTACTATAATATTTTTCTCTCTATAATGATTCTAATGTGATGTTAATCTCTTCATGGCTGAGTTGAATTCTTGATCTCTTTGCCTTTCACCTCAGGTTCAGTGAGCCGTAACTGCACCAGTGGAGGCTGGTCCAGGCCCTTCCCACCGTACCACATTGCCTGCAGTGTGGAAGATGACATTCCTGAGGTGAGATTTACTGGGGCAAGGCAGACACAGAGGTCAGAGAGGGGAACGAGTGACTGTAGAATGAGAGTGCAGAGGTCAGGGTGAGAATTAGAGGGAGGGGGAGATGCAGCAGGGAAAACACCCTGTTTCACCTTCAGAAACACAACACAACAAATAAGCTCAATTTAAAAAGAAAAATGTACCGTGTTTCAAGAGGTCCTTCTTTAAAACTTTTAGTGTAGTCAGTCAGACTGTAATGAAGTGACAATGCTGCTCATACACCTGCTTCTCTCTGAGTAGTTGAGATCCAGATATATAGGCTTACTGGTTCACTGCCTCTCAAGAGTAGAAAAGACAGTATATTCAAACATATGTACATCATGTGAAAATACTTCTGCAACTCAGTAAGTGAATCGAATGTCAACCATCAGGGTGATGGCTGAAATTATTAGAATGGTGCTTAAGAGAAAACTATACAGAGGATCTTTTGTCCGGAGTTGAAGTCTTCCACAAGCAAGGGAGGACAGTAATATGTTAAAAGTTTTAATGTTATTGTAATTAAATAGCTTTTTCATGTGCTTTTGAATTGATGCAGTCGTCCAGTCTTACTGCCATTAGACTAGAATAGAAAAAAGCTTTCTTGCAGTTATTCTGCAGGCATGTCTTCAGTACAGCTGAGTCTCAAGCTAGTCTGCAATTTTGTCTTATTTTGAGACATTACATTCATTTTGAAGCCTGACAGCATTTTGAAAAGCTTTGATATTTGAGTATAACACCCTTTTACACAAAATGTTCTTTCTCATCTTGCTTTCAGAGAGAAGAGTCCTACTTTGCCACTGTGAAGCTGATATATACCATCGGCTACAGCGTATCTCTAGTGGTGCTGGTTGTTGCTGTGTTGATCCTGTTGCTTTTCAGGTGGGAACAGAGAGATGAAATACGTTCAGACAGAATTTGAAGTGTGACCAGTGCATGGTAAATTTAACGTATGTTCATTTACCACAGAGAGCCAAACAATAGCAACCACATCAACATTGCTGACATTGCTATCCCTGCGCTTAAAAGGTGATAGCACTGACACCCTACACCTCATTCAGGTGTAGTAGGCTATTTATTAAAAAATATGTCACAAAATATCACTTTCTTGTTGAGAGTTAGACTAGTTTGATACCACTCTCTTGTCCGTACGTCAGCTTGAGCAGAAACAGCTGACCTGGCTTTGGTCTGTCTAAAGTCTCGTAAAATCGAACTAATTATGGGGTTAGAATATAATATAACATACATATACAGACAAATATAAAAACAATAAGTTTTGGTTTTATCTGGACTTGTTAAGTTCTTAGCTACTTGCTAGCAGGCTAATTGCCGAAGCCAGCTAATCCTGCTGGCTCTCGCCTCATATTTAGCACACAGACATGAGCGTGTCTTCTCGTCTTCTCATCTTACTCTCCTCAAGAAAGCTGATAATCTACATTTCCCAAAATGTCAAACTAACCTTTTAAGGAAGAAGTCTGATATTTCATTTAACTTCATTATTTCATTTTAGAGCATTAACTCTGAATAGCCCAAATAAAACTAAAACTAAATTGCCATGCAAAAAAAAAAAAAAAGATCATAATTTTCCCCTCCTCCGAAAATGTCTTGCTTGCTGCTTCTTTCTCGTATCCTTCACCTCTCAGCTCCGTTATTGTCCATCTTGGAGTTTGACACAGTGTCAAGGGTCTCATCACACTCACACACCCAGCCCTCAGGGTCATTGGGTTAATAGAACTGAGAACGTGTAGAAACACAAAACCTCTTTATTAAAGTTTTCTTTTTCTCCTGCCCTGACTAACCAAAACTAACATGTTTGCCTATTTTTTCAACAGGAAGCTACGTTGTGCCAGGAACTTCATTCACATCCAGCTGTTCATTACGTTTATCTTAAAAGCTGTGGCGGTGTTCATAAAGGACGCTACTCTGTTCTCAAGTGACGACATCAACCACTGTACCCTCTCCACAGTAAGATAAGGATATTGAGGACAAGAGGTTCTTAGCTGTATTAAGAAAATCCCCTGGGCAGATCTCATATTTATGCATCGCACTCATCACATGTTGTTTGCATTTCTCCTTTCTCATACTAATTCCTCCTCACAATTAGTTCTCTGTCCTTTCCCTTCCTGTTTTTTTCTGTCCAGTTTGCCTGTAAGAGCTCCGTGGTCTTCTGTCACTACTGTGTAATGGCAAATTTTTTCTGGCTCCTGGTGGAGGCGCTCTACCTAAATTCCCTGCTGCTATCCTCCTTCTATCACAGCCGTCGATGCCTGTGGGGCTTCAGCCTGCTGGGTTGGGGTGAGAAACTTTGACATGCAGTTTCCCCGACATTTGCTATGCTGAGCTGCAGACTACATTTGAAGAGTTTGGGTTTGGTTCCAGTGTGAAAGATCCGATATGATACTTCATCCCACAAAAAAGAAAAATATGTGTAACAGAGTTCATTGCAAGATGCCTGAAATGTTTTTGGAGTGCAGAGACTGTTCTTCTTCGAGTGCACAAATGCATGTGCTGTGTCATTTGTAGTCTCAAGTCTATCACAGTCGCATATGGTGTGGAACACAACTCATTATTTTGCAAACTAGCCATACTTGCTATACCAAGTGTCATGACCTCAATCGTGAAACAAGTACACCGAATTAAATGAGGATTTTTGTGAATATGTAATACAAGGTGCCCTCTGGTAATGCTGCTATATCTTGGGTAAATTAAAAATCAGACTGTCAGCTTTGCAGTTTCAATGTTATGACATTTACTTTATGTCTCCACAGGGTCACTAACTGAAGAGTTTAATTGAATCTTTGACCTTTATTACTGCCAACTAGCATTAAATTCCAAACATATTGCCAAGATTCGGTATATAATACCTACCACTCTCATTAGGTCGTGCCAAGGGGCCCACAATCACAAATTAAGAGCCACACACACACACACACACACACACATAGAAACACACTGGAATATGCATTGTCCTCGATAATCAGTTGACTGATTTAAGATGTGTTCTGTTCAAATCCTGGTGCTGCCACACCAGATCCCGATGAAGGCTTGAATAATAAAACTCATCCATTCCAGTCCAGTCACCCTCATCCTGCCTAATCAGGCAATAATAATGTAAACAGAACATGTCAAGTGTAGAGTATATAGTGGTTTCACAGAAATATTGAGATGAACAATTGAAATAGTTGCCTTCCATTTGAGGCTCATTATGGTTCTGTATTTTAAAGGGCTTTAGGGACAAGAAGAAGCAGATAGACTGCCATCAGCTAACATCTGCAGCTTATTATTTGAATACAGCCAGAAACTCTCCCGGCTCAGTGGCATCAATTGTAATTACCAAAGTGAATTAAAGTTTACAACCCTGTGGTAGTCACCACCATTTTATTTGATCATGTTTGTGGGTTGAATGTTTATTCGAAAATGTTGTTGCTGATTTCTTAAAAACCTGAATTAAATGAAAAAGGTCAGTGCAATACAATCACAGGCACTCACTGCAACTTTACTTGCCAAGTACAATGAACGAAGAGATATTTGTTTTAGTGGAAGAAACTGATGCGATCGTCCACATATTGTACATGTATACTGCTATAGCCTCTTAATTAATGCGTTTGAGTTCTTGCTGCCAGGATCAGTGCATGTATTAGAAGTTGATATTCAGCCAGCAGGTTCACACACTGGTAACTGTCTAATTATGATTTATTATAATTATTGTTTTCTGCCATTCCACAGGTGTACCTGTGGTCTTCATCATCCTGTGGATCGGATCCAGGGTTTATTTTGAGGACACAGAGTTTGTATAAACATCTACTATCATTTCCATTTCCACAAGCTCATTTATTTCTCGTATAGATTTCCAGCAATCCGAAGTAAGGAGTGCAACAGCTAAAACCACAATGAAGCACTATAGCATGTTACTAAAATTATTTCATCACATTTGACACGGAAATAAACTTACTTTATGTACTTAACTTTAAAATACATTTATAATTGCAATCATTGTGTACTCACCCTATTTGTTGCTTGTTAGGAGATTATTTGTATTCTACAGTCAGATGAAGTCATTATCCATCACCCTGGAAGAGAACTTGCACAGATTGATTAAAGTGCACCTTTCAAAACGTCTGTCCACACAGATGCTGGGACATCAATGAGGACTCGCCCTACTGGTGGATCATCAAGGGGCCAATTGTTGTGTCTATAGCGGTAAATACCCCCATTGTGCTGAAAAGAACTAATTGATGGACCCTTTATTATGCACCTAGCAGATTACAAATTGTTATGCAGATGGTTTGTTTACTTTCCTTTTCAAGGTGGTTTCTGAGAAAGGATTTGAAAAAACTTCTTTTGTGTACATTAGAACAACAAGCCAAAAAATGTCTTCACAGCAGTCAGGGCCAATTACACACTCGGCTGCCCATGTTGTCGCCATGACTTTGAATAATTGAGATGTAAACAACATTTGATGTAAAACCTGTCAACACTCTAGCCCATTAAAGCTGGAGATTATTTTTTAATTTTACATTCTTGTTTTTTATATCAACAGGTCAATTTTATGCTCTTCATGAACATCATCAGAATCCTCATTCAGAAGCTCAATCCTCGCCTGATTCAGTTCAATAACTCCTCTCAGTACAGGTAATCCTTTAGCTGCAGACACAGTTGTAGGCACAACATGAGTGACTGAACTCTGCAGTGATACTGTATCTTCAGCTTTAGTCGGTACTGCATTTTGAATACTGAAGAAGAAGGAGGCGTTCATTTTATCCAGAATTTACCACTCTTTAAGGTTTGAGATTGGCTTTTATCAAATGCAGCTTTCATCTTTTCCTGATACAGTCTTGCATTTTCAAAGTTTCGTCTGTTTATCTTAAACTGTCAAACTTTTTTAGCCTAATAGGCAGATTTGGAAATACTTTCTTATTCTCTCTGATACCTCTCCACTCTGATATGTAGACACTTTACTGTTGGGAAAGATGTGAGTTGTGCGAAAACTGCTGATACACCACAGTGGGAACACTGTGTGTATAATTCATTCAGTCACCAGTGAACCACAAACTACTCAGTCTGGCCACGTCTACCTTTCCACTTCCCAAGTGGCTTATCAGAATTTCTAATTGAAATAGGCTCACTAATTGACTGAAAGTGTTCAGCTGCATCATGCATATCTAGATCTTATAATAGACATACCAAAGGGAAGTTAAGTGATGCTTGCACCAGCTAGATTAACATGTTCCCCTACCCATACAAAATAATAGTACCTCCGTACTCACATATTAATATCCCCACTATGAATCATGCACCTGCCAATACCTTTCCACTCACAAACAAAGCTGATGTTAAAACTGACGCACACACAAGTATCCTCTTGACTGACATCTGATAATTCGCTTGACTGTATGAATGAGGCTGTCCAGAGCAGCAGACAGATAAGATATGCAAAAAATGGCACCTTCAAGTAGCTTCACCTCCTGCATCTTGTTTCTTTGCTTGTGTGCAACAGACGCCTGACTAAGTCCACCCTCCTCCTCATCCCTTTGTTTGGTACTCACTACATGTTCTTCAATTTTCTGCCCGACTACTTCAGTGTTAACCTGCGCCTCTGTATCGAGCTCTGCATGGGATCTTTCCAGGTACACACACGGACTGCATAGTATAAGCACTCAGTATTCTGACAGCAATATTTTTTTATGCTCAAATACCCTGAAAACTAACACACTCACAATGTAATCAGATCAGTGACCATGGGAGTAAATCCAATCTATCAAATTAAGTTCATCTAATTTAGACAATATCCTTAATAAATTAATTCTTCGCATTACATGATATTTGTAATTCAATTAGGTTTGGATTTGCTTTGCTTTCTGCACTTTTATACAAATTTCGTGCATTAATGAATGTTGCATTTACGTGTTACAGATTACAGATGTGTAAACAAGATGTTCAGAGGAAAGGTTTTGACATTTCAACTTGTTTGCACTCCAGACATCTAATGTAAAAAGGCTTTACTTAGGCACAGCTGTGCACTGATCCAAATGCTAACGTCAGCATGCTAACATACTCACAGTGCTAAGGTGCTGATGTTTACCAGGTGTGATACTTTCCATGTTCATCATCTTAATTTAGTCTGGTAACAGTTGCTGATTACCATAAAATGCAATGTACAGCTGAAGCTAACAGAAATATCATTAGCTTAGGAGGTAGAGCTTGGCTAAAAAGAGTATCAGATTTATTATTCATTTCTTATTCAATAACATTATTGAAGCTAAACACTAGTTATATTCTTGAAATACCTTTATAAAGACTTATTAATAAGTTCATTAGTGATAAAGGGCTTAGCCATAATGGAATGTGAAGGAATCTTGGGACATGGTTTTTGGATCTGCCAGACACATGGGGAAGACAAATGGCTTCCTCCACTTTATGTCACATCTGGCACAAGCTGGTGTGCCAGCCAGCTCCCCAAATTGGATTTTGTTCTTGTATGCTGTCCTGTTGAGAATTCAGGGCACAGAGGTGTGAAATAAATCTGAAATCTACAAGTCACAACAGTGTCCATTTAGCTGTAACACAGGCAATGTTTTCAAAAATAGGGATGAAACAGCTAAGACCAATTTTACGGTGTTCTGCATGTTTTAGCGTAAAGTTAAAGGGAATGGCAGCAGAGTTTACAGTTCACAGAGATAATGCATGGTTTAATTTGAGGCCTGTGTGAGCAAAACATAATAGATTGTCCTAACCTTGTTTTAATTCTCATTCTTCAGCCTATCAGTTCTCATTTCTGCCTGACATTTACCTGTCTCCACACAAACAACCTTTTAATAATGTGGACTATTCCTGACTGTTAATGATTAAAACCATCTCTCTTAACAGGGGCTCCTTGTAGCAATTCTCTATTGCTTTCTCAATCAAGAGGTCAGTACACGGCACACACATTGAACAAATCACACAGATAATTTACAGCTCTCTGCTGCACAATAAACCTGTGCACCCAGATCAGATGTCAGCAAGGGGGAAGGGCTTAGAGTCCTCAGGGTTTAAACACAAAACAATCTGCCACTTCTCTCCTCATGGCGTAAATGAAGGACCCTGAGCCCATATTATGTAACCACCAAGATTAATGTGAGGCCAACCCCAGTCAGTCTGAGGGCAACACCAGTCTGTGTTTTACATTCACCACAAAATAACTCAGAGCCCATGTTCATCTGTTTGGTACTTTAGGACCCCTCAGGTAATACTTGGAAGTCATTAAATTATCAAAATAATGGATTCATTCATTTGATCTAAATCTAAATTCTCTTGTAGATAAAAAAGAAAAAGGAATTCATAGTTGTGGTTTATCAGTTATTATTTTTCTGATCCCACTTGAAATGTATGATCTCTAATCCTTCCAAGGTTTCATTGAAACCCCAGTAATACACTGAACGATACCTTACTGTGTTTGACAGGTCCAGAAAGAGGTCCACATGCAGTGGCTGAGGTGGCGGGAGAGGAGCTACGGGGTTGTGCCGCCTGCTGCAAAGGGCAGCCAGATGGACACGCCCTTCTAGAGTGTCCTGATATACTGTACTCTCACAGAGGATTGCTTCTGTGGGCGTCATCATCTCTAATGGGCTGTACAGTACACACAGTACCAGCGGTTTTCATCCATGTACCATCAAGTCTTGAGAATCTGTAAGTTTTCATTCCAAACTCTATGGCGTAGTGTTTCAGTGGCTGCACTCCTTCAGCCAGAACCAGAAAATTGAGGTGAACTTTCCAGTGGAGAATGATTGCGAAATCCCATGACATACACACAATATTTCAAGCCAGCTCCTGCCAATTTCATATGCATTTAGCCAAAGGGCATGGTGGCAACAAATTTGGAAAAGCAGCTTTTAGATTTGCTTGGAGGCCTCACTGGTCAAACTAAAGAGTGATCATTTTGCTGAGCCTAAGAATGATCAGTTAGTAATTAAACGGACTCATTGGATATTGGTTTTAACCAACACAACTACTCATTATCTTGTCCCATGTACATATCAATGCACACCATGTAGATGCTAGAATAAGATACAGCACAGTGTGTTTGATTCCATTTATCATAGATGCTTTACATGCGATATTTCAGATGGATTTGATCTTACGAGGCTGTAGCCTGCTGCTAAGTGACGCACAAATGATTCATCCCTCAGCTGACTCACAAGACAATTAAAATTGGCTATTATGAATGATTTTCACATTATTCATTATAACATTATGTTACATAATTCATATTATATTATTCCTATTATCTCAAGCCTGTGAGAAGCACTGATTGATAGGTATGACTTGTTCAGCCCAGGCATAGATGTGCTTTAAGTTTCATTAAACTTTCTTGTGATCTTTGTACTTTGATTTTTTATTTTTTTTTGGATAAAAAAAGGGATCAAGGTAAAAATTGAATACTTCTATTGATAGTGTTGTTGTGTAGTGCAGTTAAATCCGTTTGTGTACCTGTGTGCTTTTTGGTTTTTGGTTGGAATGAAAAGCTGTACTGTGTTGAGCTTTGATGGCACATTGTTGAAAGCCACTCCACTGTATATTTTAAAGGTTAAAGCTAATGCAATGTGTTCTGTCATTTCATGTGGTCCACTCCGTTTATATAAAACAAATCTCTGCATTACTTACTGCCATCTCAGATAAAGCACAGGACTGAAAAACATGATCAAAAGCCAGATTACCGTAATCATTTTACATGATTTAATACCAGTATACAAATGTATACTAATAATGTAAAATAATAATGTAATATAAAACTGGAAACACAATTGCCAGATTTTTTTCTTCGATCTCTTTATGTGGGATAAGCAGATCAGCTTTTGTATTTCGCTTTTGTAATATTTATGTGTTATAACTTTAACATTTCATCAAGATTAAAGGTTAAACAAAATACTGAATTACTACCCAGTTCTGTACCATCCACAGTCATCTCGTAACAGCGATGTTTAAATGAATACGTCTGCCTTAAACTGAATGGATAAACTTGTCGATGTCACATTTCCCTCCTGTAGCATTAGCGTGTTGCTGCTTTTCCTGTGCCTCTTTCTGTGAAGTTTTATGCCTTGTAAAATAACAGGTTTCACTCATCCTCATTATGGCTCTCTGTAACTGCCTTTACCAGGGAGGACAACACCAGCTGGCAGCTTCAACATGTTGAATCAGCGATAAAAGCTAAAGTCATTAAAGTCATTGTGGCTACATGTGATGCAGATGCAGTCTTGATACAATACATGCTGATACTGGAATTGTGTTTCTTTATAAAATACTTAAGGGAAAAGCAATGTTCATCACTTGAATCTTAAAGAAGCTCTGTATTTAATAAAAACAGTATGAAGGGTTTTTTTTTTCTTTCTTGCTTCATATGGAAAGTCTTAATAAATCTTACTCTTTAAGGGACATTTGTGAAATTTGTCTTTTTTTATTAACAGTAGCCAATTCATTTAAGTGCACATTTTGGACAAATGAAGTTATTTCAAGGCATGTGCCTATTTTCAGTTTTATTGTTAAGCTAGATGTTAAATTGAAATTTTAAGAAAGAAAAAAGAAGCCACAACCACAGCTATGACCTTTCTAAGGTTTGGTTTGCTGTAACTTGTGACATGTAATGAAGCTTCCACAGCTGTTTAGTGAATGTCTCTCTGGATAGCATCCTGTAAATGCCAAAAATGTAATCCCTGGTTGACACGTTTTTGGCAAACATTTATACATAAAAACTTACATTTGGCTAGATGGCTCCAGTGTTTGGTTTTACAACATCTGGACAGAAACGTGCACTGATATGACGCAAGTTTGGCTTCGTAGATGAAAACTTACCAATGAGTCAGTCAAGGTGTGGTCAAAGATGGCAAGCCATATAAAGAGCTATGATGCCTGAATGGTTTTATTTTTTCAAAGAGGTGTGAAATAGGCTATTAAATCAAGACGACCAAGATTGTGTCATTTGGTCCACCCACTCTGACAATGATGTGTACTCAAAGGTTTTTCCCATCAGGCAGGATGTAATGGGCATGTTTTTCTCGGCTGTCTGCAACAGAAATGGAATGGCCCTGAAGGTATTCATCAGAGTTCACTAAAGTGCCAAAAATGACAATTAAATTAGCCCCTTGGTTCATACAGTTTGATTGCTCCAAAGTCAAATGACTGGGCTCCGGGTCCAAAATTTACTTTATACATCTCCCACTTTTTCTGCAATCACAAAGTGGTAGCAATGCTCACTTAGTTAGAAATAACAACAAGCTGTTTGACAACTGAAGACTTGTGCTGTAAATTGTACGACTATTTTGGAACTAAGTGAACTTTTGCACCATTTTTGTGATCAGTCCTTACGCGAACTCCGTGGTAAAACTTTTTCACCGACATGTCAGGGTTCAAAGCAGGGTCATCTTGCAGCAGCCTGCAGGCCTGTCTGCTGCAGCTCCTCTGCGGTGGTCTGGGATTTGTGGAATGGGAAGTTCGGTTGTTCCTGAACAGGATGTGGAGTCGCTGCTGCAGCGCACAGCCCCCCCCCCCCCCCCCACCCCCACCACCACCACAACTGCAGAGCGGACTTGCGGCTGGATGAATCCGCATCTGGAGGAGACAGGACGCGCTTTACTCCTGCGACATCTGGAAATCTGTTTGTCTCTGTCTGTCTCCTGCTCAGCCGTTTCTTAATGCGAGTGTACCTAACCCGGGTAAGTCGGCTAAAACCACTGTGTTAGTTTTACTCAGTTTGTGTGCCGCATCATTACTCTGCAAGTTAGTCCCACAGCAGTCTCCGCGCTTTTTGAGAGTTTCTTGTCGCAAACGTTTTCCATAAACATCGTCTCTGACTCTTAACTTTTCATGACTTTTCATTACAATAACTTGACATCAGAAAAAACTTAATCTGAAACATGTTTACAGCTGCTCCAGTCTCTTTTGTTCTATGCACACAGCCCAGGGGTTGATGTTAACTTAATAACAGGGTGCTCTTACCCCTCTGTTGTTTTCCTGCCTGGACATGCACTGTGTGGCTTGTGTTACTGCTGCACACAGCTCATGAGTATAATGCCACCATAAACCGGTACTTGTCAAATACTTGTCATTTCTCTCTCAATTTAAGCTTATTGAACCATTGAGTAGTTTTTCCTTGCCTTGATGATAGTTCAGTAAACTCACCTCCTCCTCTTCCTGTCCCCACAGATTCAGGTGATGACTCAACTCTGGACTCTGCTGTCGGCCCTGCTGCTGGTTTTTTCAGTGGCCGAACCTCTGAGCAGCCCTGATGACAATGAAAATGAAGTCCTGAAACACGCAGAGGCTGAGTTAACCGAGAGTCAGGTCAGCGACCAAGGAGAGCCCCTGTGCTACTGTAGAGATTCTGGTGTTCAGCTTAAAACATTACCAGTGCCCTTACTGGGTGTGATTGTATGAAATAAACTAAATGTGTTGCTTTCTCCGGTTCACAATCAGGTGATTGAGAATGCAATCAGAAATCTCAGTGAACCTACACCAAGCCGCACACCCACCACATGTGAGTTTTTTTGGCTTTTGGTGCAATTTCCTTTGACCTGCCTTTTGGTTTCTCCTAAAATTGCTATTTTCTTCTCTACATTAGCAGCTCCCTTGACTACCACAGTTTCTCCGAGCTCCAGTCTTGCTCCTCAGTGTCCAGGAAACCAGGTGATGCGGGAGAGCAGCACCGGCTGTGGCTGTCCATCTGGCATGGTGAAGGTTGGTGACAACTGTACCTGCCCTGCAGGCTTCACTCTGGAGGGGGCCACAGAGTGTAAAGGTGAGAAGGGACAGAAGCTGCAGCAGAAACCAGTGTTTAAAGGTGCTGTGTGTATCATCGCCAATAACAATAAAAATCATTACTGCACTCAATTTAAAAAATTAGTGTAATTACATCATACATACAGTCTGCATATCAAGCTTTTCACAACCATTTTTACAGGAATCCAGCAACGAAAGATGGAGCAATTAGTGAAAGGGAAAATGAGAAATAATTTCCAACATGTTTATCATCTAGAAGAAATATTTACTTAATCTCAGGGTGTTGTGGGAAATGCGGTTTTCATTTGGCACCAGCCATGAAAAAAAGACTACCACTACTTTCTTTACAACAAATATGCATTTAATATTATAATACTATAATACATTTTATCCATCAGTATACCACATGTAGCAACACGATTTATATACTTATGTGCATACAGTGATCTAACTTTGAAGCAATATGTTATTTCGGTTCTGTTCGACAGATGTTGATGAGTGCAAAGAAGAGGGGCCAGGACCATGTGGTCTCCATGCCAGCTGCACTAATACCCCCGGCTCTTACTCATGTAGCTGTCTCCGTGGTTACCTGATGGGTGCTAGAGGGTGCCAGGGTTCGTCAGCATCTGTGTGTGTGTGTGTGTTTGTGAGGCAGAGAGGATGTACTGTATGTGTGTGAGAGCATGTTGAAAGAAGATTTTCAGAAATGATTATCTGTACCTTTCAGCCTATGTAGTATGGTAGTAATTCACGGTGCCTTATGGATTTTACAGATATAGACGAGTGCACTCTGGCTGCAGTGACGGGCCTGCAGGCCTGTCAGGGTGATGCTGAATGCAAGAACACCCCTGGTTCCTTCACATGCTCGTGCCCTGCAGGATATGTAATGGCCCTAAATGGACAAAGCTGTGTAGGTGAGGTTGATGTTGACATCTGTTGTGTATGACTATGGCATGTGGATGTACAATGCACAGTATATTCAGAGCACCTACACTGAGGTGGCAGTGAGGTGTGTATGGGGGTTGCTGGAGAATGCATTTAAAGAATAGCAGCCAGACTTGAATCAGAACACACACAAAAACTCTTCCCTTCCTCAGCCTGCATGCAACCCAAATAATTAAACTAACACAATGTAAAAAAAAAAAAACAACATATTTAACACAGGTTGATACACAAAATCACCTTGAATTACTTGGAGAGGGCTAAAGGGTGATCACGACATGTGTACCTTGCCATACTGAGGAATCCGTACAAGGCTGTCAAATGAAAGCTTCTTTTTATTGGTTTCTCTCCACTGCAGATGTGGATGAATGCAGCTTTGAGGAGCAGTGTCGCCGTGAGCTGGGAAACGTGTGTGTGAACACTCCTGGCAGCTTTATATGCCAGTGCCAGCCGGGCTTCAGAGCAGAGGCCCCCGCCTGTGTTGGTGAGTCTGTCGTTGAGCCTGATCACAGCAGGATAAGACTGATGTCCGGATTTGATATGGTGTTGTTATTTCTTTATATTTCACTTAAGATCCTCAGAGTTAATAACTTGACAGTCTGACAGGAAGGAAGACTTAGAATAGAATAGTGAGCTTTAATTTGCTGCTTTGCTGCTTGCCTGCTTTGTTCCTCTTTGTTTTTGTTTCCCAACCCCTCTTTCACCTTTCCTTTAATGACTAATTTCCTCTCTTATCCTCTGAAATCTTTTCTTTTTTTTACACATCCCTTCTGTTTTCTCTGTGACTCCTCTGCGCCCCTGGTCTCTGGTCCTCTATAGGTCCTGTGTGTCCAGATTACACCGTGTGTCAAGGTATGATCTGCTTTGCATGCTTAACTTGTGCCACTTGCCTAATCATAAGCTTTGGAGAAGTTCATCTTCTTAGGAGTTTCATTATATATTGTTATTTTGATAACAATACTACCATTTTTACTGCTATTTCCAAAATGACCATTTCATCAAAAGTTGCTTTTGGAAAGCAATTGAGGTGTCAAGTTGGGCAAAGGGGAATAAAAGGAATGGGAAAAGAAAATATTGTCTTATAAATAATTCAGCATCTTCTCATAGTGTTGTAGGGACACAATTTTAAACCACTTATGCCTAATAAGGACTTGATTGAGGTTTGGTGATATGAGAATTCGTTGGTAACTCTATTGCTTGCAGTCACAGTAGGGGGGTGCATTACACAGTCAGTCATGTCAGTTTTAAACAACAACAAAATGTTTTATTGCAATGATCACAGAGCAATAGATAAATGAAAAAGTCCTTATACTGTATGTACCTCTCTCTCTGTCTCTGTCCCAGATGTGGATGAATGTAGGGAGAGTCCTGCGGTGTGTGATGGTCAGGGTGTGTGTGAGAACACACTTGGGAGCTATAAGTGTGCCTGTCGACCAGGTTACCGGGGAAACGGCACACACTGCGAAGGTAACCAATTAGTGGTGACGTCGCTCCATGGGAAAACTCTGTTTCCTGTAGACGGGGTCAGCTTCCGTGTGTGCGTGTGTTTTAATGCTTGCTGTTATGCCTTCCATTAAAATTATCCCGAGTGGCAAAACAGTGTTTATTGAATAGAAATGAGCTAAGTTTTGGGTCTGATTCAAAAAAGAAAAGAACAAAAAAAGGAAAATATATTATGTGCTGTCTCTTTTCCAGATGAGAATGAGTGTGCGTCGGGTGGTCACGGTTGTGATACCAACGCTCGGTGTGGCAACATTATTGGCTCATATTTCTGCCAGTGCTACCAGGGCTTCAATGGAGACGGACACTCTTGTTTTGGTGGGCAAACAGTCTGTGTGTGTCTTAGTGCATGCTTGTGTGTGTAGCACGATTAGTGCTTGGTGGCATTAAGTGTCCACCAGTGACACTTGTGTCATACAAACAATATTCAACGTGTGCCAGCAGCACTTGGGCACACAGCACTCACCAGACACCAGTCCTTCAGGATTGTCCTTGTTTACAGACATTGATGAGTGTGCTGTGAACAACGGCCACTGTGAACACAACTGCACCAATGAGCCAGGAGGGTACAGCTGCCAGTGTGCCTCTGGATACCAGCTGAACCAGGGTGGACACAACTGCACAGGTAAGACACGGGTCCAGAGCAGGATGTTGTTCCATTCATATCAAGTGGTGGCAGCTGAAACAAGTGAACACGATACTGGCAACATCATCACCTTTTAAGTTGATTGAACGACTTATTTGCACAACTAGCAGATTTAGAGCAACAATCTCATGCACTTGGAGTTGACTTTCTGGCTACCTGGTGAACGTAAATCCAGTATTTTCTCTCTTTTAGTTCTGTTTTTGGTCTCTACCAACTCCTGAAGGAATACCTGGCTCCTTAGTTGCTAAATGCCTTAAGCTGTTCAGTGCTAGGCAGGTAGTGTACAGCAGCTTTTTCTCTGAAAGTGCATCATCCTCAAGGCCTGCACCACTTTTGGCCCTTTGATCTGAACAAGCCACCTTTTACGAACTTGTTCTCTATTGCAAACCCCACTCACCTGGTCCTCCAGGCTTGTTGAAACAAGCGCTGCAATGAATCGCAGATGGTGTTTGGCTAAAGTCTGAATGAGCCCTTACATGGGGCCGTGTTTGGTCATGACAAAGTAGTTAAATAAATGTCTCTGATCCCCCAGATGTGGACGAGTGCTTAACATTGAATGGGACCTGTGAGCATGATTGCATCAACACTCTCGGATCTTTCCAGTGCTCCTGCAGGCCCGGCTACCAGCTGCACATCGATGGTCGGACCTGTGTGGGTCAGTCACTCACCTGCACTCAGTCACTTCCCACTGATGTTTACCCACCTGTTTTCAGTCATTTAGAAAGGATGAACATCAGCGATTTGCCAGCATGCAGAAGAGGCAAAGGCTGCCATGAATACACTATCTCACTGTCTCATTTTGTGTGTGTCGGTTGGTGTGTGTGTGTGCATCTTTTCTAAGGGCACATTTTGGAGGATTAGTGAGATGACCAAAAAAAAAAATTACCTTTTGTGTGTGTGTGTGTGTGTGTGTGTGTGTGTGTGTGTGTGTGTGTGTGTGTTCATCAGACATTGATGAATGTAAGCTCCAGAACGGCGGCTGCTCCCACACCTGCACCAACTCTCCAGGAGGACACACTTGCCACTGTCCTCCTCCTCTGCTGTTGGACACGGACAACCTCACCTGTAGCAGTAGGTTCCTCATTACATGACATTACATTATTTTACCTTTCAATACATATATTTGTCCAATTTTTACAGATAATGATATAAGGGTTGCACCTTTTTTAAAATTTTAAAGCTCCACATATAAACAAACCATTTTTCAAAACCATTTTATCCAAATGTTACATCTCACTGTAGCCCAGATAAAGATGTAGCACAGTTAATTTGACAGTTAGAAATGCTCCACATACACAGAATAGACCTTCTAATAATATTTTTGCTTTTGGACTATAAAAGTCTGGGCATGCCCTCTTATACCGTACATTTTGTCAGATTATTAAATAACATAAACTGGACTTCTGGGAATCTTGTTGTTGTTATAATCTTTAAATATTCAATGTTAAAATAATTTCTTTTCACCTGGAAAGATGTTACATCTTGTAAGCTGAGAAATGGCGGCTGTGACCATGTATGCACTGTAAGGGCTGAGGGCCACGTCCAGTGCAGCTGCCGAAGAGGCTGGCAGCTGGGCGAGGACCTGAGGAGCTGCGAGGGTGAGACTTCATTTTCAATCCTCATCACCTTTGTTGATTTGTTGCTCTGTTCTGATGACACTGACGCTGTGGGCTCTGATTGTGTATATTTAGACTTGCAAAGGCTTGTCCCAGAAATTAAGTGGTTTATTTATGCATTTCAGTACACCTTTTAAGGGATTTTGGGAGCAGCTTTTTATTTATGAATGTATTTATTTTTCATTAAGTACATAAATTGCTTCAGACTTCACCATCTGTTGAAACGACCATACAAAGCCTTTCCATCTAATCTATTTCTCCTCCATTCTGCACTCGCCAGGCTGAAGGTGTTCATAAATAGAAATCACATCAGTTGGATAAAAAGGAAGTGCGGAAATTTGATTTGCTTCTAACGACTGATGACTCTAAACAGTTCAGCTGTGGCCAAGTTTTCTCAGATGATAACCCAGTTGTCTGAGCAAACAGCCATGTTTCCCTGTTCACTCAGCCCAGAAAGGAAATGAACAGACTGTCTCATAGATTGTTTTGCTGTGTTGAAATGTTCGCCTGTTTAACTGTCTCGCTGTCTTTTTCATGAGATGTGAATGAGTGCGGCGACTTCACAAACGGAGGCTGTGAGCAGCTCTGTGTGAACCATCCTGGTGGGTTTAACTGCACCTGCAGGGAAGGGTATAAAGTTCGAACTGATGACCTCACCAAGTGCCAGCGTGAGTCAAACAACATACGTCTCGTGCAGTGATCATGGTGGATTAGGAAATTATCATTAGGAAAAGGGACTTCTTTCAAAAAAGTAAAAAATATGAAATTGAATAAGTTCTCTGCTATTCCAGCTGTGTGTGACCCTCCCTGTCAGAACTATGGAGTGTGTGTGGCCCCAAACAGCTGTGACTGTCCTCCAGGCTACCCTGGTGTGGGCTGCTCAGGTACGAACCTGCACTGTTGTACATGGATAGCATTTCCATTCTGGTAGGATTAGTGGTCTGCAGCACAGTAACGGTTGACTGGTTTGTTTTCAAAAGTCTGTACACAGTTAGTGAGTGAATCTGCTGCTTTAAGTGTTATCATTATTATTATTATTAGTATCAGAACCATCATTATGATGATGTACCATCATCAAAGGATGGGTAGAGAGAAATATAACCCTTGTCCACAGATAGAGAGACGAAACCTGCTATTAGTAACAGTTTTGAGACGATGAGCAGGGAGATGTTAGGGGGACATCATGTTTCAGAGGTTTCAGTTTTGGTCAATTACTGCATTGTTCTACATAGTATTAGTGTCCCGCTGACAGAATATTTGAAGCTTATTGGACTTTTGCCACCTCATTTTACAACGTAGTCAGTATGTTGTGAATGCAAAACCTTACATTGTGAGAAATGGATGAATGAAACTGAATGAAATCCATGTTGGTTTGTGTGTCTCAGCTATGTGCTCCCCACCCTGTGCCCATGGAGGTACATGCATGCGCTGGAACATGTGTCTGTGTCATCCTGGCTGGACCGGAGAAGGCTGCCACACAGGTAAATCACCTCTGACGTGAAGGTTCATGAAGACTGCCCAACTTCTGTATAAGAAAGCACTGCAGAGACCGTGTCTGCAAACAGAGGGGGATAGGCAAAGCAAACTGTACTAAAAGAAAAACACAAAACAGTTTAAGATAGAGGATAATGATTTTGGGATAATGCTCAGACTTTAGGACAAAGAATGAAAATCAAATTTTCTTCACTCTACACAGTCTTACACAGTTTTATTTTGTGGCCACTAATTCAAACCTGTGTATGACTGAGGTACTATCAGCTTAACACATTGCTGTTATGCTTTTCATTTTTCAACTTTAGTTTGACTTTTTTTTTTTTAACAATCTGTCCTTCTTGTTTTCATTGCAAACCTTATTTATAACACCAAGTACCTCTACATGGTAATGACTGAATTTAGCTAACTTACATTTTATTTTTTACCCTTCATTTATCCTGCTTTGGCTTTCTTCATGTCTCTGTCAGCGGTGTGTGAGTTGCCCTGTGCTAATGGTGGTCGCTGTGTGGGGCCTGATTCCTGCCAGTGTCCCTCTGACTACACCGGCCCCCAGTGCCTTTTGCGTGAGTAGCAAAACTACCAGACCACTACCAGGCAAGCAAGTACTCCTTCGGGGAAGCCTGATGTCTGGCATGTCTACCTCCTGTAGCACTGCCTGGTAAAATATAGGTCAAACCATGATAAAAAAACAAAAACACAACCAGGAAATCTAAAACTGGTCAATCAATGGACTGGACAAGTACAGTATGTTACCTCCAAGTGTAATTTTCCTACACAGACCTTCCTCTATGTGTATGTGTGTGTTTTGTAGCCCTGTGCACTCCTGCTTGTCAAAACGGGGGAAGATGTGTGGATGTCAACAAATGCACATGTGTTGGTGGATGGCAAGGAGCTCGTTGCCAGATAGGTGAGATTCTACACACTCATTGTCAACTGTCCATTGTTGTTTTACTGAAACATTTCAGTTATGCAAGTATTTTATACATATCATCGATTTAAACCCATGTTTCGATATAATAAAACCCATAAAGAAACATGAAACATAATTATCAATAACAAACTGTCGTCAAAATAAAAGTCAAGAGAATTGAATATTTGCAGGTTCCAGCCTCTCAAATGTAAAGACTTCTTGTTTGTCTTTGTCTTGTATGATAGTTAACTGAATATCCCTCAGTTTGCAAATGATATTTTTAACAATTTAACAATTTTCAGTAAATTGATGAAGTACAGCCCAAGCCACAAGTAGACATAGCTTTATTTTAACACGTATATGCCTTATGATATGCAGTTCAACAGGCAGCCAGTCAGTGGTGCTGTGTACAGCTGCTGGTGCAGACACTGGTTACAAGTTCAGGAGTGTAAGAAAAAAAAAAGTAGAGCTTCATCATCAATGTCATGTTACCTACAAAACACAGTCCAGAGTGCTAAACAACGCACCGTGTCACTGTAACTTTGAAGTTGAATGTTCCCTACTGAAATACCAGCTGTGAATTTCAACCATAAACGTTACTGTATATTTGCCTCCAGAGTTGAGGGAGAAGACTTTGCTGAGGAGAGGAGCTGTGTTGAGCTGGATTGCTGTTGACTACATCCCTGTTCCCTGTCTCCCTCAGAGCCTGTTCAGTGTCAGAAACCTTGTAAGAATGGTGGAGCGTGTGTCGGCCTCAACAGGTGCCGCTGTGCCAAAGGATTTACAGGAAGCCTCTGTGAAACAGGTTAGTCTGTGTCTGTATGTTTATGTGTGTGTGTGTGTGTTGTGTGTGTGTTTATGTGTGTGTGTGTGTGTGTGTGTGTGTGTGTGTTTGTGTGTGCCAGAGACCTTTGCCTTCACTTTGCATTAAGACTCCCACTGTGTGCTGTGTCTGTAGCGGTGACCACCCCCTGTGTGCCGCCATGCCAACACGGCGCCACCTGCAGTCCTCACAACACCTGCACCTGTCCAGAGGGCACTGCAGGCCTGCGCTGTGAGAGACTGTAAGTACGAGTAACAACAACAGTAAAAACAGAGCCACAAATAGCACCCGTGTGAACTTCAGTTAGTATGAACTATTCACCACACTCTCGTCTGAGAACACATGAATACATTGGAACACATCCATTGTTTCCCTTGAGACCCATAGTTACAGTTAATAGCAGCATACAATTTTGATGTTTTTTCACTGTGCTGTTTCAAATGGCAAAGCCAAGTTTTCACAGTAGTGATAAATAACTTGCTAAATAGACCAAACACTAAACATAAAGTGTCAAGATAATTATCATGTGAAACATCAGAGATTCTGCTTTGTCATTTCTGTTTTTGTCTGGAGAGTGAAACGTCTTTCAAAACATCACTGCTGAACACTGCTGAAGGTCTAAAACAGCAGTGTGGCACAAAAGTGACTCATGTAAGACGCAATCATTGCAATGCTTTAATAGCATTCCCAACCTGCAGATACAGACCTGTCATGTAATTACAGTACTACTCTTTACTCTCATGGATGTGTGTTTGTGTTTGTGTCCTAGGACGTGCCCTGTGGTCACCACGGTGGTCAGTATGGCTCGAGCAGTGAGAAAGGCATTTAAGGAGAGTTACGTTGACCGATGTGGACCCCTGGGAGTTCAGCTTTGCACTAAATACAGGTTAACTGTTTTCCTACTGCATCTTCAAGCACTAAGTAGTTCATGAAGCAGTTGTCATCTGGAGTATTCTCACAAAAAAAGTTCAGTGACTTTCGTAGAAGAAAGTACTGATTTCCAACAACTTTCCTGATCTTCTCTCCTATATGCACTGCTTACTTAAACAGATGAAACATGTCTTGAGTATTCATAAAGAGCTTTTCACGGTCTTGAAAAACTATGGCATAAGCAAGTAAGAGTGAGATGTGTGTCACAGTAGCCTTTGTGGACCATAACTTAAACATGTGTAAAACCGTGTGATCAAGCTGTGTCTGCTGGGTGGTTGTGTTTCCAGGATAAACCAGGCACGTGTGTACCTGCAGGCCTACAGGGTGGGCTACAAAATCCAGTGTCCAGAGAGAAAGGGCAGATGAATGCCTTGTCGTGAGGAACTAACAGCCACCAGACAAGATTTGGGGCAACAGACAAGAAGTGAAACGAGACAGCCAAAAAACTGTAAAATGGAATAAAACTGAATCAGTGCGAGGGCGATGTGGCCTCTCACCTTCAAACCTCTATGCTGACATGAAAAGTGGACTAAGGGATTTTTATTTGGTTTGTGATGAATGTCAAAAATGATCTCTGTACACAATCATGCTGTTTACATTTCATGAGAAATATTCCTTAGTATATAAAATGTACAATGGATTCAGTATTTGTAATATTTGTATATGGAGGCTGAAAGTTGTTAGATTTTACCTTTATTGTCTTTTCACAATATTGTCGTCAATATTGTAATTGTATAAAGATTTTTACAGTCTGTGAACTCTTCTCAATGATTGTCAAATAAAAATGACTCAGTGAAAGGTTACACTGTGAGGGTTCATGAACTGTCACACAAACACGCTTACACAATTGTTGAAGTTAATATCTTAGACTTAAAGTTAGAATTGCTGTGTGAATGATGGCACAGGACCATCTTTGACAGAGTTTATGTAAACATTGCAGTAGATAACTCAAAATAGCTGTACTTTGTCCACTTTTGTTCATGAGTTTAAGTATTAACTGATGTAAAAGAACTGCAGAATTACAGCAATGTCATATTCTTATCACTTTGTGCTACTGGTATCAGCTCTCTTATCCTGTACAGAGGCTCATGACCTTGATAGTGCAATTCTGTGAAACTTTAATGTAGGTTAAAAGTGTGGTGTAACTTACTTTGATCAATTGTCTGTAGATGTTGGCAAACATGTCCTCACACAGGATTACAAACATGAACATGTTTTTATTCACTACACCTAAATGACCTTATCTACATCCAGACTTACCTCCCAGTGTCGATGTGCTATTACAGTAAGATTACACTTCCTTTCTTCCTTCCTTTTTTATGTTGTTACTTTAAACCAATTACAACAATTAATCAAAATGACAGCATAATTTGAAAAAGCTGCTCACAGTGACAGAAACCCCTCAATGAATTATCACCCAACTGCATTTCTATGCAGAGGTTTAGCCTCTGTACATTGGACTTACACTTGTCAGCCTGCAGAAACACAGTATCTCAAGTTGTGTGCCTGTCAGCTTCTTGTGGACTTCTACTGCCCCCAAGTGACCAAAATATTTATTGCTGCGGCTTTAGGATGTGCACTAAGCCATAATTAAAACCATGCAATCAATCAATCATCAATCAATTTAATCTATCTGAAGGGTTTTATATTTATATATCATAATCAATATTCTGAAATACATCTAAAAAATGACTGAAAGCTCGAAGGGGAGTGTCACACTTCGCGTAGTGTGGCACAGATTTCATACTCATTGGGTGAAAGAGTGACGCTAACACGGGGCTTTAGCACAGGTTCCACCCCAGGAGGCATGGAGAAGGAGAAGCGCTGCATGAAGGACGTGTAGAAGAGGAACAGCTCCATCCTGGCCAAGTTCTCCCCGAGACACACCCGCTTGCCTGCAGCAAAAATACACCACAACAATTTAACAGACAAAGTATAAAATAATTGAGTTTTACAATACAATTTATCCTCTGAACATGAATGAAACATCTCTGTGTCACCTACACAAAAAAAAATTCCTCTTGTGGCGACAGGTTTTTGTGCTTCAAACTCCACCAATTTTCACTAAGTGACTCTGACACGTCTCCTCACATCACCTGAGTGAACATCATTTTGTGTTGACAACTAAAAGTTTGAAACTGAGACCGATTTGGTGGTTTTCAGTTAGAAAGAAGTGTTGTTAATGTTCATTTCTGCTTGAGACTAATGGTTCAAGGCTAATTAGCCTATACCAGCATTTCACAACCAAATCTTTAGCCAAACTGATGGTGGCAAGTTGCATTGTGGGTAATGCAGGTGTCCAGTTTTGACAGGGAAGAGTGTGTGGAATAAAAATGACAGTATCTAATTGATACTGTGTTTTGGTCATACTTTGGACATACTTTTATTTGGACAATCAGTGATACAAGTGTTAATTCAAGAGGAGACGCTACCACAGGGCTAAATGAGGACTTGTGAAACCAGTTCTGCTTAATATTCATCAGGTCATATTTGTAGAAGCTCCATAATAATGTTCTCAATATTTATTTTAACAATACTTTTCTTTGAGGGATGCCTGTGTAAAGTCAATCAGATGATCAAACAAACTTGGGGTGAAAATCCAGAGGGAATCAAAATGATATTTCCTGTAATTAGTACAATCTCATCCATGACTTTAAAAATATTGTGACAGGATACTTGCCTGCAGAGAAAGGCATGAAAGCAGCTCGCTTCACAAACTTGCCCTCCTCATTCAAAAAGTGTCCAGGGTTAAAGGTGTAGGGCGTCTCCCACTCGTCCTTGTCGAACAGCACCGAGGTCAAATTGGGAATGATTGTGACACCCTGAAAATGGGATTGTAATGCCTGTGTTTATTGAGGAGCAAGTGTATGTATGTGATGGAACAAGACAAAAACAATATGAGAAATGACCTTTGGGATTGTGTAGCCTCCCAGTTGGACCCCTCTGCTGGTGATATGAGGCAGGCTGAGAGGAACTATGTTGCCCATCCTCTGGACCTCGTGGATGACAGCGTCAGTGTAGGGCAGGTTAACGCGGTCCTCCATGGATGGCTGTCGAGACTGTCCAATCACTCTGTCTATCTCAGCCTGGACTTTTTCTATGCATCATAACAGCAAACAAGGGAGCAATAAATTCATCACTTGCAGAAACAATGAGACTTAGTGAGCAAAATTCAAAACTCAAACGACTTCTTGTCCTACCCTGAATCTCAGGGTACTTTGTCATGTAGAGCAAAGCCCAGCGCAGGGTGGTGGATGTGGTCTCAGTACCAGCCCCAAACAGATCAAACGAACACATCACCAAGTTATCCTCATGAAAAGAAACATCCACTTCATCATCCTTCTTTGTCTACTGGGAAAGATTTCCAAAATAGATATTGGTACATTGCTAATGTGAAGTTTACATTTAAATGTAAAACATACGCGTAAAATATGGCTGGGCAGGGATGGAAATCGATTATTAAACATGTATTACATTGCAGGAAGTGAGCTTCTTTTTCATTTTCCACTTGTTTATTATTGTTCTAAAATATATAGTTCCACTTTCACTTAAATGGATTTTAAAGTATTATACTCAACTGATTTTAGAATGGATAAGTTACAATAATGTGATTTAATGTGATGAAATTTTAAACCGAGAAGCTGGGATTAAGAGAGTGTAACATATTGCGTGAAAAACCATTTGCCAATTTATTTGCTTGTAGTTTGTCCACCCACCCTCTGAATCTCACTGAGGTAACAGTCGATGAAGTCTCTGGGCTGAGAGGGGTCCCAGTCTTTCTTGTGCTGATCGACTTCTATTTTCATCATTTCTATTAATTCACAATAAGTTTTTCGAAGAGTGTGGTGTGGGCCCGGCAAACGCTTCATCAGCATGGGAAATGCGTTGTACAGCTGTCAATATCAAAGAGAAGACTGAAAATAAGGCTAGTACCAAGCACAGCTATTTCTAGAAGGAACATGGTACATCACAAAATCAACCAAAAGTTAAAAAAAAAAATCTTTCATATGCATTACCTGTGCCCAAATGGAGCCCTCAATTTGGGTCCCTTTGTCAATCAAATTCACCATTCTCAGAAACTTCGGATCAGTGTACTCAAAGCGATGACCAAAAATCAGGGAGCAGATGATGTTGGAGACAGCTTTGTTGATGATGAAGTGTGGATTGAAGGGTTTGCCTGCATAGGTGATCATGTGTCAAACATATCAGACTGAAAATTGCACTTAACATATTTGATGTCAGTTTACTGCATCTCAGCATTTCACATCGTAGGGATTTTGCGCATTAGATTCTCTACCTTTATGATTCGCAATTTCTTTGGACATGAAAATGAATTCATCTTGTATGGAAGATTCCAGAGATTTCTTGCCAACTCCAAAGTATTTGAGAGTGAAGAGGGCAAACCGCCTTTGCTGTTTCCACAGATGTCCATTGGTAAAAATAATACCTGAGGAGAAAAATGGAATTTAGACTCAGTTTGTGACATAAATTAGTTAACAGAGTTCAAAACTCTGGGTCATTAGCAATACTATAACATCAGCTTTTTAAAATCATTGCCACTTTCTGATTTTACATACCAATTAAAAACTATGAATTCACTTTTTCAGCATTTACACTTTAATAAAATATTGTTAGTAGAAATTGTCTATGTACTGCTGCAGCTCTGGTGATGGAAACAGTTTATCTTTAATCTACATGATTAGAAACAAGAAACAAGTCTATACCCAGTTCAGGGAGCACATCAGTATGGATTGGAAGTATTGGGCGGTCAACCAGGATGTCTCCTTTGGTGACTAGACCTTCTTGCAGGGCGTTGAGGCCATTTAACACCACTGCCCACGAGTTGCCCATTTTAAGGCTGTACACATTCCCATACGTCTCCGCTAACTGTCACAAGAACAACATAAGTAAGATAAAAAGCATAAATGCAACTTTCACCTTGATTAGTGAGAAAATAGTCCAAGCAAAGCTGTAAGATTTAAATGACTTACATTTCTTCAATTATTTGTTTTTCAGTGACTAAAATGCTATTTGGATTTAACAAGACTGATCTGATCAGCTGGGGATTCTTTACAAAACTAGTTGAACTCTGATGATATGTTGATTGCTTTTCTCTTATTACCACTCACAATTTTAGTATTTAATATGCATTAAATTGTATCTGAGTAAATTCATTTGAAAAGTGTCTGTGTCCTGGTTTCATTCCCACAATCCTCTGTCCTAAAATGAAGCACAACAGATGTAAGAACAGTATAAAAATACTGTACTACATGTAATAGTCCTGCATTGAAAATGACACTTAAATATGTGAGTATTATCAGTCAAGAAATACCTCCCTGTGAGTATTTTTATAATATAGGATAATTATCACCAGTGCGTTAACCTGTAAATCGAGTTTTACTACTGTAGAGGCTCATGGGGGAGCTATTATTAACAATTTTATATACTGTTGGGTAGTTTTAACTATAACATTGAATTATATAAGTCATACATTATGTTTTCCTACAAACTCTTAATTTATCCAAGCATAGGTTTACTGGTGGTACTGGAAAAAATTGCATGGAGTAATTACATGCACTTGTACAAAGGAGAGTAGGTGGGGTATCAACGGGAGCCCAAGAGTTAATTTTTGTAATGGTGCCCCATGGTGGAAAGTAACAAGAATATTTACAATAGTACAATCTTTAGGTATTTTATGCTACTTTACTCCTCTTCTCCACTACATTTTAAAGGCAAATATTGTACTTTTTACTCCACTGTAGCTTATACATTGATGGCTATAAATAGGTTACAAGTTACTTTACAAACTAAGATACAAGATCCGAGGCGTTGTTAAAGATAAACCAGCTCACATAGCAACACAGTTTTTTATCGCACTAACATTATCTTCTCATGCTGCAAATTTTATGTGCACAGTTCTTTATATGCACTATTAATGTAATTCTCTCAGGATACTCTCATCATCATATTACATTGTTTTTGCACTGATATTGTTTTGCGCTGACGTTTTTGCCAAAATGAAAACCAAGACGTTCTGCAGGTGCCACATGCAAGCCATGCAGCCAGTATATTCCTGGCCTAAAAGATCTGGCAGTTTAATCACTATTAATAACTATTAATATATTCATCTCATCTGAAGACAATTGCATGCATTATCTGAATCCTACCTTAGTCATTCCTCTGAAGGCATTATTGAAATCCAGGGAGAAAATGTTCCCCACTAGAGGAAAAGCCGTGGGTCCTGGAGGAAAGTTGCTGGGCCGACGGTTCCTTAAATACTCTGCCATCACCAAGAAGACCAGAGTGAAGATGAGCAGACTGCAGCTGTCCAGCCACAGCCACACAGAGGAAACAGACACACCAGAGAGTCGATCCATCCTCACGACCTGTCTCTGGAGCCACTCCGAAATCTGTGCTGATTTATATTCACCTTAGAGTGCTCTCTGTGATCTAGACTAGGGTTTAATGTCTGAGCTGTGACCGGCTGGTCCCTGGCTGTTCAAACAAGTCCTTTTAAGTAAGCCAAATTTCGGTAAACATGGGTGGAGGCTCACTCACATCTCCTAAATGATACCTTCTTGGGAACGTTTCAGAAACAAGCTTGCTTATAGACTGTCTCCAACTATATTAGAGTTCACCTGGAAGGTTTTTTTCTTTTTTTTTATAAGTTTTAAAAGTTTATCCAGATGACCTTTTTAGGTAGGCTAGTTGATGTGTTATGTAACAGTAATGTAATAATTTACAGCCTATATGAGCTACTTAACAACATGTAGTACAGTATTTTCATACTGTTCTTACATCTGTTGTGCTAGTAGTAGTGGCACAGTACCAGTAGTCAGCAATAAATGAATAATGTTGAGCAGGTCCAAAACTGGCCAGAGGTCTTTGGAAAGTTTAGCTGGTGGAAGGTCAAAGAGGCAGGTAGTGGGTTTGGAAGCAAACATCATTTTAGACAATGATTCAAGGGATATAATCTCAACATTTGTTAAAGAAGCTAAGAGATGGCTGCTTTTGTAAGTTTGGCCATAGTGTCAAAAAAAAATCTAAGATTGTCTTGACTGTTACTAAAAGGAGATGTATTTTATTGTAGGGGTTAAATTGCGCAACAATGCCAATATAAATGTAAAATGTGTAATTCACTTTTGGTTTTAAAAAAAATATATATGTAAAGCAATTTTTGAAGGATACAATACCTAATACATAAACTGTTGACTTTGTTTTTTGTTTTTTGCTCTCTGTATTGTTTGTATTATGTGTAATGACTGAATAAAATCTACTACTACTAAAAACTACTACTACTAACCTGGAGAAATAAGCTGCTCTAGCAGTCAAAAGAGCATACTTGTATTTCAGTACACACTGGTGTATGAAGTATTATTAAATATCTTGTTCTTAATGATTGCCAGCATTAACGCAAGATTAGTTAATTAGTTGATTACACATAAAAAGGAGTTGTTTCAACTGTTTTCTTCTTGGATGTTTACAATTAAATGAAGTATGTATTTATTGTCATTGTGAATCATTTAAAACGGGTTCAACTAAAAAACATAAGCCTTAAAAATGTGAGGCAGCTTGGGTTGCATCATTTTACGTTTTCTCAATCTAACATGAAGAACTGAATCTGAAGCTGTTACTTCAGACCTTTGGACCAGGCTTAGTACAAAGACAACATGCCTGGCTGCATCCAGTGACTGTTAAATTTGTTATAGAGTACAGGGGTAAGGACAATCATGACTTATTTTTATGAAAGACACAGAGCACAACAGTTTTGATCAGGAATATTTTATTCAAACAACAAAACAGAATGGTCTCTGGAGAGTTTTCACTCTGAAATATATACTGACGGTGCTTCTTATAGACTTAGAGATATTAAGCGATCAAACAACGCATTAGAATTATGTTTGCGATTCAAAAAGTTGAACAAAATCATTAAATCACTATCCCACAACAATGCATTTAGTGAATGGTAAAAGGTGCCCTGAATGACTTTTTAGAGTGCAGTTTTGAACCCTGGGGCAGTAATTAAATCAGAAGTGGTGATGACGTATTTTTTTTATGTCAGAGTGTTAGCGTGATGTTACACAGATTTCATATTGTTGTGGTGCCAGGGTGATGCCAAGACGGTAGTCCAACACAGGCTTCACCCCAGCAGGCATGGAGAAGGTAAAGTGCTGCATGAAGGAGGTGAAAAAGAGGAAAAGCTCCATCCTGGCCAGGTTCTCCCCGAGACACACCCGTTTACCTGAGACGCAACAACAAGCAGTGTCAAACTGCACGTTTCTGTCCTCTGATAATTGACAACAGTGGTAGTATTCTTATGAGGCCTTTATAGTAAACAGGCATGCTAGAGGAAAGGTCAGAGGGTCACCAAAGTCATTAGTCAAACATCACCATTGTTAAGCCCTGCTGGTGCCCAGTTCTGGGGCAGAAATAATGATCAGTACTTCCTTCTCATCCTTTTTTAAATCATCTCTCCTGGTGTGCCATGGAAATACTTTATGAGGAAAACAGATTGTTGTCACTACACAAAACTAAAACAAAATTCACCGGTCAGTAAATTTCTGAGATGGGTGATCAGTGACACTGATCACAGAAAGGATCTAGTTCCTTAATCCCTCGCCTCTGTCTTGTCTGTGCTCTCTACACCCTAGGGTCCCAGGGTATGCTTGGACAGGCCTATGATTCCTGAAAAACCAAGTATGGGCAGTAATAAAACAACCTATAAAGTTGCTCCTCACCTGCAGAGAAGGGAATGAAAGCAGTTCGCTTCACAAATTTGCCCTCTTTGCTTAAGAAGTGTCCTGGATTAAAGGTGTTGGGCGTCTCCCACTCGTTCTTGTCGAACAGCACCGAGGTCAAATTGGGAATGATCGTAACACCCTGGTGACAGTTCATGAATACACAACATGAAATATGACATAAAAATGTTTTTTTTTTTCTTTTACTGCACTGGTAGAGAAATTACCTTTGGGATTGTGTAGCCTCCCAGCTGGATGCTTCTGTTGGTGGCATGAGGCAGGCTGAGAGGAACTATGTTGCCCATCCTCTGGACCTCGTGGACGACAGCGTCAGTGTAGGGCAGGTTAACACGGTCGTCCATGGATGGTTGTCGGGACTGTCCAATCACTCTGTCTATCTCAGCCTGGACTTTTTCTGTGCAACAGAAGTCAAAATGACATTAGAAGCAGTAATAAACAAATGAAAAGTTTTTATTTTAACATGTAGATGTTTGTTCCACAGATGTTTGCTGTTGAGTTATTCATTACAGGATTTGTGAAGGACAAATGCTGCACAACTTGCACAACACAGCATGTGCTAGCTTGGAATAAAGGTAGTAATATGATGTATTTAGGTCAGTGGGATGTGAACTGGGTGCACTGGTATGATTTTCTACACCTACAAAACCACCAATGAAGTGTCACCTATATGCAGACAAGAACAAATCACCATTGGCTTGGTCGGTGCTCCTACCTTGGATCTCAGGGTACTTTGCCATGTAGAGGAATGCCCAGCGCAGGGTGGTGGATGTGGTCTCTGAGCCAGCCACAAACAGATCGAGGGCACTCATAACTAGGCTTTCCTCATCAAAACTACTGTCAGCTTGCCCTTTATTCTGAGAATACATTCAAATACATGTGTTAAAGCATGCAGCAATATACTTCAGATCGACTACATATAAGCGCTATTGCAGACACTCAAAATCTGTTATGATGGCAGCTGTGAATTTTACATTTATTGGAACTTAAAAACTTTTTAAAATCTGGACTGGACATCTGTTGAAACATTGAAAATGTTTATAAGGCTTTGCTTTATTAGATTAAAAAAGGAGTGTACTCTGTTGGAGATAAGAGCTTAAAAGATATTGCTATATAAGGCAGAGGCCAAGCATAAGTGCACTTTTCACCACATGTGAGCTGGGAGTGGTGCCACAATGAAACGTCATGTCAGTAGGTGTATAGTTGTGATGTATGTGTCAGAAAAACAAATATCCAAAAGCTTCACAAGCAACACAATATAAGGGTGCCAGTCACCATCTGAATCTCATTAAGGAAGCAGTCGATGTAGTCTCTTTGGTCGGAGGGATCCCAGTTCCGTTTGTGCTCTTTAAGCTCAGCTGTTATGAAGTCCTTTACATCCTTCCAGATGTGCTGGTATCTTTGATGTGGCCCCGGCAAACGTCTCATCAGCCGTGGGAATGAGTTGTAGAGCTGCAGAGTGGAGCCAGTTGGAATAACAATTTACTGATAAGGCATTTGATTGAAACTGTTTCTATATGTGGCAGTCTACTGAAATACTGAATATTGCATATCCATTTATAAATCAGCTCTTATGCATCTTACACATTTCCCATCTTGATGTTCTTCTGTACTAAACATTACATACCTGTACCCAGTCAGAGCAACTGTCATGAATGATAAACTGTTTTACAATGAGGAATGCATTGCGCAACAATGGTACACAGTGGTTTTGAGCAGTACATTTAAAAAGCAGTACCTCTGCCCAGATGGTGCCTTCAATATAAATGCCTTCATCAAACCACTTCATCAGTTTCACAAACTTCTCATTATTGTACTCGAAGCGATGACCAAAGACCAGGGAGCAGATGATGTTGGAAACAGCATTGTTCATGGTGATGTGTGGATTGAATGGCTTGCCTTCAACAATGAACAGAACATTTTATGTAAACTGTCCATTTGTTTATTACAAACCTGCCACTGTGTGTGAACCATTCACCTTTATGGTCTCTGAAGGCTTTTGCACAGTGTGTGAATTCATCCAGAATGACAGGTTCAAGTGACCTCTTGCCAAGTCCAAAATATCTGAGGGTTGAAAGTGCAAATCGCCTCTGCTGCTTCCAGATGTTCCCACGACTGAAAACTACACCTGATGGAAAATACACAATGTGGAACAAACAAAATTTATATACTGATTGGAAAAAAAGCAAAAGGTATTGTGCAATATATTCATTCAACTTTGTTGTGTTCACTTGAGTCACAACAGTGAGTTTAAAACTGTGGATACACAAGCTTTGCGTCCATGTGCATCCTCTCACCTAGTCCATGGGATACATCCTCCTGCAGAGGGAGTTCTGGGCGGTCGGTCAAGCTGTCTCCTTGTGTTACTAGAGCTTCTTTCAGAATCTCAAACCTGTTTAACACCACCATCCACTTCTGGCCCATTCTCAGGCTGTACACATCACCATATTTACCTGATAACTGTGAGGAGGTTTGAGAGACAAGGCAGAGCATGATGCTTGACATAGCAGATAACAGAAAGGTGAGTCCTATCAAATGCATTTTTGAGGTACAGTTTTGACACTGGTTGATCTACCTCTGTCAGAATCTCGTGGGTCTTGCTGTGGTCCACAGTGAATACATTGCCCACAAGAGGAAATGCCCAGGGTCCTGGAGGGAAGTTTCCCGGCCGACGGTTCTTAATATAATCTGCAGTGAGGATGAAAACTGCCAGGAAGAGCAGCAGACTTTTGACATCCCAGTTAACATAGGTTGCAATTACAGAAAATACTGAATCCATTCTGCAAACAAGGACTCAAAACTGTCTAACTGTACTTTCCTTGACTTCCCCTCCTCTGAGACAAAAGGCTGATGTTGTGTTGCCAGTGCTGAGTAATATCACCTGTTTCTCTCCTGTGAGCTTGCTCTTATCTGCACTTGGCAACAGATCCACTAGTTGCACTGGACTCTGACCTCTCTATACAAGGGAGACTGATATCACACACTATTAATCAGTTACCTTAAAATAATTAAGGTAGTAATGTAATGTTGCATGGTGCAAGTAAAGGAAAGTGTGATCTTATCGGGTATATGACAAATATAGACAGCTAAATAAAAATGACATGTTTAATGTTTGTGTATTATTTTCCCTACATTTGAAAGAAATAACAAGGTGTACCAACACCCGATGCCAGAAAACGTTGTTCCTTTCGTAAGAATGACTTGGCGATTTCTGCCTTGTGAAAGAGTGGAATCATATTTTGGCCGATATCTTCTTCAATCATGGAAATTGCATGTTAAATATTTTAACTGTTCTTTATTGCAATTCATTCTGTTTTATTAGATCATATAAATACATGTTTTTAGCAGTAACCAGTGTGTCCTCAGTTATATCTGTTTCTTTTTTAATTTAACCTAAAGTCATCATGACCTGCATTTGTGTAGAACTTTTATTCAAAGCGCTTTACAATTTACAATTCAGTCTCTCTCTCTCACACACACACACACACACACACACACACACACACACACTCACACACACACACACACACACACACATACTCTCTGATGGCAGCAAGTTTTGGGAGCAATTTGGGCTCAGAGTCTTGTCCAGGGACATTTTGACATGTAAACCACCAACCCTGTGGCTAGTGGATGAACTGGTTGCTGAAAGGACACAAAAGTAGACCTACATGTCGTGTAGTGCTACTTTTCAACACATGATGGCAGTATACAACATTTGGGCCGAGGGGAAGTAGACGATTCTGACTTTAAAATAAAATACATTTGTCACTTGATAATAAAAAAAAGGAAAGTAACAACTTTGAAAACGGTGACTGAGTCAGTTGGAGGGTAAATATAAAGAAAACTTTGTCGGTGTCTGCACCAACTATTCTAAGGCCTTTTGTGTCTCTGGACAGCTTTAAATGTAGCATGAAGTGGTTATATCTCAAATTTTATCCTCAGTAATTGAGCCGTATGGGTGGCCTCAGGTTTGCATAAGAAATAAGTGACGAGTGTCAGTGTATTTTCACTGAAGTTTTAAATGATTATGTGCTCAATGAATATGACGGAAACCGAGTTGGTTTTATTGTGAAAGGGTTGCTGTGATGACCGGATACGGTGTAGCTCGTTCTCGCTGACTTGTTAGCTCCTGTGACCTGCGGTGTCCTCCAACAGTCGTGATCTGACAGCTGGTCATCTAAGGACAAGAGCACGAAAGTCATGGTTTTCGAGGAGAAGATGATCATGAACGGAGAGCCCGAGGATGTCAGTAGCTTTTACAGATTTAAGTCAACTCTGCAATGCCATTAACTTTCGGTTATTTCAGCTAGCAAGCTAACACAACACGGCTAACTGAGCTACATCATTACCTAGCATATGTTAGCATTAGCCAACGTTAACGTTCCCGTCGTCATTCAGAAATATGTTGAAGCTAATACATTCAGATGGGTTAAAACTGCACACTAATTCATCGTCTGTAATATTAGTTTGCCAGCTGATGAATGTGCATTTTTGTTTTTTTACGATAACGTTAGCTAACAGCCTGTCTACTGGCTGTGAGTGAATTATGTAATTGAATGGGTCGTGTCTGTCTGTTCCAGGAGGAGGAAGAAGAGGAGGAGGAAGACATGGTGGTATGATCATCAAATATTGTCAACTGGCCCTCTCTTTCGTACTTCCTATTGAACATATCAAACTGTCAGTTGAGGAAACGGGTATTTAATTTGATGAAGCTAGACTAAAAACACAGGAGAGTGTTAAGGCCAAGCGTTGCAAGCACTGGACAACACGTGAAGCTGCTGTTTGTACTCCTCTACATGGTCGGTCAACTAGAGATGGGGTCATTTCAGGCTTTCTCCACTGCCAGCCCTTCCTCTTGGGGTTATATAAATAGATAATATTAATAGTAATCTTAATTTAAATTAAATCTCCACACCCCAAGCCATTGTAACCCAGTTTTTCATTGCTTGCTTCAAAACACTACACAGTTAGAAAACATTACAATTTGATGGGACATAATGTTGGAGGTGGATGTGTTTGTGTGTCTTTGTGGATAAAGGGAGTTAACCCCTCAGAATCCCACTACACACTCAGACTCTCAGTTGTCAGTTTATCTTATACAACTTTTATGGTCACCTTGGTTGATGTGCTGAGACTTTTTTCAGTATTATAAAAAAAGTATTACTGTTGTAGTTTGTCCTGGTTGATACCCATGGGGCAAATGAGTGTAGTTCTGATCATCTGCTGAATATGTGTCTCCTATAGAATGATGGATATTCTGTATCCTGTGTGTTCTGTTCCAGGATCCTCTTGAAACGGTGCGTCAGAAGTGTATAGAGACAGAGCACTGCATCCACACTCAGGAGCGTCTGGAGCAGTGCGAGACCAGAGTTGGGTCTCGGTCTTCGACGGAGGAGGATTGCACTGAGGAGCTCTTCGACTTCCTGCATGCTCGGGACCACTGTGTAAGTGTGATATCCACCATTTGGTCCAAGAAATAAGTTAGTTAATAGACCCCTAAGCAGCCAAGATTCACGAGTACTTATTTTGGTTGTCATGTAACATCCTGGCTAGAACTAGTTTTGCCAATGGACAACAAAGTTATTACATTTGTGTGTTATTTTCAAATAATATATGATTCATGTTCTTTTTGGCAGGATGAAATTAACTGGTAGATATGGCTGGTGAATTATAAACAGCTGACTCATAATACAAAGTTGAATTCATACATGTAAAATCACCTTTACAACAGGTGTGGTTATGTCATTGTCATTACAGAATTGTCCACAGCTCTCCTTTATACTTACATGCAATACTCACAACAATGCTGCTCAAGGTTGATAGTGCTTTTAATACTTTATCCATTTCCACTGTCCTTTTATATTTGACAGTATATCATAACAATACAATAAGGTCTATATTGTACTGTAAGACTACCAAAATAGTTCATTAAAATAACATTGCTTTTGCATGCCCTTCACATATAAACAGTCCAGTATTTTGCTTACTTACTTCATATATTAGTGACCTACATGTTACAAGTAGTAACTTAAGTAACATTAAATGTTTCTTTTGTTTTCAAAACTATTGAAGGCTCCTCAGGTTACCTTGCACTGTGTGTAGTGTATTTTCATAAATGATTAACCTGTTGTGTCCTCTTTCTAGGTGGCGCACAAACTTTTCCATTCTGTGAAATAAAATCCATCCTGAGTGTTGCACCGCTGGCTGATGACATTCTTCAAATATTGTATTAAAAGGAGAACATGGTTTTAAATGCATCCATTTGTGGATCTGCTGTATGTTGTAACTTTAAATGTATACTATAATGTATCTGCTCATGTGAAGAAACTTGAAGTATTTAACAAGGTACTCTGAGTCAACATTTCATTAAAGTGGCTGGCTTGAAAACCTTACACTGTGTCACAGGTTTATTGTATGACTATATAGACAGGTGAGTTAATTAAAAGAAAAGGGGGGAAACTAAAGGAAGAGCCTGAATGAATAAGTGGAGAAACATTTGAGAGGTTCGTGGTGCAAACACCATTGAACACGGATCTACAGAGATGTGGAAAAAAGCGATATGGTCAGTCATCCATCATCCCACTCTGAACAAGTAGGCAAGTGCATGTGTGGTGAATACCAAGAGAACAGTCCAGGCCTGAATGAGTGGTTTCATTAGCTTTGTTATGGCATGGGGGTTGTTGGGGAAATTCTCTATCTCCTGAAAAGACAGAATAACTGTGGCAAAACATGCACAGACACGGACAGAGAGACACAGAGACAGACACAGTTACACAACACTCTGCAGATGTGACATCCTACTCACAGAAATCTCCCTTATATATTGTTCGAACACCACTTTTTGGCAGAGATATAGGAATAAAACACCATCCAATATTGGCCTAGTAGGCCTTATTTCCAGAAAACTCATTGTTTCAGTTGATCATGCCATATTAATTTCCCTATATTTTATCTGTCTAGGTCAACCTAACCCAGCCAGACAAACTTCCTTGCCAAACTTTGGCAAGGAAGAGCCAACAAACTGTTGGCTCTTACATATCAGTAGACATGTCCTACCAAATATTTTTTTTATTATCAAAGTATGTTAACAGTCTTGATTCTAAAATCAGTACATGATGAAAAAAATACCACTATCATAATTTTCCTCACCGGGTCATTTTGCTGGCATGCTTTGGGTCCACTTGTCCCCTTAAAGAGAAGCGTCACTGCAAATCAATACAAAGTTTTGAATACAAGCCTTTATTTTATGATGAAACACTTACATCCAGATGGGAGTGGTCTCTTCCGCGATCACAAAACCAGGTAACAATATCAGCAAACATCTAAATTTCATGCAGTTACTTGATATGCCTACACATGAAAAGCTATTCAATGTATTCAAAAAATATATACCAAATTAAATTTGTCCTGCCTGTCACAGAAACCAGAAAAATGTCTTCATCTAGAGATGCTTCAGTATTAGCTAGAGACACAGGAGGGAGCGAAGGACACAACAATGAACACAACTGATCCAAGAGTCGCCAAAGTGTTCATGAAGCCTATCCTTGACCTGACCTTCTGAAGTGAACCTCTTCCGGGGCAGCGAGGGCAACAGCATGTTACCATGGTGATCACCGGTTACTATGGTGGAAAGAAGAGAGACAACTCTGAAAACCCACGGTTAAAACCTGAAGTCAGATTCTGCTTAGTACTACAGGCCTCTGGGGAAAGCCGAGTGTATGACTTGGATTTTTATGTCGAATAAACTGATTATTCCTGTTGTAATGACCGACGAGGGGTAACACTGGCGCCATCTGCCTTGCTTTTCGTCTCGCTCTGCTTTGCGTAAGTAACACCGTACTTACAGAGATGGGTTTTTTTCGCAGTTGTAGTAAAAGCCCCCGAGGCTGAAGCTGCTCCACGGTAGGTGTGGAAGTGAACACACTAACCGCACCCACTTGTTGACTCTCAGCTCTGACTGTAACCCGCTGTCTGCACCTGTGTGGCTTAAAAACTGCCTCCGTGTGTGTTAGCCAGAGTTAGCCGACGTCCATCCCCTGCGCTTGGAGCGATAAGGCAAAGGGGAGAGCCATGGAGAAAGTAGAGCAGTTCCTTCGGGGAGTGGAGCTCGACAACCGGACAGCGGCACTGCTGACGGCCGCCGCCTGCGGTGTGGGAGCTCTGGTGGTGCTGGCTCGGAAAGTCACCAGCCACCAAAGGGCGAAGGATAAGATACAGCGAGCAAGAGACCGGAGGGCTGAGAGCCTGCAGCGGGCAGAGCAGGCTGTGCTACGGTACAAGGAGTCGGTGAGAGTTAGCTAAAGCTTTTAGGGGGAGGGTTTGTCTGTTTGCAGGGAAAGTTAAAACACATTTCCTTTTAATTCACATTTCTAAATAATTAAGATTTTGTTTTTTTTTTTTAACATAAAGAAGTTGTATCATTTGTCGTCAACGTGCATTTTGACTTGTCATGGCAGGAATTTACCACTGCTGCTTTTCAATGACGCCCTATGTCATTTACATTATTAATGAACCAGCTGGCACATTAGAGAGTCAGGAGACACTTGCAGCAAAATGGCAGCAAAAAAGCTTGACAAGTGACACTAGTGTCTAGACAGAGAGAAAGATATTTATGATTGCTGTGAGGGAGCCTTCACCCACATGGGTGGTTATTCTTGCTGATAAGATCACTGGCCAGGTTAAAGTTTGGCAAACAATTGTTTGGTGAACTCAGCGAACTCCCTGCTCTAGTAATGTTGACGATTTGACAAACTTGCCCAAAGAGGTTCAACTAACACAACAGAAGAGTGAGGGAGATCTGCACACACACACACACACACACACACACAATTTTATGAAATTGTTGTGTAGAGGCTTTAAGTTACTTGAGATTTGTTGTTTGTATATTTATATATTTGTATTATTCTGTCTTAGATATGCTGCCTAACCTATATTTGACTTTTTTTTATTTGAAACCTTTACTACTTTACTATGTTGAATGGGTCTTTAATTGTGTGTGTGTGTGTGTGTGTGTGTGTGTGTGTGTGTCTTCTAGCATCCAACAACCGACTCTGCTGCCATCTTGTCTCTGTCCCTCTCTGAGTTGACAAAGCAACTGCGGGAAGGCTTGCTGAGCCCTGAGGATGTGTTTTACATTTACATGGAAAAGGTTTGTTACGTAGCCTAACGGCTCATTTATTACATACCAGCACAGTAAAGCAATATGGAAATTAATTTCCACTGACTTATCTCAGTGTTGTATTTGTGCCTTTGTAACAATCACCATAAAAATACTAAATTAATCATTGTTATTATTATCTCTACAGGGATTAAATTTAGAGTTGCCCACAGGCTCTGGACTGATTTTTCAATTGGGTTTTTGTATCAACGCACTTCTTATTTTATGGACTTCTAATTACAAGAAAAACCTTGACTGTCCTTGTGCAATATACAAAGTTATTTCTTCAAGGCTATTAGCCTAAACTCAGCTCTATTAGCAAGCAAATATTTATCTGTTTGCTTTCTTTTCACTAGACCTTCATGTTATACAGAAGTCTTTTTGAGAGTAGCACAAATGTGAACCTGTCAGCTTTCCTTTTCTTTTCTTTTCCTTTTTTTTTATTTTCTTTTCTTTTCTCACAGACGCTGGATGTACACAAAAAGCTGAACTGCTGCACAGGGATTTTGCTGGAGAGTTTTGACCAGCTAAAAACTATTGGCTCCAACAAGGATGGTCTCTTGTATGGAGTTCCAGTTAGTATCAAAGAAAACATTGCATACAAGGTAATTTGTTGGTATATATTGCCATAATCAACACAATAGCAATTACACTGACAGGGTTTCCAAATATGTAAGCAATCATAGAAGTGTTATGGCATTCTTGATGTCTCTGATGTGCCATTTTCTAATACTGCTCTCTTTGTCTATTTTCATCTTACAACACAAGAATCAAGACTCTTCTTGTGGTGTGCTCATTAATCTGGACCAGCCTGCCCAGAAGGACAGCGTGCTTGTTGAGGTTCTAAAGAGACAAGGAGCTATACCCTTTGTGAAAACCAACTTACCCCAAGGCTTGTTAAAGTAAATCATTTCTACATCAAGCTATTATAAAGTTAAGATGGGACACTGTGTCACATGCTGTACAACCCTGTCGGTAATATATAATTTTTAGATGTGCAAAGGCTGCAATACTTGGTCCTTAACAGTGTTTTTCTTTTATTGTCTCATCTCCAGTTATGACTGTAGTAACCCCATTTATGGGCAGACTGTGAACCCCCATAACCTCCAGAAGACCTCTGGAGGTTCGTCTGGCGGGGAGGGGGCTCTTATTGGGGGAGGAGGCTCTCTGCTTGGTTTAGGTAGCGATATAGGAGGCAGCATCCGTATTCCTGCTTCTTTCTGTGGGATCTGTGGCTTCAAACCGACAGCAGGTCGCCTGAGGTGAGTGTTTCTGATGCCACCAATTTGAAGGATAATCATTGGGCAGTCATCACAATTTGCACTAGACTTCACTTTGCTTTATTTCTTTGCTTCTTGGTCAGTTCACAGGGTGTGAAGCCCATTTATCAAGGGCAAAAGTCGAGTAAGGACAAAATCCATTATACATTGACAGACAGACAGACATACAGAGTTACATCATCATTTCCTACCAATACTACATGTGTCATCTGCCGGTTTCTTATATTTCTTATAAACGTAGTACTGTCATCTCCTGGACCCATGGCGAAGGATGTAGAGAGTCTGGCTCTGTGTATGCAGGCTCTGCTGTGCGACCACATGTTTTCCTTGGATCCCACTGTCCCACCCATACCTTTTAATATGCAGGTGTGTCAAGTCAAATCTAATTTTATCTATGTAACCCAATAATACAAATCACAAATTTGCCTCAAACATTCTGAGCAGTAGGTTTGTCAAGTCTAAGCTGCTGGCTGCTGGCTTCAGTTACATATTTTCACTCTGTACACCCTTGAGTGTTGTATCAGTCTTTTCACCTAACTCTCAGCAAGAAAGTGAATAATTGTTTTTTCCAAATATTAAATACTTAAAGCATAATATTGCAGCATACAATAATATTTTAAACAATAGTGTGCTCCCAACTTTGTGGCAACAGCTTGGACAACAGCAAACACTTGGGATAAAGTGGAATTATGACCTGGAGCCAGGTTTTAACAACAAACTCGAACTTAGTGCTTGACCTCAAAAATGGGAACAAATCCCTGCAGCCAGGTTCATAAGTCTTGTGAAAAGCCTTCTCAGAAGAGTGGAGGCTGCCTCTTATTCTTAGTTAGGCCTGACAAAGATGCCTGAACATGTCTATGTAGTGCATGAACAGACAGAGGTAAATATTTAATTATAAATACATTTACTTTGGTAACTGTGAAATCCAGGATCACTCCTTGTACTAATTTTCCCAGCCTAGAGGATATAAAGTTAAAGTATGTGACCTTTCCACATTAAAATGTCTAAAACTACTAGACCTATGTTACATATTTTATGGAGTTGTGTACTTGCATTATTCCAAATTTTTCCAGCAATTTTCAAACATAGAGAAATCCATAATTTCCAAAACAGTCACTTTTGTTTGGTCACCTGTCAATGGCCTCATATCTCCTTTGTGTATGTGTCAGCATAGTGGTTGTCTGTGGTCAAAATAGATTTTTTTTATAAAGTTTTTAGCCACATCACCTGGAATAGCTGACTGCAATGACGGCAATGGTGGTGACACTGGCACACTAACAGCAGAGCAACGGCATATTAAAACCTAAGACAAACAAAACAACCCCAGTCTCCTTTGACAGAGTGAAAATGTATTATCCTCAGAAATACCAGAGCACCAAACCTCTGAGGATCGGTTACGTCGAACACGATGGCTACATGCAACCGTCTCCAAGCATGGCCCGAGGCGTCAGAGAAGTCAAAGCACTGTTAGAGCAAGCAGGCCACACTGTAAGACCAAACCACACACTGACACACACTATGATTTATGGCCACCTAAAATATGTGATATGTGGTGTATGCTTTTAATGCAGTCACTTTTTTCCCTTTGGGTCATTTGTGCCTGTAGCTAGTGCCCTACACTCCTCTGAAAATCGATTATGTTGCCACTGAACTGTTGGTGAAAGGTATCTTCGCAGACGGAGCAACCACCCTGCTACAACAACTGTAAGTTGAGTTCCCCTTTAACAGTTTTTGCTTGATAAGTGGATTAAGCAATTAATGACACTGAAATACCCCAACAGCTATTTGACTGATTGCCATGAATTTTGGTTTTGCACACATTTATTTTCCCTGCACGATCAATTGTAATAACTTTGGTGAGCTCCTAACTTTTGATCTAATGCCGTAGCCAGATCAAGTTTAAATGTGTTCAGTACTTTGTGTTATGACTGAATACCTGAAAAACTGTTGTGTTATGAGTCAAGTGCTGATTAGCAAATGTTAGCCTTCTAACATACTAAAATTATGTGTTGAACATGGTAAACATTATACCTGCTAAACATCAACATGCTACCATTTCTTGGTGACGTTAGTATGAGCATAAAAAACCAGTGTGCCTAAGTACAACAGTTTTTACTTTTTTAAGGCTACATCCTGAAACTTTATCAAACCTCACATAGAGATTGTTCTATTTTGTGCCAATGATCTTTGACTGATTCTGTTTTAGGGAAGGCGGCCCTCTGGACCCCTGTCTCAGAGTACAGGTTGCCCCTTACTATCTTCCGAAGTGGCTGAAGAAAACTATCTCATTCCTCCTAAAGCCCTTCGTAAGTTAAAGACAATATAAATCTTCCTCAGGGACAGTGATTATGACATTAGTTTGAAAATGACCTGGCCTGATTTGATTTTGATAAAACAGCTAAAATGGCTCTTACTGTGTGTTTTATGTCTTGCTTTTGCAGTCTCCTCGTGGTTCTGCCAACTTCAATGCTATCAGTGGAGTTGGGTGAGAGAGTTGTTTTAAAGCTGACAGTTTGTGCTTGAGGTTTTGTTGCACAATCATACGTTGCATATGAACGGCAAAATGCCAGAACATACTGACTCTATCTCTGGCTTCTTTTCAGATCTGTTCCGAATCTGTGGAAGCAGCATGCTGCTGTTGAGGTACTGTAGCTGTCAGCTAATGATGCTTGTGCAAGAGAGTGTGCATACGATGGGAAATTGAATTCTCATGTGTTTTCACTAGGAATACATTCGTGAAACAATAGCGGATTGGAGAAGATGCAACATAGACGTGCTGTTGTGCCCTGTGATCGGACCAGCCTACAACTTCTTATACTGCGGCACGGTTACCAGTACGGTTTACTGAACTGATGTTTGTCATATACCTGAAATGGCGTTGTGAATGAATAGAGAGTGCTACAAGAGACAAGACTGTCTCTATCTGTTTTCTGTAACCTTTAGTGTCATCTAGTAAATATAAGGTCAGAGGTTATCTGTCTTTGCTGATAGTTTCCATGAATCATTGATAGCTGCACAACATAAAAAGCATGTCACCAAACTGTTTTAGTAGTTTGGGGCAAAACTGTAATGATGTTCTTTATATTTGGCATTTCGCTAAATGATAATGAATTCAAAGAATGTATAATCAGGGACATTGATGCTGTAAATATAGCTAGAAATGGCACCCTCTCTTCCTTGTGAGGTTGCTCCAAACTCTGAACAAGTTTTGTTTTTCAACAGTGAAGAAAAAGAGTAATTCACCGTGACACGTGAAAGTTAAAAATATTGCCAAAAAAAAATCAGGAAAATTGTGCTTAAAACACTTTATGACAGTCCATTACATCACCACACTCCTGATCAAATGTTACTATTATAAAACCAGGTGTGACACAGTGAATAACTTATTTCTATGTCCTTTCAGCTATTCTCACGTACACGATGCTTTACAATCTCCTCGCCTTTCCTGCCGGTGTAGTTCCTGTTTCCACAGTGACAGCAGAGGATGAGGAGGAACTCAAGCACTATAAAGGCACTTATCAGGACCATTGGGACAAGCTCTTCAAGCAGGTAGGAACCAGCAGTGAGAGGTGACTGATGCCAAAATATATAATACCATAGTTTGACTAAGACCAAAATATAATTTAAAAAATTTTATTAATAGTTAAATTGTTTATTCTGTGCAATAAATAGATGTCAAATAAGCAAGTTAAAATGTTAATATCAACAAATAGCCTTCAGTCATGGTGAAATTTTAAGACAATGGGCCCTTCCTGCATCAAAGCACGACCAAAATGACATTTGCATCTTTTGTTGCTGTTTTGCATATCTTCATAGTCGTTTTGTGCATTTCTTTTTACTTAGGCTGACAACTCTTTGTGGTCATTTTCACTTTGCTGTGGATTTGAGTCTCTTAATTGTTCTTTGATTATGCTGTGATTGACTTTCCAACATGAATTATTAACTTCAGAAACTCTTGTAGAGACTAAAGCATCAGGCCACGTTAGTGACTCTCATAAACTGTAGTCCCACAGTTGGTCAGTAGGTGGAGACAGCAGACTGCTGGTTCTAGTTACCGACTGTCGACTGACTGGAGTCTGTGTCTGTGTTCAGGCTGTGTCAGGAGCCGAGGGTCTGCCCGTGGCGGTGCAGTGTGTCGCCCTGCCATGGCAGGATGAGCTCTGCCTGCGCCTCATGAAGGAGGTGGAACAACTGGTAAAACAGAGCAGAGAGTAAACCTGGAGGCCACAGGTGGAGCGACAGTCGTCAATGGCTTCAGTTTAAATTTGCTGTGAGTACAGGGAGTGTATTTTTTAGGCAAGCAAACAATTGGCCGGTCTCCATAATCATTTTTGATGAAAGCACTCTTTGAAGTAGTGAATCATCAATACGCATGTTAATACTGTACATTAAAACAAACTGAAATATGAGTAAAAGTAAACACAATTAATATTATTTTAGAAAAGGTAGTTTAATATTTTAAAATCTTTTAATATTTTGAGTGTCACTTTTCTTCTCAGGCATTTTCTGCTTTTTGCTTTTTTGGGGTTATAAAATTGAGTAAAATGTTTACTCTTAAACTGAAGAAAATAGTCAGGTTCATTGGTAAAGTATAGTTTGTTACTTTGTTTAACTCAGTCTTTGACAAACCTCACAATTTTAACATAATTAATACGATAAGATATTTAATAACAAGGCTGACACTTACAGTTATAATTATATGATCTGTATGTTTCTTTGTTAGTTTTTTCTGTTGTGAAATTCAAGATCTGATTTGACACTTGCATGAGTAGGTGTGAAGCCTTTGTTCTGTTTTGCTACCACTGTTATTGTTTAATATTTCAGGCCATTCAACATGAACAAGAACCACAATCCTTAGAACTGAATTGAATTCACATCAGCATTAGACAGAGACGAAATGTGACCACATGCAGATTATGTTTAAAATTTGAATTTATTATGAATACATAGAATAATATTTTTTTGTTGATCATGTCTTTTTTTCAAGAACTGACAGCCTATTATGATACCATGTCTGAGAATAAAACAAAGTGACTGATTTCTCTCAGAGGAGCCACCACTCTTATTTGTTTCCACTCCAGAAATGTTGACATTAGTTTTCAGATGTTGGAAGTCAGCAATAATATATTGTGCAGGTAAGATATGATCCACTCCTCCTACACTGCTCATCTGTGTCATCAGTCAGGATATACTGTATTTTTTGTAACATGTTGTTTTTCAAAGCTTTTCGAGCCTCTACGCTAAATCCTGTTGTGTGGTTAAATTTTAAATGAACTAACTTCATATTGTCTGCTGCTGCCAGCAGCTGTGGAAACACAGAATCTCTTCCTTAACCTTCTTCTTTACCCTCCACCTCTGCATCTCCATCACTGTGCCACAGATGAGCGCAGATTATTTTCATTCTTTTTGTGAGTGATTGTTGCACTGATGCTTTAACAGGAAACAGAAAAGAGATAAAGAAGACTAATGACACATGGCGCCTCCATCTACGAGGCCAGCGCACCATGTCGTCATATTGTGATTACCCTGTGCTATTGTAAATATATGTTTCTGTTGGGTTTACATAAATTTACATATGTTTTAAAACTCTCCTGGGATGGGAAACCATTAGGGACAATGTTAGTGTTTTCCATTACAATTGCCCACGTTTGCCGTGGCGTCTCATTGAATGGAAATGGCCATGTGCGTGCGGTAGAGGAAGGAGGGCACATCAGGCTTGGAGGAGAGCTGGAATTGAGAGGTTGTTCTTAGCATTATCTGTGGCACATAGAGAGAGAGTGTGTGGCTCTCGCTGTGCCACTCAGTCAGGGAGCATTAAGCTTTAAGAGGCAGTGAAGAGACTCAGGTCTTCAGAGGGAACTTGACATTGTTCATAAATCCCTCAGGATCTGAGACAGAAGCAATGACATACATACACACACATACACACATGCACAAACTCAGCCTTCAAATTGGCCCATTAAATACATTTACAGTTTGGCAGTTGTGTATTATACACATTAAAATCAATTTAAACATAATTTCTGTACTGTAGTGCTTGAAAAGTGATATAATGCAAAAGACTATATTTGCCAAATATAGCGGTTTAAACAAAATACATAATATAATATACGTATATTAAAAAGAAAAAGGGTGGCTATCTAAACTGATTTCCACTGATTTTTCCATGTAATCCTAACATTACCTTATTTCATTTACACAATACTAACATGAAACACGTCATCTTTGTTAAACATGTTAATAGAATGTGTCTGAAAAAATTGTAGGAGACTCAGTTTTTGCTTTTAGGACCAATTTCATACAAGCGACTGCAAATGAAATTTGATCAATTTTGGCTAACACAAAGCATTTACATTTTAATAAATGCAAAACTGATAAATGAAAAAAAAAAACGAATGGCTGCAAGCCAACTCGTAATTTGAAATCTAACGTAACATGACATCTCCTCGCTATTAACCAGTTTCTGGACTGAAACATGTTAATGACAACATGAGCAGACAATCTCATTTGTACAACTTTTTACAGTTTGTGTTTTATGGGCCTTTTTCAGTGACAATATTTTAGAAATGTCACAGTAAGAAGAACACAGTTGCAACTAATAAAATGAATGATGGCTGAGTTCCATTTAGCTGCTTCAGTTTGAGGGTCCTGGTATTGTACATGCTGCCTCATTGTCACTCTGTCATGGTTTACTGCGACACCTGAATTGAACAAAGCCATTGTTTATATTATTAGTAACATGTCCATATTTTTCCTGTTGTATCAAGTCAAAATGTTTCCTGTAAAAAAAAAAAAAAGTACTATTAAACAAACAACAGGGACAGCATGTTCAAGACAATAGCACAGTTATTCATATCTATGTGTTAATAAGAGGTCATTCATCTGTAATAAGGGAGAAATATAAAGCACTGAATGTGTACATATTTGTATTAGTGTAGTGTATATTTGTACATATGTGCACATATACACCTGTATAAAATTATATTTGATATTTTCTAGAGCTTAAGGTGGTATTAACATTTCAGGTCCACTGATTTAACTCCCACTATGGCAGCTGTCATGAGTTGCAATATTTAAACTACAGCCCAAAACTCTCTGTTTTGGTTCTAGTCACGTCAAAACAGAACTGCTTACGATTTGTGCAAGAGCTAAAGCAAACTATTGTTTAAAGCTCCATTAAGTGGCTTCAATATCAAATATCAACAGGCTTGAAAATGTCTTTAGTACTGTTGATCCCACTGATGATCAACACCCAGTTATGTAGCTTTTCATAACTTTTAGCTATTTTCAGCTTTTTGCTTCAGTCTCCAGGTTTATACGTTGAACTCCAGTGGCTCTCATCAAGCCCCCAAATAAAACCACTTGCATCTGATAAATTTAGATGAACAATTTTTCACTATGGAGTAATGTATGGAGAACAGCTGCACTTTTAGTTAGTACTGCTGCATAATTTAAAACTTTGAATACTTTTTCCACCATTGCACAATTTTATGTGAAAGGAAACCTTGTCAGTGTAATCAGTATCCGCGTAAGAAAACTTCGTAGAGGTTATGAATAATACTGAACCAGGATTTCAGAACTTGCAAAGGAAAGTGAGGGAAGTAGTTGAAATAGTTTGATAAGTTAAATGTAGAGGGCACCTGGCCAAAGCTCAGCCTGTTGTAATCGTACAGCAGAACGGTTCAACAGCCCTGGCAGGCCAAGGTGCTCTTCTCATGTAACGTCTCATTGATAAAAGCAGCAAACACCTCATTTACAGGAACCTTAGGCTCTAAGATCAGGTACTTTAAAAGCCATCCAAACACATTCAGACCCTGCCTGTGTGCCAGCAAATAAAACACCTTGATATCGCCACAACTAAACTAGGATGATTCTGTCTTAATGTCCCATTTCAGGGACCAAGGAGCCCATAGTCTTTATGGCTCCACAAAATTGCAAGTAGTAATGTTTGACACAGCAGGGCTTCTGCCTTTCAGATGATCAAAGTGACAAGTTCAGCCTGCCACCAGAGCCACTTACAGGAGACATCAAGGAGCAGCAAGATTGGCAGCTTTTAGGTCTTTGGTCCATTTCATCAGCCATTACTACCAGCAGAGGCAGCATGCTGTGGAGGACTAGTGGGAGGAGGGGAAGGCAGATTAACAGACAGCTGATACAGGTGTATAGGCGGTATCAAACAGCAGCTCTGTCAATACAGCAGGCTCCAAAATTCTTCAGAAGGGGCTGAGATCCCCGAAGTATGCCCACCGATTTCACTATGACAGGATTAACTGGGAGCTCCGTATGATTTTCTCAGATTCTGTGACTCAACAATTCAGTGATCCACGTTCTATCGGCTTTAAAGGCCCCTATCCCAAGTTTGAAAAGCTTACCCTTCGGACAAGGGACACTCTTTTTCTCCACTGTGGTTCCGCTTTCCCTTTTTTTGCTGCATTCAGTTGTTCATCAACCCCCGCGTCTTCGCCAGCTCTCCCATCCTCCCTTCTCTGCACATCTGCTAGGTTTGAGTTTTCCTTTCTTCCCTCCAGCGCCTTGCTTGGCCCAAGGCCCTTATAGCCAAATTGGTTTACATTGGAGAGATAAATGCTCTGCAAATGCGCTTAAACACGTACAGTAAAAAATGCAGACAGTGCGTGTCAGGATTATCACCCAAGTCAGGGGGAGAAAGGAGAGCGTCTCTGTAGCACAAAGCTGGGGAGCCAGAGTGAAGCCTGCAGATATAGTCCGTCTCATCCACTTCTCAGGAGAAAGAGAGGATTTAGCATTTGCATGCTAGTCTGTAATTCCTGGCATTATATAACTTGTCGCCAACAATCAAACTCCTGTGGCATTGTGAAAGTATTGTTTCACATGGGTGAGCAAAGTGTGGAGTTACACTCTTGAGGAAGGGGTTTTTGGTGGCAGCATTGAAACAGCTGGCAGAGACCACCCTATAAGCCCAGTCAAGAAAAAATATCCTGTAACACAACTTCAGGCCCAAATACAGAAGTTGCACTTCAAAATCCTCTCAAAATATTCATCTTGGGGCATAAATGACTCACCTGAACAGAGTGAGTGATATGTAGACAGAGGCTGATCCAAACTGCTCCAGCTATAGACAGACAGTGAAAAATAATCATCTGTTGTCCCAAAGGTGCAGGTTTAAGCTTGACCTTACAGATGGTGATTTCTAATGGGAGTACTAATTGCATTTAGTATTTCTTGTATTTTACAAAAAAAAAGCATATGTAAAATTAATGTTTTCACTTGTGAAATCTCTGTAAAGCACATATGTCTATATGTGAATATATATGTTTGAAATTGTAGTTTTCTCATGAAATGTCTTACACTTGACGTGAATGTATATTGCACAGGGCCGACAGATGGAAATTAGCTTGTTGGTAAATATGGTATTTGCTTGAGATAACATTTTATGTATATGGCCCTGGACAAATAGATTTAGATGATATGCTATATTTGTCATTGTCAACAAATCCTATAAAAAACTTCCCCACCCTTTATATGATTCTAAATATGCAATAGCTTATATATATTTTTTTATTGGTAAAGGGATATAATATAAAATAATTTTACAAAAAGGCCCAGTAATATCCTAAAACATCCAGCTTCTGTAGTTTTTAGCTAATGTTACTCAATCAGGAGGAAATAGTGCATTTGCTGGGGACTGTTTCAGCTGTGTATTAATATGCATTTGATGCTCTAGTGAATATTTACAGCAGCAGGATGGTATATATATATCAACGCAGAGTAAACTGTAGTGCAACTGTTCATTGTAATGGAGGAACATATCACCCAGTGCAATGGAGTCGTTATTGATGTATAGTTTTTGGACAATGGTGAAGGTCTGCGGCACAGAGTAATAAGCTATATCAGATTTTAGCTACAATAAAAATACTAAATAAGGCTTGTAAAAATTCAATTTAATCAATTTTTAAAAAATCAAGAATATAATAAAATAACAAACTAATCCCAACAGAGGGATTGTTAATAGTCTCAGAAGAGTGTGCATATGAAGGTGAAAGAGGTCTCACTTAGTGAAGACAGACAGGGCTTATACACACACAGTGGATCCTGAAGATTCAGGAAACAGCTTTCTCCCTTCCCACCTGCTGCTGCTTCTGCTGCTGTCGTCCCCTGGGGGACACCAAGCTGCTGTCCCTGTCTGCTAGCATCAGTGTAAAACCCCTCCACATGCTCTGCCATGGGGATTTGGGTGTAAAAACTTCCAAAAAAGACCACAGCCCCCTCGCCTCCCCTTCCAAAAAAAAAAAAAAAAAAAAAAAAAAAAGCCCCCTTCTCTCATCCCCACGACCTACCCCTCCCTCCAAATCAACACCGTCCCCCTTAGACCTCCCAACACAAAGCCCTCAGAGCGAACCCAGCACAGAAATCATAGCGCACCATTCAATCATTGTTTTTTCCCCTCTCTCACCCCTTTTATGGTCCCACTAAAGGTTTTAGCTGGGCAGAGAAGGAGGGCTGTCACTGAGGAAACCTTAGCCCATTGATGAAGTGACAGGAGCTGCCAGAATATGATCCTAATCCTGTTTCCAGCATTCTTTTAGCCCGCTGGCATCGCAATTCCTCCACACATTCTCTGAGCTGTCAACTAGGAAAATCCCTCTAATAGCGCATTGCCCAGATACACATCAAAGAGCTCCTGGAAACCTTCAGCAGCTTAGCTGCCATAGACACACTCACACACACACACACACACACAAATACATGCAAAGACAACATTCCGGTTAATTTACGCCCATATGATGTTTCCAAACACACAAAACCCAGACGTTCATGACAAATTGACCATATATTTAAAGAGAACATCTGAAAACAACCCAAGGGCATTTCTAAAAATTTGTCTTGTCAGCCCCAAGATTGTTCTTATGCATTGTAACTGGCCCCATCCTAAACCACCCACCCCTCTCACCTCCCCTACTGCAGTTAGAAAGTGATATAATCTTTATGGTCATGCAGCGGGAAACCAGGAAAAAACAGGTGTCTGAACTTTGCTGACTCCGGGAACCCTTTCAGTCCCATTTTATCTCATTCTATTCTTACTTAATCCATCGATATCCCAACCAAAGGTAATCTTCTTATGGCAAAGCATTCTGTTTCGGTGCAGCCAAACCTCGATTGACAGGCTGGGGGAAGAGGGGAGCATTGAGGGGGAGAGAGAGAGAGAGTGTGAGGGGTGGATGGATGGGTGGGTGGTGGATTGCAGGCTCTTTAGAGCCTGACACTGTGCTTCAGTCATTTCATTTAGGATTAGTTATTCTGCAGCGGGTGAACAAGTGGCAGGCTCTCCCCTATGTGGTGTGTAAACCTCACCGTCGAGCATGGTAGACCTCCTGTGTCTAAATTATTTACGGATCATCAAGCTGTCTTCAGTGGAACATATTAACCAAACTTCAATTTTTTTGATATAAAGGGTTTGAAGGTAATGTGTGTGGAAAGATTCAGTTTTCTGTCAGCCCCGCTCTGCACCACCAGACAGCCAGAGAGGAGCCTGATTCGGCACACCCTAAACTAATCCCTCTCTTGTTGCCAACTTCCTCACACTTGAGAAATTTGAAAAAATGTTTTGGGTGTTTTTGAAGACCTATGTGTAGGTGCGTGTTTGTGTGTCTATGCATGTTGGTGAAATGTCCTGCTATGTGATTATAATGTTGCCTGCTTGTCTGGTCTCCTTCTGACTTCCCTTGTAACTGACCAAAGTCCAAAGATAATACAAAACTGCCATTAGAAAATTTTATTTTTAGATGACATCATGCAGTATTTCTATGTCCTTAATTCAGGTAGGAATATTATACAGGGAGTGGCGCTTCATTGTTGTTGTTGTTGTTTTTTTTATTTAGTGTAACAGGTGTAAATTCTTTTAGGTTATGTTTCCCTCTTTGCTTTGGAAAGTGGCAAAATAAGGCAAGTAAATATTTTCATGCTCTATTCCAACCGACAACACCGAGAACAGGAGTCATTCTTAAGTGTAATTTATTCCCTTGAATTAAACAGATAAATTACTCACATTTAAAACAATTGAGAAATACATGTCTTGAATCTACATTGATATAATACATAGAGAATTGGCCTGTGCGTCTTTCTGCTGAAGCCACTGGCGGAGAAAAAAACTGGTGGGTTCAATCTGGCACCCGAGTTAACAAAAATATATGAGAGCTGGCTTCATATTTATCTGTGACCGTGCCTCCTCTTCAGATTCCTTCCTTATTTCATTTCTGCTGCAGGTCCTTTGCAAAAAGCCACAACTGAGAAATAAATTGAACATTTCAGTCAAATCCTTCACACAAAGAGAGACATGGAGTTGCTCTTTAACCAGGCAGACGGAGGAAAACACTGAGGGATATTTACAATGCTCAATGGATTCTTGCAGGCAGAGCTGTAACTTTAAACAAGGAGAGTCATGTCTACTACGTAAAAAAGAAAAAAAAAATTGTCTTGGGGATTATAGTGACTGATCTGAGCTTTATTTCTAATATCAGATCTGATGTGACTTCATTCTGTGTTGTGCGGCTGTAAGCCATGCTTCGGAGAGGTGCATGCATGCATAGTTCACGTTCAGGTGTTGGATTATAGAGTATTTTAATATCTCGTGTCTGTCCTGGAATGAGGCTGACAGCTCTGCGTTTCAGGACTTTTTCGGCCCTGACTTCACAGAGGAGGCTCGAGTCACGGTGAGCAGATAGCATTAGAAGAACTGGCTTAAGCTGTTGATCGGGAGGAGTCAAATACAAGCAAGATCCACATGGGCAGAGAGTACTGATCAGTCATAACTGCAGTCCAGTTTTTTTTTTTTTTTTTTGCATTTATTAAGTCCATTGAGTTCTTGTTTTTCTGTTACATCTGTCCAGCAGAAAAGTTCTTCATGTTGTGGTGTGCTCTCAGCAGTGAGCTGCATGCCCATATGATGACGATGAGGTGAAGAGGAGGGAGGGCCAGGGCCCATAAAGTGCCTGCTCTGAAACTCATTGGTGGTCTTCATGTGTGCCTACAAATATGTTTGTCATATTTGTGGTTCTGTAATTGAGTTAAGCTGAAATCTAGAAAACTGCAAATAAAACATCCTCAGCGGTTGTTTTGTTAAATTATATGAAAAAAAAGCACAAATTTGAAATTTGGACAGATTTTGAACAGAGGAATTTTTAACTTATCGATATGACGGTGGATTGGGTAGCAGTCAGAAAGGCTTCAGGATAAATCTGACATGTTTCTAATGCATGTTTGGATGGATAGACGTTGTTGCTGTGGTGGAGCGAGGTCGAGAGCAAAGTGTAGTGGAGCCAGAGTCACCTCTTGTGGGCCCATAATTCATTGCTACGCGAAGGAGCAGAGGCTGAACATGTAGACTGAGCAGCCCAAGCTTCAGTTGGGGAGCGTGTCCAATCCTAGCGAGGCTGCGTGCTGCTTGGCCCTCAGACGCAGGTTCTCAATGCTGGTGGTCTTGCTGTTGAGGGTTCCCGGGAGGCTGCCTGGCGCCGCCTGCAACAGCGGGCTGTTCCACACCTGCTGTGCTTGCGACAGGGTCTGGTAGTAGGACTGGCAGGGCAGCGAGCTCAGCGGGGACGGCATGTTGACGTTCATGCCCAGGTAGGGCAGAGATGACGGCGTGCTCATGTCGAAGGGCGGGTAGTGCACCAGGTTGTTGGTGGCAGCCATGTGCTGGCGAAACTGCTCCTGCAGCCGGAAAAGGCTGAGGGGAGATGAGGCGTAGGAGTTGCTCTGAGCCAAACCGCTGGTCACGCTGCTGGAGGACGGCAAGGCGGGGGAGCTCAGGGGGGAGTCTGATGGAAAGGAAGAGAGGACGACATAAGTATGTTCCGACACACAGACCTCTACTATGTAGATCTTTTTTTAAATATTTTTGAATCTATTGTGTGCTGTGTTTGGCATTTAGATACTTCTGTAAAAATGGGTTTGTTAATAAATGTGATTAGATTCTTTAATATAACACAATCAGGGGAAATGAATCGTTAAAGAAATGCACTCATTACAAATATATATTTTTACCTGACGTGGGGCTGAGTCGTTTGCCGGATGGGGAGCTGCTCCCCGGCTGCGCTCCCCCCTCCCCCTGCGTCTCCTCCCTGATCTTCCCCCGTGTTTCCCCCCTCACTTCGTCCTCCTCTCTGTCAGCATTATCTTCTGCTGCCGACTCGCTGTCCGATTGCTCAGGGGAGGTGACGTTGACTTCCACGCTCATCTCAGCAGGCTGTGGCCGTGCCACTGCCAGCCTCTCTGCCTCTGAGTGACAGGATGAAAGAGAGGAGGGAGGAGGAGGAGTGTGGGCCTCAGGAACCAGAGTGGTGGTGGTGGTGGTGGTGGTGTTGGTGGCGCCGAGGTCGGTCTTGGAGTCCTCTGTAGAGCCCTCTGCCGCACCTGACGCCTCCTTCTGTTTCTGGAGCTGCTCCTTCTGCAGACTGCGCTGCTTCTTCCGAAACTTGGCCCGACGGTTCTTGAACCAGACCTGGCAGACAGATGAACAGGAAGGTCAGAGCTTGGGTTAAAAAACTATTCAACAGTGGACCTTGCCTCTTCATTTTCACCTTAAATGATACAAGATTGCCTCTAAATAAACCTTATAACCGTTAAGATGAGCAAATGAGCAGGCAAACAAGACACAGGATAAATGGACTCTGGGGGGTTTTTACCTGCACACGCGCCTCAGGCAGGTTGGTGCACATGGCCAGACGCTCACGCATCACCACATCAGGGTAGTGGGTCTTCTGGAAAGTTTTCTCCAGGGCCTCCAGCTGCTGGGCGGTGAAGGCTGTCCGACTCCGCCGCTGCTTTCGGTGCTGGGATCCATACCGGGCCTCAAGGATAATGTCTTGAAATGTGCAGCCGTTGAGAAACAAGAAACATGACCAGTTTAATTGAGGGACAGGCCAAAAAGGGGCAGGTGATCACCCAGAGACCACCACACTCTTGACACTTATCAAAAAAGCTGATGTAAGCAGCTGTTGCTTGTGAGAGAGCTGAAGTTGACACTGGAGGGAAGTCAGGAACTGAAAAAGCCAAAAGGGAGCAACTGCTTCTTACCAGCCAGCCTCTCTGCAAGAGTGAGAGCATGCACCGACGGCCTGTAGTCGGGGGCGTGCTGGGCCTGTTGCGCCGCCTGCTGGTGGAGGTTGTACATGGCGCTCAGTGAGTTCATGGCGTGGAGAGAGTAGCCGTTCACCCCGTAGTGCTGCATGCCCGACGCGCTGTCTGCGGAGGAGGAAACAAGCTGCGGTGAGCGACCTCAGGGCCCGAGGCCTGTGGGACTGCGGCCATTCAAAGGGGAGTCATAAAGTGTTTGTTGTAACCGAGCGAAGTGAGATGTCAACAGGTGAAAAACAAACAAACAAAACTATAAACATTAATGACTCCGCTCCTAAGGAGAACATGTTCCCTTATTTTATGCAGGGATGACTTGTTGTGACTGAGACAGAAATTTAGCTCATGTGTGTTGTTGCACTCAAGAGAAACCAGGTGGAGATCCGGAAGAAACGGAAGGTTTTTAGTCTATAACTATATAAGCTGTTAATGCAATATATGTGTATATATATATATATATATATATATATATATATATATATATATATATATATATATATATTTTAGCCCACCATTATATTTAAAACTGTCAGAAAATACGTGGGGTTTATCAATTTACTGCGCCAGCAAAACAATTATACAACAGGCTTCGTTTTAGTCTGCAGAAAATTTCATTCAGCAATGAAAAACAGAGAGTAGCCTGACCTTCAGCACTTAATTCACTCACATAAATGTAGCATAGGCCTATTGAAGTAAAAATGCATAAGCACAATAATTTGTTATGGCTAATATGCATGTCTACTTTCTTTCTTTTTTTTAATTTAAAAAAATGTTTTTTGTTTTTTTGCATTATTATCTCCATAATTTTGGTGATATTTGATGGTGTGGTCATTTTATCATGCTTATGTGGACACGTTCTAATTTAGTAGGCTAATTAATAATTGATTCATGGTGGTCCACAATTGTAATATGTAAATAATAAAAAATAAATAAGCATAATATTTTTCTTCTTCTTGATATTCTTATTATTATTATTGTTATTATTTATTGATCAGACAGATAAAAAAAAAAAGGTACTGACATTATTTCACAAAACAATAGTCAATGAAATTGTTTATGACGGTTTTGCTGCCTTATTTCATGAGCTATAGGCTACAGTCAAAATACATTTTCAGTCTGAGGAGTTTTTATTTTGAGGCTTTTATTTTGTGCGCTCTCTTGGGCTGGGACGCAGTTGAACCTCCGCAGGCTGAATTGACAGAAGGTGCGAGAAAATATTTACTTTGCCCCAACAGAGTACGACTCGTGGGGAGGGGGTGGGGGGGGTGAGTGGAGGGTCGTTTATTTCAATCTATGGCGGGTCCCAGGTCAGTTTCAGACGCCTGGAGGCTGACGGAGATGTGTGGCAGGTCTTCAGTGAAATATGCACCGGACCCCCAGTTGGGCTCCTGTCTAATGTGGGTGCAAATAGGTTTCCACGATACAAGGCTATTAATTTATCATCAGGCCTGACATGTGAAAGGTGGGCCAGCGCGCGCGTGTGTGTGTGTGTGTGTGTATGCGAGATTAAAACGTGTGACTAATGCAATACCATTTATTTTTTTTCACTGACTATTTCATTGCGTTATTTTCCTAACCAGTCTCTGACTAGATTTTTCTTAAATCAGCAGCTTAAACATACGACATAATGCTTTTCTTTCGGGACAATGTCACATGGCCTCGGGCTTTGATTTAAGTCCCATTATGCTAATTGCCGTGGATTTATGAGTTATACAGCATTTAGTGAAGACTGCCCCGGGCTGGAGCTCTGCTGCAGCCTGCCACAGGGCTTCTGATTCAGCAGCGTTCACAAACTTCAACGACAAAGGGAATTAATGGGAATAATTAAACTATAGTCAGTTTGACAGCCTGTAATGTTGAAGAAAAACACAAGACATCTGCCATAAAGTCCTATTATCCAACGTTTATAGGTAGACTCCTATAGAATTTATAGCCTTATTAACTGCAGTAGGATGCGTCTGTAGCCTGTCTGACTACAAGTGGAAGAGCTGTGACTGAAAACAGCTACACACTTTTAATCAGTGAACTTCAGCCAGTGACACATGTTGTTAAGCTACTGTAACTATTCTGGGATTGGATCTCAGGTGGTCGGCGGACTGCACTTTGGCAACAGTTTTGTCCAAGATTGTATGGAGTGATGTGCTTATAAAAGAAGATTTGCTTATATAAAAAAACAAAAAACAAAAACCAACATGAATAAAAAGTCTCGCGTGGTCATTCAACAAGCTTGAAATCAGACATGTCATTACACTACAGCCTACAACATGTGGCAACAAGACGACGACCCCACTTCCACTCAGAAAACTTCTCACCTCTCTCCTCCCCGTGCGTCTGAAGCGAAATATCCACTCGCAGAGCAGCCGAGTATTTTCCTTTCAGATCCTCGCCTCTAAAATCCGCAGGCGGGTGGTCATTTCCTCCGTTTCTTCGCGTTTGTTCGTCCACTGATATCCTGAGTGGATCCTGAGAGTGTCCCGCTCCGGCCGCTCCGCACTCCGCTCTCCTCTCGGTGGATGTGGGAGGATGCTGAGCTGCCATCTATCGGCCTTTAAAGCGACCCCGGGCGGGGTCACCGGGACGCTCCGACGCGCCTTCTCTCTGCCAATCACGTCGCGGCATCCCACCCCCCCCCCCCCACCCCCCCACCCCCTCCTCTTCCTCCTTCATATCGCTCCTCACTTCATAGATGATTTCTGCATCAGAGCTGCCGACTTTTCTGCTGCCACTCTTTTTGTTCTGGAGGAAATAAAATACTTTTTTTTTTTTTTTTTTTTTTTTTTTTTTTTTTTAATTTTTACAGGGAGTTTTTCCTCACAATTATTATTCTAATTAGATATTGATACTAAGCTCATTCTTTTTGGAGTTGATAGCCTAATGATAATAATGATGTTTAAGTTTTTGGTTTTTATTGAGGACCCACACTGACGCTGTAGATCTTCCACATGCTCTTAACACTTAAAGACTGATCTGAATAAATCTAAACATAACATAATAATTCCCAATCATGTGACGCTCTTGTGCTTGATCATTAGTTCTTCAACTCGCGTTGCCGGCAAGAGCTAAAGCCGAGGTCAAAGGGCTGCACTTCTACATGTGAATATATTTCTAACATCGATTTCACTCAGAATCTTTCAGCTCTCTCCTTAAATCACTAGTTTAAAATCGTTTAATCCTCATTAATAAACTTATTAAAGGAATAATAAATGCTGAACTGATCATTTGTTAGTCACAGATAATGGATACTTTTTGGATTGATTTTAGGCCTAAACAACCAACACAAATGTGACGACAATAAATTTTGGAAAAAAAAAAAAAAAAAATATTTTGAAGAGTCCTCCTCAAAGCAAATATTCTTCAGCAGTGGTTTATAATAAATTTGAGTCTTTTTTAAAAAGGAAATTCAAATGTTTGAATTCGGCCAAAAATCTCTATAGCACAGGTCTTAATTAAATGATATGCAAACGGTAGCCTGAGTAATGGCCTGGACTACTTTCTGCAGCATGCTGACTTCCAGGTTAATTCCGTGCTTTGATTTGATTTTCCTCCTGCCTCGCCGGGACCGCATGTTTGGTGGGAATGCAGCTGAGATGGAGAGATGCAGGCTGGGCTGCACTGCCTCCAGCGGCTCCCCGGCCCCAAGGGATTTAGGTTAGGATTGGGTAGACAAGACGCCATTTCACCCTCCAAAAAAATGTCTTAAAATGACTGCTGGTAAGAGGATTAAAACAATAATGCCCCTCTCTTCTTCAAGGTTTTTTTTTAGAAAAGATTTCTTCTCCCGAAGAAAACCCGTTTAGGCTGGAATTAAGGGCAGCGAAAAGTAGCCTTTTAATGTAAAGCTTGCATATTTTGTTGAATTTTCCCCCAAGAGAGTGAGAGAGGAAGAGGAAGGTGGGCTGGGGAGGGGAGGAGGTTAAAATCCTAAACTCAATCTTTGGTCACATTCAGTCGCAGAACTTGGGGACTCCTGACAAGCCTGTGTGGAAAAAAATGAATGTGCTGCTTATAGGTTACCTCAACGCCTTCAACTTTACTTTGCAGTTGATAGTGTTCAGGTGTTTTCCCTCTTCAGCTGTTATTTTACATAGAAGGTTATTTTATAGGTGTTTGGAAAATCCAAAATGTGAAAGCAACAACATGAATCAATGAGCTTAGCAACCTATAGGCTACGTTTCAGGCAACAAGTGGTTCTCTGTGCGTAAATGGATGAAAAAATATAATAATAACAATAATGATTTTCTAATGCTTTTTTTTTTTTTTTTTTTTTTTTAAATTCCGACCTTATGTTTTATTCTTTTCCTTTTTGTCAGTAGCTGCAGAGCATTTGGGCCTAGAGGAGGGAAAAAAAAAAAAAAAATCGGATTAACTTGTGAACCGATGGAAATAAGAACTTAAACTGGAGGTAAATCTGGCCAGTGTCTCTTTGTGGGAACCGTTTCTAAAGCAATTAAAGCGAGAAGGAATTCCTCTCAGCTGCTCTTCCTCAAATCAGCTTTTTTACGGAACTTAATGCGGGCTAATGTCCAGCATGGCTGAGGGCTTTAATGCAAGTGTCAAGAGGGCCGGCTATTAGAGCGACATTAGGCCAGCTGAGCAGCAGCAGCCCCTCCTGACCACGCAGGGACGGAGTGGACAGTAAGCTCCCACTGTCTCTGTTTACACAGCTTTTTCATTCGCGGAATAACACTTCTTGGTGACATGCATATACATATACATTTTCAGATGTATATAGTGTCAAATCCGGTGTATTATATGAGGACATTTAGAATAATAATCGAAAGGCATACATTTACAGTTTTCTAAAAGTATTCTGATTTGTTTACTTGGAGTTGTGAGGTCCAGTTTATCATTTTCACACTCTTATACGTCCACGTAAACTCCAAACTCAATGTCTACATCAATGCATTTGATGTATGAGATAAAACAAGTTATTATAAGAAAAAAACCTACATATTTTAAACCTCGTTTTCTGACGGTTGATCAGTTTTATGTATACAGCCAAACAATTGAAGAAGACATGCAATGTTTTATATTTAGAGTGATAATAGTTTAGTTGAAATCTAGGTGGACAGGCTGGTTCATAATGCTGCAACTAATATATTGTAACTATAACTATAACTTTGATCTATAAAATATCTGAAAATAGTGGACAAGGTCCATCACAAGGGAGATCAAATGACATCAAATGTCATCAAATATATTTTTTGTACAACCAACAGTCCAAAAGCCAGAGACCATCAATTTGTAATGATATGAAGCTGCAACCAGCAGATTTTTTAATTTATTTTTGGCATTTTTGTTAGAAAAAGTACTTATACCATTAATCGATTATCAAAATAATCTTCTGTTGATTGACTAATGGTTTAAACAACTAATTTTGCCCTTCTTTTGACTTTAGGAGACACAAACAATAACTCCAAATGTTTTCTTTTGCAGATCAGTATTGGTGGTTTTAAGGCCTAATCCTAATGATTATCCTGAATGCTGGCTCTAGTTTACACAACTCTTTATTTACCATCCTCACACCCTGCTTCTCATCCTGATCACCATCAGGATCTCAGCGCTGCTCACTCCAGGCTAACTTTCTAAACCCCAAATTCATCTCAGATTTCTGTGGATTTCATTGGCGCACTCATTGTTCTCTGCACTCTGGCTGCATTCAAGCTTTATCATGTTAGAGCCTCTCTTCAGATCTGAGTTATCGTCTTTGCTCTCAATCATCCTCCCGCCTGCTTTCTGAATATCAAAACTTTATCCCTGCATCAGGACTTTGGCAGCCTGAATCAAAGCTCAGCCTCGGAAGCTGCAGCGATTTATAAATCATGTTCAGTTTTTAATCAGGTTTATAACGCATGAGCGTTTGTAATTTTACCCCTCAAATGGCTCCCTATATTTCCAAGTGGCATTTTACATCAACTCGAGGAGAAAGTTGATGCCTTCAGCCTTCAGAGCCCATTAACTTTTATCATTAGGTTTTCTTTAACTTCATGAATATATTAGGTTTCAATCCAGCTGCTCTGGCCTGCACATGCTCTTAGTCAAGGTTAGCTTGTGCTCATTTGGGTGAAATTAATCATTTTGATGTATGGTTTAGAATTGACTGCTTCCATGGGACTTGTGTGACTGGAGTAACAAAGCAACTTGCCATTAGCAATCCTCTGGCTGTGTATTAGCTGGACATTCACCTTTAAGACTTTCCTGATATGTGTGGGATACCCAATTTAAACAGACAATTGTCCACGATCACAGTATTTTTATTATTTTTATTTATTTTTTGGAGCTATCAATTAATTGTGCGCTTAAGGACAAGATCACGCAGTCTTCTGGCTGTGTGCTCATGTTCATATGGTTGATTTGGTTGTATTAAAAACATAAGAGTTGCAAGTGTTGTAATTCAGAAAACTGAGTAAAGGAAAACTTTATTATTACCTATTTATATTATTATCTATTTACTGTTGTGACTATACAAGCAGAGTTAAACTTATGGCCACATTTTATTTATTTTTTTTAATTTTTTTTTTTTATTTTTGTGTTCACTTTGTTAAGGCAGAAAAAAACTACAAAATTGACATTATCACCATCATAAAGTTATTAATTTGAACTTGCTAGCGAGCAGTTGCCTCATGACACATTTGGCACACATGGACGAACATCATCATTCATTTGGAGTCATGTGTCACGTCACCTGATGACTGTCCAATATTCATTTTCCTTTTAGCTCTGTTTTGGTCTCCACCAGTCCCTGAGGAAAATGTCTGGCTCTTTAGCTGCTAAATGCTCCACTATGTTCGTCAGCTAGTTGCTAACTTTGTTCGTCTGCTGTTTAATGCTTCTCACAAAAGAAATGCTGCCTGCTGTGGCCAGAAACAATGCTGATGAGAGTGACCCAGAACACTGAAGTTGCAGGCTGGAAAACCAAAATAATCGGCTGAAGGATGCTAAAACACAGCTGTAGGGAACTGAAGAATCAAGTAATAATTCTCTGTGAGTTGCCACCACAAATGTCCCCTTCGACATTACACATTGAATCATCTGTTTCTATTGTTTTCTTCCTCGTCACAAATCTGATGGATGCATTACCCACAATGCAATTCAACAGTCAGTCAGTTCATTCTTAAATTTGGGTGTGTCTTGCTAGTAGCAGTGAATGTAGCCTAGCCTAATGCAGCTAGCCTCAAGCACAGATGATCAGCAGGTTAGAGTTCCGGTTTGCTAACTTCTTACTAACTCCACACCATCAGATTTGTTTCATTCACTTGAGGCGGTTTATGAGATTTCACGTTGCTCCAACTGCAGCCACAAAAGGTTTTATAAAACTTTTTTCACATATGAAGTAGCTAGTGCTCCCAAGACCTCTAAACAGACTTTGATGAGTAAATTTTGTTGGATTTCTCCATTAAATGCCTTTAGAACTTTTCACATTAAACATTTTGGTAGATATTGGTGTTGAAAGAATCTAGTAATTGGGACAGAGACGCAGTAATTCTCCATTTGTGAGGCTGACCACACGTTGTTCACTCTCACTATTGTTTATCCTTGTATGATCCTGTAGACGCAGCACACCATGCTGCAGAAAGGGCCGCTCCTCTGAACGGTTTCTCTGGCAGACTTGACATATCGAGGTTGGCAGGTTTGTTTCCTCCCTCTTTCTCAGAGCCGGTCTTTGGTTGTGGCCCTCAGGCTGCGGCCCAGCACAAGGGTTCCTATTGTCAGGGCCTAATCCAGGGGCTACACAGCTTTAGCAACATGGTGGGATAAAAGCCCATCAAACCACTACTTTATGGGGGCAAATCTTTCCTAATCCCTCGCTTTATCTAAACAAAAGGAGAGAAACAAGAGGATAGAGAGAAATTGTGCAGACATAGGGCAAGAACGGGAGCTAGGATGCAAAGAAGTAGTTTCACTGGAGAAGCTAACCACTTTTGACAGGCTTTCACTAAAGGGTTGACAAAAAACGGACACCGGGATTCCAGAAAGGGCTGTACAGGGTCTTTTTTCTTTTCTAAAGTTAAGCTTAAAGATCCTTAGAGGGATATGTTGAAATTAGTGAGATTAAATTCAAAAACCTTAACTATTAAGAGGACTTGGCAGGGGGCACCTGTCAGTTTCTGATGCTATAAAAAAAACTGTTCTTGGTTTACTCGGTTGATGTAAACAAGCGACAACCGTGTGATCTTGAACCTATTGTTTGCTCTTTTCTCAGACTGGGAAAAGGGAGTATGGGAATTTGTCTTTCCTGCCTCACACACCACTTAGAAAATCTGCTCCATCGCACATACTGGGCGACCCTGACCTGTGTCCAAACCAGATTTACTTTCAAGGAAATGCAAGTCAGCAAGGATTTACTTAATTTCATGTGTGGGAATTCTTCAAAAGACAGTGAATGACAGCTACAAATGAGGCTTTTTATTTTTAGTCTTTTTCTGAGACTCTGTAAGCTACAGTTCATTTGCAGCACCATTGTTTGAACAGACCCCCTCCCCTTGTAAATCAGAGGACCCTAAAAAACTCACATGTTCTGTGTGTGCATGTGTGTGTGTGTGTGTGTGTGTGTCAGGAACAAATCCCCTGACCCCATTTCATGTCTGCTGCCAATTCCAATTTCTATCTCTGATCTGTGGCAACTCGCCTCGAATCCCAAGTGTTGCATCTGCAAATGACTCTGTGAGTTAGAGGCTCCATTTTCTGCCACAGCCCAAATGCTCCACAAGAGGACCATTTGGAGCCCGGCGGTCAGAGAGGCGAGCAGAGATTGAGAACAAGCCAGTTCGTTCTGGCTCCGCGTACATAAACCACCACAGCCAGGGGGCCTTCAGTGGCTCGCTTGCCCTCTCAGGTATACGAACAGAAACATGGTGACATACATAATTCACCACCTGACAGTAAATACACTCTCCTGATCCACACACAATAAAGTTCAGGCATTTTTAATTTAATATACATCATGAAGCACAAACTGATTCGGCTCACATGCATCATATCCTACATTTATTTGATGGCACGCCCCCTGCTGGTCTGTGCTGATGCCTCCTTGAATGGGGTAATTAAGAGATAATAGTCTGGGGATGCTCGTCAGGGACGGAGTGATTAGTGATTCATTACATGAGCTTAGAATGAGGAAGAAGAGAGGAGGGAAGTGGCTGGGTTTGGGAGGGGGGACATACTGGAACAACCTGACAAATTGCCAATGGATTTATCCAGGGTAATTAACTATCACCCAGGGAAAGGGCTGGGACTGGGAATATCAGTAACCTACAGTAGAGTGATACACACAGGCTGACTCTGGTTTTCTTTGCTCAGTTAATGGCTTCAAGTCTTTTTATGTTGCATATACTGTATCCAGAAAATACCTGCAAAATATGAGACTCTGTGGATCTAAAAATGCATTTCAATTTAAATATTTGACATTTGGGATTTGTCACAGTTGTTGTGCCTACAGTTTGTCATGCTAACTAGGCTCTGTGTATAGGGATTTTTTTTACATAAAGTGTTGTTGTCATATCGCAGGTCTACAAATGTGCAGGTTACATTGCTGTCTGGTCTATTGAGACTTCTACCAATGGAGAGACTGGTGTCCCTGTGATAAATTTCTCTCCGTTTGACATCGGTACAACATGGCAGTCAGGATACCCCTGATCTTCAACACAGAGACCAACAGCAGGACCACTGACATTTTACACAGTTGAAATCTTATGTGTTATCACCACTCATTTTCACAGTTATATGTTGAACTTATGACCTCTGGGTTGATCAGACAGTACCTCCGAAGATTATAAAACTGAAAGGTTTCAGTGCCAATGAATGGGAATTTGGATTCTCAGCACAAACTCATACAATGTTAATTTGAAAGACAAATAAGTTATAAAGCTCTTTGCTGAATTAGAAATGCTACAGTCGCCATTCTGTCTTTTATAACTGATTGTCCTCTGATGGATACACTGGCGTAATCAGTAGAACAGAAACCAGTGTGAAATGTTTTACTAGAACTAAGGCTTAGGCTGAGAAATAAAGTGTTAAACTGTGAAATTCAGCAGTATTCCCCTTTAAGAATCTTTGCATGCCGCACAAATGGCTTCTATCCACTACTTGACTGTCATGATCCTATAAAATAGCCTAGGACAGTCTATATTCCCATCTTCATAGTCCTCCCAAAGCCAGCCTCCCATCCAGGAGTAATCCTCTCTGGTCCATATCAGCCTCACAAAGCAGAACACACTTACACGGAGAAGTTGATTTTCTCTGTCTGTTTTATCTGATTTATGAGCTCTTAGAAACAGCTCCAAGTCTTTTCTCGATTAAAGGGACGGAAAAGAACCTCAGCCGGTGTGATAACTGCTCCCCCCTGCACTAGCTACCTCTCAACATCTGTCTGTTGTTGTGAAATCTGCTTTAAAGCATCTGTGGGTCATCTGGATTCAAACATTTAGAGAATTGAGGCTCATCTGTTGAGCTTAAGTCACTGTTGAGTCGCACTCCTCGCCTCTTTAATCAGAATAATGGTTGCTGAACAGAAGCTGTGTTTCAAACACCTCTGAAAGTTCTGCTTCCTCTGCCTAATGTCTGATATGTGAGCCACACTGAAGTCAAATACAACTGTGTCTGCAAGTGTGTGCACACATACAGCATAAACACTGATTGTTGGTTACAGACAGTTTAAACTTCCATTTATCCACCGTCATCTCTGTCACTCATCAGCCGTGAGCCTGCATCTCACTGCGAACACAACACAGTGGGCCAGTTAAACCGAGCTTTTTCCCCTTAAGCTTTATATACAGTGTTTTATGAAATGAGCATAAGGGATTGATTTGTTGTTGTTTCATAATCTGGTTTTATGCCTTGTTCTACAAAAAGCCTTCTTAAAAAGGCTTTGGCTGGCTGTCGGGGCAGAGCCACATCCAGCATTAACCCACTGGCTGACCGCAGGGACAACAGTCCGACATGACCATTTAAACAGGAGCCATAACTATTTGACAAGGAGAGCCAGTGGTCAAAATTATGTTGCTTGTGGATGAAAAATACTTCAAATGATAATGTCCTATAATAAACCATAAAAACGTAACATGTAAAGTTATATCTATTGTCCTTCAGAGACATTTTCCCCTCAGCTTTCAGTCTTCATCTTATAAGGTAAGCTGACAGTCTACTTGCTACCTATTTAACATCCAGACTGAGCTGTGTCAATCTTCTCATGTGCAAGAAAGCAAATAGCTGTCAGCGTTATTTTACTATAACCACTCACATTTTATCGAATCAACTTTTATCAGGTATTTTTGGTGTGAGGTGGGAAACTTTATATTATTTCCCTATGCTGAACTCACACTCATTGAAGATATATTCATAGAGTCATAGAGAATTTGTATAACTCAGAAAGGTTACCTCGGACAAACTACAGTACCCTTAATTATTGTATGGCAACAAAAGGCAGCAAAGCTGAGATCATATTTTATTGGGTTATACCTGCAGATCAGTATGTCTGCTCCCAGCCATTTGGCTCTAATTACAGTGTGGTGGAGACCTCTGCAGAGAACACAAGCCAGTGTGGAAATAAGTGCTTAAGAAATTACTATGTGAGGTGGCCCGAAGGCATCGGGGTCTCTGCGGGGACGCTGCGGTTGGCCACTTAACCTGGATACCTGCTCACACAGATCCCACCAATCAGGGACAAATGAAGAACACTTACTGCAGCGTTGGGGTAAAAGAAGTAGATCAGGTGAGCAACTAAAAGTACTATGATTCTTAATACTCAAATTTTAAAAAATTCACTCTCAACAACCAAAAATGAATACTTCCTCATCCATCAGAGACTGGGATAAGGGAGGGAGAGATGGTGGAAATCATAAGAGGGAGAGAGAGGCCTTGAGAGTAAAAAAGGAGTCTTGCTGGGCCCAACTGGCCATGTAAAGAGTCGGGCTGTCCTGCCTGTCAGATGGCGGCTGTCTGGAGGAACCCAGGAGTGAGAGCTGTTGTCTTCTCGATAGATTATCCCTCCAGCACACAGCAGGGGAGGGATGGGGGGGTGGGTGGGCAGTGAGAGCCTGTTAAAGAGGGCCAGTGCCGATGTATTTATCTGATCCTAATGAGCGCTGATTAGTAGCCCACAGAGCTGGAACATCAGCACGAGGAAACTAAATACAGGTGGAAAAGACTGCGAACATGATTCAGCAGGATATCAAATGGTGAAAATTTTATATTTTTGCTGTGATTTCATTCCTCCCATGAATGTGTGTTTTTATGTCATTTTTAAATATGTATCCTGAAAATCACACACATTTCTCACATGTTCCCCATAAGAAATAAAGTACAATACGCGTCACGCTGAGATTCACTTTTGTGGTTAACGTGTGTGTGTTTTGAGTGTTTTCCTTGCCTTAGGGGCCTGCCGCACACCCCACACCCACCCCACCCACCCCACCCTGCAGAAGAGCCCTTTGGCAGAGATCTGACTCTACATGAATATGAATGAGGGGGTAACACACAGGGGAGAGCAGGGGAATCTGATGACAGTGCAGGAAAAGACCAGAGCATCTACGGAGATGTATGACTTCCCAGCCCTGCCAGTGATATGATGAAGTGGCTGAATTTGAATATGTGTGTGTGTGTGTGTGGTTGGGTGGGTGGGTGAGTATGAGAGTGTGCATGTGCCTTTTCCCAGTGTGTGTCCCATCTGATGGATATGAATAATGTATTGATAGCCCCCCCCCCACCACCACCACCACTGTGGAAGTCCATACAATCTCATTTGTGTGTGTTGTGTTTAGCCTGCCCAGCTGGCAGGGTCACAGGGGATGCACACACATTATGTCACAGTCCCAGGAGAGGTGTGGGTGCATGTTCCCTTTTCATCATCAATCAACGGAGCAAACTGTTTAACAACAACAATGAGGCCGCTAAGAGGCCCCTCAGCTCACGCCAGAAGTGGTGATAATTACCTAAACATGAAGTTGTCAGTCTTCAGCTTCTCTCTGCATCTGCCCCTTTTGATTGTGTGCCGAGTCAAGCGTGACTCACTCACTCACAAGCGAGACAGACAGTAATTGGTGAGATTGATTTTTAAAAGCTTATTCATTTGACCTGCACCTTGTTCATATGGAGCCTTTTCTTTAAGCTTGATAAATGCTTCAGTGAGACTCTTCATACTCTCACATCCTTTTTGTCTTCTTCCTGAAAACGTCTCCCTCCATCTTTGTGAGACGAAACTCAATTCTCACAATTAGCTGTTTTCAGCAAAACTCAAATCGTCAGCAGCCTGTCTGTGCTGTCTACACTTACATGTTTTTACTTATCTTTCTACATGTTAAACACAGCCTCAGTGCTTTGCATAAAGCTTGTGAGTAAATAGAAATTCAATAATATTTTATAATTAATAGACAGTAAAATCTGTGTTCTAATAAATGATAAAATTGATGAAAACATTTATTGGGTTAATTTATGAATAAAAACCAAGCTAGAGTGTCACGTTGTCATTAATTATTAAAGCTTTCACCACAAAATAAGTTTTAACATTCAGTCCTGTTGTAGCCTGTCAGAGAAAAGAAAATGTTCCTCTAACTTTGAATTTTCTGTAACTCACTACTGTCCTTTAGCAATTGGCACCACTCCCCCCAGGAGTGCACCAGTTGCCAGATATCGTGCCAGCATTGTGGCTCTTTAAAACTTTAACGTAACAGTCACCTGCTGTTTGTCCAAACAACAAAAAGCCATTACTTAAAAGAAATGCTAATTGATATTTTTCTCCTTTGGGGCAGTGAACAAGCTGACATGTTAGGACCTTAAAAACCTGTTATTAGCAAACAACTGCACATCCAGCAGACATGAAGCATTAGCATCCATTTAAACTCATCTTTCTGAGGCCAATATTCCCTGGTTTCCACCAGCTCCTGCGGGAACTATTTGGGTCCTTAGCTGCTAAATGTTTCTCTGTGTTCACCAGATGGTTGCTATCGTTTTCTGTCTGTTGCTGGACACTGTCGGTTTCTGGACACGTAGCAGACAGTACACAGTATTTTATTTTATTAGAGCTTTTGAAACTAAAGTGATAGGAGCTGATAAAGATAAGGGCAGTAAAGTTTTGAGTCTTCATACCAAAACAATGAGCTGAAAGATGCTAAAATGCTCCGAAGAGTTAAGAGGAACTACACAATCGGGTGATAATTCTCCGTGAGTGCTTTCACATTACACACAGTCATATGATCTGTTGTTACTATAAAAAAAAATTGCAAATGCAGCTTTAACAAATAGATAAAAACAAATTTTACATGATCTATGTATGTGTGTGTGAGTGTTGTGATATTCTATCGACAACAAAATCCTCAGTGGACAACACATGGAGGTCACTGACACACCTTTAATCTCTGCGGGAGTTAGATGCGAGAGCTGCTGGCACCTTGAGTCCAGGACCTCTGTGACATCTGCCCTCTGGAGCAGTTAGCCCTACATTGATTTCTACTTCCTCCTGGCCTCAGCTAAGTGCCAGCTACAATAAACACAATTTCCCTGGTTTGATAGTGTGAGTGGTCCACTGGGAAGCTTGAGGAAGAGACAGGAAAGGAACAACTCTTGCAAAGCAAATATGCAGGATATTCCAAATGAAAATCGAGAAATATACGAGCACTGATGCGGATTGTGGGTGTGATAAGCAAAGGGAAAACTTGAATTTGTCTTTATACTAACTTTGCATACAGTGGATGAGAATTTTGTGATGTAAAGCCCGAGTGGAGCTACAAAAGTCCAAATGTGGCAGGGTTGTTTTTGAGCGCTGAGCAGGGCAGCAAAGGCAGACTTGAGAGAGGTGCTCTCACAGAGACGCATAGCCTTGAAACACAGAAACTAATCCATGATATTGATCAGTGTGTTTCATATCGGCCCCTGTAATCCATCAAGCTAACAGTGTGGGATAGGCCTAATTTATATCATCTGAAAGGTGTAATCAAAGATGAATGAACCCCAGCGTGATAGAAATGTGCACTGGGTCATAATTTCTACCACTGTCAGTAATGGAAGGAGGGGATAAACACAACAGTCGCTGCGGTAGAAATAAACACAAGGTTTGTAGATACCCAGTCTGCGTGCATGTGTGGCAGAGTTTTTCTAACAAAACATGCCTCGAATACAAACTTTTTTGTGTCAGATTTGTGGTATATGACACAAAATATAAGCATAAAAAGTGAATAACAACATGAAAGTTGATCAAAAGCAAAAAAGGTGATATGCAACCTCTACTTGTGGATCTTTTCCACTTGTTTTTCAGATGCATACATCTATAAAATCCATTTTAAACTGAAAATAGCAGATTGATTTGAGCCATCCTATAAAATGTATTAAATATCAACATACAATAACACTATTAGATAAATAAGTATCTAGTGGCTCTTTATCTACAGTCATCCGTTTATGAATTAGTTATTAGTTTTGACATTATCTGAAACTTTGACAACAGCTTTATCCATTGTACAATAGGAAGGCTCATGTACATGTGGCAACACGGGCCGACCCAGAGGGTAAAAGATGGCAGTGAAGGAGCCTCAGGAGTAGCTGTGGAGAGGGAGAGAGAGTAGCTGTAAATGTATGTGTAAATATATATAAATGTTTCCTTTTAAAAAGCCACTTAAGAACTCCAACCCTTTAAATAAGGCCAGGAATAATCTGTTTCCTTCGTTGCGGTAGATCCAGCAGGGATTTGCAGAAACATTCGGCAGTGACACAGATCTACATAATCATTTTAAGTTTCTACCCGCTCCTTCCAATGATTCTCCTGCTGTCACTTTAGATACCGCTAAAACTGATTTGGGCTCCCTAATCTCCCAGTATTTCTCAGACTTTAAAAATCTTTAATATTATAAGGAGATTATTTCATTTATAATTGATTGAGTGCATTTGCCGGAGTGCCACTTCAAAGTTGCTGAATTAAAGATGCATTTAAGAAGCCTGGTGCCGGGCGCTGTGAGTCGCGGGGTGGGGTGGGAGGTTGTGTTGGGGGAGAGGATGGCAGAGGGTGTTTGGAAATGGTGGTGGGGGGAGGCTTGTGTCTTCTCGGCGGAGCGAGAGGAGCTATAGCTGGGGTTGATCCATGGAGATTTCTTAAAATGGGCTCTTGCAAAGTGGCTTGCTCGGAGAAGGCATCGGAGGACACTAGCCAACGGTGGCGGACCAGCAGCGGTGGGAATGTGATGGTGTTGGTAAGACTCAAGGTGGCTCTCATTACATTTACTTCCTCTGAGATACTAAGTCAAGTCCTGTCCATCCTCAGAGTTCCTCTAAGATCACATCAAGAGGATGATTCCCAGGTGAAGTCCGCTCTACCTGTAAGAGACTTTACCCAAAAAGTGTAAGTTTTTCAAAAGCATTTTTCCTTAAGCTCTATCTTTGGATTCCCAGCACACAGGACCCTAAAATCTTCAGGCCAGGGCTGAAATATAAAGCCCCCCCACCCCCGCCCCATTCCTCATCTGCCCCTTTTCTAAACTGAGCTCCTAACGCCACCCAGGATCCAGGCTCTCACCTCCTGATTGGCTTACCAATACCTGCAGCTCCTCCCGTCGGACCACTTTGAGGGTCTTCATTAACGAGAGAGTGAGATGGAGCGAGTCTTTAAAGAAAATCCCCCCCAGCCCGAAAGAACAGGAAAAAGATATGGCCTATTGGAGAGCTCAGGCCTATTGGAGTGCTTAGTTCTGACTAAATGAATCTTGACAGTGAGGAGGATGCTCTCCTCCTGCCCAGTATTGTACCAGCCGACTATATGCCCCCCCACATCTCACTGCCTTAGATGCTCCGACTCCCCCTCCCCCCTTTCTCAACCACCACCACCACCACTACGCTATGGCCCAACCAGATCATAATCCTCTTAACGCTCTGCCTTATTAACCACTCATCTAAATGACATGAAAGCAACCGGCTGGAGAGAAGGGAGGAAAAAAAAGTAAATTATTTCCCCTGGAATAAAGTCCTGGCCCTTTCACCATACAGTACTTTGTATTTCACATTTGATTATGTGACAAGTGTATCTAAGTCTGCTCGGGGCTCAAGAGAAATGTATTTCAGAGCCCATCAGGCACAGAAAATTTAAAGAGGGTCCAACGTGCCCTCTGTGGTTGTACACACACACACACACACACACACACACACACACACACACAGCTAAATTGAATTCCAATTAAGACGATTCCTCAGATGATGAATAAATGGATGATCCATTTGGCTCACTTTTTCAATTGAAGAAACTGTGAATTACTGATCCCTCTTACCCCCCCCCCCCCCCCCCCGAGGAATCCACTCATTAGGGTCCGTTTTTGAATTAAGAACTCCATTTCTCCACCCATTTGCCCTCATGCCCTTCATCACCACCCTGCCAGTGCAACCTGGTGAACCTTTGTAATACCCGATACCACCACCTGTAAATTAATTCCTGGTTCAACCATTTGACCCAGTTTTTGCTCCAGAGGTAATATAGGTTTGTCCCTCTGTGCATTCGCAGGCTGAGGTTTACACAGGACTAACAGAGGGAACGACAAGGCACTGGTTACACACACACACACACACACACGTATACTCTGTTGTTAGATATCTGGCCAAGTGTTCAACGAATGTGAGGGAGTAATGTCAAGCCGACTTGATTCCTGTAATGCACTTTTTACTGGCCTCCTGAAAAAAAAATCTGAGAGACTTCACCTCATTCAAAACTCTGCAGCTCGACTATTAACCAGAACAAAGAAGAGAGATATCAGTCCAGCTTTAGCTGCTCTGCACTGGCTTCCTGTTACATTTAGAATTGATTTTAAGGTCCTCTTCCTTATGTAAAAAAACCTTAATGGGTGGGAACCAAGCTACATTGCTAACTCCCTTGTTAACTACATACAGTACCTCCAAGAACACTGAGATCATTTACTGCTTATTTCACTTATTTTATCGATGTTATTATTTTATTATTATTCGTTCTCATTTTTTATTAAAAACTTTTCATTCTGCAATGTTTTTAACATGTTTTTATCTTCTTTTATCTTCTGTCATTTTCACGTAATGCACTTGATGCATGTCATTTCTTTGTTGTAAAGCATTTTGTGCCATGTTTCTTGTATGAAAGGTGCTATACAAATAAAGTTTATTGTTATTATTATTATTATATTGTTTGAGGTTCATTACACTACTTTGCCCTTAAGGATTATTACAGTCAGTATATCTAAGAGTTTAGCCATCTTCGGTCAAATGTTGAGGCAGGCCTTAGAAAACACGTATTTCTCTGCACATTTACAACATCAATAAGGGCAGCAATTAATTCTGTTATACGTGTATTTATTCGGTCTGAACAAAGTGCAAGTTTTTTACAGCTGCTCGAAACAATATTCTTGATAAATTTTAAGAATAAGAATGAATAGATTTTGCAATACAAAATCAAAGCAAAATTTTACAAAATCGCTTCTCATGTTACAAGAAGCCTGCATGTATCATCTTTACAGTCCAACAGCTGTTCAGGTTTAAAATTCCTCATATACTTCCTGTCTCTCTTAAGCCAGTGTGTGGACTGTATTATCATGGCTGTGACAGAATCTCACACTATGACCACAAATGACTCTGCCGGGTCCAATTCTGGATCATACTGCTGTTCTCAAGTCCGTGCTCAGCCAGACTCAGCATTATCACATGACAGTGATCAATAAGTGATCGTTTTGACTGCTACAAACGAGACTTTATCTTTATATTCCAGGTTAAAGATGTGTTATGATCTGAACTCCCTGAAAAACCTCATATCTTTCTTCATTTCCAGGTTCCACTTTTTCAAAATGAGAGTTTGATATGTAAAAGTGCAGAAAACTATTTTTTTCACTTGGACCACAGTAAAAATCTGACAGAATAAACACATTTTTAAATAAAGATTGTAGATCAAACAGAAAACTGGTTTAACAGGCTGTTCTCCTCAGATTTTCTCTCTATTCTCCATTGGTATCACTTGGACAGTTTTCAACATGAAATACAGCACTGGTCTGTGTTTGGACCTGCTGAGATAAGATGGAGCTAAAATTTGCCTTTCCTTTCACTCTCCCAACAGAACACCGTACTCCTGTTAAGTTGACTAAAGACACCATGTCCAGGGCTTTGTAAGGTCTGTTTGGTTTCCCCACATCTTGTTTTCTTGTTGCTCCTCAGCACTCTAAGTCCTTTTCAGGGAGTTTATGAGGGCCCGCCTTGTGGGGAGAAAGCCTTGGCTATGTTTGCTTTGGGAATAGTCTCCTGACAGGGTGCTAAAGGAGCATGTCAGAGCACGGGTCCCAAAGTGTTTGGGTAAAGAGAGCCGCTACCTCTTGCCACTGAGGAATCCGCCCTTCTTCGGTAATCTGTCACACCTTCTTCCAAATAAAAAGGCTCAGAGATTTTCACACAAGTCTGTCAGGGTTAATATTTACCCCTGCCCTTTGGTCAAGAGGGGGAGAGAGGCAGGCAGAGGGAGAGAGAAAGTGAGAGAGAGGGTTTGGGTTTTATAAAGCAGGGAGCCATCAGTGTGTCCTTACAGCCTGACCTGACAAGGTGATAAAATACTGACAGACAACACATTTTATCAGGCTTTTTTGTCCTTAGTTGATGCTTACAACCACTTAGAAAAGTCTGACAGGCCAGTAGTTAACATGAGCTGGCTGTGTTGACAGGAAGTATTTTAGAGAAATAAGTTATAAGACTTTAAAGCAAGAGTTTGACATTTTGGGAAATATGTTCTCAACTTGCTAACCGTGCTACGAGTTAGATAAGAGGAATGATACCAATTTCATGTCGGCATGTTAATAAGACTGGAGCAAAGTGAGAGAGAGAGAGTTAGCTGAGCTTAGCATAAAGACTGGAAGCAAGGGGTCACAGCTGGCCAGCTTCTGCCCAAAGGTAACAAAATCTGCATATCAGCACCACTAAAGCTCACTAGTTAACATGTTATATCTCATTTGTTTCATCCTTACTAAAACCAAAGTGTTAAAATTGATACATTGCGTTTTTACAGGGGGTTATGTACCAGACTATTTCCTGGCCAGGAGCATTTACTTCATTGACTCTGTACTGGTTTCCTGGCAGCTGCATGGTGACAACAAGACTCAAGGAAGTCACTGTTCCCCCCCAAAATATACTCAATCATGAAACCACAATTTGACATTTTTACACTCTGATTTGAAGCAAACCAAACCAGATATATCATGTAAATTAGTGAGCTTAAGAGCTGCTGGTAGGCAGATTTTGTTACCTTTGGACAGAGCTGGCTGTTTCACTGTTTTCAATCTTGTGCTGAGTGTACAGTTATTATATTTAATAATAAAATACAGAATGAGAGTAAAAGCAAATAAACATACGTTTGAAAATATTAAACTATTCCTTTAAAAGGTTCCAGTAAGTGTCCTGTTGTTAAGTGCCATTACTCTTTAAGTGAACAGAGGGTTGTTTTTTTTTGTTTTTTCATAAAGATCAGCATTTTGTGTGTCCTGTCTGTCACAGCCTATCATACACGTGTGGCAGTGGGTGAAATGGGGGAGGCGCTGCAGGAGAATAGTGAAGGAAAGAGCAAGTGGGGCGGAGGGAAGGAGGTGGGGTGGTGGGGGGGATTTAGCGTGGCCTGTCGGAGGGCTAATTCCTGTGCTGGCGTTGGAGCTCCTCAGCTCCACCATGGCTCAGATATTCAGATTTGGGCTGGGCTGCCATGTGGGCTCGGAGATACTCTGCAGCCGGCTCCTCCCCCGCTCTATTCAGGGCCTGCGAGGAGCCTTGGGATGGCGTTAAAAAAGGAGATTAAGTTTCCTCCAGAGAGCAAAGCTCCTTAAGGGGGTATCTGTGTGCCTCTCAGCCGCCTGGTCAGTGAGGGATGCATGAGGGGGGCCTCGCCATGAACTCCACTGAGACAGTGGAGGGTGGAAGGGTGGGGTGACACATAAGAGGTGGGGGTGAAGAACGCGGGGAGGCTGACCTGACTCCCACCCCATGACTGGTCCCACCCCGACCATGGTTACCAGCTCAAATGTCAAATATCAAATCAAATTCAGAGCTTTGGGTGCTAGCAGCAGGAATCCCCTGATAAATAATGGAAATGGATGGTATCAACTTAGAGGATTTTGCTTTTATTTGTGTGAATTATACTATCACATAATGTCATTTGAGAGTATGTCTCAGCGGGACTGTGAACATGACCATGCATATGTGCTTTTGAGTGTGTGACGAAGATACAGTGTGTCTGTATACAAGGCAAGTTTCATACTCAGAATTTAAAATTGGAGTCCAAATGTAGCAGATGGCTGTTAATAACATGGAGGCTGAGCAAAGTCTTTCTCTGTGATCTTCTCAGTCGTCTGTGTAAACACACAAACACAGACCAAGCTAAATGTAAAGAGACATATACTGTCTTTACAGTGTCAATCAGTGGTTTGTTTTAGGACAAAAAGCACTTATATATGCATTTATTACACTTCTGAAATTAGATCATTAAGTAGCCATTCAAAAGGCAGATTTATAAGTATTGCATATTCTGACCGATGAAGTGAATGAAGTTGAAATCTACCCTTCAAAGCCTTTGATGCTTTCTTTTGAATCAGAAATGGCTGGAGCGCAAAAGCACAGAGGGAAAAACCCTTACACATTCCTTTAGTTGATTAGCAATACTGATGACGGGGTTGAATGAAAGGGGGGGAAAAAAAAATCTAATGACTTCTTCAGCTTTGTAGCAGCGCCGAAAAAGCCTTATCTGCTCTATTCAGCAGCAGTCTTTTCTGGGAAGCGAGGATCACTGTGCTGTGGGACTGTCAGGTCCTGCCAATAGCCGTAATGGGCCCTAATTCCACATTAATGCAGTCTAAATGAAGTGTCACAGGAAGATTGATCTGCTGAGGGCGTTGCCTTGATGAAGGTTGTTCTACTGAGTGGGCGCCTCAGTGGACACCTGGTTACCCCGCGCAACGCCCCAGGGGCCTCATCTGAAGCCTGCAGAGCAACCTGTCAGACTCTGCATGCACATGTGTGTGAGCACACAATCACAAAGTCTTAATGATATTTAAAAATCTGTAACAGAGGCAAAATGAGAGAGTAATTTTCCTTGATTCCTGTGAATAAATGCCAGCAGGTGGAGGAATGAAGCCTTCCTGTCTCTAATGTTTTGAAGATTGTCTAATATTTGCTAGGCTCCTTTTGATGAAGGTACATTTTTCGTCATGTTCTGTTGTCTTGACAGGTGCACAGGCCGGATATTGCTGCCAGTGGGAGACTTTGCAGGGAGCTTAAATACAACCAGTCCTCCTACTGTACATATCTAAAACCCCATTTTACTCCTTTCCATTAGTAATTCTTGTCCACAGAAATGGATTTTTACTCACTGTCAAGTTTAAACTGCTACTTTTTCCTGTACGTAGAGTATTAGGCTAATCGCGCAGTAAATATATAATTATATATAGCAGGAAAGATCAGCTTTACAGTGGAGGTGCAAGCCAAGTGAAATTATTAAGAACGCTTCTAATATATCATTATATTTCTATATTGTAAACATACTATAGTTCATGTCATGATGATGTGTGTGTGTGTATATATATATATATATATATATATAATAAAATAAAAAACTTCATGTAAATACTTGTTTTTGTTGACATACTTGTTTCATATTTAAAAAGTTTATAATTAACATATAAACTGTTATATTAAACAGTATAGATGTAACTATTTTCTCAAATAGTCAACAGTTTAAGCATTATATCAACATTTATTTTACTTATAACTAACTTATATTGTTATATTATAACATCTCTGCTCTTTCCTCTGTTGCTCTAATTGAAATGGATTTTTTTCAAACTGGAGAGATCTTTAAAACCAACTGATTTGTGGTTTAGAGTTAATGAATAAAATTGATTTGATAAAGTCCAGTAGCGCAAGAGTGCAAAAAAAATCTTTTAGAGAATTTATATTTTGTCATATGTATGGGAGATTCAAATTTCCTCTTCACTCTAATGATTTAAACTGCAACTCTAAATAAGACCTATATGCCCTTCAAGGTCCCATTTGATGTTTAAATCACATTCATGCAGTGGTTACAGTGAGCCATGAGGCTTACAGCACTGGACACACTTCCTTCACATCAAACACTCCTCCACAGTTAATTGGAACTCCATAAATGATATTTCATGTAGTTATGGCTACTGAGGGGCGTTGCAACGAGTGTATCCGCTGGTGAGTGAGTGTGTATATGAAAGTGTGTGACTTCACGTGAGCAAATGCATGCATACTTTATGTGTGTTCAACATTGGAAGCAGCAGGCCTCTGGATGTGCTTCCCAGGTGACCCAGAGGACTGCAGCAAGTGTGTCAGTGTCAGTTTGATTAACTCTAATACCGGGGCTTTTGGCACATGTGGTCAGGTTAATGAAACTCAGTGAGAAGGCACTTTTTTCTGCTTCCCTCCCCACCAGGAAGCTGCAGGTGATGGGATGAGGTTCAGCACCTCGCTCCCTCGCTCCCTCAGCGCCCCCCCCCCCCCTCCACCAACGGGACAGTCTGATACCCTCTTTAGACTCCGAGGCCGTTGAGATGTACTACTCCTCTGTCTCCTCATACCTCCCTTTCTATCATGCCCTGCTCATTTTTACCCACTTAATTTATATTCCACTGATGAGATATTCAGTTAGCGCTTTAATGACGCCTTTCCACTAAACAAACCGCCCCTGGAGACAGAATGCGTTAAAAACTGAGAACTTTTTCTGTCACAGATGTATCTCTCAGGGGGTTGAACACTAGTGACTTTCAGCCATAGAAATCCCACCAATAAAAAGCTTTCTTTAAACACACAAAATTCAGTTAAGGTTTTTCCAAGGATTGCCAAGGTTATCATGACACCAGCTCCCCAAACCCTCAAAGTGTTTCTCCTTGCTCTCTCATTCTTCGCTGACACAGAAGTAGGGCACACCGTAGAATGAGCAACACAATCGGGAGGCATCCTGTCGCTTTAAGAGGGGGACCCATCTAATCTCTCCCTATCCACTCAGGCCCTGGATTTATAAATTTCCTGCAATCTCGATTCTCAAAGCTGTCTCGATTTTGAGAGTGTGTATGTGTCTTCTTGTGAGAGAGGAAGTGTAGGACTGGCAAGAGGTACTATTGGGGGGGGTTGTGGTTTGTTTGTGCTGTCCTTTAGAAAAAGAGCTTACGGGTTCAGCAGAAGAAACGCGGGGAGCTAATGTGAAGATTTAGGACTTTCTCCGAGGCTTGGCCTCGTCTAAGCTCTGTTTGCTTGAGCCGTTTGTGGGGTCCTGCTCACACTAAACCCAGATTAATATTCCCCCCATATCCAACCAGCCCAGACACCGGCTCCCGGCCTCGCTGTCCTCCCCCCACCCCCCTTTCTCCCTGCCTTTTCTGGCCGTGATCGTCTCCCTTCTCTAATCCAAGTCCGCTGCCTCTCATCTTGCTCTTTATCTCGTCTAAGTAAGCACCTTTCTCATGGCTTCTTTCCATGAGGGGGAAGCAGCGGGAGGAGCGTAAATATGTTTTGCCCCATCCCTCCTCATTGCTCACTGACCTCTGTGAGGTGTTATTATCAGAGTGACTGCAAAGCCCTGAGATTGCTTTTAGCCAGGTTCACCAGGGGAGAGCAAGGCTGGCTTAAATGGCTCTGTATTGGTTTACATGCCACCCAATGAACACATTAAGAGGGGTCACTTATTGTATTAGACAAATATTTCAACCATAACGATTAACAAAAAAAATACACATCCTATTTGAATTATGTCTATTTCCTTATTCTACTGTATTTTACTCAAATACTACATGCATTTTATCATCAAGAAAATAAAAATGATTTTCAACAATATAACAGGAACACCTAACAATGAATAATATGACCCAATACAACAAGACTTCAGCCTGAAAAGAACCAACACAATAAGTCACTGTAAACCTCACACAGGTACAGTAGGATTGACTGCAGGGCTGTAAATAGTCAATAGTCATTTGTATACGCGTTTTGAATTGATTTTTAAAGATACGTCTGTGCTTGAAAGTAATTCTCTCTTTTTACTGATTAACAGCAGAAATGCAGCCACAACTGCTTCCTGCTGCACTTTGCTACTGCTGGTTTCCCAGACTCTGCAGACTCTCTCACAAGACTGTCACCACAAAGCCTCTACTTCTTCTCTCTTCACTCTTTTTTTTTTTTGTTGTTTTTCCTTCTTTTCTTGTTCCTTTTCTCCCGTCTGGATCAAGACTGAGAGAAGAATAACAACCACTTTTTGAGCCGAGAGAAAAGGGGATGAATTTGGCGTGCTAAACAGACAGGCTAAACCCATTACCTAAGTGTTCTTTATCTTCCCATATGCTTTTGTTGTTTAATCAGCTTTGTATCTCTCCAAATCCTGGATTGAGATAACAAACAAATGGATGAGCTCAACGTGCAGAGTAAAAAAGCCTTTTTGCTGGCACCTCAGAAACCAGAGACTATCCTGATGCTGCACAGTGGTCAGAGCAGAAAATACAACTGGGTCAGAGTCTTTGATTTTTGGACCGGGCCATCCTCCAGTTCTCCTTAAAAGTACCTCCTATACCCCTTTCCTGATATAAGGGGATGGGCCTGGGTGAGAGAGGAAGGGTTGGGGGGCGGGTGGGTAAAGCTGGAGCTCACAGATTTGCAATCTTCAGCCACGATTTCTCTCTGCTTCCTCTACACAAGAAAAGGAGGATTCTAGATTATCTCTGGCATTCAAAGCCAGGGAGGGTTGAGACTTTCTGAATACAGGAGGGACTTTACTGCCAACGTGGTTGTACAATAGAAACAGTCGTTATCAGATTTACTTTTGGGTTTCTAAGAATATGGTTTGCATATATGACTTGACCACCAGGACCTAAAGGAACAGTACACATGAACCTAAGCCAGTTTTATAAGTGTGTGTTTCTCTGCTGTTAATCTAAAGTCTGGAAGTGTGCGTGATTGATTTTGTTGTTTTAAGGTTGAGTGCCTTTGCTTATATCGCTGTACACATGGTCGACTCTTATAAGTCACTCTTACAACTCCAATAAGTCCTTTTGTGGTGAGGTTTGCCAAGTCTGTCAAGATATATCTCACTTTTGCGATGTATTATGACACATCAAGCAGGTTTTAAACCCTCAGTCATCACTGTCACTCTTTCAGTCGTCAGATAAAGATCAATACAAAAAGTCTTCCTGTTATTTTAAAGGAGCAGTTCAACATTTTTGCTAAGCAAAGGGGGAACAAGAAGAAAGATGTGTGTGACTGCACATGAAAAACAGTCCTGCTCATAACCCCCCGGTTCACCACTGTGGATAATATGTTAATTAGTGAGCTTTAGAGATGCTGGAAAGCAGAGTTTGTTACTGTTAGACAAACCGGGGAGGTCAGCTGTTTCCCTGTTTCAGGCACTGCTGCTGACCCCAGCTCTCCTCTTGTCAATATATAAGCAAATAACTAAACACATTTCCAAAAATGTCTGTTTGGATAAAGAGGAGAAATTGACTCTGGAAGAAAATTATGTTTATAATTATGTAATTAAAGAGACTTTTCCACTGACTTCTAGGATCTTTTACCATCTTTGACGATCTGTCTTTAGTGTTGCTGTGCTGGAATCACACTTCTGGTGTTAGATATTCAAGGGTGGACACTAACAAAGTACATTTATTTGAGTACTGTACTTAACTATATATTTTGAGTACCTGTAATTTCATTGAGTATTATTATTTTTGAGAAACTTATGACTTTAACGCCACTACACAACTAATATTAGTATTTTAGTACAAATAGAGTATTTTTGACTCCACTACATTTCTTTGAAGTACTTGTTACTTTGAAGCAGAGCCTTTCGTCAGTGGAATGAATTTTCTTTTATTTTAAAAATGTGACAGATCATGCATTGTGTTCGTCACAGGAGAAAAACCAGTCACAGTCATCTCCTACACTGTCAGTCATGTTGTGTTTGCTGCATTTTTGAACGGCTCAATTTGAACTTGGCTTGAAATAAAGAAAGATTCCTTTTGTTGTAAATGTTTGCCGTGTTTACCATAATCAAGCTTCATCCCTGCTTAAAAAGAGTTTTTTATTCTAGTCAGGAATTCAGTGGGTTGTTTCATAGTCATTAGGTTCTGTAAATGTCGAACAATGCGACAGTGAGTTGACGTTAAAAAGCAAGTATTTCACTCCTTTAACTCAAGTAAAAATTTGACTGAACAACTTTCACTTAATATAATATTAAAGTAATATTTGACCAGGAGTATCTCTATTTTGACTCAAGTAATGGAGGTGTGTACTTTGTCTACCTCTGTAGATATTACAAGACATCTAAAATTACTTTTGTTGAATTCTATTTTTTTTTCTATTACCACTGTTTCTAATTTACCCACATAACTTTTATAACTAACCCAAGATGCTGCAGCATGTTCACACAAAGTTGTGCAAATGTGTTTGACTGTCATCTTCATTCAACTTATGCCATCATCCTAAAGAATCAACATGCTGTTGAATTCAATTCAGTCGCCATCATCACCTGTTTGAAGGCTCAGAAGTTCCTCTGAGTGACACCTTGACTCATTTTTGGAAAGAAACAAAAACCGAACAGGCAGAGAAACAATTCTGCTCAGACCAGAGAAAGTGATGATAAGAGTGGGTGCAGGCGACCTCAATGTGCATCTCACAGTTGAATTCCCCCAGGGTAGAGGGGCTCATCGCCCCGTCTTGTTCCTCCCATCAGCTACAACACACACACACACACACCCCTGCAATACACACACTGACACACACACACAGAGTCTGGGAATGCTGGGGAAAATAGCCCTCATTTATTATTGCCACACTCCCTCGTCTCGTCCCCTCGGTTCAGCGGGTGCGCCGCCAAAGCACGTCTTCCACCGGCAATGTCACACAATTACCTCTTAACTGCTCAAACAAATAGAGCGACCCAGAGAGTGACATCAAATCAAAACTGTCACAGGTGATTGAGTCTAGTCATCAAGGCAGCCCGCCCGCTACCTGTCAGGAGAGTGAGGGAATGAAAGGAAGAGGGAGCGAAGAGGGAGAATGTGATAGCTGCTTTATAATAGACCCCTAATAATGTATAAACACCCCCTCTCTCTTCTTTTGCTCCACTCATATTAAAGTTGGCCACAGAGTGCACGATGCCCTCCTTTTCAGCCGCTCCACTCCCTCTCGGGACTCAGGGACGGAGAGAAATGGCGGTGAATGGAGTAATGATAGGGAAAATGATAGAGGGCAGATTGAAATTTCCATCCTCTCTGAACCATGCCGGCTCTGCTCCTGAAAAGACATTGGCTGCTAATGGGGTGAGATCACACGCATGAGAGTTTGAGGCCTGAGTGATGTTAGCTCTTGATACTCCAGATTGAAAAAAAAAAAACATTTTGAACAGGAAAACTCCCTTGAGGTTTGCCCATAGAGTGATAGTCCCCAGACCCCAGATTCATCCAAACAGTTCACTCTGCACAGGAAATCACAGGTGGATCCACACAACTAATGGTTCTTGTGCGGCTGCAACACAGAGGACGCAGACAGGCTGATGATGCATCAGAGAGAGGAAAAAAAAAAGAGCATGAGCAAAAGGTTGAGCAAGAGCAAACCAAGGGGACATTAGGGACAAGATGATGTTGTCAGTGTCTGATGTAAATTGGAGAATGACACAGTCAACAGACACGGCTGGCTGCTCGCTGCGGCAACACGCGGGGGCCGTGACACTGACAAATGGAATATTTCAAAGGACTTAATCAGAGGAGATGGGGTTTGGTCTGCAGGTGACATGAGTCCCGCTCCGGCGCTCACAAAAAGAAAACTGATTGCCTGCCTTGAAACCCCTACCATCTCTCTATTTCTCCGTGCGACTGTCTTTCTGCTTCCTATCTGACTCTGATTTCCTGTCCTCTCAGATTCAATCAGAGATGGCCTGTAAGAGCGGTGCCAGTAAAGTTTTGCAGAATTACAATATACAGTAGTTCTGTAGACTGTGAGTGGCTACAAGTTAAGGAAATCGAAATTAACAACACCAGGAGTCTATAGTTGTGCTAATGGCTAAAGGTTGTGCTAAACAGTGCTTTTAATTAAATGTTAATTTCTGCATGCTAACATGCTTACAATGTTGCTAACATGCTGCTTTTTAACACCTATACCGTGTTCATCTTAGTCTAGATTGTTAGCATGCTAACTGGCTAATGTTAGCATACTAATATTTATCAGTTAGCAGTAAACACAAAGTAAAGCTGAGGCTGATGGGAATGTGGTTAGTTTTCAGGAATCTGGTCATTAGCCAGAGTATTGGACATATGAAAATTTTGATCTGGTGATGGATAATATCAGGGGAGGTTATTCTAACTCATCCCAAGGGGTCATGCGTATCGGTAGCCATACAAAATTTCATGTCAATCCATCCAGAAGTTGTTGAGGTATTTCCTCAAAAATGAAAAAGTGATACTAGAGGAAACATCGGGAGGTCAACAAAGTCATAGGATTAATCATCTGGGAGTACAAATATCTGTACCTAATATCATGACAATCCATCTAATAGTTACATTTTTAAAAACCAAAAATGTCAACCTCATTATGGTGCTAGAAGAAAAGACAGGGGATCATCAAAGTCAGTAGGTTTTAATCCTCTGGGGACCATGAATGTCTGCACAGAATTTCATGGCGATCCATGATCGAGACATATCAATCTGAACATAGACGTCCAATAAAACTAAACTAAACTAAAAACTGACTATGCAGACATATCAAAATGTCAACAATGTTGTATACTCATATCTACTTTGTGAGTACAATGCTAACATAGGAACGAAGCTTGCACAATAAAAGTGTGTCCCTGTGCTTTGCTCTTCTAAGTTGACCACATAGAGGCAGATCAACAGTGATAGATCTCCCTGCTTATACCCCGGGGAGAGGTGGAGGCACCCTGGCAAATGCAGTGGGAAGGACAGCAAGAGGAGGGAAATAACATTCGCAACAATGTGTGAGAGGATGGAGAGAACAGATATAGAAAGAAAAGTTAAGTTTATTCAACTTTCTTGCAGGCTACTCCATTGCCCTAGTAAGAAGAGAGCAGAGTTAGTCCTAAGGATTTTAGAGTTCTTGAACAATGTGCCAAGCAAGACTTTGTGCTGATAATTAGCCCTGTTCAAAACTGCCACCCACAAAGTATCAACAGAAACCTCAAAAAACAGAAATCCATCTCCTAACTCCTTTGTTTCCAGGACCGGGCATGGCAGTGCCACCAGAAGCTGCATGCAACTATGCGACTAGTGATTTGGTGCCTCAAGTCCAGTAGCCCCACGCCGGGTATGAATCATGGCAAGGGGCCGCTGCCCTGTCACAGCGGCTACAGATCAATGATAATTACCACCTTGACATGAGTACGCTTATTACTGAACAGGATCAGGGACAGGGGCCCGAGCTGTGGTGGCCGTAGGGCCCGATCGATAGTCCAGGAATAATGGCTCTCTGGGGCCCTAGATTGGACTTTGCCACTAAACAAGCCATTACAGCTGCACGCATGACAGCTTAGGTCTAGATATGCGCCCTAACTCTCCTTCTCCTGGAGGCTTCTCTCTTCGAGTCCGCCTCACTATGGCTCCCACATGCCTCAGTACTCAATCTTGTCATGGACTGTTATGGGCAGGCGAGACACATGCCTCTGGCTTTGAGACGTGTTAACCAGAAGTGAGTGATTAGGGGAAGCATGCTGCTACAACACAATGTGCTCCTGTGCAACACGCCGGAGAAAGGGGCCTTGCAATGTGACCTGATGATTGCCACTGAGTATAGAGATCAAACACAGCTGCAGCGGCGTGTGTACACATGAACATACCCACACACATACACACACACAAACAAAATGCACACAAAAGCAAGCACATCATTGCGTATAAGCGATGCTGATCCGTCTATGGCAGGCCTCATCTTCTTTTCTCTTTGATTTTTACCATTTCCCTCCTCCAGATCCCTTGTTTTTTTCCCCTCTCCTTTTTTAATCCGGTCATACCTGTAATCGGGCTCTGCGACAGGAAACTTCAGAGAATCAATTAGTCCTCGCCTCATCCGGGAGCCAAGACGATTCCTCTCGACTTGAGCCGCAAACTCCTTCTATCAGGAGTCATTCTGCCTTCCTAACACCCAGACTCCTCTCTCCTGAGCCCGGATAGGTTTGACTCTAAGCCTCTAAAACGTTGACAACCCAAAGCGCCTTTCTCTCGGCAAGCCCTAACCGCCAGCCTCACCCCGGCCCCTTCTCCTCTTTCTACCCGATGTTGCTGCTAAATAAAGACGGATTTGTTTTTTCCCCACATCACAGAACTGTAATGATGCTGCGTTATGGCATTTCATCCACAATTAAATAAACAGTCCCTTTTAAGAGAATTCAAACTACATCTTATGCTAAAACTTGATAAGTGTGGATACGAGAAGGGAAGCTGGTGACTCCCGGCCTCCCTTTGTCCTGGGGAAGTTAGCCAGTGAAGAAAGCAGCATTGTGGACGCTGTTGTTTTTAAATGCCGCCACATGGCACAAAGGGAAATGCAAACCTGGGACTCCTCTGCTGGCTACAGCAGGCCCTCAAGTGGAATCTGGAACAAACAGAACATTGAGGGGTCAGATTTAATCCCCCCGCCCCTGCCTTTTGTATTCAGATTAAAGACTAAGGAGGATTTGCAGGAGCCTGGAGTCTCTTGTTAAAAGACTGTGTTCTCCACTTAACCTGCAATTTACCTGTCACTTAAGCCCGCTGCAGCGATCATCCACACCTCTGGTAATGAAAGGGGCTGTTATTTTTCAGGTTTTTTTCACAGCTCTGAAGAAAGGCTTTATGTTCACTTGAGCCAATGAAAGTGGTATAATGAATTCCCTGACAGATGCTGATTAAAGCAGTGGCGGTTTGTGAAAGATACTTAACACTTTCGACATGAACAGAAATGGGATTGCCACTAGTACACACACGCAGACACACACACACACAGACACACACACACACACACACACTATGTCTAATAAACCAGAAATCACTTCTTGACCAGTCGGACTGTTCTGATGAGGTTGAATTGGGTGTGTACTCTCCAGAGGGCTGTGAAAGAGATGCCTGCAGGACACGGAGCCAAAACACATTGTAAGGCTTCCTGACTTGATTTGTATTGGCAACCCTCCTCATCTGCTCTACTGAAAAATCCTGCCATGTAAACCTGACCTTCTTTTTCCCTCCATAACCCTCTCACAGAGGCCAAGCCCCCCCCCCCCAAAAAAAACCATGTCAGGGGAATGAGTGAAACTGCTGCCATCATTCTACCCCACCTCATCCATTTCATCCTCTCCTGTGAGTTGTCTTGCCCTCTGCTGGACGACCACAGTGCCCCCCTAAATCTTCCTCCTGAACGGAACTCACCAGGTCCACGGCAGCAGTAAAGTGGACCATTCGTTTTCACAGCACAGCCAAAAGGAGTAATGGGAGTGATGTTGAGACATTATCAGTCACTCAGTGGCTGCCAAAGCTCTGTGAGCCGCTCCTGCCCCTTTTTTTTTTTTGAAAAAAAAAAAAAAAAAAGCATGTGCAGATGCCCACCAAACAACCGCACAGCTCTTGATGGAGCTTTACGCAAGTCTTTGATACGTCCCTTAATCTCCACTAAACTATCCCACTGGTTTTAACACCCTTACGCATTAGCCTATGTCTTATAACTTAAGAGTTTATCGTTATGCGCTAAATTTAGACGCCCTTTCTTAAGACTCAAGGCAGCTGTGAAGCTGTGTGCATACAGCGTGCAAAATCATAAACCTTCCGAAACATAACAAAGGATGTGAAAATGTTCATTGTTTTAGGAGTTGGTACTTTTTGCTGTTGAGCCATAACAGATTAAAACAGTTTGGAGGAACAATCATGGGGGATGGAGGAGACAATTTTTCAGTCAAACAGTCAAAGCCAAAGAAAGAGCACTTCTTTCAGTAAGTCCAAAGTGAAGGGCAGGACCAAAAACAAAAGTCACTCATCTGCTGTTCTTTATCTCCTTGTGTTAAAGAGGATCACTGTCTGATGTGCTTTATTTTTAGAACGTTTCCCATCATCTTTCCACTGTTCTCTCCTTTTCCCCGTCCCCTTTCCCCCCCTCTCAACCAAGCCCGCTCCCCCCTGGTGCCTGTGAGAGTTGCCTTCTCTATTCTGGAGGAACCCACCTGTCTGCCTGCACATCAAACCCATCCCCGATGGGCTTCTGTGTTAAATTCCAAAGTTAAAACCCATTACCGAGCTATCAGCCCACTCATAATGCTGTCTAACGACCTCATTTCCCTAAGTGTCAGCCCCGTCAGTCACCAGAGGCCCTGTCAGCTTGGCCGTCCATGTCCGAGGGTCCCGGCTGCTCTGAGGCATCACCGTCACCGCCGCGTGCACCTCCCCTCAGCCTGTCCTCATCAAAAACAGGATAGAACGCTCAATCTCTGAAAATATGTCATGGCAAAGTGACTGGGGACACAGGGGGTAAGAGACTTTGGAATGAAAGTGCCGGGTATTTCATTTACCATATCCACTCTATTAGTCAGAGCGGCACAGTCAATCAGGGCCCCATTTTGATTCGTGGGGAGTCAGGGGAGAGAATTGGGACATGGCAAAATGGCTGACGGTCATGGCGTGGCTATTCCAGCTCAGGCGTAATCAGTTTGAGGAGTTGGTGTGTATAAAATGGATTATTACCATACGGATCCAAAACGTCACCGCCTGTCCTTGTTAACCGAGGAGGCTGCGCTGAGCATGTGCAGGAAGGAAAGCGATGAGAGGGTGCAAGGTTGAGCTGGAGAAGGGTCAAAAATGAATGTGTGTGTGTGTGTGTGTGTGCGTGCGTGCATGTGCGTGTGTGTGTGTGCTGTCTGCTCACTGTCTCCTCCCCAGGTCTCCCAACGTACCTTTTTGTGAAATGATTTGGTAAATATGGAAAGGGGCCCCTAGGCCACACAGGCCCGTCCCCTCTTTAGGAGTGGATAATTGACTCCTTTACCTCCTTGATAATTCATTGCTTGCATATGCCAGCTAATGCATCAGCTGAAAACTGCCCCGGCCCTCATCTCCCCTGACACACACACGCACACATACACACACACCACCACCCAGAGGAATGAGCGACGGTGGAGAGACTGAGCATAAAAAATGGGGATGACAAATAGGAGCACTTCTAGATCTATGAATGAATTATGTCTGCTAAATACCTTGAGCAGAGGCAACTGTCAGCCGGCGTCTATACTAATCTGGGACAAAATATGACCAGCTCCGCATTAAAAAGGAGGGAGCAAGGCTGCTAGAGAATGAGGCGAGAAATGAACGAGCAATCAGGCCATTAAAATGTGGTGTCTGATTCAGCTTTGGTGGACATTTGCACATTTATCATAAGATGGAAATATCCTCCCCCTTTTGTCATTTTAATACGGCCCCTTCCATTGAAATAGATTAGGATTATTCCAACAGGACACAGATATCATTTGTTTTACAATAGCCGAGTCAGCACTCACAACAGTCATTAGGAATTAGATCGAGCCGGCTGCTGTTTGGAGGGACACTTTGCAGACTGAAAAGAAGGATAAAATTAATGACACTTCATTTCAAGAGGCAGGATATTAAAAGCCTGTTCTACAACAACAACTGAGGAGGGATGGAAAGACAAATGGCTTTTACAAGACGCAGGACCACACTGTATATGTGCCAAGTTTGTGCATAGGAAGTTCAGTGTGCATGAAACACATGGGGTCACTCGCCTGGTGATCATAATGTTCACAGACAAGGTCAAAGACACTGTAACCTTGCTATTGTTCTATCTTCTAGTTATCCGGGCATGTGGTGTATTACCTGTGGGAAATGTGTTTTTCAGGCGGAGGTTCAGAGATGACCTGGCTGTGGCTCAGGGCCGCAGGAGGATCGCTGCCTGCATCCCTCAGAAACACAATGAGCTTCAGGCGGGAGGAGGCCCAAGGACGGTGCAGCACAGCCGGGCACTTTGAACAAGCACGGTTAGAGGCCGTGAGGCATTCAAGGCCCAAACTCTAAACAGTATAAATTGTGGCTCATCCAATAAACTAAACTTACTCCGCTTTAAAGAGTTTAGCAACATGAACATCAAGAAACTTGTTGATAAAGCAGGAAACTTCTTTATCAAATGAAAAGCAAACATAAATTATGAGAGTGGTGCTCAGTAATGATGAGAATTTGATTCCATCTTACATAATATATTTATTTATGTTTTTTATTTGTTTCATTTAAATACTCCAATTAAGATATGTAAGTTAAATTCCACCATCATAAGCTTTTTTTAAAGAGAACTTACCATTTTTTTTAAAGATGCATAAAACAATACTTCTCTGCAACAATAATTTGTGTCTTTAATGTTTTCAGTCACTTAGTAATTCCAAAATATCTTAAAATGACATCCCCTCCTTCTCCCTCAGTGAAAAATCAATAATCTTTGAATATGTAACTTACATATTTTAATTCCAAAAGTTTGATCACTGGTTGTAAGATGTTACTGAAAAGTCAGTTCTCAGTGTTTGTTTTAACATCGAGCTTGTTTAAACTTCACAATTGGACAAACTAGTTGTGATGGCTCAGACCCATCTTCTATGTCCTTTAAGGAGAGCACAGACATACTTTACCTCTTCGGTAGATAAAGGTGAAAACAGCCAGGTATCCAAGTGAAGTAACAATAAGCAAAAACACTTTTATTGTTTGACATCATCTACACTCAGTTACCAGTTTGATGAAACCAATGCAGTCTAATTCAACATCCTATCAAAGCAAAAAAGATTAGAGCAAAACAAACCCCTTAAATTAACATGAGCGTCTTCCGCTGGCTCAGACACAGTGTGTATGGCGACACTGCCCTCTAGTGACCCACTGCAGTACCGGACACTCTGAAATGCGCCTGAGAAATGGACTTTTTGATAGTATATTTCTAGTAATGGGATTCTAAGAATAACATACATACATCATGTACAAATACAATTCAAAATTATAATTCAACAGTAACTGCTTCATAAATGATCAAGGTTTATAATCATTGCATATGCTAAAAAAAAATGAGGAGAAACAAAGGGATTATAAGAGAATATAGATGTAAGATTTTTGAACTGGTTTTAGTTGGTTTCGTCTTTTGAAACATTCAGAGGTTTCAGAGGATTGTCTCATAGAGCATGTTGGTCTCATAAGCTCCTCTCTTCCCTCCACAAGGTGGAGTCATAAGACTGTTGGGGTCCATCTGTCAATGGAGCTGAACTCTTTTGGGATCATTTTGTCTCTGAAATCACGAGTTGAAGCTCCACAAATTAATAATTTATTGAACTGTTGCATGTGATTCCAGTTCATTGTACCCACGCTGAACATGTTCCTCTTTCCGACGGGAGCTATTTGCATAAAAATAACAGTGTCAGCCGCTGTCCTCTGAGAATCATTCACCTGTCACTGACACATGAGCCTCCAGACTCACTATCCACATTATTACCATCACCAATCATTACTCTAACGAGTGGGGTAGAACAAGATAAAGATTACCTTGCAAATTACAGCAATTTTATGTATTTATCAGTTATCAAAGACAGTTTTTGCTCATGGCAATTTATGACATGATGTGATGATTAATCTGAACAGCAACATTATCATTAGAATTGGATTTCCTTTTCCCATTGCTCAGGGCAGCATGACTTTGTTACTGTTATTGTAAAATTAATTCATGTTTTCAAGACATAGCCTGATTTACTGGATACAGACGCTCTGATTATGTGCACCCGTCTGTAAGGCTTAATCTGCTGAAATATGGTGAACTAACCCACGTCGCTGACAAAGATAGCTCCTGTTATCTTTTCTTTTGGTTGTGTTGCAGTGAGCGGAAACCTGCAGGGTTATTGTCACAGCGGTGTGTCTGTTGGTGTTGGTGCAGAGAAAGGATCCCCACGGAGAGTCTACAGCACCAGGGACAGGCAGGGACAGGGGTCAGGACCTCAGTGACCTGCTTTGCTTTCCTTTATAATCCTTTTTCACAGGTGCCTTTTTGTTATTTTCCAAGGGAAGTTTTCTTTCCGCCTGGAAAACCCTGAGATATTATTTCTCAGATATTTCTTATTTCATTTAAGGAATAATCAAGTGACTGTCAAAGTTGTTCTGTCTGATCCTTTATTTCAGTAAAACAAGAATGTAAAAGTATTTTATTGCGAGTAAAAGTAAAAGTACATTCATATCATCAGCAAAATCCACTAAGACTATCACAAGCAAATGTGTTTGTTCTGCAGAAAAATGCCCCTGTGGCAGATTTTTTATACATATGAAATTAATAAGATATTATTAATAATTATGCATCAGTGCATAAGCAGCAGTTTATTGCAGAAACTGGTTGAGGGTGGAAGTATTATCAGCTACTTTATATAGGTTGTTTAAAGCAGGGATTCCCAAAATATGGGGGTCGGGCCCCCTTCCAGAGAGTCACGTGATAGATCTTAGGGGGTGAAAAATTATTAAGAAGGGAGGAGAAAAAAATCTTTTATAAAGACTTTTTTCAGATTTTTCTTTTTTGGTAAAAGCTTGGGTAGTTTTACACCTCTGAGCCTCAAACAGTTATTTAAATGAAACCATCAGAGAAGTATAGATGGGAAATGTCTCTCACTTGGAACTGCTGTCAGCATCTGGTAATCAAGTAAAAGTACAATAACCTCTAAAATGTACTTATGCATCATACTTAAACAAAATTAAATGTACTCAGTTACTCTCCACCAGTATAGTGGAGGAAAGCACCATTTGTGCCTAGGCATCCAAACATATTGGGACGAATGGAGACTAAACACAGAAACGGACTCATCCACTGTATGAAAACAGGTAAGAGCTGATGATCCATCAGAGCAGCGGAGTTTTAATATTATTGCAGCAAACTGACAGAGCAGCTCTGACATACATTACTAACTGACAGCTGAACCAGGCTACTACCTTTATCACCAAATCCTACTGACTAATGAGGTGGCAGATTTATATCTTCGTTTTGACATTGTTGGCTATAACTTTTGATTAAAACTGGGCTCAAGTTAGTTGAAAAGTGATAGTAATTTATATGTCTACATATAATGTCACCATTGCCATACCTAGTGTAACTTTCATCATCAGTAGGCTTCAGAGGTAGCTGCGAAAAGTTCATTGCTTCCTTCGTCTGGAGAAAGCAGCTTTGTTCATCTTATATTAGTGTCAGTTACAACAGAGATAGTTTTAAAGATTTCCTCTTTCTAAGCTGCTCTATGTACGCAGGAGATGATTCCCGGCTCGCCTACAATTCTCCACCTGGGTGTCAAACTGAGAGCCAGTCGTCGTGAAGGAGATCTTGACCTGTGTCCCCAGTGCTGCAGACTTTGTATGGGAATCTTCCTCTAGGACGATCCATGACTCCTCTTCCTCTTCTTGTAGCTATACAGATGGAAAGCTGCAGAGCAATTATGAACACTATCACTGACAATCATATGTCATATGTAAACATGGAAATTCTGAATAAATGAAATGAAAAAATGTTTTATTACCACTGGACTTGGTCTTCCCTCCAATAATAGCCTAAAAAATATATATATTACTCTGAATTATTATGTGAAGCATTGTTGACACCTATATTTTAGCATTTAATACAAGACTAAAATGACCAGAAAGACTAAATATATATATATATAAATTGACAGGCTTGGCCTTTATACCATGACTTAGTCATGTATCTTTAAGTGAAATCTACACTCGGGTGGGTGGGAGTAAATAAAAAAAAAAGAAAAAAGAAAAAACAGGATGGAAAACAGTGCAGGCTTATTTAGTGTGAAAACTGCTCATTTACAGGAACTTGCATACAGTTAAAGCAGCTCTGCTCTAAATCCATTTCACTGTGCCATCCTGCACACACTCAGAGCAACATGACCTCATTACTAGTTCAGTAAAATGACTTCAGGTTGACATGTCATCCTCTTTATAGAAACACTAGTGGTTGTACTTGTGGCTCACTGGGTAACTACAGACGCCCACACAGCCTGCCATTCATAAAGCTTGATCCACACACAAGAAAAGACGAGTGGAAAGACGGCGGCTGCTGTTCTGTTATCTTTTCCAGTGGTTGAGCTGTGTGCGGGGATCTGATCACACTGTGTGTTTTGCTGTGTTTGTGGACAGCAGATGTATAATGATGAGTAAACAGGACTCTCGCCTTTGCCAGCAGCTGTTGGGTCAGATGCCAAGCGATGGGCAACATGTTAGGGAGGAGCTGTTTGCACTGCCGCCGCTGGCTCTTCTCAGATAACGGATGAATTACCTTCACAAGCTGCACACCTTCATTTTTCAGCTGCACACGTATATACTGTTGTGTCTTTTTATGGCTTTGTTTTTATGGCTGATACACAAAGAATCAGTTATTGTTAAAACACTGTTCACGGAGGAAATCCTCAACAAGTCAGGTTTTCATTTGATGAGGTTTTTCAACAGAAACACACCACAGACAGTAACTTACAATCAAGTAAAATGTCAGCTTTATTTATAAAATGTATAGACATCCCATACACGTATTAATACCTGTAGTAATTCTTATAATCATGGCACTACAACATGACAAACAAATTCACTGAAGGTAAAACACTAATTTGTTCCTGAATATCCATCGTAACACAGCTAAAGGTTACACACACTCACTCACTGCAGCTGATGCAAGCATAAAAAAATAAAAAATAAAAAAAAAAGAAATAATAGCACTTCTGTCAAAGGAACAGTTTCGTGACTCAGAGAAGAAGCTTGGCAGGACACATTCATCTTCCTTCCCGACGTATACGGTGACAAGCACTAACCACAGTTGATCCATACGACATGAATGCAGGATAATCTGCCTTAACTGGATGTTTTATACAACAAGAAGCACACAAACAGGCACTTGGATTAAGGTATCATCTCCTGTTGCTGTTTCTGTTCCTGCCAAATTAATATACATCCTGGGGATGAGCAATAAGCGTTCAACAACACACTGCATAAGTTACCATCAAGCGGCTTTTGCACAACACATTTCAGACTACAGGCTTCAAGTCTGTTGGCCTTTTATCAGGATATTTTGTCTGTAGCTTTATATTCGAAAATGCCAATCAGTCCTGTCAATCATACAAGACACTTCCATCCTGTAAACAGCAAAACATCCAGACACTCAAACAGCAAGAGAACGGCCATGCTACGTAGAGGAAGTCTTGTGAGCAGGCAGCATCTCTGCCAGAGTGCTCTCCTTGCTGTCAGAGGTCACGGTGGGGTTATCCCCTATGTCACGCATCTCTGATATGTGCAGCTCGCTGGCTCCGTCCTGGCAGACGGGCGGAGCGTCGCCCCCATGGCTGGAGCTGGACTTGTGAGAGGAGCTGGGCGAGCTGGTGGGGCTGAGCTGAACAGCCGTAGTGTCCTGCAGCGTGTGTTCACTCGTCTCCATCTCAAACGCTGCTGTCCTCATCTGCATCAGCCCCCACTTCTCACCCCCTTTAGCCTTGCGGGCCATGTGGGCCGGGGGTCTCCTGCTGACCACACAGCAGGCTGTGAAGAAAGCCAGGGCTATCAGTAGGAGAAGAGGACCTATGATGATCGGGGGGTTGCCGGTAGGGATGAAGGTGCCAAAGGCGAACGCTCCCACCAGGGTGATGTTAATGCCAGCCAGCATGATGCACAGGCCGCAGGCGCAGCACAGGGCCGGGGAGGGCAGGCTCTGGTGCCACAGAGCACGCTGCTTGTGGACCTTCTTGTGAGCAGATGGTCTGGAGGTTTTTTCAGGTGGCACCATGTCTCACGGAGAGCTCTGTGAGACCCAGAGGAGCTGGAGATCAGATAACTTACTGGTCACTGAACTCATCACCTGAGAGAGAGATGGAGGCGAAGTGGCTGAAGAGGAGGAGAAAAACTCATTTAAAAGTAACTGAGGAAACTCTTTAGAAAATGAAAACGTGGTGAAATGAATTTCCTCCACAAATTCTACTACAGCCACTACAAGTGGAGCTATTTCTCAGTATGAAGTAAAACAGAAGCGACTTTCACATCACGTTTTCCTGCTGCTAGAAAAACAGAAAACCTGAAAACAACCCTGCGACATCATGATGTCTGTTCTCAGTGCCACTTACATTAGCTCAGACGCACAATCCGGTCCAAGTGTTTTGCCGTCTTTCCAGCGTCCGTCACGGCTCCCAGGAGCTGGAGGTGGCCCCTCTCCCTCCTGCAGGTGAACGGCAGAGTGAGCTGAGGCTGCGCTGCCGCTCACACACCGCAGGTTATGATGAAGAAGGGCCACAGGGGGCGTTGCAGAGCAGCTTGAGAGGAACCGTCCAATCAAGCGGGCCCATGCAGTTATTCAAGTTTTGTCATCAACATCTGACACAGTGGGGATAATCTGAGAGATCAGCGGGTATGAAAGGAGGCTAAAAGATGAGTCATCATTAAATTATGACAAAACTAAAAAAAAAAAAAAAAAAAAGTTATTAACTATTACATCACCTGAGGCCTCTCTCAAAAGGATTCAGGTTATCTGCAGCCAGATGTATGTACATATACTTCTCCACTCTGCTTCTAGAGCAACAAGGACACAGCCTCTGTCAGAGCAGTGTTATCTGGTCAGTGTGTGGGCAGGCTGATCACACCTTCCTCCTGTGCCTGCTTCATACAGCACAAAAGGACCTTCAGTGAGGGAAAGCTGCAGAACTGAACCGCATTTAATCACAACTCCTGGATGAAATATTGCAGTGAATCAGTAACGTAAAAACTGTTTCAGTTGCATCACACAGATCAGACAAGAGAAGATGTGAAGGACATGTTTATTGAGAACACAGCATTCCAGTGAGAATATGCTCTGGATTGAGCGCTTTATGCATAAGACCCCATTAAGAGCTTTGACGAATTTCAATGGGACTCCGTAATTACATACCAATTACTGTATCTTATTTGATGCCATTACAAGTGGATGTGGGGAAACAAACAAGTGCATTTATGATTCCTAATGGGAGTGAGGGGGCTTTACCATAGAAAGTGGTTGTTTCCTAATGGGTGTATTCACTCTGAACAAATCTCTGTCAGTTCCTGCCAGCCTATGAAGTCCCTTAGTTGCTATAGGGATGGGGTGTCCATGGCAACAGTGTGAAATCAGGGGACATGTTGTTTAGCGGGCAACACATAAAATTAACAGTTAGGGGAAACAGAAGTGATAGACTGTCAAAGTGACCCCCTTTCAAACACAGACTGGGTCCTCAATGAATGAAACAAAAAAAAACAAACAAAAAAAAAAAGTAAAACTATTTCTTTTATATATAAAAAAAAGGGTTCAAAATCAAAAAGGATATAACAGCAAATTGAGTTTAAGAAAATCAAAGACAGAAGTTTTAGCCTAGCTATGCCATCATTCCTTCAATTGGCACATTCACAGAACCAAAAAATACAAAACTTAACAATATACAAATACTTGTATAAAAATAAATCCCTTCAACCCCAGTATGGAATCCTCTATTTCACTATCAAGTGTAACGTCAACTATTCACAAAACCCCTTCCAGTCTCTTCACATACCACCTAAAACAATTGATATTCTCACATTTCACATCATTCTGACTGCAAATACTCAGTGATATTAAATTAATAAGACATCTAATAAAAAACTAAACAAGTCTTTTTGGGATTGTGGTTTTTTTTTTTTTTTTTTTTTAAACACAGTATAAAACAAAAAAAAAAACCCAAAAAAAGCCTTAAAGCCTGAGGTAATGTTGTGGACTCTTATTGTTAAAACCCATTTGAAAATAGATATTTACTGTTGGTGTCAAATTCACAAACTGATGATATATGTTAAAAATATTTTCCCTTTAAACTAAATAAGTGACCTATTTTAAAGTACATCAGTGCTACAGGTAGCTTGTGTTGCTGTGAATGCTAGAAACGAAGTTTGATAGGAGGGTCTTCTCTAACTTCATTATGTATCCATTCAGATTCCCGCACTTTCTGTAAACTCTGCCTTAAAACACCAGACAAAAAAAGCCCTAGGCTCTCTAAGTGTAGTCCATTTTTATCATCTAAACCACATACATCCACACACATCCAATCACATACACATACATGCTTAAAAAAAATAAAAGACAGATCATCCCTTTCCTCCAGAGACTGAGAATCACTAAAAGCATTTAAATAAAATATCAATTAATTCACAGTTGACCAACAAGAAAAATAAAAGCTGTTAGAATTATATAATATTGCATTAGGACAGCAACAGCTGCGTAACTGTGCTAAACCTACATAATGCTGTGTTGATAACGATGCGTACCGACCGGATATTGTAATATAAATTGCTGGCTTTAAGGTTGCTGGCGGTTTCTGCAGTTTCAGGGTGATGATAAACACACCTCATGTGAATGTCGAAAACCCGAAGCTATTCTCAAATGAAAAAGTCCTTGTTTAAAACTGAGGCAGCTTAAAGCGACTCCTGGACAAATCTCAGGAGTTTCAAATATGTTTTCAATTAGGAGGTGTTAGCCAAGGATTAACCGTCTCCTTGGTGCTCAAACTCTGTCTACGTGATAAGATTACTGGCCATGGGAAAGAGCTTTAACACCAGGAACAGTTGGTCACTTCTGATGATGTGTGGCTGAGCCTACAAGGCTCCCTGTCAAAACAAAACACACACACACTCACACAGAAGGAGGAGGCAGAGGTTAAAATCAGTCGGAGAACATGACAAGGGGGGCTTGTACTGGTTGTTCAGGCTGCAAGGTCGTCTGAAGCGGGCGCATAGTCCCTGGTGCGCAGGGCATTAGACTGCGCCCGTCTACGAGCCAGTCTGGAGTTGGAGGGAGGAGACAGCCTCATGGAGCAAACGACCACTCCGACGTCCTCCTGCTGCTCATCGTGCTGGGATAGCTGCCGGTTAAAGGCAATGGCTTCTGCTGCAAACTGGGTCAGGTCTTTGGTGCTGCTGTTCCTGGAAGAACAGAGAAGACGGAGGAGCATTTTTGAGATAAAGTTGACTGTTTTTAACCTGTTATATGCACATTCCCACGGCACTTTGTCTTCTTTCTGAATCCTCTCATTCATTCACACACTCAGGAGATAGCATTTTGGTGACTTGCTGTACACCCCACTGAGAGGAGAGGCACAGCAGAGGGCATGGTGATGCCTATCCACACTGCCATAATGCCATAAATGGATGCATTGTGTGCTGTCCCCTTCATTCATGTTTGGCCCGTCTTTCTATTTTATTGTAGGTTTTTCCGGGCATCAATACAAGCTGTAATTCACAACAATTAGCGGCCTATACTGAAGGCCCTTCGTTTACTCCGGTGACTTTGTTTACCACCACTTCAAGGCAGCGAGTGTCTGTTCCTTTTGCAGTTTCTATCTAGAGTGATGTTGCGAAATGTCAAGCCACAGTTACTCACAGCACACATGCTGTTTTGCAGATTGTCTTGTTAATGTTCAGGTTCCCCTTTGGGTTTAAATATGATTTATTGTCAATTGGTGCATTTGCTTTTCACTTTGACACCAAATCCTCCACCTTTGTCTTGTCGTTCAACCCCCCTCTCCCACGTAATAAAACTCTGTTATTCTGTGGTGTGACTCTGCTCTGTCGCAGCATGGGGAAGACACTTTCAGCTCATAATTGTAGCCTCTGGCTTAGTATTGATAACTAGATTTTACAAATTACTGATTTTGATTTGATGAACATGGGTGCTACCACTGACACACAAAAATTAACCAAATGGGTTTAATGTCTATTAACAAAATGACAAATGATAGTGAGACTGATGGGCAAGTTACGTAATAGGTCTGTGCGTGCACACTGTAAAACCAGTAACACTGACTACTGCAGCAACCCTGGTGCTCCCAAAAACCAAGAGTTTTAAAAATCCTATTTTTTTTGTGAATCATTCCCAGGATCATGTTTATGTGACAATATGAAGATTTTGCAGGCAAGCTTCAGCAGATTGTCAGAGATCCTTTTTTTTATGTATTAACAAATTGAACTAAGTGAAACTTTCAATATGATTTCAGAAATTAAGAAATACAATATAATATTCAATTATATGTATATATGCAGTGGTAATGAATTGCAGATGGTTATAAATCATTGTCGTGGCAAATAAAAAAATTACACACCATAATGCAAGGAGGGATGACTATAGAAACTTCAACAGGTCCAAAATAAATTCAATGTAAAATCATCTGCTGCATTCGTATTTAAAACTCTGAGGAAGACTTTTCACGTCTCCCAGACTGTCAGTGCATCATGATGGGGAGAACTCATGTTTAAAGGGGATGGAAATAGTGATTATTGATTGGCAATGACTGTCACAATCTCTAACATCTCCACCTATAACGTATGATAATGTATTCTGTCTCATTTCCAAGTGTGCCACAGGGGCGCAAGGGCATGACAAAACCAAAATGAGCTTTTGCTTTAATCTGAATTTTCTTATCATAACATTGTCCAATTTTGTTTGTAGCACCTCATTAACATCACAATACTTTTGACTTGACTTTCTGAACTCTCAGTCATACCTCTGTAGGACGTGAGGAGTTGGAAGACCTCTCTCTGGAGCGTTCTGGGAAAAAGAATAAGAAGAAGAATAATTTACCTGAAATCACACGTCTAAATAAAACAGAAATAACACAGGAAGAATTATTGTGGTGTTATATCAGACAAGATTAAAGTATCAAGAAAAATCAGCTACTCTAGTGCACAGATGTAACAATACCCACCCCCTGCACCCAAGGGTGCTTGAGGACCTGAGCAGCACTGAGGCGCAGGGTGGCGTCCCGAACCAACAGCTTGGATATGAGATCCTTGGCCCCCGCTGTGATGTGAGCCCAGTCCTTTTCTGGAAACTCATACTTGCCCTGCTGGATGCTCTCAAAGAGGTTACTCTGAGAAGAGAGGATTACACAATATCCTGTGAAACTGTTCGGCTCTCAGCGCTTTTGCAATTGATTTGTGTTGTGTTGAAACACAGGAAACGGTCTCTAATGTTACGAGTGCCTGGAGGTGAATGCTGTCTAAAATCATCAAGCATACATCAGTCAGTGTTTTTGGAAGAAATTCAGTGACAACTGCTCCTGATGTGGACACAAACCACTGAAGAGCTGGTTCTTAAATACCAAAGTGACCAAGTGGTAAAAAGAAGTTTTTACATCACACTTTATGGGCTGTTGCAAAACATAAACACTTTCATGTTGTTGCTTTAAATTGTATTTTTGTTTCGAGAATGGTGACAGGGGGAAATGTGTTGTAACTGTCCTGTGAACACTGTGGGAGGTAACCGCTTATGTCTGTGTAAAGTGATAAGGACAGCGAGTGAGCGCAGGGACTGAAGCATACCTGGCAGGTTCTGCAGGTTTCTCCCCGATCCCAGCCACAGTCGGTGCCACAGTGGCCTGTGAAGGGGGGGCTGCCGCTCAGCAGGATGTACAGAATGACCCCAAGGCTCCAGAGGTCACAGCGCTTGTCGTAGAAGGAGGCTTCGTCAGTGAACACCTCCACTACTTCAGGAGCCATGTACTCAGCTGAGCCACACTAAGAGAGGGCAAAAATTAAAAAGGAGTAAAGTAACCGTTCCAGCCCATTAGATTGATTTTCTATGTGTATGTGATGAATTCAAAAGTAGACTGTTACGGGTGTGGTGAGCTCTGGAGTCGTTATCGGTGTACAGGCACTGCTGAGCTTCACTCCGCTTCCCAAGTCAAAATCACAGATCTTTACTGGCGACACCTGAGTAGAAAGATGGAGGAAAGACATTATTGTACTGTTATACTCCACAGCTTAAGGATGAACTAGCATCCCTCAGATAAAGATTCCTGTCCTTTAATGGCCACTCACCCGATCAGTGTATTCACAAAGAATGTTCTCCAGCTTAAGGTCTCTATGGGCAATGCCTGTAGAAAAGCACATTGTCACCATGACGAAATAAAAAAAGAAAAATCTACAGATTTTCTTTTTGGCATATGGACATATGTTGGCTCACCTTTAGTGTGCAAGAAGTCAAGTGCTTGGGCAATGTCCCTGACCACCTTACTGGCCTCCAGCTCATCAAAGTGCTTTCGGTTCTGGATGTGTGTGAGAATGGAGCCTGAAGGAAGAGAAGAGAATCACTAATGAGTCATCAGAAACAGCTGTATGTACGAAGACTCTGCTGAGACAGTCATTGATACTTACCTCCACGTAGCTTTTCAAATACTAAATAGAAGCATGAGCTGTCTTCAAAGAACTGGATCAATTCCAAAATATTCCTGGAACAAGACATTTCCAGCTGATTAGAGTATGTTTCATTCTGTGCTATTTTTTATTGAAAAATGTGTCAGATTAAATGCACTCACTTGTTTCCTTGACACTGGTAGAGTGTCTCCACCTCTCGAAAGACTCTGCTGCGGCTGTGCCCTGCACTTTTCTCTATGATCTTTGTAAACCAAAACAGACAGGAGACCATTAGTTGCCTGAATAACAACTTGATTTCACACTGTTAAACTTGTATTTTATTATTTTCGTAAATTTTTAAAAAATGTTTTTGTTTAACTGTAAACAGGGTGTGGCTATAAACAAGCGTGCACCCAGACTAAAGACTACAAAATATCCTCAGTCACCTTCACAGCAAACTCCTGCCCATTCTGCAGGCTTATGCATCCTTGAACTTTAGCATATGCTCCCTGACCAAGCACCTCATCTGTCAGCTTGTAGAGGTCTGGGAAAAAAAAAGTAAATATGAGCAAGTGTCAGGTGTCCATTTTCCTTTTTTCCCCCACATATGGCTCACAATAGTATCAGTTTTATTACCATCAAACGTGCCCGTGGAGCTGTCTGTCGCCCTGGTTCTTTTCTTCTTCTTTCTTTTAGCTGCATCTGGGATGTTCACTGGCTGGCTTTTCTCAAAATCTACTGTAAAACAGAGGAATCCATACGGAGGCAAAATGAGCTTAAACAGCACACACTTTGCCACCGTAATAGACTGTACTGAAAAATAAAGCCATCGCACCTGATTGGCCTTGGGAAAGGTGCTGTCTCTCCTCTGTGGCGATACCGTTCTCCTGAGTGCCCCCGCAGCTCTGCCCTACTTGGCCCAAAGCCAGGGAGTTACCCTGTAACAGAACCAGGCCACATGTGAGGGGGACAGAGAGAGGGAAAGTGCAGTCAGAGGGATCAGGTGGTGGTACGGTAGAGTAAGCTCGAGAAGGACTACATAATTCTGCCACTTTGTTTTCAGTGTTGAAGTCGGAGAATAACTTCTCCAGCAGGATAACACGGCTCACTGATAACTACTATACTTCTTTGACAAAAAAAATGAACCAATGTAAACATATGGTCATATAACTACTATTACAGCCTTTCTGATTATCTTCCCCTTTGGCAACCTGCCAAAACAGTGGCCTGAGGAGAATACAGGAAACGCCACGACAGGCCTTATCTCTCCCTGGATATTACCAGAAGCATTCACACAACCTGTCACAATGCATGACTCATGTACAGTGATGAAACTTCTGTTTAAGTGTAGATAACCTTCACAGTGTGTGCACCACTTTCTGGCAGCTTAATGGTATCTGACATGTCTTGTTCTGAAATAAGAACAGTTCAGCTCCTACCTGGAAAGAGTGCTGGAAGGCTTGCAACTCCGCCATCACGCTGTGCCTCACCATATCTGCCAACTGAGAGAGCACATCACAAATAACAAACTGCGTCAGCAAAGACATAAATATTCATACATTTAATCCACACAGGTCCATCAATCTGGACCTGGCGTGTACAAGAAACCCGTTTCTACAAGGGATTTCCTGCTTTTACTTTCTGGTGTCATATTTCGCGGTTATTGACTGACAGAAGCTCCAAGTCCAGTCTGTTAAGTTAGTTAGCCCCCTGCCAAGTAAACAGTATGCTATGGTAAGGGCATACACTGGACTGCTGTTAGTGACTTTAGTAGATAACTATACTACCTAGCGTCATGGCAGCTCAAAGTGATACTGACGTTATATATTTAGCTGACTGTTAATGCCCATAGTTAACAAACACCAACCGAGACAGCAGCTAAAAATAGCCACGTCGTTACTTAACATTAGTACTATTGTTACACGAATGTAGGGACAATCAATAAGAAGGATCAATGTATAAACGATTAACCGGGCTATGAGAAAAGCTACAGTTAGCTTTAACGGACCAACCTGACGTTGTTATTGTCGTTAGCCACAGCTAGCTAGCTAGCTAGCAAGAACCCCTAATTAGCTTATTCTACGGTTGAACGTCCATTCGCTAATTTGTATTTAGACACTGATCAGGTAGCGTTAAAAAGTATATAGATGCAAAAAAAAAAACTTTCTAACCTGGATTCTGTGTCCAAACCAGCCAGATCCCGTCTGTCAAAGCCTTTGCCAGCTGATGTAAGCATCCATTGCTAGCTGGCCGAAACCCATCAGTCAGACAGCCGGTGACGCACAGGGCGGGAAAACACATAAACAGACATTTGCTCCTCCCCTTTGTACATGTCTTCTCCTCCTATTGGTCGAGAACGAGGCTACCACTGCTACGTCACTTGGCTTGACTCCCTGCCACACCCCACTCCACGTAGAGGGGATTTTTTTTGTGCTTGATCAGGACCTTTTATTTACACATTTGTGTCAGCGCTCAGAGTTTTGGCAGCTCAGCACTGGCTGGAGGAAATACGGCTCACGCCACATACCAATAATATTTAGTCATTATCATTTTTCTCGTTCATAGTTTACCTCCATCTACATTTAAGTGGTGAAATCGGTATTTGTCTGTGTTGGTTTTGGTATGGAACTGTGAAAATTTCAGCCCGTCTAGCAGATGTAATGAAAATGTATATTCATACTGTTAATATGCGTGTTTTCTCTGTTATACAGTGTTTGCATCAAAAATTAAAACAGAATAACAACAGTGTTTTTATGCATTTTTTGTGGTGCGGTGCTTGAAATTAGAAAAAAAAACACACGCCATAATATTGGTCATTTTTAGACAATTTTTCTGTCCTTAGAACAATTTTGAAATAGAAAAACACATCAAATAAAATACAACCTTTCATTCATTGAAATAAGACTGAACACTGTATATCAAAACATTTAAAAAGGTCAAACATAAACATACATGCAGGAGTAAAGAAAAAGTACAGGAGATGTATTATTATAAAGTAATACAAAGTCCTATAATGATGGCATCACAGCACCATTTAAGTACACGCTTTAAGTAAAAACATCTGTGAAGGTACAGTGCCACCATCTGAAGAAGTGTGGTACATAATTGGACCTTCCCAGTTATGCTTAGAAAACCACTCATGCAACTTTATGTAAAATTGTTCTTTGTTTTGAGTGTTTTGAAGCTGGTGTTTTCTCGCAGGGCTCAGGTAACGTCAAAATGTAAACTCCTTTGTCCATGTGGTTTGGTTTAATTGCATATCTTTTCCGTCATCTCTTTCTGTAGAAGAAGAAAAAAAAAAAGAAAATGTTTAGCACATGAAGTTCTTATTGTATGAGGAGATGAACGATTGTTATGAAGAGCAATCTACAATCTCAAAATGAAGAACATAATTTCTTATTGTAAGAAAGAAAGGCATTGTTCCTATAGAACAAACAATAATGGGACAATAAAACAGGGTCTCTTTACAAGAGTCATCTTTTCTCCCTATTTCACTTTGCAGGGGGAATTACACCAGCCCGAGCAACATAATGATGACGACTGAACCCTTTTATTGATGAATGGAACTCCATTAGCTCATATGTGATGGAGATCCCTTTGTTGGAAAAAAGCAACAACTATTCAAACTCTGTCTCATTATGACTGCACAAAGTCAGCAACTTCTCTTATGTGGGCTGTTGCTTCAAACCAAACAAATTTCTATAAAGCCGTTACGAGTTTATTTCTTGATAGAAAACTTGTGAGGTGGAAAGTTGTCGTTATCTTAGAGAGAACACAGCTCGTGTTGTACATTCACAGTGAGACTGACACATCTGAGGTTACACTAGCATCTCACCAGGGGCTCTAGTTCAGAGTGATCAATGAGGTTGAACTCTGAGATGAAGTAGTAGTAGTGCTTGTAGCAGGTATTGATGTGGGCCTCTGCACCCATGCTGCAGATACTGTCAAAGTGATGGATGTAAACGTGCACAAAGACTCTGAAGAGACGGCTCAGGATCTTCTTGCACACCTGCTGGAAGTTCTTGGGGAAAGGTACACCTGGAGCGAAGAAGGGAGATAAGTGTTACAGAAATGAAGAGAGCTTCACCTGAGAAATCTTTTGATTAGGTCTGAGATAAAAATGTAACCAGTTTTTTATAATGAAATGATTGAAATGATTGTACTTACATAATACAACATCTGCCATCATTTTAGCAGATGTTGTATTATGTAAGTACAATCATTTCTCCTCAACATCAATGATCATTACGAAATCTGATTTGCATGGACAATATATTTCAGTGAGAGGTAGTAATTTCAAGAACAGGTGCTGGGTTGATAAAAATGGAAATGAAAGAGAAAAGCTTGTAATCAAAAATGTATAAAAACAATGTTTCCGATCCACAAGACCTCAGTCAGTCAAAATGTTTGTGTCGAAGAACAGACGAAGGTGGGAGGAGAAATATCATCATCTTATTAAGCAAAAACAGAAATGATGAAAATGAACACCCAAATAGGATTACAAATCGGTGAGAACCTGATCTTTACCATATTTGCTGTCTCAATAATCAAGAAAAGTAATGAGCAAGCTATCAGAAAGTTCACATTAAAAGCTAACAGTTTGTTAGGGAGCCACCGAAGCTGCTGTGTTTTCTCAGAGGTGAAAAACTATGAAACAATTCCTTGAAGCTATTAATGAGGCAAATCAATCAGGGGTATTTCTGGAGGTGTGCCAGACAAAAAGGTTTGGGAACCACTGTACTTGAGCACATTGCGGCACATCCTGTGCTTAATCTATTTATCCATTTTTCATTTATTCCTGCCCAGGGCCATGGGAGGATTGTGCACATACTGAGCAAGCAGTAGGGAAACACCCTGGACAAATAGCTAATAAACAGACAAAACTCGTTCACACTTATGGGAAAGTTTGTATGTCTAAATACACAAAGAAAGGTTTGACTGGCTCAAACGCTGGCGTCAGTGCTAACAACTGTGCCACTGTGCTTCCTATGAGCTCACGCCTCAATTATGCACCTCTAATGAGTGCTGATTGTCAAATCTGGTGCTGAGATAGAATAACACCACAGTCACCCGTTCATTCTCCTCTAAATGTCAACCTTATTGTTTAATTAACCTCTGCTTGACCTTCATCATCCCGTTTGCCATCTTGATGAAGGAGAACAGTGGAGCTCTGTAGACTGACACTGCAGCACAACATCAGTGCAGGCAGCACTCAATCCTGTATTATGTTGCTCATTCAATAATGGCCTTCATCTGTAGACACCTCACACACACCTACTCTGGTGGGGAAGATGTCCTCATTATTGATGAGCGACTCTATCCAGTCCATCAGCAGGTTCATGTACTTGAGAGCGGGCAGCTTGGTGGGTTTCTTGTAGTCGTCACCGTCCTGCCACCTGTACTCGTACCTCAGCCCCCCAGACATGATGGGACACGTGCGCTCGGTGCAGTACTCGCTCACCGTGCCATAGATCAGGTTGATCCTGTTAAAGAAATCCACCACATGAACAGCAATCCAGTCGTTGATGTTCTCTCCTTCCGGGAGCTGAACCACTTTCCTCAGGTCCAGTCCGGACTTGAGCGAGGCCTGGGCTTTCTTATAGAGTTCAAATCGCTGGGTGCCAGGCTCAAACCTCTTCCTTGGCCTGAATGTTCTGTCTTTGCTGAACACTTGTCCAAGACACAACGCCATTGACTTGGTCGTTTCCCCTGAGATAAGGGGAGAATGAGCTCTCCAGAATAATAATTAGTTTTGAGTTTGATAGAGTGTGACCTTCCTGAGAGAGGTAACCAGGCTGGCTTCAGCTCTGAAATCAGGCCACACAGGGGTCAGCGTCTGTCGTGCAAAGATTGCAGGGAGCTCTTGTTTTCAGATGGTGGGGCGTCCCTGTGAAACAGAACAACAAGAGAGGTCAGATTATTCCTTTCCTGTCTATTCAAATCAAAAATGAAAAAAAAAACTGGATATGACCAAAACATCAGAGCTATAGCTACAACACAGTAGGAAATACATCAAAATTCACAAGTCAAACATTTTGAAGAACTAGGTCATTAAAATGACTCATGTGGGCCAAAGGCTGTATTCCCCCACTTAGAACAAACCAGTGACTTCATCTCAAATGTACCATTATTGCGTCCACTGCTCTGTGTGACCAAACTGACCATATCACAAGATTTTCAGTAGCACCCAGTGATAAAAATAGCAACAGTTTCAGTCAGTTGTGGCACAAATCAGGTCACTAGAGTCAGGTTTAATTGAGAAAATGAATGGCGTGTTGTGACTCACTAAGGCCGAAACAGGATTTTAGAAGCATTTTGACAGAAAATGTCAGTCCAGCGGTCTTATTGCTGAGAGACAGTGCTATGACTCTCATTCAGAACACCTGGGGGTATGAAAGTAGATGCTATGAAAGAAAAAATCTTGACACACAACAAGACAACTGATGGAAAAGAGACTGTTAGCCCCTCCCTTGGGAAATGACTCTTGGGATATGACACACAACCAATAGATTACTGATGGCTATTAACCATCTGGCAGATAATATACACTGATTAGAGGTGGGACCTCACTGAATGAGTATGTGACTTAATGCCTTCATTGTCATGATAATAAAACATGAATGTTAGCATTTGAATATTAACTGAGTAGGTTATTATAGAAAAATAGGATGCATGGTCTCTAAGAAATAAAATCTTGGTACGTCATATAATTGGATGGTTTCATTTCATTGTGCTACACAGGCATCTCTCCACTGAATTGCCTGTTTCCATTCAGTACTTTGGAGGATTAAAGCATATATTGCCTCCAGAGATTTGACACAGCAGTCACATTCAAGTGACTGTGGTTGCAACATGATACAATATCCGCATTTGTGTCCTGAGTCTCTTTTTGAACTGCCGGTCTTAACATTTCCTGTGTTTGCTTTCCCGTGACTCAAATTAGGAGAAGTTTCTGCCTTTGCATTATCATCTGTACTTACACTGTAGACTAAGCACTGATACGGCTGTTTGTTGTGAACTTTAGTTGACTTAGTGACTCATTTCACAAAACCCACAATCCACAGACCCCTCGTGTGTCTGTGAAGCTCATAGTTTCGCTGGTTTCCCTTCACTCATTGAGTTCATTTGAGTAGATGGTGAGGATTTAAACTGAAGACAGCATTTGATATATGAGAAGGGTACTTTTACTTTCCACTAGCTTTCACAGTCAGCCTGATCTCAGCTCAAAGCTCACCACTGGGGGAGCATGAATACGTGGTCATGAGATAGCTCTAAATGTGTCCATAACAAAAGGGCTTGAGAGGAAGGCTCAAAGTTATAGAGCTTCATTCACTCAGTCCTCGAACGCTGGGAGACAGTTTCAGCCAAACATTAAACTTGGACACTCTCAGTTACTGAAGATGATGATGAATTGTATCCAGCACCTGAGACAAAGTGACTTTAATTTTAATCACTTTACGTCTCTCTGCATGCCTGAACAGCCTCAGCATGTCTGAAGCATGTCTGATCACGTACTGAGTTTGGCAGCCCTCCCTGCATACTTTCATGGTTTTTATAGTTTGTTTTTCTGACACTGCAAACTAACAAAAGTCATGACGCAAAAAAGGAAAGAGAAAACAGTTGCTTCTACATATAACACATTGCAGGTCACAGAAACCAGATACAATGGAAGAGGCAGAGTGAGATTAAAAGCAAGAGATTACTGAATGGAAAAAGCTGTCTGCACTGTACCTGGCTGAAATCCTACAGCGGAGGGTCTGGGACAGGGTGGAAAGTCGTTGCAAGTTCAGGGAGGATTTGAGCGTCGGATCTCTTGACTTTAAACTCCCTGTGGAGGTTAGCTCCAGCTGCTCTACCCCCCTCTTGCCTCCTCTGGATCTTCTCCCTCCCTGCCGGCCACTAACAGACCGAGAGGCTCCAACTCCTCTCGGCAGCAGAGACAACACAGTTAAGAGAGAAAAAGTTGTTTGGCTTCTCTTCCTGTTGATGATGTCACATCCTGACTTTGTCTACTGGGCCCTGCTCTTGGTGTCTACATCTGTGTGTGAGTGTGCGTGTGTGTCTGTATGTGGGTGTGTATAGAGGACCTATAAATTGAAAGAGAAGAAGGGCTGGAAAAGGTCTTTCCAAACCCCGACTCAGCCCTCCCTCTTTTCCTTTTTTTTCCCCCTCTTTCTTCTCGTCCTGCAGGCAGAGCCCAGCCCTCTGGTAAAGGTCCTGAGAAAACAACCCCTCCTTTTGAGCCACATATAGGACAGAAGGAGCAGAATGATCCCACAAATATTTCTGGATGTTTGGCAGCCCATGTTGCTCCTTTTTGTGAAGTCTCAATAACATGTCATTTAAATTCTTGGCCTTTTAAAGATATTGTAGTTTAACTCAGAGCTTTCCCTTAAATAGAGAAAGAGCTATTCACCAAAAAATGCTTTTCAAAACATTGACAAGAATCTGCATTCAACAAACACTGGCATGTGTGACTGAAACAGTCCATTTCCCTGTGCCCTTGAGGGCTGAGTGATAGCTGCCATGACTGTTCCCATTGTCTTGGAGGTGAATGGGTGCCACTAAAATGCAGAGGGTGTCTGTTTCTCTACTGTGTAATGAAATACAACCTGAAAAAATAAGATGGCTAGACTCTTTGTGACATGATTCCCTCCAGTAAGGGAGGGATAAAACTGTCAGACAAAGGATGGGATAAGGTGATAGCAAGTTTCAAGTTGTAATGTTCACGCTTGTTGCACAGGTGCTTTAAAAATGCAGATTGGTATGTAACAGTTTCTTATTTAGGGAGCAATCATTGCAAAAGCAAGCAGTTCACACAACTGTATAGACGAATCGAACTGGATTCATGATAACATTTAGTTTTGCCTTTAAGTTGAGCTGAGGTTGGGAGATTCCCAATTTTTCCCCAAAAGACCTACATTAAATTTTATTGCTTCCTTGACCTTTATCACAATATACACGTTTTGCTGAACTGGAAGGAGTCTGAACCCCATATGTTGCACTTGCTGGACTCAAAATGTGTTGTATTTTATAAGGTTAGAGAAGATAAAATGGTATTTGCAATGGGTTGCTAAGTGTGCATATATATATATATATATATATATATATATATATATATATATATATATATATAGATAGATAGATAGATAGATAGATAGATAGATATACATATATATTCAATAAAAAAGAACAAAAAGAAATTCTGACTTGCAGTAATCCAGCATGTCCACTTGGGGTCACCATGACTACTGCATTTGTCTTTTGGGCTATCAGTGAATGATCTGTGAGGAGAACACCAGGTGTCTTCTTCTTCTTCCTCTTTCATACTGGTAAAAACTATTAATGCGAAAACAGAAAAAAAAAAAATATTAACATTGTAAGACTACAGATACAGATACTTATGTTACAGTCATGATTGGTGTTGGAGGTTTTTATTAGAAATGCTGATTGAATATCATTTAGTATTTATCAATTTGGCATAAAATATTTGTATTTAGCATAATATATAAAGTACCATAAGTGGAAGTGAAAGTGGAAGAAGTCAGATTACACTACTGAGTTTGAATGTTAAAGCACATTGTTAGCAGGAGTCTATATGGATTAGCTTGACAATTCAATTTAAAGAAAAGAAAAAGGTAAAAGCCACTGTCTTAAAAAAACAAAAAACATTCCCAACTGTGACGACATACACAGGAGACATGCACAGATTAGGTCCTGCTTTTGCTCTAAGTGTTATTGTCATCACCCAGAAATGTGACACAGGAGGAAGTGGAACCAGTCAGGCCTTTCACCTTTGATCATCACTCAGCGTACTCAGCGTAAAACCAGGCTGCCTGTCGCTCTGAGCCCTTAAACCGGTCGCACAGATTCAACGCAAAGCCTCAAAACTAGCACTGAGTTACACACACACAATACCTGAGGATTTGGGGAGCATGATGTGCCTGTTTATTCAACTGCAAATGAGTTCGACCACCTGTTCTTATTTTAAGTAAAAGTAACATTAGAAAGTGACATTTGAGACATTTTAGTTTGTAATATTTATATTAGGCATATATCTTTATAATATAATATATATATATATATATATCTTTATAATGAGATGCCTACCATGCATTTTATTGTCAGTTCAGCCTTTGTCTGGGTTACCATGAGAAGAGGCTATTGTGTATTTCTGTGTCTTACCTGTACTTTATTAGTACTGTACTTAAATTAGTCACAGATTACTGACAGCGTCAGACGAGTTGTCCTTTCTGGTTCAAAAGTTCTCCTGGTGGCCCCGGGTAAGAGAAGGCCCTGCACTAAAAGCAGCAGGTGGACAGTTTACTACCTCACAAGCGGATGATTTATGATCACACAAGCAGAGCAGCTGTCTGACACACTGTGCTACAACTTCGCTGCAGGCTCAGTACCTTCTCTCTATAATCATTATGGGTGAAGCTCACCTTCAGGATGGTGTCAACCACAAGAATTGAGTATGCATCCATCTCATTTTAACAGGCTGCAAGTGTGGTAATTTAAAGTGTGTTATGTAAACAGACACATGAGTTTGGGTATGGTTTATACAGTGTAGCCTGTGTATATATGTAAAACATCTTGCTCCTGCTGCTGCTGTTTTACAGACATATAACCTACAAGCACATATTTATTTACTGGGGATCAGAGTCCGTCATTCATTGATTAGAAGCCTGAATAAACCGCACTGTGATAACAATGTTGTGTAAATGTCACAAATGTCAATGTCATCCTGAAAACTGTTCAGAGAAATAAAAAGGTGCGCCAGATACGCTTCTATCTTATTATCTTAATCTACATGTTATAAATATGGAGATCGTTTCACCATGATAATTTAAGTCTTGCATCTTTGCTCTCTTTATATCAAGGAACAAAACCGAAATAAATAATTGACTTTATTGGGACATTCTTGAGTTATTGCAGTTGTTAGTGATTTAATGCTCTGCTGGTCAAACTAAATTACAATTACTTCCCATATATATAGCATATAAAAGTTTATCAGTGATAGTGTAAGGAAAAAAACCCTGTAGCATGATTTAGAGTTAAGTGTCACCTCTATGGGACAGAGAAAGCATCACTTTGCCCGCTGACAGCTAAACCCTTGATTTGATACAGTCGATTACGTCCATATTAGGCGACCAACTCGCAGCGGAGTAGAAATGACTCCACCTTTTTTTCCAGCTCCATCAAAGGGTTGGGTCAGGAGGAGGAAGACTTAAGCGGAGAGGAAGAGGAAGCGGGGCCGACTTCTTCAGACACGCGCTGCTTTCGACGCACGCCGCGGCTTTCATTCAGCACAGGTGAGTGACAAACCTCTCCGACTCCGTTTTCACCAAACTCAGCAGGTAGATAAATGTTCACTTCCCGCGTCGACGAGCTTTTACTTACTTTCAGGTGCGTTTCTCTCCCGGGGGGGGGGGGGGGGGGGGTAGGAGGGGCGAGGGGGGTGCGCGCATTTACGCAGCGTCATATTATTAATATTATAAACATCCAGGTGGGTTAGTTTGTATTTATAACAATATCGTAGACGTAGATTAAGAAAAATACACACATTTTTCGTTCTGGATAGTAGGTTCTGTTTTTCACCCTTGACCTCATGTCCGGTAACAAAATGTGTATCCCGTGTGAATTTGCATACCAATCATATTCGTTATACGGGCTATTGATGGTCCTGTGTGTGTGTGCGTCCGCTTCTCATCATTTGCACCTGGTCTGCGGACAAAGGGCTCATTTATAGCCTGCGCACAGTAGCTGTTGTTGCTGGGCCCTTTGAAGACAGGAGATATTGTTGACTGTCCTGTTGAGGCCCGCTGTAGCTGTCAAACATCTCAATGGAAGTAATCAGGACTCATGTGTGTATCCGTGTTTGAAAGGGTAGGACATGAATTATGGCAGATGTAGTTTCACCTCGGTGGACCACAGGAAGTGAAACATACCTGCTGATCAGATGTTATAACGGTGTCTAACGGTTTAAGCACAGTGGACACCTTTCATGCTCAGTTTACTCAGCAGGAGGCCAAACACAGTTTTACAGGCACAGTGTCTTATTTTAGGTATGTCGCAGCTAGTCTCTGTGCAGTTACTTGGATGATTAATGTGGTTTAAAAAAAAAAAAAAAACTACAACATAAGAGTTAAATATGTTTAACTCAGTTGTTAACTCACCTTGAACATCACCTGCTCTTCAGTGGAAGTCAGTCAAGTTAAAGAAAAACACAACAAAGTGAAGATGTTTTGCAAAAATATTACTAAGAATTTATGTAATGGCTGGCTTGGAAACATTTTTGTTTTCAGTGTGCAGAGAGAAAAAAAAGGAAAGGAAACTGCAGCATGAGTCATTTAGGAAGTATTGCAGAGGTCACTGGTTTAACAAGGTTGGATGTTAACATTTATTTTTAACGGTATTACCAGATAAATATATTGTGAGATATAGGATTTTTATATTTAACGCTTGACTAATTGAAGAGGAGTTTACCTTTAACTTTATCTGTGTGAATCTCAATACAAAAAGGAAACTGAATTAAACTATATTAGTCATGTCAAACTCTTGTTTCATTAACGCGGGGAGGAGACAAAGGAAAATAAATGCAATCATATCTAATTTATGCAATGTACAGTCGAGGAGCAGATGCTGTTGAGGCTAAAACTGTGCCGTAAAAGTAACCGTCATTTGAGCGCCAAGTATGATCCAGATAAGGCTGTGCTTTGTCACTCTTCAGATGTTTGCATTGTTGGTACTGATGTGTGCCATGTTAACACTGTGCATATGGCTAATTGTCACAATATAACATTTTTGATGGGGGGGGGGGGGGGGGGGCTTTCTATAATGCATCTGCACCCTGAGATCCTCGTACATGTGGATTGGTCCTCATTGATTCTTTTGTTCCCAGGTGATGGTCTCTTAAGGCAGATTATGGATCACCAACTGCGTGTAGACATATTAACATTAGCTGTAACTAACGACCGTGGGATGGAGACAAAGGGCCTCAAGGTCGACCAGCCCGGTTGTATGTCTGATAGTAATGTAAACACTAAGGCAGCACTGTGACTGTTAACGCCTCAAGGTTGCACATTGTTATCACTGCATTAGCCTCCAGTGTCAACAGCCCCCGCTGAAACACGAGAACAGAGGAGATATTAAGAGTAAAAGCTTTAGCCAGTAGGCATGCCTTTGTCTCTTTTTAACCAGGTTTTTAACAAGAAAACTCATGCATGGCTGAGCTGGGTTGGTTAATCAGTCTTCTCCTGTTGGTCACTTAGTAGATGCATTAAAGTGCTTTTCTAGGTAGAGGAAGATGTTAGCCATTCACTTTTCCCTTACCACATATTACCAACCAGCCTGGTTTTTAAGGCATCCTTGTCAAAACACTGTTTACTTCTCAGTGACTTACTTCACTGAAGCGCAGTAGTGTCAGTTATGGTCCCGACTTTCTACATCCTCTTCAGTATTCCTCAGGCTGTTTGTACATCATTACGAGCTCTAGATGGAGATCAGCAGCTTCACAGCGAGTCTCTGGCAAACTGTACAACTGGTGTCAGTTGTCGTGGGGCCCATGTTTGCTTTGTTCGGCAAATAAATTATTTAAATCCTGTTGGTCTGTGTGGCAAAATTTAATGTTCTCATTGTTTCCAGTGGAATGGAAAGAAGCTGCCTGAAGTGACACTGATGTTTGCACGCTAGATTCTCCAAATGGCAGTGAAAGGTCCTGTTAAAACAATCTGAAGTCTTTGAACAGAGTAGGCCTTTGGTGATATTTTAGGAAACTGTTTGTTTTAGTTAGTCTCCTTCCTGTGGATGGAGAAGCCTCTGTACCTGACATTCAGTATTTCATTCGGGCCAGTGTTGTAAATGACAGTTAAAGGTTGCTACTTTATGTTACAGCGACATTTTATGCTAGTACAAAGCTATACTTGAGCAACTTTGAAACCCACCCAACCCTCTGCTCAAACCACTTTGGTTTCATTAGAAGAAGTGTGAAGTTTGATTTGGGGTGCGGCGTGAATTTGAACCTGGTAAAGTTTGAACCCACCTGAACCGATGCAGCAGTAGTTTACTACTACAACACATTCCTCAGTGTGAATCTACCCTTTGAAGCTGCTGTTTAGTGGCTGTAAGAGTTAGTTCAAGGGTTTGATTATACCTTCTACAACTAGCTCAAGGACAATCTCTGTAGACTTGAAGTGAATGAATTCACCAAATTAGGAAACAGAAGTGAGACTTGCATTGATTTCAAGCATGCTGTTCGATTTGGTACAATTGAATTACTAAATAGCTGGGATGTGGTTTAACTTGTTGTTTAAACAGTGCAGGGATAAAGGGTAAAGTCAGTTTTTGCAGCCAGATATAAGCACTGGCCTTGTTATGTCTTCTGAATATGTCATGGTGGCCTCAGATGGCTGGTAGTGTGTTTTGACCAGCATGGCCAGAGAGGTGACAGGTGGCAACAACTTCAGGTGTGTTTTTGGTTTTATCATTGACTGCTTTTTTTTTTTTTTTGGGGGAGGGGGGGGGGGGGGGGGGGTTTAATTGTGGCCTCCAATCATTGCTCTGTTTTGTAAAATTTGGATTTTTAATATTGCATAGATTTCATAGACACTAAGGTCACTTCCCTGCCTATTAATTTATTTATTTTAACAGAGGCATCATCAGTTTTGGGGAAATTAGACCAAAGGTCAAATTGTAAACAACACTTATTGTAAAATGACTCAACTGCTGAGGAGACACCGGCAACTGGCTGTTGTTTTCTCTCCATCTGTGTCCTAATGGTCATATCAGAAAATCATTGTTATATGATTATTTACTACAGTTTTCAAACGTTACAACATCTGCATGTTTGAAAATATCAAGTGTAAGTTCTTGTCATAGTAGTGTCTTTGGTATTCTTGACAGGCAAGGAGAGTGTCATTCCAGTCATGGTGGAAGTCTTGCATAATACTGACTTGTCTACCAGGTGTGTTTTACAAATGCCCCATCAGTCAAGTCTGAAGTTGTTTTGTTGATGAGTTGAAGCATGCTCTCTAGTTCGACGCCTAAGGACACACCTATTTTGGCAAGGGGGGCACAGTTAAGAGTAGTGCTGACTGATAAATCGTATTTCATCATCATCGTGTTATGAACATGTGCATTAAACACATTGCAAAAGACTGACTGAAATGCAATGAATTAGGACGCCTGAGCCTGCAGTTTGTTTTACACCAGCGCAGCAGCAGTGACATTGAGTGAACTGTTATGAAGAAGCTCGATTGTTCTCCAGCAGCGTTACCTGCAGGAGACATGAGCAGCAGAGGGAGGACGGAGGAGATGTCAGACAGAGACCAGTGTCTGTGTTCTTCATTCAGCTTTCAATTTGATAGTGACTTTGAAGTTAGCTGGCACAATGATCGAGGCATACGCACACTTAGGTATTTGTTTATTTATAGCAAGTCGTAGTGTCATCGCAATATTGAGCAATGGTGTTGCAGATGTTCCTCAAATCGTGCAGGCCTAGTTAAGAGTTCCCTGTTTCAAATCTTAACAATAAAATAAATTAGTAGTAGTGCTATTTGCTTGTTCTAAATATGAGTATTAGGGTACGATTTAACTCTTATGTGGTATTACTATTAACTGTATTTAGTTTATAATGTGGGCCATCTTTGAACTGTTGTTGCAGCAGTGCATTTTATTAAGCCTTTAACTCAGTCTCGACATTCAGACATCAGTAGTTTGTTTCCAAAGACAGAGGTGTGCGAAGTGTTTCGAGTAATGGCTTGTTTTTGTGCAGGACCCTCCTTCGTAAATCCCAGTAAATTTTTCCTCTGCAGTTATGGGTTCGGTTGGGAAATCCCTCTCAGATTAGCAGGACGGCAGGATACTTTGCAGACGACTCCTGTCAAAACTTGCCAGTTTTTGCAGAGATCTTTCTTTCTACAGGTGTTGTCATTTACATTACATTTATATTTTATATTTATATTTTTGTATTTTTGTTTGCACCGTGGGTCCGAGAGGACTGAAATTTCAATTGTGCTGTATGTCCTGTATGTGTATCATAATTGACAATAAAGCTGACTTTGACTTTGACTTTGACTTGATTGTTTCAAGTGGTTATTATAACATTGTACCATCCAAGTTTGACTGCTGAGATCTCAGAGCACAGCTACCTCTTTAAGAGGTCAGAGAGGACAAGAAACATGAGCAACCAGATGAAGTGTTAAAAGAGTCCTCAGGGTTAGTCAGTTAATTTGGAAGAGAAAACAAAGTCCATTGTGTACATTCATCACAGTTTACAGAAGGGCTTCTTGGTTCAACTTTGACCTACAGTACTTTCCACGGTTGTGCAGAGTTTTCTATGAAGTAAGGGATTATTGTAGAAATTCTGGGTATGTTCGCCTGTGGTTTGGCCTCATTTACAGCCAATTTTGTCTGAACAGTCACATTTCTGGCCTTGTTTGACTTAATTGTGGTGACATCTCAGCATTCTTAGATCTTGGCAATTACTCTGAGTGTAATTACAGGTCCTGGATATAATCCATTTGCAACATCATACCTAACCAGTTGCAGCAATTATTAGGTGGAATCCATGTTTTTGCAAACCCCTCACTTTGTGGAAACAGACTGAAGGATGCCACCATGCGAATTCACTTTGCCTAATGCCTCCTGAATCTGCTGAGGTGCAGTCATTTCTGCACCATCTGCATCAGCTTGAGCTCTTTCATAAGGACGCAATGCACAATTGTTAAGTGTGGAAAGTTCCAAAAATCGGTCGTTGATGGGTGAGACCTGCGGAGGGGATAGAGTGAGTGAGACAGAGAGAGAGAGTGGGGGAGGGGTGTGAAGACAATGAGACTGGTGTTGAACAGTCAGTCTCGTCTGAATACTTGCAGGTAGGGGTGATACTACTCCCCCACCACCACCAATACACACACTCAAGCACAGTGAAGAGAAGATGGTGTAAAGATGTCAGTCCTGAATCGAGTTCAGCAACATTCTTGTGCCCCGGGGGGGGGGGTTAGTTACTATGGCTTAAACATTTGGATGTTAGTTTGTTTTCTTTAGTGTATACTAAAAATGGACGGGTCATGCTCAACCTGTTTATCATTAAGTCACTGGTGTTCATTTTTTATCGTACCACAAATCAGTATAATCTGAGAGCAACCCAGATCTTTAGACAAAGAACATTCATAACAAGCTCTGAATTTGATTATGCAGCTTACAATTCAATGTCACCGGCCCATGATTTTTATATTCAGATGTGACAAAAGACAGATGCACAACAGAGATACGATACACACGAGCTCATCCTTAAATGAGGCATGCCATGAAGTTTAGGGTTGTTTATAGATTGAAGTTATTAAAGGGTCTATTAGAATTGGTGGAAGTTACTGGAGGAATGGAGTATTTCCTTTTTCAGTGCTTGGTGAACTTTAACATAATTAAATGTGTCATGTGTCATGTGATGTCACTCCACTTTTTTTTTTTGGTAATTATTGATGTAAAAGTGTTTAACATTCACCAAACATTCAGAAATATTTATTTCCCAGGAAAATAATATTTTAAGGGTCAACTAAAAACATAAAACTAAGTTCTGATTAACAAAATATTAATTTATATAAATGTGCAGAAATTCATTAAATATATTGGACAATGATAAAATGTTTTTAAGCTGTACTCTGCATTTGTGCCTGCTCAGGTTCACACCCTTTCTCGGCCACACAGCGCTGAAGACCCTACATGGTTCAGACCACTGTTAGTGTTTTTTATTTCTATGTTCCAAATAATAATGTGAAATAAGCCTTTTTAACTGGAGCCTCCATTTTGCATAATAGTAGCTAAAGTTATAGTGTTTCTTATTTTGGCAAATATGTCATAGGGCATATCGTGTGCGTGTATGTGTATGTGTATATATATATATATATATATGTGTGTGTGTATATGTATGTATGTTTATTTATTTTTAGGTCTTCACATGACAAAGTGGCAGAATGGGTCTGGATGAGGTTGAGTTGTAGTTGTCATTTTATCTCGGATGTTATCTTAAGGCCTTTAGGTCCTTCAGGTTATGTCAGACACATCTGGACAGAGAAGACCTTGGCTCCAGGTGACACTGCTGTCTCTGGGGGAGAGGAAGAGCACACTGACTAATGCCTCTTGTTTTCCCTTGAGACTCTGTCATCATGCTGGCTTGTTTGGAATGTATGTCGTTGTTTTGCTGTGTGAGACTAGGATTCATCAGATTTTTATCAGTTCCAACTTGGCTGAAGTTGCTGCCATTCAAGACTTTGTGCTGACCTATTAAAAGTTGTGAGCACATGAAGGAATGAAAATAAATCTGTTTGCTAAACATAACTTGACAAAAAAAACTCTACAGGAGCCAAACCACCAATAACTTTTTTTTTTTTTTTTTTTTTTTTTTTTTACATTGCATAGCTTGACCTGAGATTTGTACAGTGACAAGACCTTCACAGTAAAGTCACACTCCTCACACCAGTGTGTCACATGCTGGCGGAAATTCCTGTGCTCATTGCTATAATGCATCTGCTGCACATATTCCTGCAGTTACACTTTCCAAGTCAACAGAGAATCTGATGGATTATAATGTTTTGATTTGCCAAGATTCAGTAGTTCAGCGTTAAGCTTTGGCAGCTGTGTCAAACATACTTAAAATCCACATCCAGTACAGCTGAATTGATTTTAACATAGCTCTTATGCACAACAAGAGCATGGTCAATCACTGATTAGTGTATTGAATGGGTTTGTAGTCTAAATTTTGCAGATGCAGTTTGTTTGGCACGCAACTGGAAGCAACAGGGTGTATATGCAGCACATGTGTAGTCTGGAGTTTTACTTACATTGCTCTGAAGTGTGTGTAATTGCCTCTTTAAAAGGTTTACACACCGCTCATTCTCTGCACAACAAGCTAAAGCACCAACAATTACTCTGTGCCATTGATGATGAACTTTGGGCTCACATAAAGCCAAATCAGTATTCATATGATCCTAGATTTATATAACTTCATACTTCAACTTATCTTAAAACTTCATGATGTGCCATTTTCATTTTTTTAATTTATTAATTTTTTTATTGATTAATCACCATTTTTGTGTTTCAACAGTTAAATATATTTCATACCACATAGTTGAGACTTTGTAGGTTTACCGTGAGCGATTGTGATGGTTTGATGGATCCTCTTTCAGTCACACATTGGCATTTTTGATGACTATCACATTTCAGAAGTTAACCATATCAGCAGTCAGGAGTTAAATGACTATGTTTGTAAACCACCATCATTGGCATGTCCACATCCTTCTGCCTTCAGGCGAGGCGATGCTTATTTTGCGAGGAGGAAAGAGGAGTTGTTCCACAGGACAAGATGACTATCATATTTGCGATGGCTCTGTCAGCATCTGTAGCAAAAAACGATGATCTATTTTGTTGTCAGGTGTGTTTTGGTATTCGGAGGAGGGGCTAAAACACACACACACACAGACACACAAAACTCCCTCCAGGGCCAAGTGACAGGTCAAACCAGCCCAGTCAGTCAGCTGCAGTGCAACACTGAGGGCTATCTACAATGACAAGATCATCTGTGCAAGAGTTTCAGATTATACAGACTGAAGGTGCATGTTGCTTATGAATTTTACTTCCTGAGCTGAATTCAGAGAGCATAGTCTAGCTTTGCGAGGCTGTTTTTGCTCTTCTGTTGGTCTGCAAGAATGAATGCTGCCTTGTAGACTGAAGACAAATGTACAACTTGATCTTTGAAAGCCTCTATTTAAGCCATTGTGTGCAGTTTTGATGAGGACACATTGATAACTAGTCATTTTCACAAATCTGAAGAAACCATGCATGAAAACTGTATGGGTTCCCCATACATTCCTCTCTGTAGAGTCCCACAAATGGAGCATGCATCTACTATTTCTATTAAGTATTATTGTTGTTACTAATGAATGTTTTATTCCCCTGTAAATCTCCTGGGTGTGACAGTGAGATCAGAGTATGTGATTTCCTATCAGGGAGAGCGAAACCTTCTTGCACAACACGCTCGGAAGAATTTTAAACATTATGGTATGAGTCATCTCCTCCTTTTGCAGCATTAGTTTTTGTCTGTCATTAGCTTCACTATCCAACCCTGAGTAAACATCAAGGTTTTATGATGCTTCCTCACTGTGAGGCATGAGTGCGTTTTGATTCTCCAGTAGACCATTATGTTGTGCTCATGTAGCTGCCTGTAAACTGGACATCTGTGCTTTGTCTTTCAAGATTATGAAGCAAGCATATGGTAGATCTGCCATATATTAAGCGCAATTGTAATTGTAAATGGTATATTAGGCTATGTGGACAAAACAAAAATAATAATCATAATGATCTGAAAGAATTTGAAATAAAGGTGGGGGGTTTTCCGCACTGAGATTGCCCAGGTAGAAACAAATTTAGCAACAGCTCGACTTGTTTCAGGCTTTTTAGTCATGATTTATTGTCCAACACAGAAAAAGAAATGGAAGCCAGTTTTGCTTTATGGGTGTTGGCTGGGTAGAGAGCCAGTAACGGCATAACAATGGCCCCCTTCATGATAACAGAGTCTCCACTGATTTCTCGCCCGCTGCCTGTGAATAATATTATCAGCCCACCCCCGAGAGAAAACGTACAGGGCGACTCCAGAGTCGTGTGTTTGTGTGTGTTGTTTCAGCGGGTGGAGGGTGTGACCAGGAGAGTAAAAAAAAACAAAAAAACAAAGGGGGAAACTTGAAGTTGTTGAAGTCAGGGCGGCGGTCACAAAAGTAGCCAGCTGCATTTAATTGAGGTTTTTTTTTCTCTTTTTGTGGTGTGGGTTTAAATGGGGGCCATCTCACTCTCACCCCAGTTGTACTCTCTTGCACGCTCGCTCACACACAGTGCTCGCTCTCTCTTGCTTGCTCTCTCGCGCTCTGGCTCTGCCTCTTTCCCTCCCTCTCCTTCTGTGAGCTGGTTATTCATCCACTGTGTGAGTCAGGGAGGGTGGGGATTTGGAAGACTGCTGTACCAGTCACACTTTATCAGTTTACTTTCTCATTCCCCTACCCCATCTCTCTCTCTCTCCCTCTTTCTCTCTGTGTGTCTGTCTTTCTCTCTCTGTGCTGCTGTTTCTCTTTGCTGCTGCCACCCCTGCCTGCCCCATCTGCCCTTATAGCTTACGAAGAGGCTTTGCCGTGCTGTGAAAAAGGAGTCACGTTCGCTTTTGATGATTTAAGGGGCGAATTCTAGTCTCAACAAGGTAAGTTGCTCAATGTTATGTAGAAGGTGAACTAACTTGTGTGTGGAGTTTGCCCACATGTTGAGCAGCTCAGGGTGGTTTTTTTTTTTTTTTTGATTTGTTTTTCCCGGTTTTCCTCAGAGTAGGTTTCTGTTCTTTTGGTGTTTGAGGATCTTAGGCTGTTCTGTTTACAATGTCTCAATGTATACGTGTGTTTTGAGTAATGGGTTCCTGCCTACACCTCTCTGATTTTTCTTTTCTTCATCTCAGCTCCAGTTTGTTCATCATTAACTCCTACCTCGTGAGTGTGAGCTCCCTTTTTCCATCCCTATGATTCATTGACATGGCTCTCATAGGAAACGTTCCCCCTCCCTCTCCACTGTACTGTGTCTCCTTGGTAGATGTAAACCAGCCACCTTGTTGTCTACGTTGGCTAATATTGAGTGGGTGGTTGTGGTGGGATATACAGAGGGAGTGACTTTATTTTTTTTATGCTGGGCTTTTTAGTTTGGTCACAAGAATAGACTGTTCTAACCTAGGGCTGTAGAATATGTAAACTGGTGCTTCAGTGGTCATGTGTCTGCTGCTAAATTGCATCACTGTCATGGGAATATTACAGGAGACACTTTTAGGACCCCTCCCACAGTTATGAGGAAGTTCCTGTCCTCTTGTGGGATTACTACCAGTATTGTTGCAATAACTGAACATCAGTGTCCACTGAACAACTGAGATCAGTTTTTACCATCAGTCCAAATTCTGTGGCAATGCACAAACCTTTTAACTGGTGAAGATTAGGAGCAGTGAGGTGGTGTCATTATGTTTGAGTTCACTGATGGTCACATACAATAAATGGTAAAGAAGTATCAAGAGCAGCGAGGTGCAGAAATTGCTGTTGGTTGTTCTTGTGAATGGGTTTTGTGGTTTCACTGAGCTGGAATGGTAGGGGCTTCATTTTCGTTTTTCTTGGAACTTCTATCTTCATTTGGGTCTCAGGATACAGAAATATTGTTTGCCTTGTCTTGTTAGTGTTCCTGACTCACACAATCGCTTTTATTATCAGTCAGTATTCCTAAAAAATCACAGTGGATCTAGAGTCACATGTTGCATGTTCATAAAGTAGTTTGAACATGAAAAATAGGAAATCTGGATAACTTGTATTCAAAAGCCAATCCTACACATTGTAAAATTTTTGAATTTACATGTTGTGCACTTTTAGTGTCTGCAAAATTATGTAAAACCCTGAAAAATGGCAGCTGCCAACAAACAAAATTTGTTTTCTCATGATACACAAACTGACACTAAACTATTGAAATTTAATGCCTTGCCAACATAACAGGTTTCAGTTTCCACTGAAAACAAATTATATAAGTCCAATTTAAGCCATGTGATGTGATCAAAGAGATCACATTGGTGATAATGTCTAGGTTATTGTAACACAGTGACCTTGGATTGTGTAGCGTCAGAGTATGCTCTGATCACTTTAACTGTTCAGCATTTTTCCTCAGAACAAGACAGACTCTACACTACAGACATGATGGTACTCTTGTTGAAATGTGAGGTGCCTGACCAAATGCCTCATCGTCGGTTCAAAAACAACCACAGCTTTTTGTGTAAGAGTTTTCTGAAATGTGATGTGTCTGATCTGTTATACAACACCATTCAATTTCACCTTGTCAGCGGGAGGAAGCTGATCTGTAGTGTCAAGTGCATCTATCAGGAACTGGTCTGGAATGCCGGACTCATTCACCTGGAAGATTAACAAGGAGATCGACCACAAAGATACCTTGGTGTTGACATAGCCCTATGGTTAACTACTGAAAAAGCCCTGAGGTGAACAAAACCGCAGGGGGTATCTACAAAAAGAAGAGGAATGTCCAGTTTGTATGCCTCTGCTGTTCGGAATCAGTTTTGAACTCTGACACAATGAATTCGCAAAATATTAATAGCACTTTTCATTAACTATAAAATTATCATTTTTTTTTACATTACATATTATTTTGAGCCATTTGTTTTGGTTTGTGCAAACATAAGTGTTATTTGTGTATTTTCTGCAGTCATTGTAAGTTTGTTTCGAATGCTGCAAGATGTTTAGGATGTTTTACATCATCCACTTGAAGCACTCAGTCAGTTGCAGGCTGAAATAGCCCTAAATGAATATACTGTATCCTGTTTCCTTGGTAATTACATTTCCTGTTTACGTATCATATGACAAGGCATTTAAAAACTGATACCAAAAGAAGGTTCACAGCCTCAAACTTAGACCCAGCTAATTATTGGCAAAAGATGCATAACTTTAGTTCACAAGTATAATTTCTTTTTACTGTATTAGTTTCTTGCCATTTTACTGAGCAGGACCGGCATTAGCTCAGCTCCCTGCCCTTCATTCCACAGCCTGAAATTATTAGCTTTTAATTATATTGGCTTAAGGAGGGCTGGACTTTAGTCCATGGGCAGTGAAAACTCAGTATTGTAGATTGTACATCAAACAATGGCTCCCTCTGGGTCCAGTGTGCTGAGAGGAGACCACACCCTGCATGTCCTCTACTTTGTGACTACAGTTTACACTTGATATGGTTTGCCTTTGTCAACAGAAATCTGCAGGTCTGAAAACCATGGCAACATTCCTGTGTGCAGGGCTGCATGTCATGGCACTTTCCATTAGTAAAATACTTCTCCCTCTACTTATTGTTGAGCTCAGTTTGTAGTGGCAGTCTTCCAGTAAATGTAGTTGCCACATAACAAGAAGGAACTGTGATATCTGTGTTAGGGTTCAGCAGTTTGTTTGAAGTCCAGCGATCAGCAACTTTTTTTTTTTTTTTTTTTTTGCTCACAGCTGGGTTCATCTGAGGAAAGCAGTCTGGATATTGTCTTAACCTCTGGTATGAGTGCTGCACACGAACAGCTTGTAGAGTGCAGCCTTACTGTGGGATGAGGAGGGATGTCCTCTCAGTTCCCTGTAGCACCTCCTCTCTGATATCAGGCCATGTCTGATGAGTGGCTGGAGCCAGGGCAAAGCATCCTGGGATTTTTAGGTGGGAGTGTTTGTTTGGTGAGGGCTGAATTTCTCTGTCCCAGTAATTGCATTTCGGTCTCGCTGAATCAGGGAATATCACAAAATTCTCCTCCTCGAAGGCATTTGAGGAATTTATTGGTCACGGGTGATCACCAGCAAGACGCAGCCAATGAATTAAAGATGTGAGTTTTTTTTTTTATTTTTGTGCACTGGTATTCATGTAATTCACTCTTGAAGGAGAACACTGCTGAATGTTATTTCGCAATGTCTGTGGAAATTTTGGTGTGTAGAAAGAAATTGCACAATAATGAATTTTCACAGAACATGGATAGGGAAGGAGATTGGTACATTTTCGGTTCCGAAATGCATCAAAAAAAGCCCACATCTGGATCAAGATGTGTCCAAGAAGGTCATCTTTTCCCTTTGACATACAACAAAATACTGTTTTCTTGAACTGAATATTTCATTCACTGAATTGCTGTCATGGGACTGGAGGATGGACTGCTGCTGTGCTCTACTTTGAGGTGAAACTAACGATGATCTCTTTTTGCAGATAACTGGGTCATAACAATACAAGACGGTCAGAATGCTTCAAGAGATTCAGGAGATTGGCTCACACGCCATGGATATCTATGACTACCTCTTGGTCGGATTTGGTAAGTGACTGACCTGACAAAATACTTGTTCTTTTGTTTCCCTTTGTATGTTTTGAACGTCATGTTGTCATTTTCTTTTCTCTCTCTAGATCCGCGACTGAAGGACTATCCACTGATGCAGAGTCCTGTTCCCATGACAGGGATATTGCTTTCCTACCTGTTCTTTGTACTGTACCTTGGACCTCGCATTATGGCCAATCGGAAGCCATTCCAGCTGAAGGAAGCCATGATAGTCTACAACTTCCTGCTAGTGGCGCTGTCAATATTCATTGTCTATGAAGTAAGACACTGTTGTTTAATGTTTACAACACTTTTCTGCACGTTTTGAATATTTCAGCAACCGGCTTGTTATTTGCTAATGGCTGTTAACTTGAATACAGTTTTTGATCCCTGAGTAAATACAATTTTCTTGTTATTTAGTTCCTGATGTCTGGTTGGGCCACAACGTATACCTGGCGATGTGATGCAGTTGATACCTCCAACAGTCCTCAAGCATTACGAGTGAGTCCCTCATAACTCCTAGGTCACACATACTATAACACTTGACTGATATCGGCTGAAGTCATTATTCACTAGCTGTGCATTTAGTCATTAATGATAATTTCCTGTTAACTTGAGTCTGTATTCTCCTCACCAGATGGTCCGAGTGGCCTGGCTGTTCTGGTTCTCCAAGATTATTGAGCTCATGGACACAGTAAGTCTGTTCAACGTGACCATGTCTTCAACTGGCTCAAGCAAACTCTTTTTGCATTCAACAAAATTTAGGAGTTCCTGTGAATCCTGAGTGATTTCCAAAAGGAAAATGATAAACTGTAACAACGTAGGAGATGTCACAGTTTCATGACATTTTAAAGACTAAAATTAAATATTAATTGAAATAAAATCAACAGATCAGTCACAAATGAACAAGCCTTTCTTTCAGCCGTTCTACAAACCTTGCCACATTTACAAATTCACTGTTGGTGTCTCTTGAATTTTTTTTTAACATCTGTACAAGTTCAATATTTTTCCAGCTGATATTTGGCTGAATGAGAAAATTCAGTTTGTATTTTGTTTATGTCTTTGTCATTCTTCCAAAGTTCTGATTATTTTAAAGTGAGGAAAGACAGACACTTCCCCACTGTTCACAACAGAGGACTTTGATTTGAAAGTTTGATGATATTTTTTTCTTTCCTTTGTTGTCTTTTATCTATTAATAACTGAGATACACAAACCTTAATTATACCAGGTTTCAGGTGATGGTGAAATCAGGAAGTTTTGAAATATCTTTGGTTAAGATGAATAAAAAGTAACATTAAGACATTGTCGAGAGCAAGAGGCGACACAGAATCTGACAGAGGCGGCCGCCTCATAATTCTTTATGCAGGAAAAACCCTGGAGATTGGCTTTAACTAATCAATATCCTCTTTCGGACAGATCTTCTTCGTGTTGAGGAAAAAGCATGGCCAGATCACCTTCCTGCACATCTTTCACCACTCTTTCATGCCCTGGACCTGGTGGTGGGGAGTTGGATATGCTCCTGGTGAGTACTCATTAACTAAAGCTTGACTTGTCAAAGAGTTGAAAATCGATTAATGGAGTGACAAAGCAGCCAGGAGGTGTAGCATAGTCACTTCCTCCTTCAGTGCCAGTCTTTTACACGTAGACGTGTGAACAACCACAATGTTCCTTGTTTGGTTTCTACTTTTGGTCTTGTTAAGCCCTTCATGGAACCTTGTGCTGACTATCTGTAAAGTACTTAATTCTTTTGAGTCATGAGAAAATGATTAACCAAGCCTCTACATAAAACCTCTACAGCCTCTATATTCTTAATTTCCTTGAAAGGTCAGAGGTTCTTTGATTACTCTGGTGGAGCCAGTCTAATATGTTTTATGATTATTACTCCAGGTGGAATGGGATCTTTCCACGCCATGGTGAATTCTTCTGTCCACATCATCATGTATTTCTACTATGGCCTTGCTGCTGCTGGACCCCGCTTCCAGAAGTTTTTGTGGTGGAAGAAATACATGACTGCCATTCAGCTTGTATGTACACACTCCTGCAGTTGTTGTCCATGTTTCTGCTCCCAAGGCACCACAATAAATTCATTTTATTTATTTTATACATTTATGTATAGTACATGTTTGGCTGACTCCTGGTTTCTTTCCAACAGATCCAGTTTGTCCTAGTATCTCTCCACGCTACCCAGTATTACTTCATGGAAAGCTGTGACTACCAGTTCCCAATGATCCTCCACCTCATCTGGATATATGGAACCTTCTTCTTTGTGCTCTTCTCCAACTTTTGGATCCAGGCTTATGTGAAGGGTAAGCGGTTGCCCAAACAGGACATTAAGCAGCGTCAGAACGGCACAGCAGTGTACACCAAAGATAAATGCCACGAGAACGGCAAACACCACGAGAATGGCACCAGCAATGGTATCAACCACGGAGCCGCCAACAGCACCAGCAATGGCTCTGCTCACCATGATAACGGCAGCACTCACATGGGCAAGATGAAGAAGGCCTAGGATCTCTGGAAGGAAACACACAAGAAGTATGACCCTGCGAACCTGTTAAAACTACCACGGATTCCAAAGATAATTTTGGCTGTGTTTCTCTTCCTGTTTTTAGTTTTATATGCAAAACACGGGGAAATGACGTGGTCAATGATTTCCACAGTTGGGGTCCCACATTTAATTGGTTTGTTTGTTAGTTTGTTTGAATTTGGGAACCATCTATGGAACACAATGTATGAAGAGAAGATGTTTCTGACCTAAATTTTATCTTCACTGATGTTGAAAACAACCTCCTAGTTCAGTGTCACACTGGTGGCTTTTCACCCCACTTGCCTTCACTACTTATCTGACCCCCATGTCCCCTTGACCCCCCCCTGTGGACAGATGACTGTACAGTTTCTATCAAGTTGAAAATACTTTTTGTAAATAGTTTTACAATAAACCCAAAAAAAAAAACTAATTGTATTGGTATGCTTTAGACTTTCTAAATTTTGTTACAATGTGTATTTAAAATTAAAATGCCAATAAATTACATTTTAAATTGTCTTGTTTTACTCTGTGTGTCAGAATTTTCTCTTATAGAATAAGTGCTTCCTGTATGTGTAACTTAGTTGTCAGGTCTTTGGGAAGACTCTGACATTGTGCTGTGTGGCAGCAAAGAATGAAAGTATTTGCATTGCATGCTTGTGCCTCTTGTCTTGGCTATCCCAAGCATTCGGAGCAAGTAGGAGGTAAACAAGGGACCCATTCTGCTTTGTTTGAAAAGACTCATCGTAAGAGGCAGAGAGAAAGCACCCTACATACTGGATCTATACCCACACAACTATACAGCTGGTCCATCAGGGACAGAAATATTTTAGCATTACACTGTAAAAAGGTGTTCTTTACATGCATTCAGTATGTTAGTGGTTATAAACTAAATAAACCATCGATAGGGAATGTAAGATATCTGTTTTGGTTAAATGACAGAGTAGAACAACAACTTTCTCTTCACTGTAATCTGCCTGTCATAGCTGTAAATTAATCCTCCTTGAGGTTGTTTTATAAAACTGATTCAATTTAAAATCTGGCTAAACCAGTTATAAAGTAGTTAAGTCTTCATATGAAAAAACTAGTAAAAATTTATGGCAGTTTAAATAATACTTGATTACAAGTAAAAGTCTGCCACTGGAAATCTTAAATTACAGAACTATTATCAGTAACACTGTCCACCTGTCTGTGTGATTTATTATTAATATTTAATGTAGCTGTTTGAGGTGGAGCTAATTTGAACTACATGCATATTGTTTCATCTCTAACTGTGGTAGGAACCTCTACCCTGCCACAGGATAATTGCAAGGGGCCTTGAGATATTTAATAGGGTTTAATAGGGATACGGGTAATATAAAAATGGTTATGTCCTAACAAAAATAATTCAAACAATGTGAGGAGAGAAAATCACTTGTAGGTTAATTCAGATGTTTTAAACCTGAGACGGTGAGTTCAAGGTGATACAAGTCAGAGGTTGTGAACCATTGAGCCACTGTACAGCAATGCACCATACTTAATAAAAATGTATTTTATGTGTAAAACTTTAATCTGCAAACTAACCTGTAATTAAAGCTGTTGTGCAAATATTGCAATATTTCCTGAATTTCCACTTTCCTAAATGTGGCCTAGTAGAGGTATAAAGGAGGTGTTAAGTAGTGGCAATGGTTCTCTAAAATACAAGCACTTCAAATTGCACTTGAGCAAATGTGCTGAGTGTTGTGCAGAGGGTCCTGGATGAACAGGCAGTAATTCAGTCATTGTTGCGCGTTTAATTCCAGGCTGACATTACATTTCATGAGCAGTCAGTTAAAATACATCCAGTATGAAAACATTCTTCAGGCATTCATTCAGTGTGCATCAAATAAATGGCTACAGTTCTACTACATACAGTACTTCAAGTCATTCTCTTTTTCTGTTTGCTTTAGGGTCATGGGGCTGAATCCAGCTCCCACATTAAAGGTATTCTCCATATTGGAAATTGTAATGAACATTGTGACATGAATGATATCAAGCTATGAAGTTGCTACTACAGTGCAAGGACAGCACCCTGATCTGATGGTCCATCATAGGTTTCATGCGTACCCAGATTGTCTGCTGCAGGGTAGAGTGATATCAGAAAACCACTAAAGAGTCAGACCACTTCTCTCTACTCGTGAGTGGATGAGATGGATGCAGACCTTGGATGTGGTCTGGTTCGCCCTTTGAATGCTTTTATTGCCCTGGAACTGATGGCAGCACCGATGAGACGTTCTGGAGCCAGAGTTGTGGTCAGGGTTAAAAAGATGAGATAGTGGGGTGTGTGCGCTTTAAGTGATGTTCTCCAGGATGTAGAAGATGAGCTCCATCACAATGGGCTCGTCACCCCTCTTGCGCCCCCTGCTGTGTATGACAGGGATCAGCACGCTATCCAGGGCATTGAGATACTGAGCTGGGAGGGGCTGCCCATTGCTCCCAGCCACAAATCCCACCTGAAATTACAAAGCAAACCACTAATTAGTTTTAGTATAGTTACACCCAGGAGCTTATAAACAATTAGCTTTACAGCTATGCATGACGTGAGTCATATGCTGCATGTTCACACCACATTCTCTCATTGTTAGCAGAATGCTGCCTATTCTAACACATAGGAAGTAAATATTTTACAGCAAAATAAAAAATTAGAATAAATGATTACTGAAAAACAATTAAAGGTCCAAGGAAAAGGATTTAATTTTAGGATTTAAGAGGTTTTTTTTTCTATTCTGCCAGATCTCTGTTTTAAGTAGGAGGCGGACATATGGGGCCAATTTTAACCAGATGTATTGAACATCTTTTGTGACCTCTTGAGAATCAAAGGTGACTCGCAGCCCCAGTTTGGCCATCCCGTCCTCTTTGAGCAGTTTGAGGTGTGGGCACAGTGCTAGGCAAAATGCTCGGGCAATCCGCTCTGTTAGCCGGTTGTGTTCAGCAGAGTCTGTCGCTCCTCCTTTGGGATGATCCCCCCTCTGCAAGAAGAACACCTGCAAAACACATTCACACAAATGTCAAGGGGAGGAAGACACGTCCAGGTGGACTTAAGTTGATATTCTCATCAGATCATCATATGTACTTCTGTCCAGCGGATGATCTTCCCATTTTCTTTGTATTCTGACTTCTGGAACATCTTCGTGCTGCTGATGGACTCCATGGATTTCCCATCGATGGGGCTTATAACTCTGAGGGACACAAACATTTAAATGGCTACATGTACCAACAGCTGATTGTCATGTTTTCCTCTTTGAGCACAACAACAACCACGTGAACTTCAAACAGGTGGACACACTCACCCTTTATTCACAGTGCATTTTTCCTCCACCCACTGTACACAAACCAGCTCCTGGCTGTCTGGTTGGTCAAGGCGTCCACAGGTGACGGTGTAGTCTTTCATCTCCCGTAGAGACCGACGGAGCTCAGCCATGGTTTCCACGGTGATCTGCACCATTAGACCATCTGGGGAGAAGGGACAGCGATACAGGAGAAACACACAAACAGACACCAACAGGGAGACAAACACACGCACACACTCACGTACATCAACATGCACACACGCCTTGACAAACAGTCTGTTAAAATGTACACAGACACACACATACAAAGATCAACACATTCTGAATGAACCAGTTTGAAGGCAGGGATGTTTACATGCACTACGTAAAACATGCAAAGAAGGAATTTCCATTGAAGGGAAAAGTCAAGGCGAAGCTGACTCCCTCTGAGTGGACATCCTACCTTCTACAATGCTGGACTTGGCCAGGTACCCTGCAGACGCTTTCAGAGCACTACTGAATATGAAAAAGCACGATCCAGTTACTGGAAAGAAAGAAAGAAAGAAAGAAAGAAAGAAAGAAAGAAAGAAAGAAAAAGAAAGAAAGAAAGACATGTAGCATCATCTAGTGTTATATAAGGGAAAGTGCAGCACTGACTTTGCTACAGTTAGCCACTTGCTGCCCTTTGAGTCCCTTACATTTGCCCTTGGGCAGTTTCCAGATGAACTACTAACTGTATGTACAAAGTTCTGTCTTTATCTATATCTGCTTGTTTCAGTGCGCCTTAAATTCTGCGCAACATTAAAATACATAATAACATTCTGTATGGCAGCAAATTGAAATATGTTGAGTATTATTTTATATGCAGTTCCATGGACCACGTTATAACACAATTCATATCTTTGGGAATGTTGCGATTTAGAATAAAATTTAATTCATTCAATATTTGGATGCACAACATGCATTTGTAATCATGCACCAAATGCTCACTCCACTCATTTAAAATGCTGAAAATTAAAATTATATATATATATATATATATATATATATATATATATTTAAAATATTTGACATGGAATTAAATAAAGTGTTAAAATTAGATTAGATTGCATCAAATGCTTTTTGGAGTTGAACTAATGAAAAATCAGAGTGTGCTGATTTCTTTTACTTTTTATTGTAATAAATCAAATAAGCATCAAAGTTTCCATGTCAGCATCAGTCAGTCAGGAACCCCCTAATGAAATGTCTGACTGCAGTGAATGTCCTCCATTATGACTTGATTACAGGACATTAAGTCCAGACTCTGATATTGTGATCTCTCCTCCAGTGTCATGTTAGGCCCCACCTTTGCGTGGCTGATTGTGGATGCTGATGGCTTGGGTCTGGTACTGGCCGCCATCTCCTTGCACACAGATGAGGTGGGAATCTGCATTCTCATTGAAGCACGCCCCTATGGCCAGCACATGCTCGTTGGACTTATTCAGAGCCCTCATTAGCTAATGCGAGACAAGTGAGCAGAGAGGGGAAAGGATGACAAACGATGAAAAGGACATAACTGTAGCAAATAACCGTGAGGCATTTGATGGCTTAATGTTACCTCGTTATACCCAGTGGTCGGTATCTTTATGCAGGTCCTCTGAGCCTCTAGATCCACATTGAGCCCCGGCACCATTGGTAGACTGTAACGGTAATTCCTAAAGTCCTGGAACAGCACGGGGAGGAAAAAGTCAGGATCTATTAGGATAAGTTTGGTAAAAGTTACAACACTAAACTTCCTATTAATGGTGACAAATGTGGTTTTGCAACACCACCAAACAGAAGTTGTTACAAAATCTCACTCACCACCAGTAGTCTCATTATGGTGTGACCTATTTCCCCAAACAAGGGCTTCCTAAAGCGCACACTGTACAGGGGACACGGGTAAACTGGAAAAAGAGAAAGACAATGTGTAACTTGAGAGAAAACCTGTAGCTTTACAGTTGCAAGATTTCCTACTAACACCTGGCTCACATCTGTACTCAGCCCCCAATCGCAGCATGAGACGCAAGGGAAAGGCTTTAGCCCAGGCCACCTCTGCTCTGTGGACCAGCAGGCCGAAGAGGTAGGGCTGGTTTGGCAGAGGTAGACCTTGCAGGGACTGGAAAGTGGATTGAACATACAGGAAGCCTGCATGCTCCTCACTGCTTAAGAAACAACTGCCGAACAGGGAGAGCGACAGGTGTTTCACAACCTTCCCTGCAGGAAAAAAAAAGAGGAAAAAGACAGACGTGTAATCGTAGTAGAATAAGCACTTCAAGGGAGATGACAGTCAGTGGATTGAGACAGCGCCGTCAAAATAACCAGTTGGAATAACTGCATGCATGCATGTTAGCAGGAGTGGCCTCAACCTGTGAGGGTGTCCCTGTACAGCTGGATGAAGTGGCTGAAAATGTCTTTGGGGAAGCTTTTCTCTTCAGGCAGGCACTGCAGCAGCACCACCACCTCCACCTGGCCCACGGCATGCATTCCCTTTGTCGTCACACACCAGCACTTCCTGTTCACATCTGTCACACAATCAAGGCACAACCTCAGGGGTCTACAAGGACATTTTTCAAAGAGAATATCAATTCCAAAATAGAGACGTGTAGTGTAGGAATGTGACTGTAAAAGCTGTAAAAGTAGTGTAAAAGCGATCCTTTTCTATTTGAATTTTCAAATCAGCTCTTTTCCAGACAGTGTAAATGATTTAGTACTTCAGTGAAAATGAAATAAAAAGATGTACAGTTAACCAGCTTGACCATAGCGAGTAGGTTGGCATTGAGGACAAACACCAGGGGCTTAGGCCTGCCGCTCTCCAGCTCCTGAATAAGCAGCATCTCAGAGGGCTGCTCCTCCACAGTGTAGTCTGAGGAAAAACACATAGGATCACTGCCTTTAGACTATAGTGTCTTTGGCACGCACTAATGCTTTGAGCTTGCAAGAGCCATTCAAAAAAAAAAGAAAAAGAAACTAGCTTCATAAAAGATTCATGTGGGGAATTTAATTACATAAAGCTGTATAAGGATTAATAACCATTGTCTACACCTGGTTCTAAATAAGATGCCAGGACAGGCAGCTTTTATTAATGCCATCATTTAAACGCCTTTGTTTAACCAGGCAAGATGGGTCCACATTATTATTTACAGTAGCAGCGCCAGGGAGTAGCCATGATCATTAAGTAGGAAGAATCAACATATTTATACAATAAAGGAACACCTGAGAGCTGCCGAGCACCGCCACAGATTTGTCACTTTCCAGAATAAGTGCCTTGCTCAGTGGCATTGTGACAAAAATAAACTGAATACAAATCACAGGGGGTGTTTATAAAAGCTGGTCTGACGTGTTCTGAACCACATACATTTCTGTGGTGATTTTGCAGCAGCCTGGTGTTGGTAATGCGTGATTTCATCTTGGTAACCACCATGTTTTGGCACTTAATAAAAACCAAAAAATCTAAATCTGAGGCTGCAAATGTAACATAACTGTGTGTGTGCGTCCTGCTACCTTCAGGTGACTGTAGGGATGTAAACACCTAAAAGGCATCCTTTGTTTGCTGAAAAGTAGTTGTGGGTGACAGATGCTGGCAGGAATCACTGATTAATCTTCCATTCAGTACAGACAAGCTTAGAGGTTTTCATTTAGGTTATTCAGCTGTAATTGCTGCTGTCACTTTACAACATTTGCCCTTTCTTTTGTCATTTGCCTGGAACTCCCATCTCTTTCTGCCTCTCCTCCATGCACGCTGAGCAAGGCATGACAGCATATTTCAAGAGGAGGAAATAACCAGTATCTATGCTGCCATGAACAAAAGGGCAAAGTCATTTTTGCTGAATCTTTGATTCTGACGCTCAAATTGGATTGCACCCGTCGTACCTCCTTTGACTCCCGTGGAGGTGAGGATGGGAGGCAGGCCTTCCAAGGGGATGAGGTTGGCAGAACTGTTCACTAAAGCTGTGGTGCCCCAGCCATAAGGACCACAGGCCTCCTGGAGGAAGAGGGACACAGAGGAGTGGGCCCAGGTTCTTGTGATATCTATGTTTTGCAAACAATCTGACATGTAGAACCCTACACGCTGACATTACGCTTATGATTCATTTTCCCCTCAATCAAGTATCATGTTCTCTGTAGTCCGTCTGTGATGTCGTGTTTTGGATGATCCTACATTAATAGATGTCCCATGTGGCCGCAGGGTTCTCCTGATCTGCGGGGAACCCACAGGGCTTCTGATCGGCCCGCCCAGCGCTCGTCTCATCAGCGGTGAGAACGTTGGCCCTCTGACTGGTGTGGTCGGAGCAGACTCTGACTGCTTATTGGCGAGGATTTCATCGGCAAACCACACCCTCCTTTTTCCCCTTGGAGGTGTCCCTGAGGACAAGATGTCAGAATTACTTACACAAGATTTTATTTAAGATCTGTTCACTTTAACAAGAAATAACAAGAGAGTCCTCACTTTTGATGAGAGTTGAGTGACAGGAAACACAAACTCGTCCCTCCTTGCCATCCAGATGTGTAAGTCTGAACTTCAGACTGGAGCAAAGTGCACAAAATACCTGACGATACACACATGCACACACGCGCACACACACACACACTTCAACTATCAAGTCACTCGGGGACATATTATTACATTTTATTTTAAATGCTGCACAACACATAAATATAAAATTTGTCCTCACCTTCCCACAAGCACGGCAGTGGTGCCTCCTCTTCGTAAATGTGAACTTTACCCCACACTTCATGCAGACCTGTGCCTGAGCATCAGGGACCCACACTGGTGCTACCTCCCCGAGGACACCGCCCCGATCCTTGGACAGGATGCCAGCAGGGCTCGGCTGGCACTCGTTATCAGGATCCCCAGGGGAGGCTGCTGACTCTCCCACGGCTCCCTCCCCACTGGCTGCCTGGGCCTTGCCGGCCTTTGTCTCATCTCTTCCGTTAGATTTGGCCATCTTTACCTGACTCTGGAGCTCCCTGGACACCCTGCCATATGCCTCCTCATGTGAAAGAGTAGAAGGCGCTGCAGTTGCCTCTGAGCTGCAGGGCTGCTCTTGCTGCTGCTGCTCCAGCCCGCTCTCCTCCAGCTCCTTCTCCTCAATCACAGAGTCCTCCTTTGATGGGAGAGCCTGGGGTTTCTTCTTCTCCACCTCCGCCTCCTCCTCCGGCCATGCAGCTTCAGCAGGGCTCAGCACCAGGGGGCTGGATGACTCCCCAAAACAACTCTCGCCCCATGAGGAGATGGCGGTCACAGTGCAGCTGCCCTCTTCCAGCTGGGATGGTGAAGCAATCTTGGCAGGATGCTCCGATGCTTTCTGCTCACCATCTGGCGCAAAAGTGGATCTGACCGTTGCATCTGAAGCGGCTTTAGAAGGAGATTCTGGTCTGATCTGTCTGCAACCCAGTCTAGGTTTTGACACATCCCCATCTTTCAGCACCAGCAGGCAGGGTCTGTTCAGCCAGTGATGCTTGGTGTCCTGAAGAGACGGATTGTCTCCTTCATCTGTTTCGAGGGGAACATGATGATATCATGAACACTCAATGGCTCTATCTCTCTTCCTGTCAAGTGCACACACACTTACACGCACCATGCATGCATGCACACTCACTAATAACGACTCATTAAGTGTTCACGTGTGCTAAGTGGCCATTTAACAGCATGTATTAATATATACCAACACCTCTAACACGACTCGTGGCTTTCAATCATCACTAAGGGCAGCATTACCACGTGGTCGCCCTTGAGAGCTGTGTCTGAGCTGATCACAGAGCAGAAGGCAGAGCTATGTGGACTATTGATGTAGAACCGTAGTTGTAGAGGCGATTGATGACACCACATAGCTGCTGGTTCCCCAGAGAAGTTCAGTATTGGTTCTGTGTTTAATTGGCTCTGTATAGTATCTCATATTGAATGCCTTTATGGTACCTTGAGGATTTGCAGGTTATTAATTAGCAGATGTTTAAACTAAAAACAGTGGCTGTTTGTTTGTTTTTTAAATATTGTTCCATTTTAAATGCCTTCAGTAACAGAGCAAATACACATGAACAAATGTGTATGGTAATAAAACTAATAACCTGTGTGTGCACTCCATGTAAAGGACTGTGTGCTTCAATGTAAATATAGTCACTCCTCCATTCTCTTACAGAAAGGCAGTTACTGTTGCGGCAGCACTTTCCTAACATGATGACCACATAATAATCATTACTGCACATTACAGCCATGCAGTGCAACGGGAGTTAACGCATCCAGAGCGGGTGTTTCACTGAGCCCGGTGATCCCAGCGATTCATGAATAGTTATGACCCATGAGCCACTGAAAAGACTAAAACAAGCACTGAAGAACTCAGGTACAGCAGCCAGGCAATCACAGCCCGTTCAGCTCATACAGAAATGTTGTAGGATAAAAGGTTTGGCACTAAACTGCAACATATTTGGTGGAAAGGATCTATTTGTAAAAATATAGCTGTAAATATAACTTTTCCAGGTTAAGCTGCATTGCAGCTCCTTCACAAAAAAAAAAAAAAAAAAAAAAAAAAAAATTAAAAAAAGAAAAAGAAAAGGCTGTGGCCGCGTCGGTCCTGCTGCGGGCCCCACAGTGAAGATTTCCCGGAGCGGCTGCGTGGCTGCACCGAGTGGACTCGCTCCGTGGGACAGTGACGCATTCAACACACGTGCAAATGTTGAATGCGCTCGCAGGCACCGAGGACGGCGGCAATGCGACACCCCCCCCCCCCCCCCCCCCCCCCCCCAACCCCGACCCGTTACATCAGCCCACGCAGGACACTTCACTGAGGTGATGTTTGTTGAGACATTTGAGCGGTCTGCTGACAGCGTGTGTATGTACGCAGCCTGTCCTCACACGGGAATGTGCGCAGCGCAGCGCAACACACACACACACACACACACACAAGGATACGTTTCAGGTGATGCGGGCTATGCGCGCAGCCAAATGCTGTATCAGCGGTTTCCAGTGACAAACACAGACGCGCAGTATCATCATCCTATAAAACACCCAGCAGATGAACGGAGAGCAGGCTAAAGCACCCACACCCCGCTGAGATCAGCCTCTCTTACCCTCCGTTATTGCCCCCAGAAGGCTTTCGTTCTCGTCGTCCCGCGCAGAGAAGAACTTCAGCATTTTATCCCGTCACATCTGAGTGCCGAGGAAAACGGATTCAAGCAGCAGTTTCCTGCTGACAAGAGGATGGGATGATTTCGCCCCCCCCCCCCCCCCCACCCCCTTCTCTGTGATCTCCCTCCTCCCCTGTGCCTCTCTGCAGCTCTTTGAGGAAACTCAAGAGGTGTGCAGAAATGTCCCTCCCCAGTTTGCCGTCTACACAGCCAGCAGAACATGGAGCAAGCCAAGACAACAGAGCTACGGTGCCAGATATTAAAAAAAAAAAACAAAACATGCCTTTATGCATGTCATACTGTTGGAAATATGTAAGGTCTCAGCATCTCAGTGGTAGCGGATTATTTCCAAGCAAAACTGCATAACATCCATTTGAATGAGAATCAGTAACAATATCAGAATCTTCTCAATGACCACAGCACCATCTAAAAAATGTTAAATCACTTTTATTTTGTTTCATAAACAAACAAACAAAAAAAAAAGATCTTAAGACTAGTTTTAATGACCACTGTAATCCTGATGACTGACACTGTGGTGAAGGGCTTTGACCGTTTACCAGGAGGGACTATTTCTTTTATAAGTGCACAAGCCAGTCTGAGGAGGACATCCTTGGGCCATTGTAAAGTATAAAAGTCTCTGGTTTTGTGGGGATAGTGTCTGATATGTCTGCGTAGCTAGACTTAAAAACACCGGAGCAGGTTTCTCGTTTCATTGCAGTCCAGTCCACCTGCGCGTGAACCTCATGTGCGTCAGTTTGCCTCGTTCTTTGAAGCTTCATCGAAGTTCTCCACCAGGTCTGCGAAACAACACCATGATGTGAATTACTATATCATAAAAAATAAACAGCTTTGCTTGATACTGTATTTACTCTGCCACGATCATCTGAATTTATTTTTTCTTCCTGGAGACAAATTACCACTTCTACAGAGTGGATGTACTGTAACTAAACAATACACTAAAAATACATTTTTAATGGTCAACTCCTGTTTCGCATTATAAAAAAATTGTTTTAATATGCACGTGTAGACAAAACAAGTATTTAACTATCTGACTTTTATGAATCAAATGGTCCACACCTGGAACATCATCGTCCTCTTCCTCAATGTCCTCTGCCTTTGGAGCCTTGCTGTCGAGAGCTGAGATGAAACGTGCAAATAAAAGAGACATATTATAGCTTTATCACTGGCTTATAAATGATCGTAACCCGGTATGTAATATTTTCTCAAAGTCTGGTGATGGCCTATATTTTTCTTAGCGTCAACAAATCCCTTGATTTGAAAGACCAAAATCAAAAACTATTTATTCTGGTGATGAGTTTTGTCTGTGTGGCCAAAGCTTGATACAGCTTATTCCTCTGGGTCATAGAGCTCCATTGTTCCTTGGTGACATTTTCCCTCATTATGACTAACAGCGGCACTGTAGTCCATTTTGACACAATGGCAACAAATGTGTATTAATCCACAGCTGGAAACAGTCCCAGATAAAAGCACTATTTACTAGTGTTTGAGTAATGTTTGTTAAAAAACTACAGTGTCCGGTTTTGTTAGGGCACTATTAACCCCTTCAAAATGAAACTATACAATTGTGCCCTGTTTTCAAACATTCGCTGTATGGTTTCAGGAGGAATGAGTGGGTTTGTGGCTGTGGCAGGCTGGGGACATGTGAAAGTTTGGAGATATTGACAAATTGTTGGTTTTTGTAGTTTCATGGGGTTTCTTGTCAATAAGAAATATACAGAATAACACAAACCCTATTTTTTGATGAACAAAGACAAACTTGGTCCTAAAGAAGCAAGAACCATCACCATGCTTTAACCGAAACATGGACTACAAACCCAATAGAGGAAAAACTTACTGCACAGATTACAGTGTGATGTTAAACTTCACCTTTCTATTTGTCAGTGACCATCGCAGACAGCGGTGCTGCGACCTGCATCATACCCTCACTCTTCTGACATTACTGCATATAATGCAATAATCCCTGGTCCAATAAAGCTATTTACAACTGTACAACACACCTCACCCTCTATCTATAGACCCTCAATAAAAACTGCTCAAAAAGACTTTAATGGAAAAGGGGAGAAAGTTTCATGAGAGCGACAGAGAAATGGAGCCAGGTTTTTTTTCAGCCAACAGGTAGCACCATAACTACTGTCTGGTCACTGGCTGGTTCCTCTGTGTTTACACCAGTACCCGGCCCGTCACTCACAACACCTGCTCCCGACAGCTCAGCATCTTACCCATGAGGAACTCAACCTCTACTTGCAATAATTATTTTTGTACAAGAACAGGACATCAGACTAAGTTGTCCCATCCCATAGTATCAAGCTTGCTGTATTTATAAACGTGATGTCCCAGCTGCACCACACAAGACAGATATGTAAATGCACACCACCCTAATCATCCCAAAGCACAAGGGAGGTGTTGTACGAACTCATCTTTCCTAGGCCTGTGGCTGTGGTGGTTTAGTCACAGGTAGTGACTAATCTTAACTAAAAGGCAAAATATAAACCGTCTCCTTCACAGCAGTGAAAACGGGACTTTCCAACACCGATGTGCCTTCCCGCTTCGCTTTCTTAGCAGCGGAAATCCATATTTTTCATCAGTTTGCTCTCACCTTTCGCTGATTCAAATCAAGACTCGGTGCACAACTATGACACAACTTCTCCCCCTCCTCTTTTATATGAACTCTGAAATGTCACGGGTCCGACAGCGCCGACAAGCACACCCACCTTGCCGAGGGAACTGTTCCGCCAGTTTGCGCAGGCTGCTGAGGCTGTCTGCCCCCAGCTGACTGAGGATGCCCGGAAGCATCTCTGTCAGCTGCTTGGTCTCAGCGTGGCCCGTGATGGCGAAGGTGTTGGCGGACAGAGAGGCCTGAACTTTGGGGTTGTTGAAGTGGATCACAGTCCCGTCGTCCTTGATCATGTTCACCTGAGAAAAGAGGACCACTTGGTACACACTCACACACACACACAATCACATGTGTCTACCAAAAGGTGTGTTAACGTTTAAGATTCCCTTGCATAGCAGATCCATACCAATTTACCTCCTCAATTCCTGCTATATTGTTGACCGCCAACTTCTTTAATGAACTCTGAAGCTTTTTGTCATCAGCTGTTGCAGTTCTGTGAACCACCTTCTTCTTTCTGCGCGCAGAGCCCTGAAACCAAAGAGGACAGAGGCCTCAGACAGCACCAGGAGGAAGAAACAGGAGGTTATGGTAAAGGCTACATGTTGAACAAATGTATTTTTTTTTTTTTATCAGTTGATACAAAGTTGATTCAACACTTACAAATCAATTTATTGCACATTCTGTCGGTCTTTGAGCTGAGCTGACATGTCTCCACCTACAGCAGCTTTTGTTTTGTATTATTCAGCTAAATAATGACTTTACATGAACCAGCCTCTGTTGTTTTATTAACACTCAAATATTATATTAGAATAATTTCTTAATAAGAGCTATAATCATTTCGAAGTGGAAATGTTAAGCTCACTGTGAAACACTGTTTACCTGTATTCATGTTGCTGTAAATAAAAATACATCATGATGACACCACAGCATACCAATTCATACTTGAATTATGGCAGGGACTAACTATAACAATAACAATAACGATAATAATAACAATAATAATAATAATGGTTATGTTTTTGGCCATTTTCTGCCTTTATAAGATAGAACCATTATAGACAGACAATAAATTCATGGAGAGAGTAGGGGCAGCAAATGGTCTGGCTGGCCGGGAGTCTAACTGGGACTCGCTGCTCTGTGGTATGCGCCCTAACTATTCACATATCAGGTTGCCCCAACTCACAATTCTTTTCATTATCACTTAATATGTAGCAATAGTTTAGTCCACATAATGGAAAAATGATCATGCCCAATGATGTCTTCTGTTGTAATCAGATAATGTATTTGCATGAAACAATGAATCAACTATCACAATAGTCACCTGTAGATGAACTAATCTATTAGTCGAGTAATTGTTTGGGCACTACAGACAGCATCATTTGATGCAGTTTTAAAAGTTATATTTTAATAGGTCTTAATTATAGCTATAAACAAACCAAGAACACTTTGTACATCTCTGTAGTGTAGCAGGTGGGAAGGAGCAGGATGAATGGACCCAAAGTAGCAAACAAAGAATTCCCACTGTCTAACTTCTAATAATCAATTTATATGCAATGGTTCAGTGTGAGCCTCAATTTAAGACACAGTTGCTGTTCTGAAAATCTATCATGACACCACCCTAATCTGACTGTACATTTCAGGAAACGCTGTTTGAAAACTTTAAATTAAAAACAAGTAAAAAAATAAAACAAAAAACACATCACTATTTATAGCAATGTCAATACCTCACTTTAATGGGACAGATGTCTGGTTTTCTTTATCTGACATAACGAACACACACACACACACACACACACACACACACACACACACACACACACACACACTCGCTAAATGCCAAGCATGTCCCAGCTCAGTTAACATTACACCTTCCCATTCAAAACCCTGGACCACTTCCTTGGTGTCAACTCACCTTTCCTCCTATCCGGACCTGGGCTTGAAGTTTTGCCAGTTTCTCTTGATTCATGTTCTCACCTACAGAGAGATGCAGGAGATGAGGAAATTAAAATTACGTGTAAGAAGGTAAACGACCAGCATGCTGCTGTTTTCCCTGCCGGCTGAGAGCTGCAGCAACAACATGAGCTGAGCAGGACGCAGAGATTCAGCTGGTTCAATGTGGAGGAACAACTTTTACCGACGAGACAGAGCAACAGAGGAGACAAAGAGGTCTGCAGGCATGTCTGGGACGAGCTGCAACTCTGATCAACCTGCTCTCTCTGTGTGTGTGTGTGTGTGTGTGTGTGTGTGTGTGTGTGTGTGTGTGTGTGTGTGTGTGTGTGTGTGTGTGTGTGTGTGTGTGTGTTTAGCTACCGCAGAGATGAAAACACAACACGGGGGCCTTACAGACTGAACACACACAGACAGACACACAGACAGACAGACAGACACACACACACACACACACACACACACACACACACACACACACACACACAGACAGTCCGACAGCTCCGCTCCGACAAATCAACATTTATCATCACCAACCTGCTCAGACGTCCACACACAAACACACACATGCGCCGCTGAAAGATGGAGGTTATGAGGAAGAGGTGACGTCACGTACCATATGGACGTTTTCTTCTTCTGCGTCTTTATTTCCGCCCGTTTGGGAGGACTTTGGGAGTTGTGCTGCCACCGTGAGGACGCTTCATAAACCGCACTAATAAACGCTGGTCCATTATAAAGCGATAGTACACTCAAAACATCCTCTAATGAGGGTGGAAAACTTTCACGGCCCCCAGGGCAATGATAGATATTTAGTGTTTGATTATAACAAATACATTTTGATTAATTAATTTAGTATTTAAATCGCGCATTATAAAACTTGTACAAAGTAAAATGCAATAAAATAATACATTTGCCAAATATTAATGCTGTTTCCTTATTGTTCCATTATTCTTTAACTAATCAAAAAATAGATAAGTTAACTGTAATGTGGATCCTAAAAGTTTAGATTTTTATCATTGATTTGACGTTTACTTTTTGTTTTTCCCTTTGTATGTCTGCTTTCTATATTCCACCCCCTATTTATTTCTTGTCTTCTTTACAGAAACCTTGTCCATTCTGTGATCACTTTACTATTGTTGAAGGCTGGCTTCTAAAGATGTGCAAGCACCTCAAAATAAAGTAAACCCATGGAGCAGCAGTAACAGCTGTGACTGCAGACACGTAACTCATGACCAGTTATTTCATTATTATTATTATTTTACTTTATTTCATGATTGGAATGCAAATTTAGTTACAGTAATCAATTTATATTAGCCTATCTTTAAAAAATCATCCTGATTATAATTGATCAATTATAACTGATTATAAGCGAACTGTGTAAATGTCCCTAATTATTCAAAACAGACCTTCTCCTGAAAGGATGTTTTGTGTAGAAAATAGTCCCTCCTAACACACTTTACCCTGACTCCTACCTATTATAACAAAACATATTTAACAGCATTTAATTTACTCTGTAATGTTTTTTATTTTTTACTTGTTTTGACATTTCACTTTTATTACACAGAGACTGAAGATTGAAAAGATTTCACAAGAGTGAGATGACATACTATTTAAGCATCGCATCATTGATAGATAGATAGATAGATAGATAGATAGATAGATAGATAGATAGATAGATAGATTAAGAATAAATCAGCAGTTTACAGTGATAAATATATAACTATTATTCTCATTAAAAGATGACTAGACTGTAATGATATAATCTGTATGTTACAATAATTAACACTTAAATAAATAAGAGTACATTCTTGATCAAAACTGATGATGCATATTACAGCAGTGTTGTCTTACATTATTCTGCATATTCTGCTGCAGACAGTTGTGCTCTGCTAAACCTATAGGCTACCTAAACTGCATTAAGCTGCTCAAAGGTGTTCACATAATAATAATCCAGACCTCACATGTAGCCTGTATTAGCTGATGAATCCGTATCACCTTACTATTAACATGTGAGGGAAAAATACAGAGCAATACTGTGTTTATGACCAGAGCGACTGCCAGTAACAGCTGTGATTTTCATTTACATTTCAACAGGACTGATGACAACGACAGTAACTTGGTAGAGTACAAAATGCCCAGTAAAGGAATAACTAAACTAACCTAACTCTGTCATATTTTATGAGCACTGTGAATACTTTAGACAGATATTGTTACGGGCTGCTCATGCATGAAACAGCAGAAAGTTGAGAACAACAAGATAATCCCACGTTACACAATACACCACAATACTACCACTTCATGGTGATCAATTTGCAAATATGACAACATGAAAACAGACTCTTCATTATGTCGTGTGGACAATATTCAAAATGATCTCATTCCTCGACAGCTTCACAGCATCCTCCTGTTTTTTTTGTCTGTTCTCCGATCAGAACCGTTCAAACCAGGGCTCAGGTGATCGATAAGATGGCATTATCTGGGCGACGCAATTCGCCAAGGCAACGGCAGTCAGGCGGACCGGCACCAGAGTTGCTGGTCTCCACAGAGCTGCGGAGCATGTTGCACTGCCAGCTGTGCAGCGTATGAGACGTTGAGGGCCAGCAGCAGTGGAACAGCATGAAGATCTTCCTCAGAACAGCCCTCCTCAGCAGGATGTAGACCCAGGGGTCCAGGATCTGGTTCCACGTGGCCATACGAACCACGATCAGCAGAGTGACAGCTGCAGGCTCATCTTTGGCGCTGGTGCTAAGGATGATGACATGAATCTGGTGGAGTGGTCATAAAATAATGGACAGTGAAAGAAGTAGTAATTTATTCCTTCCACAGAAATGATATTTGAAGAGACAGCATTGCAGTTTGTGCACAAATCCTTCAACATAGAACTTAATAGAAAAATCATAAGAAAAAATAGATTCATATCTAATTAATAATGACGGTTCTTGACAAATTAGGTAACACTGAACTGAATTATTTAACATAATTGATGCAGATCTCTAAGTCTTAATTGAAGAAATTTCACCAAGTGATTGAAAGCTTCTCCTTGCATTGCCCTCAGTGTTTTTGTAAGAGATGCCCATGTTTAATTGGAATAATCTTTTCTAGTCATTGTTACGCAGAAGAGTATTTCTAGCAGCACTTATGTTTTCCAGCCTGTGTTTTGGAGACGAATGGTGTCTGTCGTTAGGCATCTTCTCATGAGCAAGACAGTCATTATCTTCCACAGATGTGCAGTGATTCAATACACAGGCATCGCTCACATGACTCAGAAATAAAAAACAGCTGTTTTTTTTAGACTGAAGAGAAATGTCCTGTTACAGTAAAAATGACATTAATCAAAAATGTGAAAATACTCTCACTCCACCATGTTCACTTGACAAACACACAAACGCTTGCAGCTTATCCACAATTTCAAAAAATAAAAATAAAATAGTTTGGTGTTTTTCAAACCTCTCCGTACTGTGTGAGCACTGCAACATGTTTGGTCATCAAAGAAGACAGTACTGGGGGAAAAGCGTTTTTTTAAATAACCTGAAGTTTATTTGCAGAATACCATAAGAAACTATGCCACAAATATGATCAGTGTTTCTACCATTTAAGTGTGGGGCTGTGAGGAGTGTGGCATGTATATATGTGCACTCTGGGGAGCAGTAATAAGGCGTATGAAGGGACCATGTTACAGAGAGCACATTTGTAGAGTGGGAGAAAGAGCTTGAAATGCATGTCTTGTTCAACCAGAGGAAAGTAGATATTTTGAAGGGTGTGCTCCCGAGGTTGGCACATACTGCAGTTTTTTGTTCATTTAGAGGGAAATGCTGCACAGCAACGATCTAAGTGTTTGAGTCTTGCTGTGACAAACAAGCGGGTAAGAGCTTCAGAGGGACAGATTGCAAAGAAAAAGCAGCAGTATGTTTTTTTTGGGTTTTTTTTTTGCTTTAAAAAAAAAAAAGAAGCTATTATTGAGTTTTCATCACACATCCCAAATAATGGGACCTACCAGGTTTTTATCTTATTTCAAAACCCATTTCACTGCCTCTGACAGTCACTTTGTGCTCAAAATCCATCAAAGCCCCATCACTGGCAACTAGCTGATGTGTTTTAAAGATCAGAAAAGCAATGGCATGTAGGGATGTGAACGCATTGATAGATCAGTAGTTGCTAACAAATTGAGATCAGTCAATATAAGCATGGATTAAAAAGCAGTTCCAACTCATTTTCATGGCATGAGGAAGAAAGAAATGAACCACTCTCAGCTGACCTTAGCACCTGAAAGCGCTCCTGCAGAGTCAGCCTGCACTCTGTCATTTTTTTCAAATCATGTGGTTAAGTTAAAGATGCTGAAGATACATTCTTACCAGTAACGGGCCCCAGCAGACGCAAGACACCAACATGATGGCCAGGAGCTGGCAGATCATCTCTATGTGATAAGGTGTTCCTCTGCAGTGATGCTTGCGGCGCAGTCTGGACAGCAGCAGAGTGCAGCTTGTCAGAGTATTGCAGATAATTGAGAGCAGCAGGGCAAGAAGCCCCAGCAGAGAGAAAAGCAGAGGCAGGAACACATCCAGCCATTCTTTGGGCTCCTCCATGTGGAAGAAGCAAAAGCTCCTGGAGCTCTGAACCTCGTAAGGCCTCCACAGCAGCACAGGCAGCACAGCCACCAGGGCAGCGAGCAGCCAGGTGAGACCCAGCAGCCTTTTCATGTGGTGGGGCGCTAACACAGTGGAGTGAAAGATGGGCCTGGTGACCCCAATGCAGCGCTCCACTGCCATGGCACTTCCCAGGAACAAAGGGCTCAGGCCGAAGAACACCAAGCACGCCCCAAAGATGCTGCACACAATTCGGTGAGGGTCAAATGTTTCCCATTTCTTGTCAGAGCTGTAAACAAAGATCACCAGGGAGCCGTTGATGAGGTGACCCAGCAGGTCTGTGACCACCAGGCTGCTGGCAAACAGCAGGAAGGAGGCCCTGGACTTGGTGCGGAGGCGGGTGTAGGATTTGACCAGGATAAAGAGGGCAAGGCTGTTGGAGAAGATGCCCACGGTCATTGAAATGACTGAGGCTGTGACGGACAGTTCCCTGTGGTTACAGGTGCTGTTGTTGGGTCTGACCTCTGATCTGCAGCCTGACACTGAGCTCTCATTGGTTGACATGGTGGAAATATAATCTGAAGAGAGAGAGAGGGAGAGAGAGGGTAAATGGAGGATGGGCTATATTATTTCTTTGTACCAAAATACTGATTTGGAATAAAACTTCTGAGGCTTAAGAAAAGGCTTTTTAAAATTGAAAAAGAGAGATTTACTTCAAACGTGGTCACTTCAACCAGATCTCAGTTTCATTGACTTGTAACAGACTCAGTTTTATAATAAAGTGTTTACAACATTTCTCGACACCGTGCACATTCAGTGTTGACTGTGACTTGCGCACTTTGCGATGGTGACGCGTATTTTCCATCGCTGTTGGAGCATAACTACCGAAGTGCAATTGAAGCACACTTTCGTCACTGTCAGCATTAGTGAGTCCCGCGAAAAATATACTTTTACTCTGAAAAACTTCCCAGACTCTTTTGTTCATTATAGAGAGTATCCGCCGCAATTTCTTACCTCAAGTTTGGTCCTCCGTCACACAACTCTCCATAAGTCGGCAGCCCCCTCACTCTCTTCCTTATTTGTTGGTCAGCAAAAAAAAAAAAAAAAAAAAGTGATGTCTTGTCAGCCTGACAGTAAATATTACTGAACGTCCCGAAACCGCCCTCCTCAGTCCTCCTGCCGAGACACACCGATCTGTGCCACTCTGCTCCGTCTGCGACCAGCTGGTGCCAAGTTTCGGTGGCAGCGCACAGACGTGCTTCAGCCTGCGATGCAACAGTTCAAACTCAAACCCACCTCAGAGGCTGCACACATCTGTCGCGTCCTGCAAAAACACTGTGGCTGGGAGTTGCAAAGAAAACCACTCAGAAACTTGTCTTGGCATGGCATTAATTCATGTAATTACGCCTGATTGCGCTACTTAAAAAGCAGCCTATTGTAATGGCCTGTATTATTTTGTATTCACATATGTCAAACAAATCTCCCAGCACTGTTTACCCTGTTCATTTTTCTGTCGTTGGGTGTTGTTTGATCATCCTGCTGCTTGTGTTTGCACTGCAGCAACAGGTTATCAGCTTCCTATGGAGCCCTAAGTACAAGCTGTATCTGTGACAGCATGACATCACTGCACAAGTCATTTTCTTTGTGCTGTGCAATATAAGAAACACAAAACATTAAGAGTTTTAAAAAAATCAAAATGAAAATCCACAATATACAGCATAAACAAGAAGGATTGATAAGGAGCCTTTTTATTTATCTGTTTATTCATGCTTCAGTTCTATCATCCATTGGGAGTTTCATATTGGAGCGGCCTTTTAAAATAGAAAAAAATGTGGGAAAGATTTATCGTCTACTTGTTCGTTCATTACCCTATGGCAGATTTCACTACTGAGCTGGATCAAAAATATTAAAATGTGGTGTTTCTTTGTAACACCGTGGCAATTGTTTCAATCCTGATGGCTTGGTTTGGACAGCGTGTTGGGCTGTGTTCCAAAGCAATATCTTTTTATTGAGGCAGTCATACCTTTAGTTTTTTTCTGATGGTAGTTGTTTTGAACAGCCTCAGGCTATGCAGCCACTGTGATAAAAAAACAGATTCTGGTTTTACCAGTTCATTTGTTGCTGATGGCATTTATTCTCAAAATGAGACCTGTCCTGTGTATTTGATCCTTTTTTTCATCATTTTCTGTTTTCAGAAAGATGAATAAAGAGATTTTGATATAAACTGTGATGTGGACCAACAGGCCTCAGGAGTTACAGAGATTTCTGTTAATACCAAATCAACACACAGTATTTACACTTTTTAATCAGGCATCAAAGTGCCTCTGTCCTCTGTGAGGAAGGATCAGTGATGCTGATGTCCACACAAATGTTGATGAATGATGATGTGCATAAAATGTTTACATTACACATTTTATCTTGTTGTGCTGTTTTTTTTTTTTTTATTATTATTAATCATTTTAAACTACCAAGGCTTTTTAACCTAGCTGCTCCACTGAAATTGTCTCTTTGTCTCAGGAGACCTGAGTAAGAAAGCAGCTTAATTCATAGCTGCCTCTAGTCTGTCTGCAAGGCAAGAGGCAGCTATGAATTAAAATGAGATAAAAGTCACATAAGCGCTCCAAAATGCACAGAGGTCAGGGGCAAATACGAGTCCTTCTAAATTAAATGAAGCAAACAGAGCTCCTCACTCAGTCTGACCCAGCAGAGACCAAATCGCTTACAGGTAGAGAGGAGGATTCATACATAAATGTTTACCCTTGAGTGGAGATATTCATGAACGCTCCATATAATCATATAGGGTTGACTGTTTATCAAGTAGACTTCACTTAACAGTCTTAGCATTCTCCTAATTTTGGAGGCTTGGGTCCATCCCTGCATGCACCTAATCATCATTGTAACACTTTCACTTTTTGCACATGTGATTTTTGCACATCAATCTATATTCAATAATCAATAGTCCATTATTTATTAAACTGATTAAAAATCAAAACCTGAAATCTCTCATTTACAAAAGCATTCAGACGCTTTGCTGTGATGCTTCACTCTGTGGTCAGATGCCCCCTGTTTGCTTTAATTACCCTTGATATATGTCTAGAACTTGACTGAACTCTGATTGGACTGCGTTTAGAAAGCCACAGACCTGTGTATATAAGGTCCCACAATTAACAACATGTCAGGACAAAAACCAAGCGTTGAAGTTTAACACACTTTATTTAGACCTGCATGATAAAACTGCTGAGGCATAGATCAGGAAAGGGTATAAAACATTTCTAAAGCTTTAATGTTTCCATGAGCACAATTGAGGTTTGATACCACCAGGACTGTATCAAGATTTGGCTGTCCAGCCAAACTGAATAACTGGGCAAGAAGGGCAAGAAGAAGCCAACGGTCACTGAGTGTCAGCAGTCCTCTGCAGAGATGAGAGAACTGACTGGAAGGACAACCACCTCAGCAGCACTTCATCAAGTCAAGTGGCTAGACAGAGGTCACTTGGAAAAAAAGAAATATGACAGTTTGCTTGGAGGCTCTCCTTCTCACCACCTTTTATCAGTCTTCTCTGCATCTCTAGTGGGACTGTAGTGTTTTTGGGGTTTTTTTCACACTCAGAGTGTCTCTCCGAGTTTATTATCTCACTTGCACATGGGGATGTTACAATTGGACAGACTTTCAGACAGCAAAAAGTCATCATCTCTGTCTCAAACAGTTACTTTATACAGAGACATGATGTGATGTCCTTGAAGAAATTACAATAGGAAATCATACTTTGCAACTGTGTCTTGATACATTTTATACATAGACCTACATATCTCTTTAAAAAAGGTTAAGGCCATGAATGCTATTTTTTACCAGACTGGTCTTTCCTAATTTATTCTTTTCCACTTCAGCCACTTATGTTGCCAACTCCAGCTCTCCCTAAATTGTATTTTGGCAAGTTTTCATTTGACAACAAACTCAATTTTATTCCTGAGATTCTTTCTTTTGACAAAACATAACCATCTGTTTGCTGTAGTTGTTTACACACCCTTAAGGATTTGGTTGTTACAGCTCTGCCCTCGCTTTGGGAACAACCTACGACCCAGGCAAGATATGTCTGAGAGATGTTTTGTCTTAACAGGGAGGAAAGTCGAGTCTTTAGATGATGATGATGATTATGTGATTTCTCTGAGGAAGCCAAGTTGCCTTCATACACACCTCCTCAATCACAACAAGGAGGAGATGTCAGCAACAGGAAGAAAACATTTTCTGTAAGTGAAAGGCAGCCAAGGGACAGATGAGTTGCATACATGCACTTCAGAGCATCAGCCCTCACAGTAAGAGAGTGCAGTCACTGACCCTCTAAGTTTATCACTCCCATAGACTCCAGGGCCACCATACTGATTGGTATAATCTCCTGACCTCACCAAACAATTCCTGATTATTAGCCGTGGTGTTAGGCAACTGAGTCAGATAACCTCTGGATCACACTTCAGGCTAAAAGTAAATAATGCTCCTTCCAAGTGCATCTGATCATCCAGAACACAGTCTAGCAGTAATTACCATCAGGAAACTGAACTGTACGAAATGTCAATTGCACATAGAAAGTGTTGTCTGTTGTCGCAATCACCCTTTTCATCTTGTATATATTTTAAGCTTCATTGCATTTCTGACCATAATTGTTGCACTCATATTACTGTAAGCTTCAATAAATCTGTGTGGCATTTCGTTCAGATAAAAGTTAAGTTTGATAACACACTAAATTCCATCCTCCAAAAGATAATTTTTTCTGTAATTTCTTGCCAGAACAAGGGTCAATCTAGTCGGACATGTACTGTATGCATTTCATAACATTGTGTTTTTGAGGAGTTTATTGTAAACCAAAATCAGTGACTAGAAGACATATCAGAACAGTAAGCGAAGTTAATTGGTTATGTTGTTTGTTAGCTGGTAATTGGCAGCGGCTGACACAGTGGCTGTGCTAATGCAAATAATCAAATAAGTCGGTGACTAGCAGACGGTTAGAGTAGTTAGCATCTTCTATTTGTTTATACTGTTTGTTAGCTCATAACTGGCAGCAGCTGACACAGTGTTAGCAGTTGTGCTAATTCTAGCTCTCTGTACTGAAAAGATCTCATGCTTATTTTGCCCACCCGCTCTCTCTGAAAGTTGACGGGAAAAATATGCTTTTCTTTGTTACTCACACGATTTTTTAAGTCTGTAAGTGAGTTACAGCTGTGTCTCTGCTCACTGTTAAAACAGGATGTCTTGTCCTTACAATGTGGTAATGAAACCTTCTTCTAAAGGTGTTTTATGTGATCTAATGGTCACAAATCATCCAACGAGGTGACTCCTGATGAAATCTTCTCCCAGGTGACATTACACCTTCAAGTGTGGTGTCGTACAGTATCTGCTGCATGCTCTAATGACCAGCAGCACAGTGGATGGTCACAATGTAAGGCAAGCACAGGCATGGGAGCACAATCACATTCTTTTGTTGACTGCCTCGAATGGGGGCGGCTGTAATAGACGGACTGCCTCAGAAGAGCACAGATGGAGGCGGGAGTAGATTGAACAAGATGGGAAAATAACCTATAATACAGGCTTTTTGCCAGCAGCAGAACTGCCACTTCCTTCTTCACGTCTCCATCTAATCATAAAAATACTTCTCTGCCAAGTTTCACAGGTAAGAAAGGTTCTGTTCTTCTGTTCTCGCTCATCTCATCTTTCCCATCATTTCTTTTCTGTCACCCAGTCTCTGACCAAAAGACTCTCCCTCATTTTGGAAATTATTAATGGAGCAGAGTTGGTGCGGTGCGAGGAAGTTTCAAAATGTGTCAAAAAGATATTAATGAAGCCAAGAAGGGACAACTGATGAAAGTGGTCCACCCAGAGAAAAAGAAAATCACTGGATTGGATGCTGGTTGGGTTGGTTTCCTATTGCTATAATTGCCAGTCCTCCTCTTTTGCTGGTCAAACATCTCACATATCCCTGGTGTTCAGACAAAACAAAATTAGATCAAACTGTGTAAGGTCATGACACTTGAGTGGCAATTTAATTATCTGACATTAACAACTGAGAATTAGAGGACAGCTTTCAGTTCCTGGCTGGCCTCCCTGATGACCAAGTCACATAGCATCAAAACAGACATCATGGAAACTAGAGGGAGTAGTGTTTTGTAACTGTGTGTGTGTTTATAGTCCCACAGAGATTGGATAAAGCCTACAGCTGGGCAGCAAAGCCAAAAGAAATATTCTAGTAGGTAAAGGTTTGTGGTGCTGCCATCTATCAGAGGTTCAACAAGAGGATCAGTGTGCATCTCAGAACTGCTGTTATAGTAGTGTTGTTTTATATCTGACTAACTAATCTTGGCATTCTGATTCCTTGACACTGCTTTCTCCTGAACAACATTCATGTTTTGCAACGTCCATCAGTCTCTAATGTTATACACTGCTAAAAGAAGAAACCAATAGGTAAGATCCAGGCCAGTTAACAAAAAAAAAAACTCAGATGTAGCTTTCCAACTGCAAAAAATAACCAGAAAGAACTCAGCTGCTATTGCACAGATGTGCAACCATGTACATGCATATTTTTTTCATAAGTTTGGCCTGCACAAGTTATTATACTTTGTGTACTTTTCCAGTGTTTACTTTTAATGGGCCTTGCGCCGCCAACTTAACTTGGCATTAGAACCAATTTTGTTAAATGGCAGCAGAGTGCTGTGCAGGATGACTCATTTTTCTGCAAGGAGCTTGAACATTAAGCCAGCAGGACAGTCAGGTTCAGAGAACGTAATGACCCTCACAGAAAAACAAACACACTGATTCATCATGAAACATTTGGCAGTAATTAATCGGGGGCATCATGGGAACACCCAGCAAAGTCGCCCTGGACTATAGAGAGTAGAGACACATTTGATCATTTACCTCAGCTTTAGGTCATTTGTAAACCTGGACAGGATGTATCTTTGTCAATCTTCTTTTAGATTTCCTGCAGTTTTATAGATACATGAAACATGATTCATGCTTTCTGTCATAAATGTATCTTGATGAGCAACTACTGTTACGTGATTTTAGAATTGCAGACATGATATATGGCTCAAGTTATGTTCAATGGCGCAGTGAGTATTCAGAGGATGTAACATTTAGTGTCCAGTTCATCCAACAGCTCTTGATAGTGCAAACGTTGATGGATATGCAAAGGACTAGAGGGCAGCAAATATGTAGATACTTACAGTGATCTCACCAAAGCAAATGGATTGATTGAAGAAGTAAGGAGCTGACATTTATATAGTGGAAATCAGATGAACGGGTGCCTTAGCCTTCTGCGACCAACCAGATGGGATGTGTGAGTACTGGAATCAGTAACGTAAAAGTAAAGCACTCCAAGCTTTCTTACACTGAGAAGAAAACAGAAACACTGGTTTTATGTGGATGTCTGGTGAAGAACAAAATACTGTTGTGAGTCATTACAAGTCTTTTTATTTTATTGTTCTCCTTTATTTTACAATTTCTACCTTCAGCACTAACAACTTAACAGCATTATTCTCTCATTTGTCTTATGAAGACCAGGCTGCGGCACATAGTAGTGTGAATACATCAATATAATGATCTAATTGAGCATGTGCTGTGACTTCCTGGCTCGTCCTAGGGACCTGTTGGTTTACGATAAGATGCGTATCATATCATCCACGTCCCCTGTTCGCTTCCAACTTGGTACCTTTGTTGTGTGTCTCACACCTTCTCTATCTCTCCTCTTGACATTTACTGTTCCTCTTGCAGAGCTGTCAAATGAAGGTGAAAAATGCCTTGAAAATAATGTTATAAATACATGAACAAAAAGATGAATGTGCAAAAATGTAAAGTATACAAAACAAACCATGGCTTTGTCATCACTTTTTCTGTGTCACAATCAGTCTCCCATCAGCCCCAGTCTCCAGCTCCTTTTCATGCCTCCTAAACCATGCTTCCTCCCCGCACCTGCCATTCTCCTGCTGCCCACCAGATGCCCACAGACTTTCTGTCTCCATAACAATTTGCTCACTATTTTTCCACTTTCCATTTCCAGACCTTTGTCCCCAGTCAGTGTCAGTTCGCCTGTTTTTGCTCCTGCTCTTGTCCCTGCTTATGTTCCTGTTTCTGTTCTCTTGTGTTTCCTTGTGTATCTGCTACCTGCATGTAGAGTCCTGCTGTCTGTATCTGCCCACTTGCCTGCCCTGCCTGTCAACCTGCCTGCCTGCTCGCTCACTGGTCAGCAGCTTCAATGCATCAGCCTTCCTTTGTGCTTGTATCTGTGTCCTTCTTGCCTGTGCTGCTTCCATCAGCCGTGACATTCTCCCCCCTTTCATGTTCTCAGTGTCCCACAGACGCAGCGCTGTGACTGTGGTGCCACAAGAGCGATGCAAGCCATAACAACAAGATAGAACGGGTTGGGTTCCTGCTCTTTAGCAGATGAAACAGCTGCTCGTGTGTTATCACTCAATTAGTAATCCATGTCCATCCAAGATAGAAAAAGCTCTTCAAGTTTGTTTTTTAGGCTTAGAGTGTGTAATTAGCAAGAAAATTCAAACCTCAAAATAACTGTTTATTTAAGCTTTTTTTTTTTTCTTAAATATCAAATTTATTTAAAGTGTAAGAAATTTAGCAGAAAGTAAAATGTCAACCTGGCAAAAAAGAGAGAAAATCTCTTGCTAGACATTTATGTCTAACACTGGTGTTTAATTAAATTTAATTACATTTTCATTTAATTAAGCTGGAGTAAGCAATAAAGGACTTGTTATTGTCAGTGTAATGAAGTGGGTAGAGATTTTTAAAAAGGCCATGTGATTGACTGAAAAACAGAATTCACCTTTTGAATAAAGAATGTTTTTAATGTGATTTCACTTTTACACATTGCACTATTACACACAATCAAACTGCTACACCTCTACCTTTTGTTATCCTTCTACATCTACATCTATATTATATACATAACAATTGTTTTTATGAAGGACCAGTTTTTCAGTGGTTGTCAGTTGTGGAGCCTGAAAAAGACAATGCTGAGTCCATGTGAGACCACCAGGTGTCACTGAAGACTCACAACATGCAGTCCTGTATTTAAATTAAAAAAAAAAGGTTCAGTTTAAGCACTTATTTTAATGGATGCTGGCTATGACGAAGACTCGACTTTGTAAAAGTTGGTGATGATGAGACTTGACGAGTGAACCGCAGAGAACTCATTCATGAATTCTTATCTCCGGAACAATTTGATGCTATAGGATGATGGTATTTTGCAGGCTTGCTGATAAAGGTCAGCTGTGATGAACAACGCAGAGCTGTAAGCCAGGCAGTTTCAGACACTGTGCTTATCAGCAGCAGGTATGTGTAATATGTCTCACACTGGAAATTACTGCGGAGGAGATGAAACTGTGAGTTTATTCTGCTGCTCTGTTTGAGCAGATGTCACAGCCAAGTGAGGCTGGAACATCAGGAATGGAAATTAAGAATCTGGAGATTAGGTCAAGGTTTATTCTTGAAGAAAAATACAAATGTCTTGCACAGTTTCTGATTATGTTTGAGAGGAATCATAATTACTGCTGTAAGCCTGCATTAAAATATCACTATATCCTAGCCACAGTTTTACTTTGATATTAATGACTAGTGGTAAATGTTATAATCATTTGAAAATAGAGGTGTAAGGCACATTCTACTCATTTTCCTACAGAAACACACTGACACAATGACACCACTATTTGATATTTAATCCAAATGTGACTTTTATCAATCACTACAATCTAATATCGTGGGGGATTTTCTAAAACATCACATGGCTCACACAGAGTTTTGTATCAAGGTAGAACATCTTAAAGGGACAGTCAAACATTTTGGGAAATATGTTCCCATGTATATGAAAGTTATGTTTCTATATATATATATATATATATATATATATATAGATCTCAACTGAAACAGCAGTGACTGTGTCACGCTTCTGGTTGAAAGCACTTCAATATCCTTATTGTTGATGTTCCCAAGGTCAATGAAAACAATGATGTCGCTTCAAGCATGCGTTTAAGATAGCGACAACAGTCTCATTTGCAGCCAGCTTGTCCTTTGAAGCCTTTAAAATCCAACCTTTCTACCTTAAGGGCCACTACTTGATGTGCAGAGCACACAGCACAGATCTGAGGAGCAGCCAGTGCACTTAGCATGACGCCCCTCAGAGCACCTGAGAGCTTCACAACATTAGGATTCCACCTGAGTGCAGGCTCTGGTGGTAAAACCTGAATTAACACAGGAACAGGCAGCAGTCAATGTCTTTTTTTGCACATCTTGGCTTCTGTAGTAGCTGTGCTGCTCCCCTCACCCTGGAGATACGGTTGGATAGCACAGTATAATCCCTTGCTAACAACCAGCTCCCCTCGGTATGCTGAAGAGGCTGAGAAAGAAGCCTGTGGGTCAGGATTGAAGAGGCTGTTTGAGACACTTGGATGTAATCATTTGTATCAGTATTAAAGAGGCTGACTTGCTCTATAGTCAGGAGAAATGCCTTTGAGGGCCTGTTCTGACATTTGGCTTTAATTACAGGACAAATCATGGCCGCAAGTGTCAGACACATGGCTGGCGGGGGCCTTTCTGAGGGGCCATCTGTTCTGAGCTGTTGATATTTTACTGAATAGATAGGGTGTTTCTAGGATTTTAAAAATACTGATGCCAAGAGTTGAAATGACCCAGTTCCTTTTGAAAATTCTTGGGACCAACCAACATTTTTCATTTTGTAAAACTCTCCAGGTGATGGTCTAAAAGGTCTTTAAAGCCTTCTTCAGGAATATAAATCTGGTGCATCTGGTGCCTTTCATTTATTTTGTAGAATTGATTACTATTTTGTATAAAAATTTAAATGTATTGTCTCTGTTTTACGAAAAAAAAAAAAAACAGTCCAAAAATTCCAACTGCCCAAGATGTCACAAATCTCAAACAAAAATGGGTCATATGTTCTGGTCATGCATTTCTTTAAGTAATGGACCCTTATATTAATTCATTTTTCTCATATTGTAACAAAAGTAGAATTGAAACAATTCATAGGAAATTAATCAGCAAAAATTTTGAGAACTGATAAAAATTATTGAAGTCATTTATAAAGAAGAAATGCATACACCAAACATATACTGGTTCCAGCTTCTCTACGCGTTTTATATCATAGCACTGAATACCTTTGGTATTTGGATTGGTCACTGATAATGAAAATAATCATTAGTTGCAGCCCTAAACTAATCAAAGACCTGAAAGTCATTGATGGCAATACTTTGTCAGTAGTATGACTTCATATCATTTGAATGTTTTCCTTACTGTTAGTTCGGAAGGCTGCTTCCATCATCGTGTATAGTTGAGTCTTCAAATTGAGAAACTGAGATTCACTTCAACAGGATTGCTCAAAAAATACACATAATAATATCTGTGTTGCCTTCACTGACACTGATTATGTGGAGGCCATCTTGACCTCTAGCAACTGCCAGTGTAAACAATACTCATTTTCTCTCTCCCCTTTGTTTTTTGTATTGTTTTATATTAGTTTTTTTGTTTTTGTTTAATCCTTTAATGTATTACAATATATCCCTACACTGTACACTGTATAACTGGTTTACTACAACATGATAGTCTTGTTCTGTCACTGGCACGTATGACTGAGAGAAGGCTGTGCTCTTGTTGTCTTATTCTTCATAATCCCTTGTTGAAATGGGATGAATGTTTAAATTAAGGGTTAAAAAATTAAAGACAGTGATTTCACACATAATATCACAATTAGCTTTGAAAAAAACACAGTGTATTATTGTTTGTAGCTGTAGAATATAAATTCCTTCTCAACCCCACAATACCAGAAACAATACTGAGGACATGACCTCGTTGTCCTCAATGAATTTATGTTCAGCTCCCACTCCAGTTATTGCAGTGGTGTACTGTCTCATCGTCTGTCCCCTCTCTGACAGCTCGAGTGTTATTAAAGCAGCTCCACACAGAGTAAAGAACACACTTGAGCCATCCTCCATGGCTTTGATTCCAGTATGAAATTCATCCTATTATAGTTACACTTCCAAAACACTGCTGAGCCTTTGTGTTGCTATTATGCAATGATCCCATTCTGCCAAGCTGCTTAGGCAGTCGGCTAACAGCCACAACAGCAGCTTGCTCTGTCCTGTTGCTGTTTCATGCATTCATATTGGCCAGAAAGGGAATCTGCATGCTGGAAACTGTCCACACACATATCCCACACTTCCACGGATGATATCTGGAGTAAGTGTCAGGATCCAGCTGGAGCTGGAGCGTAAGAGCTGTTCGTACTGGCGTTGACAGCAGCGGGCTTCCAGTCCGGCTGGTAAAAGTGGATGTTGAGGGTTCGAGCCCAGTTTGCAAACACTGTCTTCTCCGTGATGAAGCGGTGGTGGCTCCCTCGTTGACTCCTCTCGTGGGAGAGATACATGGAGCACTCGTCGGGGCCTGAGGGCTCGTAGTAATGATATGGCACAGAGGGGTGGGAGGGGGACCTGCACGAGAGCAAAGGAGAGGAGAGGAGTGAAGCATGTAAAGGCATGAAAGTCAAAGTGTGAGAGAGGGATGTGGAAATAACATGGATGTAGTTGTGACATGGGGGGGAGGGGGAGTAAGTGAGCCACAGTGTGGGGAAGAGATGGAGACAGGAACAAAAAGGAAAACAGAACGATCAGAAGAATATGGGCTCACAGACATGTTCATTATGCACCATCTTGCGCCTCTGATATTCTCAGTGGAAGACTCACAGTCACATGAGAGCCACTTCAGTCTGGCCTGCATTTCTCTGTGCATATCCCAATGTGTCAAACAGTCCTTTGTGCCCATGTGTGAACATTATTAGCCAAATTATTCTCCTATAGTCAGTGATTCTGAATGTGGCATAGGCACACTCAAGAGCTGCACTTCGTATTTTCAGCCTGTTCAGAGAAATGTGTTATTTCTGTTCTAAAATGTCAAAATGAATGTTTTCGCCGGTGCTAAAATCACAGTCATTTGCCAGCCTGACTGCATGGCAAGAAAGGACTATTGAATTTGTCACTGCAGGGAGTATATGTTGCATTCTCATTACAAGTTGAAGACATCATTAAAGATGCACTAGACGAGGCTTTAATGTCGAGGCACACCCCTGTTGTCAGCACACAGTAAATCACAGAGTGAAACTGCAGCCCTTTTTGCTCCATTTGCTCAAAAAGGAAGTGAGAAACTGAAAATTTAAGCCCTGAGGGGAAGGCATTTTGATGGTGTTGGATGTATAGTTTAACAGATGAAACAGGATGTTGCAGAGTGTTCATATCTTTAATTTTTTCTTTTGAATTTCTTTTGAATTTTTTTACAGAATTATTTGTTTATTGATATTTATTATAATGATGATTATTTGGTTATTTGGTGTCATGGTGTTTCTCTATAAGTACAAATAACAAGAAGAGATCATAATCTTTCATTTCACTGAAATTCAAGAGGTCGTGTCTTTGACTTAAACAGTCAAGGACACAATAATCTTGGCATTCAGGTGGTTTAAGTCATGTAAACACTGTTGCTAGGAAACTGAAGGCAAAAATGGACGTTGCCTTGTTTCTTTTTCAAAGATGATGATTTTGGGTTTTCTCTATTTCAATGTCATATGCAATTCATAAAAAGAACAAACAAAAAGAAGCTTTCATTCGCCTCAACAGTTTAAAAAAAAAATCACCCCACAACAACTCAGGAAAGCTCACTGAACTTGTGAGCTATGACATTAAGAGTCTCATTGAGGTTTTATGTTTCATGTTTTTTATGTTGTTTTGTAGTCTATATAATGTTCAAGACTGTGCGTGTTTCAAGTTTCGACTGACTGCAAGACACTTTTCCTTAAGGGGACAGGAATGTTCAAGTCCTTAAAGTTGTAGTAGAAATTAACTTAAATAAATTAACAAAAATGTATCTTAGGCATTTCTAGACTGGAGGGTTCATCACACATGAAGCAGAGTTTACTAGTAGCACAATAACAATAATAATTTATTTAAATGTCTCTGCGCCGGCGACAGCCAGGGCCTGAGGCACTATGTTTTTCGGGTTTTTTTCCTGTCCGTCCATCTGTCCCATTCTCGTGAATGTGGTATCTCAGTAACGCCTTGAGGGAATGTTTTCAAATTTTGCACAAATGTTCACTTGGACTTTTGGGGGTCAATTGTCAAAAGTCAAGGTCAGCCCTCACTCAAAACTTCACACAGCAATTATGACAAAATTTCACACAAATGGTTAATATTTTATATGATTGTGGCTAAACAGGGATGTAATCTGAAACTAGTCCGAGAGGCGTAGGCACACAACTGCGAGGTGGTAATTCTAGTTCCCACTTTGTAGTTTCTTACTAAGGGACCAGATGAAGTGTCAGAGAGGGAGCAGAGAGTTCCTGAAGCTATCTCAATCATCCAGCAGGCAGTTCTGATGAGGTGAGCTGTCACATTTAACTAAGGAATCCTCCTGAGCAACTAAAAACCTTGGATCAAAAATAATCAGATTCTACCCGCAGAAATCAGGGGGCACCATGCCATATACGTTGATCCTGTCACACAGCTCCAGGGATATGGCCATGGTGAACCAGCCGGTGCTCAGCCAGGAGTTGGAACTCTTCCTGGAAGACAAGAGAGGATCACCATGTCTAGCAAATCCATACTGGTATAGTTCAAACATACTGGGAGTAGTGGCTCCCTCAAAGAAACTGGCTGATCAGATGTGACAATATTAAAGCCGCAAATCCTTATTTTTAGATTTTACCTGATGAGACATCTTCAGTTCCAACAGATAAATACAGATGAAGACAAAAAGATGTACTGAAGAAAGACATTATTTCTTTCTATGTCTTGCACACAACAATAAAGGAAATATCAATAAGTCATTCTTTATCTGTTCAATTCTTCTTTTGTAAGCTCGTATCCAATCAACCATTTTTCTACAGTGCAGATACCTGTAAGACATATGACAAGAGACATCATGTCCTAAATGGAGGAAATAATATATAAATATACATATATAACATTTATAATGTACTGTAGTGTCCTGTTGTTCTTGCAATGTGTAGCCCATGGGTCTACTGTGTTTAGATCTCTGTATCAAGGCCACAAAAACCTACCTGATACAAATATTTTAGTTGGAAAATAGCTTCTTACTGTCACTTCAAAATAAACCTATTTGTGACAAGCTGTGTACCAGCCTGTCAGAAGAATAGTGGGAAGTAAATCTGAAGCGAGCATGGCCTGGCAGCTGTGGCACTTCCTCGCCTAAAGATCCTGATGCTGCCGAGCACAGCGGCCCACCACTCCCCATCAATACCACTTAAATAAAAAAGTTCACTCTCGTCACCCTCCATCACACTGATTAAAGCTTACTCATCATGCTGTTTTGTGCTTGTAATGACTGTGGAAACATAGTGCTTTTAAAGAGGTCTAAATGAAATCAAAATATGATCTGTAAATGTGTTCCTAGTCACATTACATGAGAGAATAGTTTGCAGCACTCTGCCTAAGCCTGACATTAGTGGGACAACAGCGAGCTTGTGATATCAAATCCTGTAACATCCTGTCGGAGATAACAGATGAGTTGTAATCTAAATGTGATGCAGCTGAAACATATTATCACACATGAAAGGGTTTTCAAAAAGAAGTGTGTCTCAGTGTGTGACGTACTCACCCCTATAGGTCATAACTGCAAATTTCACTTTTAAGTGGCTAAAATTGATGACAATTTTGTGTGTGTGTGTGTGTGTGTGTGTGTGTGTGTGTGTGTGTGTGTGTGTGTTGGCCCTTTTCTTGTGTTTACATGTCTTTTCACCTGCACAGATTTGCTGTTTATTTCAGTTAGGTCTCTTCAAAATAAACCTCACAAAGACAAGACTACTCCTGTGGAGATTTACCTATCAACCCCTGTTTCCTTTTTAAATAGCTCATCAAATTTGAGCATCTTGATCCGAGAGATAATGTAGACTTGCAGTTTGGGCAGCAGCTGGTTTAACAGCCTGAGATTGTTGTAAACGTGGCCTTTTCCATCCCGTCTCATGCAGCTGCTTGGTCCCCAGAAGATGAACACCGTGTCCTGGCTGGCATTGAGCAGCTCCTGTCGGCTCCGCAGCACCCTCTGCAGGCTGGAGTGAGCTACCACACGCAGGCTGGTGCGCTGGCCAACATCCTGCTGATAACCCACGCTGGGAGCATCGTTCATACGGATGACGCACTCAGAGCGATCGATTTCTTGACCCCTTTTGCTCCCAGTCAGCTGACCGGAGCTGGTCACCAGGGCGCAAGTCCTGCAGCGCATCTTCAGAGACTGTGGAGGTGAAAGGTCACAGGTCAGACATCACAGCAGTGTCTCTCCGAGAATATTGACGACAGAATGTGAAACAGGACCTAAGTATTGTCTTACCAAGCATTTAGATTTTCACTAAGGAACCAATAAAACTTTTTAAAGGTTACAGGTTGACATTTGAAGGCCTATGAAAAGCATCTAAACAAGACTAACCATGAGTTCAGATAGAATGCAAAATTTCAGATGCAGCACGATTGCATCTACAGTCAAGGGAAAGACACAAGTGGAAGCAAATTAGCATGGGGTAGTGCAAATTGATGGGGAACACCAAAGTCAGCAGGATTCATCCTCTGGGGACCATGAATATCTGAACACAATTTCATGGCAGTACATCCAATAGTTGATGTATTTCAATCTGAGCCAAAGTGGTAGATTGACCAGTCAGGATTACAAACATGCCTGATAAATTTATTGGGAATGAGCAGAAACAGCAGGAATGTATATACAGAGTACAGGTGAAACAGAAAACTTGAAAAATTGTCTGTCTTTTTAAAGTATTCACGAAACTGACCTTGGAAAGATGCTAAAGAGCTGCAATAGCAACCAAGAACATTTACAGACAATGCTTTATACCAAATGCAATAACTAAATAGCTCATGTAGACACGATAGCCATGTCAAGGACACTTTCCACAAGATTGATATAAAGCATCTCTGATAATGCAGCCAAAAGTTCAGAATTTAATTTTTAGATTTATATTCATAGGTTAAGATAGCTTTTTGTCAAGCACAAAAACAGTCCTAAATTAAAGTTGATAGCCCGCCCTTTAATACCACGATTTATTCTGTCATCTGCGTCCATACAGGACCTGAATAAAGTGTAACTGGCACAGAATTGAGCTGCTCCACTCGTTCTGGTCTGTTCTGTCAGGTATCCTATTATTCAAATGCACTGCAGATTATTATGGTTGACAGAAGAGCAGAGGCAATTTGGTGCAGTATTTTCATTTTGTAGGAAGATCATGAATACACATAAGCATGTATATTTATTGAGTCAAACACAGTCTCAGAGCAATGTTGACTTTCAGGAAACAGGGAATGTATGTAGTTGTTAGACTGTGCTCCTATATAAGATATCCACATCACTGGGAAGACATATTATGTGCAGATTTTAAGGTAGCATACTATATATTGCAAAGCTGTTTGACCAGGTATTCATGTTGTTGTGTTCAACCAGGTTTTCAAAGTTGAAAAAGGTGAGCTCAGATTGAATGATCCAACAGCAAAAACCCAGAGTCTTCACATGAATTATTCCCAATCTTAATAGAGAGCTACATTGGCATTCTGAACTGTGCTGTGAGCTTCACACTCCATCAGGTTCTGAGGTGGGAATGTGTGTGTGTGTGTGTGTGTGTGTGTGTGTCTGTGAGTGGGTGCATACATACAGGTGATATTACTAGCGCCACAGGCTGTGCTGCTCCCACTGCTATATTTATAATACTCTCCCACTATCTCTGTGACCCCACACTGAATGATTGCCTAGTGTGTGTGTGTGTGTGTGTGTGTGTGTGTGTGTGTGTGTGTGTGTATGTCTGTGCATTGACTTGTGATGACTGGCGAATATCCCACAGACCTTGTCAGGACCAGTAGTCCTCATGGGGACCACAGCCTGGTTGTTTCGGAGGTCCTGGTTAAGGTCAGGGTGAGTCATGAATTGTTTATGGCTAAGGTGAGGGTTAGGGTTTGGGTTAGGCTGTCCACAATGAAGTCAATGCAATGTCCTTACAAGGATAGCTGCGTGTGTGTGTGTGTCTTACTACCTAAATCTTTTCGAGTTTTCGATGTGGCCCCAGATATGTAACACAATCATGTTTCTCTGGCAAGAGTGTACAACTGTCTGAAAAGTGTCTAGATCAAAAACCAGGTGTAATCCCTTCTGTTCACAAACACACACACACACACACACGCACACACGCACACACACACAGTCTCTTCGCATTGAGGAACAGGTATTTTCATTCCGCAACACACTGCTATTTCCTGTAGGAGTGTATTTGCACACTGTGCAGAGACCCCCTTCCTCAATAATGGGTAGGCTGGAGTGAATTACACGCTTCACTGCACAAACACACCCTCTGTGCCTTCGCTGGGAAAAAAATCCCAGTCCTTGTACCTGTTTCTTCTTCTACATGCAATGGATAAAGTGCATATTCCCCTCAGCACTGTCCAAAAAAATTACTCCCAAGCAAGTTTTAATCATTTTAATAATCAGGGAGCGCTTTAGACTAGTGAAAGGCAAATGAAGGTCACATGGCAGTTGTTCTAGTTTAAAGTGCCTGTGAAACAAAAAGAGTGTCCTTGACAGTGATTCTGCAGCTCCCCACGTTTCTGGCAGCCTGATAATGCTGGGAAATAGCCACTTAAAAGCCTTGTATCACAGTGAGAGGGGCTTTCAGAATCAGATGGAGGATATTTCAGATGGCAGGCAGCTGAAGATGCAACCCACAGAACTGCTGAATGAATGAATAAATGAATGAGTGAGTCATCAAATGCATATTACAGGTAGCTCATAATCAGCCTTCAGTTGGCACAGTGGTCCTTTAATGTTGAACCAACTAGCACTTGAACACTTGCTGAGTCCCACACACGTTCTCAGTCTGCGCCTTATCGTGCGGACGGAGGGCTGTCCTCGATCAATAGTGCATAACCTCGTAAGCAATACACTTTCCTGGATTAAGATGAACCAGTCCAACCTTGGTGATGTCAGGATTACACAGAGCCATTGTATTAAGAGGGGCAGCAGAAGAAGAATAAGCAGTTAGGAGTATGGCTCTGGTTCCAGTCCCAGTCAATTACCGCCCACACACTGGCTCCAAACTCATCAGTATGATCCTGTTTATACACTTCCCTGGGGAACCCACCATCATAATTGCTTTCAGAGCAAACCCCATCAGTCAGCCTCTAATGCTGCACCAGGGCTTCCAGTGCGCCTCAAATCCCCCAGCCTCTGCCTGCTGTCTTTCAGTTGAAGACGGGTATAGAGTACAAACCTAAAGGAAAAAGTCTTGCAGCGACAATATAATTAGAGGTCAGAGTGGAGTCAGGAGGAGGAAACAAAAAGACAAATAATCAACCTTGGATTTAAAGGGTAATGCTGGTGTTATTCTGCATTGTTGTAGCTATCGTCAAATCCCAAGAAAATAACACGTCTAAAATCCCTCCCTATTTATTATCTGTGCACTATATGTTCTGCCATTTTGATTGTCAGAAGTCTGCGGGCAAAATTTATACTAAATGTAGTGCCTGTAAAGATTCCTGTAATGGAACAGAAAAACGTAGTGTCCATGGCATGTCTGCTACAATGATGATGTAATGTGTTGATTTTTGGCTTTAAATTGCCTCCACATAACAAACTTCACAATATATTCAGAAAGAATGAACAAATCAGAAATAAAAGACACAAATTCAGTCCAACATGGACATGAAGAACCCAAAAACACGACGTAAAGCTTTGCCCAGCACATAACACAACTTCACCAGCCCGTCTGTGGGTCTCAGATGGTTGGTTTTGGTCTTTGTTATGGGATTTACTGATAATAGGATGAACATAGAATATGTCAAATTTTATCCTTTAATGTCAGTTTTCTCAAGGAAGATATTCACACATCCAAACGTCTTAGATGCAGGTGTGTTGGAATTCGTCACCTCAGTCTTGAAAAGAAGAATATCCCGCACACTGCTGTCATTTAGCGTCACGATTTAATGATCATCCTAATGTTTCAGCCCTTGTTGGTAAAACATTACTTTCATTAAAACAGAGCATAATTGAACAAAAAAGCGCCATCTGGAGAAACAATAGAGATTACCCAAGAGCAGTACATTTTAATGACTTATACACTAAACATGACATCTCATCATTCAGGTTCTGAAATATACTTGCTATTTAATTTGCAAACATTATCCCCCAATGTACTAAATGAAGTGATCCCATTGCATGTCAAGAACATTATATCTACAGCACACTAAAGATACTAATAGTTCATATGATAACATACTTTCAATGACTTATGAGAGCTGCAGTAATTACTGTAAATAATTTTGTAAGTAGTTGTACTTGTTTGACACGACAATAAATCCTGATGCTAAGCAAGAGCAATGTGCGGGATATTCTTCCTTTCAATCCTTGTTGTCAGATAATGTCAGAGGCATACATTATTTAGAAGTTGATCATTATTATTATAGCATCTGTATACTTGCTAAAGTGCATGGATTTAGGGTAATGGCTCAGTTGAGAGCAGAGGTGGATTAATTTGCACCTGTTCTGTGGTGTAAGGGCGCAACGATCAGCGCTGCCTCCTATTCTCAGGGGCCAATTAATTACACAGGGACCCTCCTAACAGCTGACATCTCATTAAGCTCCTCCTGGTGACACACATTCAAGTCGCAGTCCTAAAACTTGCTCTGCTCTCAATTTGAGGGAATAAAGGCGAGATAATCAGGACGGCTTTTCTTCCCCTCTTCTTCATCCGATCGACCTCAGACATAGAAAGTGAGGAAGGATGCTCCTCAGAGGACGTTGTCACGTTAGCAGTGAGCTGACGGAGAGATGTGAAATAATGCTGGGGTGGTTTCCACCTTGACTGAAATAACCATGATGGTCATAACATCTGGCTCTTGCAATTCTGCTCATCCATCTAGCAGTACAAATGTTATGAATTAATAAGAAAGATTTAAGATTTCTTGAGGTGTATCTGCATGACTACAAATAAGGCTAACATCACTCTGTGGATGACACCTGATAATATAATCTGTTCTGCCAGGTGTCCTTCCTTACTTTAAGTGGAATTAAACATTTGCATATCCTGGGAATGTAATCTATTAAGTAAGCTCTGCACAAGGATGGTAGGCGTAGGTAGGAAACTGTTTTGCATAACTGACTTTCTAATGACACCGATGTCTCTGAGACTGCATGCATTACAGGCTGTCAGAGCGCAGAAAGGTATTGCCCATAATAAGTAGGTACATCATAAACTGGCACAGGGACACAATCCACATTCATGCTCTCACACTGGCTTTGAGATTAGAGCGTATAAAGGCCAATGTAGATTGCTCTTGCTGACAGTTCTTCAAAGGTCAACATCTCTTTAACAGGAATCGGCAAAACATCGGAGAGGGAGAGGAGGAAGACGAGGAGCGAAGGAAAAGAACGGAGCGGCTGTCTGCTTCAGTGTTCAAACTCAAATGCGTGTGTGGACGTGGATGCTAGTGCATGAAAGCGTCTTTTCAACTCTGCAGCTCTAATTACTGTAGCTTGTCAAAGAAAAGAAAAACACACTAGAGGACATCTCGCAAAAACCTGCAGACATTGCAGAAGGCAGACAGAGAGAAACAGGATAAACACTGAGACTCAGAGCCAGTCGCTCAAAACATCCCACATAAATGTGCACCATCGCTGTGTAGTCTGATCTCACGGTATGGTTTTCATTTCACCTTTAAGCACTGAAAGGACTGAAGGAAAAAGCCAGGTGTTAAGCTTTTAACCTTCCACCGCATGAAGCAAGATAGTCTTAGTGATTAATGTGTGCTGGGTGTTTTATGACCTCTTGGGTGAGAGCTAAATGAGCCAAGGAGCCCAAGACCACCACTCACCTTAGTGAAGTTACAGCCCATGCAAACTAGAAATGCACATAAGTTAATATGGGCCATAAACAGCGTCCAGCAGGCACATTAGAGCGCACTCCACTCAAATTTTCAAGCACCCCCGACCTCTGATGAGGGCATAAAATTTTAACGTGTCTGGGCATTTGCATGGGCTTGTCTGCATGAGTGTACCAGTGCAGCGAGTGTGTATATGTGTGTGTGCACTATAGTTGAAGCCAAGGTTCCCTCCAGCAGCAGCAGTAACAGCAGCAGACCTCAGGTGACCCTGAAGGAAAGTGCACAGACTGTTCCACCCACTCCACAGATCCTCCAGCACGGGTTGAGTGACACGAAACAGTATGAAAATGTCGCAGTGCGAATCCATCATGAATCAGCCATCAACCAGGAGGAGGTGGACAGCCAGGAGAGACTGTGAATAATAAAGTGCCTGCACTGCCAAAAACTCCAAATTGCAGCAGCTGCCTCTCTTTTCTCTTAAGAGCTCCTGAGGATGAATGTTTCTTTTTCATTGAGTTTGAAAGGATCTGATGAGGGTTGTGTCTGAGGATCTGAGGCTAACGAGTCCAGCAAGCCTCAGCCGCATCGAACCTCCCTGCTAAACTAATGTCGCTCATCACCAAGCAGTGAAAGGTGAACTGTAACCAACACTTTTTTTTTTCTTCTTATCCTTTCCTGCCCTGCGCTGCCTGAGCAAACCAATGTCCTTTCCACTCTGCTGTGCCTCACTGCATATCTTTTCACTGAGGGGTGACACGATGCTGCCTGAATGATCTGTCTATCTGAATGAGCTGCCTGGTAACACTGTGCTGGGTCTGAACGATGGGCCTCTACGTTACCGTAACAATGATTGTGGTGCTTATATGGCCAAAGGATTGCCGCAGTGATGTCAGGAGTAAAGATTCCTCCTGTTTTAAATGCTTTCATGGCTAAATATTTCATGTTGGACACATTAATTATGAATTAAGAAACTGAATAAACTACAGGGAGAATTTAGAGATGGGGCTAACATAGCAAGTTCAGCTGTTGAGTTCAGTGGGATTACTGGGTATTAAAACAGCCTTACAGGGGACAAAAAAAGCTGTAATAAGATCATATGTTATTCTGAAGCTAAGCAATTTCAGTAATCACACATAAAGACCTTGTTACTGTTGAAAATAGTGCTGCTTTAAAAACATGAAAATGAAATGTATACAATGGCTGGTTCCTATATCCCAGAAACACTATATAATGTTCAAACTCAAAAACCTGCGCATCATATTAAACTCTGAAGACAGCTGAGGACATAATTCAGTCCACATGTCAGAAGAAGACACCAGAGGAAGAATTTTCAGTTTTGCTTGAAACCTGTACAGCACCTGAAGCTTCAAGATTTTACACATTTTACATGCAAACCTGAACTCTACAGTTGCATGTGAGTCTCTCTGCTTTACCTGGACGACAGCAGAATACAGATTGAGTGCAGTTTTTATTACATATATGCAAAAGTGCCAAGCGCAATCTGTGTTTCTTTTGATGGCTAGGAGCTCGACACATATGCCCAACTGATTGCAAATATGTCCAAGAGTCAATTATAATTCCTCGCAAGCAAAACGTGTCCAACTCGTACATACACGACCAAGCTCCGTGTGTCGCTCTCCTCGTCACTATCCAAAATGTTTTAAAAGTCACCAGCCACTTTTCACCTGCCAGCATGGAGCTAGCTGTCCTGGTTTCATGCCACCCCCTCTAAATCCCACTTCCCTCTCTGAGCAGATGTCTAATGCACTGGCAAGAACCTGATCCCTCACCCCAAACACTGCCACTTGTTTTTGCTGGAACACACAGCCCGGCTGAGGTTTTGTGGGTGGGTGGTTTTGCTTTGTGCCACCCTGTCTGCCTCTTTTATTCCTTTGAAAGTTGAAGAGCTTTTGGTTTTTATCTTACAAAGAAGACAAACTGACATCCAAATACACTGGCATAAGACCTGTTAAATATAAACTATCGTACAAATCATCTGCTTCCATTTCAACTCATTAATGGCTTCTTTTTTTTTTTCCCCACATAGACGTTCATGCAAGTTCGGACATGTGCGCTCAAATAACATGCAAGATGTTTAAATGTGTCAGAGACAGAACCAGTTGAAACTTCAGTGTACAGACAGCGCATATTTACCTTATGATCCATGACACCTGTGTACCCTTCAAGTGTTGATGCTGGGAGTCTCTGCGGACTCTCTGGCTTTTTTGTAGATGAAACAGGGGCATCCAAACGGCGGGAAGGTGATGATGCTGCTGCTGCTGCTGATGATGATGATGCTGACGAGGAAGATGATCTGTCACCAGAGCTGCTGTTGTACACCAACATAAAGCTGGTAACCATGGTGACGACGATGATGCCACTAACCCCTTGGTACTGAAAAGACACATGAAACGCAAGAGTTAGTCAAAGCACCTCCTGCAGAAAATTCTCTCAGTTTCAAAATGTGGACACATGCATATGGACACATGGACATAAGGGCAGCAAGAAAGCGCTGTTAATTAAATGTCAGCTTTCAAAGCGGAGGCAACACGATAAAAACAGCTGAGCTCTCTTCACGCAAGGCTGCAAATGAAATGTCAGCTGTGCCACTCAACGTGCACTGTCAACAGGACAACATGTTTTAAGGAGCGGCGCAAAAAATATCATCAGGCATGCTGAATTCAAACACCCTCCTGCAGGAAAAAAACAAAACCAAACAAAACAACAAAAAAAAAAAAAAAAAAAACAACTTTAGCCTTGTGCTCTCTTACAGGAATATACGAGCGACGGAAAGAAAACGCCACAAAGTGCAATTAGGTCACACAAGACTACAAATAAAGACAGGGCTCAGTCTGTAACTCACTTCTAAGCAGCTTAATCACTAAAGGTCCCCACAAAGGATCATAACAGTGATATTTCCTGCAGGTCTCATTCATATTTACCACTCTTAGCTTCATCTTCATTTCCCCTCGTTTCCACTCGCAGATCGAGCCTTCATCCTATTGGGACCAAAGCTTTCTCCCTCTCTCTCTCTCTCTCTCTCTCTCACACACACACACACACACACACACACACAGACAGAGAGGGAGCGTCGGGACTCTTCAGCATGCAACACTTGAGCGGCAGCATCTCTGGGATCGGCGCCGTGCAGATGAAGAAAACGACGCTCCACTACTCTTCTCCCATGCTCTCCCCCACAGAGACGCCCTCACTCAGCCCCGCTCTCCTCATGGTCCTAAATAACTCAACTTCCCAGCTTACCTCGGTTTTCTGGAGGGGGGGGGGGGGGGGGGTCATGAGATGGTGACAGCACACAGCAGAACTTCTCCTGAGATCCTCCTGTGTTTATAGTGACATGAATACACACTGGTATGACTGTGTTTTTTTGTATCTAACCACAATCAAATCACAAGTGCCTCTACAGGTTGTCTGGGCACAATTAGCGAATAACAGTCAGTATTCTGAAAACACTGTGTGAAATAACTCATTATTTCACATTGTTGATCGCTGTTATCAAGTATGACAATAATCTTCAATGGGATAAGTGAGAGTCTTGGTGATCACAATGGGTCCGTTGATCAATATGCTCATAGCGTGAATCCCCTTAGTATATCCAAATATTATTACATTTCAAACTATCACATGCTGGTGTGTAGGGCAATCTTTTTTTCCATTGAGTTTCAATAGTGTTTTTCTCTTCAGTTGAGGACTTCTGTGTGGAGATGGACGGTGTTAGACCATCATCCTCTTGACTGTACAGTGTGTCTGTGTTGGACAGAGAGACATGTATAGGCTATGGTCTGATGTGAGGTATAATGAAATTCACTGGCAACACAGATAGAAGCCTTTGGATGTCAAGAATTTACATTTTATTTTTGAGTTATTTCATCCGTTTTTCTTAAAGTAGGAGAGACCGGGGATGGTTGTAACATTTCAGACATTTCAGTCTGTGTCTTAGAGCTCGTTTAAGCCAGTGCATTCAAAATGTCTTGTCTGTTACATTGGTCTGCTATTAAATGGTGTAGGTTTATGACAAAAACTTGATATTGAAAGCTTTTTATTCAACGCTTAAATTACTTTTTACTGTGACGTAATTGGTGTGTGTGTGTGTGTGTGTGTGTGTGTGAGTATGAGCCAAGTATGTTAGTTACTGTCAGTCATCGTGGTGATAAGACAGCGCAAATGAAGTAAGAAAAATACTTTCTTACCCCCAAATTATTTTTTTTCCTTCTAAAATTGGCTGTGTCTGCCACACGGTACTCCTCACATATGAAATAAGGACTAAATTGAGCATGTATAGAGTGAATCAGGTGATTTGTAACTTGGTCCTGATTGGAGAAATTGGAAGTGTTACAATTGGCCCGTGTTACAACCATCCTCAGTCTCCCTTACATTCGTATTGAGGCATTTGTTGACTGCACAATGCTATCACATGTTTTATTGCAGTGTTTCCTGCTTTACACCATGGCTATAGATGATATTTGATGATAATTTTAAAGAGGAACACAGAGGACTCATAAAGATACATTTCTTTATATGAGTTATAACTCGGTGGTATAAGCAGATTTCCTCCTGGCGGCGGTGATTCACTGGCTGATTCTTTTTTGAAATGTCAACAAGAGTTGGATGATTTGAGTGAGTGGTGGCCTTTTGTAGGTCAGATGAATACTTGTGCTGCACAGTATAAACAGATATGACAGCTGCACCTAATGTTTTCTGAATCGTAAAAGTGTGCTTCAGATACTGAAAAACCTTTATATCGTGCCCTCATCCTTTCTGTGTGGTACTTTTGTCGACACTAAAAGTTACGATAAGATTGCTGTAGTCTTTCAAAGGGTGTTAGTGACAGTACAGAAAAAAACTGACAAATGTTCTTGGAATCGTGCATTATCTTTTTTTTTTGTCATTCAAGCAGATTTTGGGACATCCCATTTAAGGACAGGAACTATTTTTCTAATTTGTCATGGCAACCTGAGCAGCTAAAGCTCCTCATGGGAGACAGATTTGCTGGAAGCTGTAATCTAGTCAGGAGGTGCTGAGAAATGAGGAACGGGTCTTTTTATAGACGCCCTCTGTGCTGGTGTTACTGTGTTGGTTTTCTAATGTGTCTTTCATGTTCTAGTTATTCCTCCGCAAGTCTCACTTCACAAACTCAAATATATCTGTTGGCTTTGTGGGAACTGGTTGTGTAATTTATCTGAAAAAAAAAAGCCAGATGCTGTAAGGAAAATCAGGATAGCCTATATAAAAGCTACAGTGGGAACAGCATGTATTCCCTTTTATGTTTTTGGCCCAGATTTACTCATGTTTAAACAATTGCCTTGTTTCACTAATTAGCTTTCTATCTGAAACTCTACAGTGCATCATATAGCATATAATGTGACACAAAATAAAAAAGATATTACAAAAAAATGGGAAAACCAACACAGTGCAATAGATAGACCAAAAATGTACATTTCATTTGGCTCTAAAGGATAGGCCTACAGCTATAAGTATAAATGTTCTGAAGTGTAAGAATCAGGAGGAGTTATTTACTGATTCAACCTTCTGAGGACAACAGCTCCGAAACAGAGCCTATTACAGAGCCAAGTCATTTGTTGGTTTTACAGCGATCAATATGAGTTAGAATTCAGTCCCACATAGGCCTGTAAATGGATGCCTGTGTGAGGTTGGTGAAATTGAAATAACACGATCTATTTATTTTTTTCTATGAAATGTGGTTATGGTAAAACCAACTTGCAGCATTTTGAGCATTATTGTAGAATATCTGACAAATTGATGACAATAGATTAATATCTAATGACTCACTACAATCTGTTTTGATAGGGTGATACAACTTCATGTAAAATAATGACACAAAAAATACTTGCAGGTCGTAGGAGTGGGAATTATTTCCAATAACATTCATAGCGACTCTGTTACATTTCTTCTGCCTTTTTACTGTTTTCTTTGATGCCATATGGCCATATCATTATTGGGAGAATCATCTTAATCACCAAATTATCTGTATCTTTGAGGAGCAGCGCTTCATAATGCACCTTGTCATTGTGAATTCAGAGGATTAGGTGGCTGGCAGTCCGTGCGCTTTGATTAGAGGTGTCCCTGAGGTCTCAAAAGCATCTCAAAACACAGCTCCAGGGAGCGCACACTGACAAGAGCTAGGCAAATGTCTGTGGAACAAAACCTTTTTTAATTAACTCCAACCTCCTATCCAACGAGGTGCCAGACGGCTGTCTGCCTGTGCTGAGCCAAATACAATACAAGTGTGAAATATCTGCTCTGTTTGCACCTGTTTACTGTGCCAAAAGCAGTTTGTTGTTCCTCATTATACTGTGCCTAACTGGCAGAGTTGGTGCCTCTGGGTGTCATTCAAGAAACTAATCTAAGACTAAAGTCAAGGTATTGCAAGTAACCTCTCATCTTACAAAGCTGTTTGTGATAAAGTGCTGTTCCAGTTATATGTTGCTTTGACATACAAAATAAAGATTTGACTTATATGGAAAAGGTTTATACCAATAGTGACACTTAAATGGCAAAAGATGAAGAAATAATTTCACCCAAATTGTCTTGTTGGCAGGGTAGGAATCTAGGGAAAAACAATCAGACCAATGAATGACTCTCATACTGTGAATATAAATATATTTTCAGCAGACTTATAAGCAACTTATGGCAGAGAGACATACGATTGGCCTCATAAACAATATAGGAGACTAAATTTGCAGTATCTATAATACCAATGTGAAGCTCAAATACCCGTGGAGAAAACAAAGGTGCAGATGGTAGTGAGGTGATTGAAATGTTGTTGTGTTCTCCAGTCTAGATATTATTGTGCAAAAGAGTGCATCTGAGGGCAACTTTACATGTTTTGCATTTTCAGTCCCAGGAGATGAACCATCTTCATTCCCTTTGCAAATTGTCCTCTCTTACAGACAGATCATTGACTTATTGTCTGGCAGTCCCACCAATCACAGATGCAATTGCCTATCGCACAGTGTGCAATATATGTTTCCCAGAATTGCTGTGTTTATCCAATTAATTGAAAAAAAGACTCCCAATCACCAAGTGCATTCTGTATCTCTGTTGCACATTTATGCATCGATGCTACCGTTGTACAGCGTTGCTGAATCACCTTTTTTATGGTGGAATGTGGGGGATTTCAATTTTCAGCAGCAGGGTTGATTGCAACTGCAGCAATTGTAACCAATGAATGAAAAAGAAAAAGCGTGATTCTCTAAAGAGCATCTCCATCTGCCTCAGCTATCAAAAAATATAAAAATCTCATTCACTATGCAAACTGCAACAGGACAACGATCGTCGAGGAAGAAATTACCTTTTGTTTCCCAGAAGGTGGAAAAAGGCTGCAAACCAAACAGCACAAAATGTGCCTGCATCTGCTGTGCACCCTCTCAGTTATGTAATTAGCAAGCTGTTGGCATCCATCATTTTTGCTGAATGACAAGTAGATAGGCTGCCAATACTCTATTCTTTGTTTTAAGCGATTTTGGGCCATAAAAGGTTGAAAACCACTGCCACCAAGATAAATTGCTCTGCATTTACTGTATTTTACTAGGCAATAATGTGATTCAGATTCTCCTGCTGTGCCACTGGCAGTGATCCTGACACATCAACATATGATATGTCCCAGTGAAGTCAATCCCTTCTTAATGACCAGCCTTTGGCAACCTGAGCTCTCGTTATTTTCATCTGCAGAGCACTAAGAGAGACATCACTTTTTTTGATGTCAGTGTTTAATGCAAATTACCTGTCCCACTTTTAACCCAACAGTACTTTAAAGGCATGAAATATTAACGATTTAGATATTCTGTCATTAAAAGGAATAGTGTTTGACAACGTGCACTTACTATTCAGGTAACATCCATGCTGAATCCCTTTGGCTGCTGCTGTCACTGATAAAAAATGCTTCTCACTTGATGTTGCTTTGTTCACACTGTGTGAAAAACTCACCCCGCAGCTCTTGGATTTCTCAGTAATTGTACATGATTTCCACTCTCTTCTGCCACTTTCTGGTCATAGTCAGTGCAGTATACTCTCAAAATCCAAAATCAATGTGCCTCTGTGTGTCAGCACAAATATGAAAACTACAGTATATAATGAATTACATACTTGAGCACAGTTTAGTTCTCTTCTTGAGTATTTTATTTCCTGGGACTCAATATTTTTACTTATTTGCTAATGGATAATGTTGTATTTTTCATCCACTACTTTTATCCTGCAGAACTATGTTTATCTGCAAAACATTTAATTCATAAAACCTACCCAACAATAGACAACTGTGTATGCAAAATACTGCTTACTGAACACACATGACATGGGTCTATCAATAGCTTGAGAGAGCCTGCATGCAGTCCATGCATGTAATATTTCCTTTACCTCTAGCCTACTTAAAGGCCCTTTACACCTATGGGCCACTCACAAAGGTGTTTCATTTGTTTTTATGAATCAAATTCCTTGTCAAGACTATGTGGGCTGTTAGGATTGTGTTTGATTGACAATCCTCTGACCCTGCTATTACTTTTGTCACACCTCTTTATCATCATCATTAGTTTTTGACATTTGGTGACCTTATGTGATTAGAGCATGTTTCCACCAAAGTGAGCAGTAAGAGGAAACCCTGGTAAAATAACTTTTTAATGTTAACCTTAAAATAAAGTGTTTTCCCCAAATGTACTAACTCAGGTTAGCTTGAGTAAGACTTGTTTTCCCAATGTGGTGACTTTAGACTGAACCTGAATGAAGTGTTTTCAAAACAAAACAAAACAAAACAAAACAAAACAAAACAAAACAAAACAAAACAAAACAAAACAAAACAAAACAAAACAAAACAAAACAAAACAAAACAAAACAAAACAAAACAAAACAAAGGATTGCCTGTGGTGACTTCACTTGCACCTGAGCCTTATGCTTTTAAAGACTTGATACCCTCACTTTTCATGTTGGCTCTGCAGCAGAAAGCAACACCAGCACATAAAGAGATAAAGCAGTCATTTACAATGCCACTGTGGTAACTGAGGGTGAAGAGAAAGCTCTGCAATGTCACAGAAACCCCAGCTGAGGTCAGTGTTTCTCCACCGGACGTCTCAGGGTGGACAGAGACGTCACTGCCCTATAAAATCAGCAACCGCAATGTTGGCTGTGTAATTATTAAGAAACAGAGAAGCAACTCACTGCTCTTGTTATTGATATAGGCAGCCTGCTAGTCCCTTTGTTCTCTAGTATGTCGTGTCAGCTGACAAACTGCAAAAAAAAAAAAAAAAAAACAACAAACCGGTGTGAGTATGTGCTTGACACCACTTCCTAACAAAGGGAACCAGCAGCAGCAGCAGCAGCCGAGTTTCCCTGCGGCCCCTTTAAGACCGTTTAGGAATAATTAATGACGTCGAGCTGTAAACACGGCTGACGCTCAGCTGCGTGGCCGAAGCATCCTCAGACCAAGAGCCCCAGACCTCTCCAGCTTTCCTGTGTTTGTCTCTCGACGGGACCGCTCAAAGGCATTAAAAAAACAACTGCGGTTCACCTCGAATCTCATATGCGGTCTCCAAAACCAAGACGGCGGTGCTGCATCTGTCCTACCAAGTGCCATGGCTAGAAAGACGGACATCCCCTCCTCTTACTATGGTGAGTCGGTTCGTCTTTGTTGTAAGCGCCGAGAATTTTTTTTTTTTTTTTTCTCCTGTAACGTTATGACAGCAGGATATAACGGTGTATCGATTCGGCTGAATGATGTTTGACCTGTCGTTGTGATTTATCGGGGACGTTAGCTAGCCCAGCTGCTAACTGGACAATAAAGAGGCTATTTAACGGTTGGCATCGAATACGCAGTAACGGCAGAATAACGTTCAGAAACGTTATTAACGTTCGAATAGTTTTGCAACCTGATGTTTTTACCCCCCGAGTGTTTTCGGTAACACTGCCTCAAAAATTATCCGCGACCCTAGCTTTAAGGAGATAACTCCTGTTATGAATAAAATTTTTTGCCTTGTATTGTTTACCTAGTCTTACAAGCTCCACTTACCTTCTCCACTTGTCACTTCGTCTTTGTTGTAAACGGCGAGGTATTTTTCCTTTCACACACACATTCACATGCTGTGTGACAACACCATATAGTTTTAACATGATTTTCGTTGGAGCTGCAAATGACAACGATCATCGATGGAGCTGTCGATTATTTTAATCGTTTGGCCCTGCTATAAAACAGTATAGTGAGAAATACCCGTCACAATTAACTACAGCTCAAGATGATGCCATCAAATTGCCTTGATTTTAGTCAAATACCAGCCCAAATCATATAAGACAAGGAGGAGCAGTTTTGCTGGAAACAGTCTTCAACTACTAGCTAATCGTTACGAGCTATCAGAATAATTTAGCTGACGATAAATTGACTGTCAGTCAGTCAACTACTCGATTAATCCTTTCAGGTCTAAATAATCTTCTTAGCCTGAATGATGTTTGATCCCTTGCTGTGATGTAGTACATTTGCTTTTAATAACATCAAATATACAGTAATGGTAGAATGGTGTTCTTTTAAGTGGTTATTGCGATAGAATAATACAGCATTTTCTTCATAGTGTTTCATTTGTCATCTTAAACTGGCTCACAATGATGCACATCCTTGTGATAAAATTTTCTGCATTATATTGTTCACCTGGTGATCACAATAGGAGTCTGTTAACAACAATAAGTCTTAACTGCACTCCTCCACTCTCCACTCTTCTTGCCCACAATGAGAATAATTACAGTGTTGTAACTGCTCCAATCCAGGTATTGCAGTCAATGTCCTCTGTTAACAGTTTGAATGAAAAAGGCATTAATTGTCTCAAAGTGGTATTTTTGCTGCTCCAGGCATATGGCCATATTTCATTCGTGGACACATTTTTTTGTCCTTTAGCCTGTCTTTGGAATTAAAGCAATATATTCCTCTATCACCACCAGATGCCTTACAGACAGCAGTGTCTTTTCTTTGATACAAAGAGTTAACTTACACTGGTGATTTGGTAATACTTCCACAGCTGATAATATTTCATTCTTAAATCTTCCATTTAATCATTGAAATATAAGTAATAAGTCATATTACAAATTATTAGGCTATTGCAAGACTATCATTGAAAACTAACTTGCCATTGAAACCAAGACTAAGCAATCCACTTCACTGACATGGCAAGTCATGAATCTTTTCATTGAAAAATTTCCTTACCAAAACATTAGTTAACAAATTATGTTCCACAGAAATTAAAATGTCATTTCAGATTGTACGAGTTGGTCTTATGTGGCTGTAGTCAAGGAGTAACTTCAGTCGTGTACACTGATGCAATATTTCGTAATCACCAAAAGCCAAAGGTAGACCAAAAGCATTTATCAGCTTATCAGTCCAACCCCACCTGTAACACAGAAGTGTTAGCAGAGTCCTCCATATCAATATCAGTTACAAATGTATCATATGACAAAACTCTGTCTAAACTGTATATGATAATTATGGCTGAGATGTCAGCCAGATACAGTAGCTGCACTGTCTCATAGTGACACAGGCGTTGTCCTGACAGCTCTTGATGAGGAAAAGCACTGTGTCTTCCTGTTTTTTCCCCACATGCTTGCCCCCATGTGTCCCTCAGACCTCATGACTCCAGCACTCTGCCAATCATAACTGCAACATGTCAGCTGGCGTTGATTCTCACTGCTCTCTGCAGGCGTGCAGCTCACCATTGGGGCCTTCAAACCATATCACTCCCTGTTCACAAGTTCAAGCTGGTGCTTTACAGTATGCCATAAACCTGATGTTAAAGATTATGTGTGAAGTGTTGTAAGTAAACAGCTTAGTGAGTAGTGAAACACAATGCCGAGCCTGTGTATCATTATTATTGTACACACTACGTAGATCCAGTATATGAGCATCATTATGCAGGCTAATATGTACATATACTTGCATGACCTTTTATTGCTTCAGTTCATGTGATACTCTCCAAAGAACCACACAGAATATAGTGAGACAATTTAATTAAGGAACATAATTTTGCCCTCACAGAGTCCAGTGACTGAGCTAGTGAAGTGTAGGATAGAGTTATGGTGCCTCCCTATGTTTAGGTCAGCTGCTTTATGTTATTGGCTCCCTGGTGCTTTTGTTCCATCAGCTAGCTTGGCTGAAGAGCAATTTAGAGTATTTTGGTCTCACAACAGAGCACAGAACAAGAAGACAAATTGTGCATCAGCATCACCTCGTAGTTTTGGCAGCCAATGCTTCACACCCTGCTTTTGTTTAAATGCAGACTAAATGTGGAGTGCGCAGTAAAGAAAACCACCTTAAATCTACTGGGAATTTCTGACTGTCTAACTTTGTTTAGTGATTTATGATGCTGATGATCATGCTGTCCAATCAATTATTCCCAGTCCAGGTAGTTGGATGATGTCAGTAACTCAGAACATAAAAAGAGTTTCTTTCTAAATATACCATATTGCAGTGATGCTCAACTGTTACACAGGAAGACATAGAAGAAATAGAGACACTTTTTATTAGCAGTAGCCCCAAGGCATGTTTTGCAGAAGAAGTGTTGTTATTCTCACTTCTTTCCTCAATAGAAAACCTTCCTGCTTCTGTTAAAGTAATCACCATACATTTCGGAGAAATGTTGGAAACCAGTGGTAGTTGGCAGTGGTAGACTTGGCAGGATGAAGAGGGATTGATGATGATGATGAGGAAGTGATGAAATTCCACTGAAAGTAGATGATAACATTATTACCTAGCCCTAAAATAAAGTTGAACTCACTTTTAATGAACATATGCAAAAATATCAGTGAACCATGTGTTGGCAGGTAGTCAAACTAGTTGCCATCCCATCATTCACATCCACTCACTCACCATCCCACATTCAAGTGTACACTTGAGGCTGGTATATTATATAACATTTCTAACTGTGTAGCAAATGTTCAGTGGGCTTACACTGTACTGCTGAAATGTTCAGTCAGTCAGAAAAGTAGAAAAATAGCTCATAATCAGTCTGTGACAGCTTTGTAAGTAACAATTTAGATATGAGTTCCATTCACCACAGAAAGTGTTGAGTCGGGCACACTGTTAATTAACAAATTTCTCGCATGGGCAGCTTCCCTTAACGCTGCATTTTCATACTGAGTCATTGCAGAGTCTTGACAGAAAGCTGAGAGCCGAGGTTTAGAATCAAACATTCACAGTCTCTTCCTGTGAAATTGCATTCAGAGAAGGTTGTGGCTCAAATGGCCCATTTTGCACCCAAGACTAACCGCTATTATGGGCTTTTTAAGTGTCACTGTCCTCTGCAAATACTTATTTTAAATGAAGATCAACGCTCTCTCCACAGTACTATACACTTTATTATTCTGTATGGCAGACTATGGTATGGTCAGTATCTGCTCATTATTTTTAACAAGGTTATGTTTTATTACTACTAATTTCATGTGTCTTTTCTCAAGAGGTAGCTGCGTCAGTGCCTGGACGTTTGAAGAATATTATTCACATTAATGATAGGGTGAGTCTGTAAATAATTTCGCAGATTCACTTCCGCACAGAGGCAAGCACTGGATGGTTATTTGTTCAGGTCTATGAAAATGGTACATTTAAGTATGAAGAGGCTTTCTAGGCGACAGCAAGGAGACTTTAAATTTCCAATTTGCAGAACAAATACAGTCTGTGTTTGTTTATGACTAAAAAGCTAAGTGACATTGACAGTGATTTATGAAACACCCAATCCAAAGATACACTGGAAAATGAACAAGAGATGCAACTACATTTATACTAGACATGTAGGATTTGAGCCTTGGGTACATGACTTTTGATAGGTCTAACATGCTGAACGACACAACTAGCTTCATCAAAACAAATGAGACATTATCCTAAGAACAAAAGAGACATGGTGTTCTGATGTTCTAAATATGCTCTGTTGCACAGGTAGGAACCTTGAATTGCACCTTAATAGTTTGCTGTAGCAGCAGTTTTTACGCTGATCTGTGATAGATGTGTGCAGACTGTAGATAGGCAGATGTTAGGAGGACTCCCTGCTGATCAACACAGGCAGTAAAGTGATATTAATATTAACCACATCAAAGGTTTTTAGAAACAAATTGTGCTCCTTCCTAAAAGAGAATATTATCTAGTTTAGGAAATCAGATTCATGTAACTAGTGGAATACTAGTTCCACACTTGGATCATTAAATCATAAGAACATTTCTTGTCACTTCTTGCAACAAGAGAATTGAGATTTGAAGTCTGTGGTGTACTATGACACATACACTGCATGACCTTAATTTATTCCCTACCTTTTTGTCAATGCAAAGAGCAAGCAGTTTAGAAAATACAGTTGATTAGTCGAAATGTTTAATTCAGATAAGTTGATATGTTTAACAACCAAAGTTTCATCCTTGCCATTTCATTATTGCCATAAGGAATTCTGATGTGCTTGCATTCCACAGGAAAAAAAACCCCCATCTTAATTAGTAATTTAGTCTATTACGGAGTCTTAAACCTTATTTTGCCCACAGGGTGAGATTATTTACAGTAACCTGTTTCCAGTGTGGACTAATGGAGTGATTATTCTCTCAGTTTTCAAGATATCATTAATTTCTATACAAAACCTGACTAAGAGGAAGCTGTATAGGAGAAATGTGACATTAACTGTGGAAGTGAATCTTGTTGTTTCAAGAAAAACAGTTCATTAATACTGATGGACTAAAGGACATAGTGTGTGCAGTTATAAACTACATGTAGATGTGTATATGTTAAGATGTGTGTTTGTGTTGGTGTGTGTATTATCAAGATATGGCCTTTCTACTTATTTTTAAGTCCTTATAAATCCAGGCCAAAGCCGGTTGAGCCTTTCAGTGATCCACAGTAGCAGTAGCAAGTCTGGTTTCTCAGAAACTCAGGGCTGCCACTGACATGCCTGGAGGCCCCCACAGAAGTAACCAAGGTCACAAAGCTCCAGCCATAATACTGCTACTTCTCCACTCGGAGCAGCAGGCTAGCTGTCAGTGTCTGACACTGTCAGATGCTAACTCCTCTCTTGGGGGTCGAATTGCAGCCCGGATCCCACTATTCTCGGCATTTTAGGGGATGTCAGCTCTCACTGAGTCTTCACTTCCCTCTGAAAATATTCACAGTAAATACTGTTCATGCACTGATAGGAGTTAACCCAGTGGGCTACCAAGCCAGATATGCCAAGTACACAGTCCCCGACCATCTGCTAATAGTTTCAAAGGATCCCAAGGGACTCTGCTAAGTAAACCTAAACCAGAGATCTGGATGTTGTTGTCGTGTTTCAATAAGGAGACAAGCACTTTAAAGGTTGTGCTGTTCTCCAGAGAGGGAAAATAAGAGCAAGGCAGAGAAGATGTTTCTGGATTAAGAAGGGCAGCAGAGAAAAGGAGAGTGATGGTGCTACATAGAGCGTGTTTGTGGGTATTATCTCCAGATTTTTAATATTATGAAAAAAGTGAGCCATCTGGAGCTTTTTAAGTGCTTTGATTCTTCCGGAGATTTTTTTCTTTTCCAGGGAGTGTGGGAGACTTACATGATTATGATGCTGCTCCCAATTCATCTGTTTGTGAATGTGTGTATTTGTGTGTGTGTGTGTGTGTGTGTGTGTGTGTGTGTGTGTGTGTGTGTGTGTGTGCGTGCATGTGTGTGTGTGTTTGAGGTGTTAGGGTAAGTGGGATTTGAGAATACCACTCAAATGAAGCCTTGCCAGTAAATCTCTGCCCCCCATGACACCCCCACCCCCCTCCTCTCAGTTTGTGTATGTGTGTGTTTTTCTGATTCAGCTGTGAAACCTTGACAGTGAATCCCCAATACATCATGACCGCCTTCCAGTCTCTTATCCAATCACAGCTTTACTGGCCTATTTATCTTTTAGGCAGTGATCCATGCAAGCAGCTTTGTCACCAGTGTACCATGTGCCCAACACTTATGTCGCAGGAGAAACCTGAATGCTGCTCATTTTTAAATACAGACTTGAGGAAAATGTAAAGCCCCAAAACCAATGTTACTGATGTTGCTTTCCTCTGTGGATTGGCAGAAGCCAGTGTTTTCATCAGATATGAATGAATATACTGTGCACAGGATTCAGACTTAAAGGCCACACCTACCCTGCTGAGCAACATCATAATTCAGAATTTTTTCTTCTCTTTTTACTTTATTTGTAGCTGGATTGTAGACATCTCTAAGCCCAACATAGCTTTGACAGAAGTGCATTCTCACAGCACCTCACTCTCCCCAGGTCTTGGAAATGTTTATGAATCATCAGAGTTAAAACAACAAAAAAAGTCCTTTCCAAATGGCCCCTTTGACCCAACCCATGTAGAGCACCTGCAGTGTTCGAGCTGTTTGCCTGACCATGGTATGAAAGAGGCCTGTGTTGAACACTGGAGCCTGGAGACACTGGTGCCTGTGTCTGCCCGTGTTGGTGTGTCTGTGTACTGGATGTATGGAGACGAGCTGAGAAACGTGGGGAAGGGGGGCTATAGAAAGGAGATGGAGAAAGTGAAGAAAAAGTTTTACTCTAGTGAGTACACTGTACTGTATGGCTAATATTCCTACTCATTGTACTTGTCAGTTACGCTCTTTGTGTACTTTACTTTCTTGACTTGAACTGAATTTTATAAACACATTAAAATATATACACAAACACACACACACACACACACACACACACACACACACACACATTCACTGGCCACTTTATTAGTTACACCTTGCTAGTACCAGGTTTGACCCCCTTTTGCCTACAGAACTGCCTTGATTCTTCGTGGCATAGATTCAACAAGGTGCTGGTCTTGACATGACATGATAGCATCACACAGTTGCTGCAGATTTGACGGCTGTGCATCCATGAAGCGAATCTCCCGTTTCACCACATCCCAGAGGTGCTCTGTTGGATTGAGATCTGGCGACTGTGGAGACAGTGAACTTATTGTCATGTTCTAGAAACCAGTTTGAGATGATTTGAGTTTTGTGACATGGCGCATTATCCTGCTGGAAGCAGCCATCAGAAGATGGGTACACTGTGGGATGGACGTGGTCAGCAACAATACCTAGGTAGGCTGCGGCGTTTAAACGATGCTCAGTTGGTACTATGGGGCCCAAAGTGTGCCAAGAATATATCCCCCACACATTCAGAGATGCTCTTCTGCATATTCTGGTTGTAATGAGTGGTTATTTGAGTTACTCTTGCCTTCCAAGCAGCTCAAAGCAGTCTGGCCATTCTTGTCTGACCTCTGGACCATTCTCTGTAAACCCTAGAGATGGTTGTGCAGGAAAATCCCAGTAGATCAGCAGTTTCTGAAATATTCAGACCAGCCCGTCTGGCATTGACAACCATGGCACGTTCAGAGTCACTTAATTCACCTTCCTTCCTCATTCTGATGCTTGGTTTGAACTTCAGCAGGTCTTCTTGACCATGTCTACATGTCTTAATGCATTAAGTTGCTGCGATGTGATTGGCTGATTAGATATTTACATGAAAAAGCTGTTGAAGAGGTGTACCTAATGAAGTGGCCAGTGAGTGTATATAACAAAGACATCTTGAGGCGGTAAAAGGTGCTTCAACTAAATACTGAGGAAAGGGTCTGAATATAAATATCAATATGATATTTCACATATTTCTAGTTGATATGGGGTATAGAGCGTAGAATGATGAGGGAAATAAGTATTTTAAACAATTTTAGCATGAGGCTGCAACATGACAAAATGTAAACAAGACTAGGTCAAAAGCTGTTATGTGGTAGGACCACCTTTGGTCAAATCCTGATTTTATAACTGCGAGGTTATCTAACAAACTCACCAAAGAGTTAGTCCAAATGGCATATGCACTACCTGGTGAGCCACCAGGGTACTACATACTATCTCTCAATTTTGTCTCTCACAAAGCTCACAACTTTCGTCTAGGATCCCTGATAGTTTCTAACTCAAGAACGTAACAGACTTTTATTAGAGACAGGTCTTCACGTCTAATTCCTTCTGTTTGATATGTAGAATTGGTCGTAGCAATACTTCCAATCCCGTTTAGCAATCCCGTTTGCCATGTTAAACTTACTGCATACGTGTAATCGTTATTCTCTGGTTGGTATCCACACAGGTCCTGTCATGTACCAGGTTTATACCCAGTCTTTTTTGATAATAAGTCTAAATCTAGCGACAATGCGCTAAGTTGGCATCACTGCAGGTTGTAAACACCCCCTAACAGAACCTGTTTGCACCAGAAACTCCAAGTGAGTTACATTAATGATAGTCGCCCGACCAATGGTGGAAATCTGATCACTCAGTCAGTCAGTCAGGGTCATTCAAGAATAGGGCTGCCCTGCTGTTGCAGTCCAGGCAAAAAAAGTGAAGGGGTCTGAATACTTGCTGAGTGCAGTATATATCTACACATAGTGTATATACAGTGTAAGTGATCTCAGACTGCGCACACACATGCACACACACACACACCAGAAAAATAATCCCTGAGCAGACTAACCTTGTGAGTGACCCACAGAAGATAAGTGTGCAATTTAGTTTTCTCCCAAATTGTGAAATACAAGGCGATGAAATGCCTCTGGCGGGTTGTTACAAATGGCTCTCTTCTAGCACAGGTACTCAGATGATCAGCAGTCAGTCTCAGCACATCAGGGTCTGTATGGACTTTAAATTGAGGCATTGTCACAGTGCCTTTCAGTCTTTTTTGAGTCTTTTTTATTAAATGTGTTTGTAGTTGAAATTTTAACACATAATTTTAATTTATGTCACAGACTTAGTATACTATGTTTTGGTCTTCGACACTGTAAATGGATGCATCTGTCCTGTTGCGATGGCAGACGAGCTGCAAATGCAAGTGGGATTGGGGAGCGAAGATGACTGCTAAATCTTTTGTCTGATCCTGATGTGTAATTCCTCACCCTGTCCAGAGCCTTTGATTTCCACCGTGTTTGTTGTGTTATGTGTAAATCTTTCAGTCACAGCAGGGACACGGTGGCATTATCCAACACTTTGTCAATAGAGGAGACTAACAGTTCATGGAGTTAACAGCGACTCTAGCTGTCCCAGTGTAGCATGCCTGCCAGGCTTTTTCCAAATGTTGTTGACTACAGACCCTCATTCAGCCTGACTACAGCCAGCAGCACACATCCAGTCCACCAGCCTCATCTCCTGCACTGGCAGACTGCAGTGCAGTCTAAACAGCCGTCATCTAATGCAGAGTCTGCTGGTGGCCCAGCATCACTGATGATTTTCACCACTCTCTTTTAACCCTTCACTGAACCCTGTTTTGTGGGCCAGAGGAAAGTGCTGCATCCTAGTGGAAGTAGTAGGGCTGATGTAGTGAGTAGTAATAGCAGCTTAAGCTAAATTTAGCTTAGCTGAATAAGCATATGCTCTGTCACCTGAATGTTATTGTGTTAGACTGAAGAGGTTTGTAATACCAATATTTTGGTAAGCAATATTCTATAATGTAAACTGTTTTAACTATTCTACTGTATTGTTGTGCTTTTGTTCCCACTGTCAAATTGTATTGACAGTCTTGTATCCTGGGTTTTGACAAACATAATGACTGCCCTAATTTTTTAAATCAGTTCAGGGGGGGGGGGGGTTCTCTTGCTGGACATACTGACAGGCTCCACAACTCCAAACAGTAGGCTGATGATCAAGAAACCACTGACATGATTCTGAAAACAGCTCCTCTCCGTGACGCTCACTGCACCACAATCTGTTCTCTCGCCACTGGCTCCCCTTGATGTCAGTGTGAATCAGCTTGCACACGCCATATGGACTAACCTGGTTTTACCACAACTGCTCCTGCACTGTGGAAACCTGTGTGTGCTTTGAATATTCACACAGCATAAGATGATCAGTGAAAGGATTTCTTTAAAGTCTATGTATATTCATCTTGTACTGGGCCCAGTCAAGTAGTGAGCTGTGTATCTTATTCACCCCCAGCAGCTGTACCTCTAATTAGCTCTGATGTGAGTTAATGTGACGTAGCCTGCTGGCCATGACGCTGTAGCAACAAACACTGGGATATTAAAGCAATTGGAGGTAACTAAGGTCACAACATAGAAGAATAGTTCAACTCTGTTAGTGCATGGTGCGCAGTTGCTGACTTTAGAAGGCCCAAAATATAATCTGAGTGGTATGGAGCTGTCTTCATTTCACATGTTTAAACTAAATGTAAATTGGGATGTCTGACCCTGGTTCTTGGCATTTGACTCATTTCAGCTTTTTAGTGGTAGTTGGTCAGTTAACAGTATGGTTCATCGTCCCTCTTTGTGTTAAACTATTAAAAAAACATATGTGTATGATATATAATTTCGGCATTTATGTATGAGCTCTGTTTTCAACCTGGGTATAATACAGATTAGCATCCTCTTATATGCAGTGCCAGTGCCCTGCAAATGCTGCAGTGAGCACCTGGTCTGGTGACACCGTGTCCTTGACTGAGGAATTTACACATTTAACCCAGAACATCTCCCATTTTAAGCCTAAAACACAATGCAAGTGAGTGACTTTTCTATGACAACCAAACAGATGGCCGTGAAGTAAGGTTTTTAATAGCAAGGGCAAAAGAAAAAGGGGCATGGAGCATCTCATATTAAAAACCTTTAAAGAAAGGTTGCTTACAATGCCTTCTGAAGTGGTTATACTGTTATACTATTATACCTACAGTGTTAAAGAATGTGCTCATGATTAAGCAGGTGCTCATAGTCCCATGTAGTCATGAGACCAGCCAGTGGTTCAAAGCTGAACTTGTAATCTGCAATAATACTTTGTCATTTGTAATATACAACTTGTAAGAATGAACAGAAACAGAAGTGTGATAATACCAGACAATACCAGTTCACTTCAACCCAAGTACATTTCTGGTCCTGGCCATTTTTCGCTGCTGACTTTGCAGCTTAAGGACACCTCATGGGTGAGCTACTTTCTCAGACATTATTTGGCTGTTGGCCCAGAGGTTTGGCATCTCTATCCTTCAGACCACTGCTGCTGCAGTAGAGGAACAACAGCAGGGAAATGAAGGCATGCCCAAGGTTCAGAGCACATTGGAGATGGAGGAGGAAATTGTGAAAGCAAATGAAGGTGAAGAATGGAATTATGAGACTGATTTTACGAGGTAACGATTTTATTGAATAGGAACAGTAAGCTGTCAGGGTTTGGAGTGTCTGTGGACCTTTTTAAAGTACTCAGAACTGTGAAGTCCATTGTCCATAAATATACTGTACAAATGCGCATACAATTGGAAATGTGTGTAATATCCTGGCTTTTTAGTGAAAAACATTTTGAAACTTTTTTTTGCCACAGCACAAAGAAATTTCTCTACAGTCACACAATTGCCAGTTACAGGAACTCACTCAATCACTCAGGTATGCATAGCTGGCAGCGTGTGAGAAGCAGCTGCCAGAGTTTACTGTTCTGAATCCGTTACATTTCTGGGCAGAGAGGGGAGTTATACATATGTATTTGTGGTAATACAGGGTTTCTGATATTGCAGCTGCTGCCAATTGACATCCAAACTACGCTAACTGCGTCCAGGCAGTACAGACTTAAGATCACTAAGCTATAATAAATATGTAAACACAAAAATGAGTCATCACAATGTCTATAATCTTAACTGAAAAAGGACATAAGGGACTTTTTTCCCTGAAGTGTTGCTTCTTACTCTGTCCCAGATTGTAATATTTTGATTACTGATGACTGACCACAGTTGTGTTATTTTCATTGACAATAATCAGCCACGCTTCTTTCACTACACAGACATTTTCTTTAGACTATCTGATAAATCATCATGTTCAATTTTTCCAACAAAACAGAAAGTCAGCTGTGTGTTGGTGTCTTTCATGAGGTGTCACTGCCGGTTGTGTGTGCGAGAGAAAGGAAGAGGAAGAGAGAACATGAGTCACATTTGATTTAATGTCCCATCCACTTGCCAGTTTTTTGTTTTTTTTAACAAATCACTTAATTGTTGTCTAAGACATTAACTGTAGTATTGGTAGTCAATGAACATAGTCAGGGTATTTTACGACTCTTAGCGGTGTACACAAAGAAATGTGTTGCTGGGCATGCTCAGTAACATCTCTACAACAAAAAGCTTTTGTATTGAATGGTGTCTCCTTCATTCCCACTCCACACCCTTAATGCCTGTTGCAGTATGTAACTTGGGTTGAGTAGGTACAATCTCCCGCAAGAAGTTCATAATGCTTACAGCACTACATCACACACCACCAACAGTATGCCTTCAGCTAGCTATAAGAAAAAGCTAGCTCGGTATTCTCAGTACTGACATCATGGCAGAGGTGAAGAGACAAGCTCTTAGCATCTGTATTTGAGCTCACAAGTATTGGGGATCAGATGTTTTTGGTCAATCAGATTAGCTGAATGCCAACTTGACAACATGGCAGTTTTGGTTTGTACTGAGATTATTTGTTTTTTGTGCATGAGCTGTTGACCCCTAGGGGTTTGCTGCTCACAGCACACTTAACCAGATTCCTAGCCTAACATTTACCACCTGTGGCCACAGAGACTGCCGTTGCTGCTGATCAGCAAAAGTTACAGAGTCTTTCTTTAAATTCAAGTTATAAAATTTATAGTACATTCAGAACAGGCCCGCCAGATTTGCATGTGCGTAGTACGATGTACTCACTCCTCACACTTTTAAAGGTGAGGGTGGCTTGTATGTCTCTCAACATGATCGGTTTGGGAAATGGACAGATGGGAGTTAGGCCCACTCATGCTGCCCCTAAGTCTGCCCCAGCTGCTTGGCGATATTGCGTGATGATTAATAGGTCCTCAGGAACACATTGTACTTAGTTTAAACTAGGGTAGAGATTACTTGGGCACCAAATAAGCAGCCGATGATGAATGCAAATGCATGTGCTCTGTCACACCTGCAAGCACACGTTGTTAGCGCAGTTGTAATTTGCCCCTTGGGTGACTGATGGTGCTTGCAACTGTGTTTCAGTATTTACTGTGCTGGGTCAGATGGGGAACCCTTACTGTGACCCAGATAAGCTGTTTGGCTTAAAGGTTGTTAAAGTGATTTATTATGTTTCAATGTTAGGTATATTGTTTTGGCTTTTAATTCTCTAGCTTAGTATGATCATCCTTTCTCTCGGTCTTGCTAGGAGACCTGCACTGTGAAATGACCTAGTTAGCAGGTGAGTTGAATGGCACAGCAGAGTTAACATGTGACACTTAACTTCTATATGGTGTCAATGTAATTAAATGGTGGTCATAAATATTTACATATTTGCTCCCAGAAAGCAAAAACGTCATTTTGTCTTACTCAGTTGGTGAGCCAGATATTAGTCAGTGCAGTTTCCTGTTATGTCATCTATATGCACTCTGTCCAGGAACTGGCATTCTGTTTCTTTCGATTTTTTCATGCTCATGTGAGCTAATACTGTCCATACTCTTCTTGTCTTATAGGTGAGCCGCGCAAGTTCGACCCAAACTTCAGAGGACCTGTTCATAACAGGTAATACATATACTCAACATCACCACTCTTCCATTACAAATATGTTCACAAATACATTTGAAAGACATTTTGTCATCCCACACTGAAGATGGAATTTTATTCACTTGCATTGTATTGAACTGGAAACAGAAATCTCAAGACACTAATAGAACTATGTAAGAAAATATATTCTTTGTAATTTGTGTGATCTGACCCTTTAACTACTAGTCATTATCTTCCAACATCTGATTCTTACATGTGTATTGATTTTACCCATTGTATAATCTTTTTGGCACACACCCCTGTCAGGGCGCTGATAGATCGATCACTTGTCATGTTATGTTAATAAAGATTGAGGCTTAGTGCTGGCAGCCCTCTCTACTCCACTACACAGATCAATGGCCATAAGTCAAGCTGGTGGCTGGACTTAGCCCAATGATACACATGATTAACCAGCCAGATATACCAAAAACCGATGTAGTCCACACATCACTGGGACTATTACAGGGAGATAGTGAAATGTTTCCTGTTTGTCAGCCGGCAGCACAGTAACACTTCTTCTGATGAACTGCTGTTAGCTATCTGCCTCAGGAGAGCTACACTTCTATACATGTCACAGCTAGTTTTCGTTTGCGTTGATTTGTTTTGAAATGTTTGCGTAAGAATAGTGTTTAAAAAGCAGCATGTTTATAATATGATTGATCAAAAAACATAAAAGTTTGTTTTACCTACTCAAACATGAATATTCCCTTATTGTTGTTAGGACCATACATATTTTATAGGATCTTATATTCAAATTCATATGAAATTATTATAAATGTTATAATGTTATATGTTATATCATTTTATAATTTTGGGACAAAAAATTGGGAAATACACCTGAAAAGATTGGAAAACCTCAAAGTAAATATGAAGAGAATGTTGGTGCTTAACAGATGCGGTCCACTCTATTTCGAAAAATAGAGCCATAAACTTTAGGTTGCAGATTTTCCCTCCCTCTTTTTTTTTTTTTTTTAATGAAGTCTAAATTTTAACCATTTAACTACTTCGATTTAGTACAGCGAAGAGCAGAATTTTGCAATAAAACAAAACCCCTCAAGTGAATCACTACAGGCTTTTTTTCGATGATGTAGTAATTTTCTGTGGTAATGCAGGCTCTTATCTCTTTTATGTTCAGTGTCAGTTTGGCAGGCTGCTGTGGAGGCATGTTTCAGTCCTCCTGCGTCTCTTTATCCCACCCTCTCCAGTCCATTTCACTGCTACAGCTGGGTGAAGGCACCAAGGATACTTTGATGTTTCTGTGGCTCAGAGGCTTTTTCCTAATGAGAACTGGGAGAGAACCGACTCTGTGGTCGTCTTGCTTTCATCCAAGCTCAATGCCTAAATGAAGTAACTGTATCTGTTATTAAGCAGTCCTCTCAAGGCCAGACAGAAGTGGACACAGCGTAGTGTTAATTCAAACAGGCTATTATGATGCACACAGTCGGTGTTAAAATGATATACTACAATAATATACTATAACTACACTATCGCATTGCAATGTGATAATGCCTCTTATAGTGCTCTGTCAGAGTTCAGTTCATTGTAATTGCACACTAACAAACAAAATTAACAGTAAATCAGGTGTCCTCTCCCTTCACAGCATGTGTGACAGCTTACCTAAAAGAGGCTTGTCTTTGTCAGGAAAGCAGCTCACTTGAGCTAATTTCCCTCTTGACTCTTGTGACCGTGAGAAATAAACCCTTTGTGTGCAAATCTGGCCCTTCCTGTTCATGTCATGTTACAAAGCAGGGACAGTCTGGCAGATTCACACCACAATGGCACCCACGCTATTCTGTGGCACTGCTGCCATCTGTGTCACCTTGGCTCCTGCAGAGTATCAGCCTTGCAAATATAACACTGACACAAAAGTTTCTCATTGCACTGACAAAGCTTCCAGTGCTGATTTTTTTTTCTTTCAAAGCATCACTGCCTGCCAGCACAGTTCACAAACAGGGCAATGCTTTGGTACCTGTATATGTGTGTGTGTAACTGACAACTAAGGACTTCTGAGGTTTGGAAGTGAGGGCAGGTGGGAGTCCGAATAGATTAGCAGGCTGCCTATATTTTGGATCTGCCTTGCAGTCCATGTGGCCTGCTTTCCTGAGATAAGAGAACAAAACAGAACAGAACAAAACTTTCCTCACTTTGTCAGCATTCCCTTCCACACTCACCTTTGCATGCCTCAAAGGTGACTTATATTAGCACTGTGGTGTTGTGTTTGCACTTTGTCTTAATAATGCAGTCATCTATATGAGAGAGATGTGAGAAAAGACATTGACAGTCTCATTACAGCCGAGGAGAGGCAAGGTCTCCTCTACACTCCCAGCCCTCAGATATTCCCCTCTAATTACCTAGGATGTGAGGCTGAGTGATAGCTAACTTATCTACTATCTAGTACAGAGAGGGATTTGAAGACAAGGAATGCAGCCATATCCATGGCAACACAGACAGCTCTTCCCCTTGCTCTTTTTGAATGAAATGAAATGGTACTCCCTTGTCTTCATTTGTAAATAATATGCACAATATCAGCAACAGCTTTGCAGGTTGTCTTTATATTTGGCATATCCACTGTCAGTGTAAAACTGTGGCTGTCCTCACCAAGCAGAGCTGTGGCCATTTAAGATGCCATTTTTCTCTATTATCTCCAAAAAATAATGGCTGTGCTCTCAGAAAAATGGTTTGCACCTTGATATGTGTCAAAAGTCAGGAAACCTTTTTTTCATATGGCAACCAATTACTCTTTTAGTCTTTTGTCATCAAATTTTGTCTATGAGAGGTTTTGGCTGATGCTTGTAGAGTGTTTGCCTGAAGATACAGAGCTGATGTGGGATTTTGGGTCCACTATCATCAGCTCCAAACATGCTGCCCAGGTTATGAAAGGAGATATCACATTTTGAATTTGCAGGTAGATATAGTGTTAATGTAATTCTGATAAGAGTGGTGATAGTGGAATCATCTTATTCTGTAATGAGAAATGAGGAGTATTAGCACTCCTGCTGGGGCAGGAAAGATTCCCAATCCTCCATATTGCTTAGTTCAGGAAACCAATCTACCAGAGCAGTCTCTTAATATAGATTGCAAGCTTTACTGCAGTTATAAATGGAGGACCATAAAAATATCTCTTAATTGCTGCTGTACTTGTAAACAGCCCATGATAATTTGCATTGCGAGTTTAAATTAAACAGCTGACCCTAAATCTAAGAGGGTACACTGAAAATGCAGTTGAAATCATTATGTTTGTTAATGAAAGTGCATTAAAATAAATGTAAATATAAATGCATTAGTGCTTGTGTAAGCAGTTTTTTATCCCTCTTATTATGGGTTCATCCTTCAGCTGATATCCTCTGTGTGCGTCAGTGCTCTCTTGACTGTCTGTTGGTTAATCATAAAGTGATATTTGGAGGCTGAACACACATTTGTGCTCTCTGTATAGAATAATGTAATGATGCCGCATACAAAACACGGACAATCCACTCCTCAAAGACCTACACAAAGGAAACACTGTTACATCTCTGAGCCCAAGCCTCAGTTTGACCTTGGCTCTGCTTCTCTGGATGAAAGAGGAGAGGGGTTGAAAACTGAAGGAAATGAGAGTGTCAATTAAATTTGTGTAGCATATACTGTTAGGATGAGGGTATGCATTTGCCTTCTACACATGTCCTCTTTGCACAGTGAATTGAACTTGGCTTTATTCAAGCCCGGACTCAGCGCTTATAGTCTGAATAGTTTTGAAAGAGGGCTAAGAAGGGGCTGGACTGACAGCTTCTCTCAGGGAGGAAAGGAGGGGAAGAAAGCTTGTTATGGGAGAGACAGTGAAGAAAGGCTCAGAGTGAAAGAGAGAGAGAGAGAGAGAGAGACGCTGCTTTAAACTAGCAGACTAAGACTACTGTGGAGAGGCAATGTTCAAAAAGCTGTCTCTGTGCCTGTGGGACAGAATTCTGGGGGGATTCAGAGTCTCATTAGAAAGTCAGAAGAGCTCCACTACAGTTTCTCAGAAAAAAAAAACAGTATACATATGAGACCTTGTCATGCCTGGTTGCAAGAGTTGCACCCAGATATAGATCTCAGACTCACTTGCCATAGAGCAGCTATGTCATGATTACCAACAATGAAATGGTTTTAAACATTATATACACACTTTTTTTTTCAGGTGACACAAATTACCAATTCCCCCTGTGGACACATTGCTAAATACCTTTTGGACAAAAAAATAAGAATAAACAATCAACCATATTAAATAACCTTATTTTTCTCTTGTAATCTTGGTTCCCCACACATCTCTCATTTGTCTTCACACATTTTTCTTTCCCAGGAGCTGCACTGATGTGGTTTGTTGTGTTATCTTCGTCATTGTCATCCTCGGCTACATCGCTCTGGGTACCGTGGGTGAGTTTGACACATTGCTGCTGATCACACACAATTTCATAATGACACACAACCACACACACAAACATGGACATGCACAACAGGGATGATATGTTCTGGTTTGGTTGTGGTCTGGAAGTGTGAATTGCTCATTTATCCTGAAAGGATGCGCTCAGTGTGTGAGTTTTTGTCTGACAGTAATTTGACAACATATTTGTTTACCATAAACAAAATGGACCTGCTCCTCTCAACAGCATACATTAACATTTAAGGAGAATACAACTTTTTTCTTTTTCACATGACGTAATTTCATTGTGGTTTATTCAACAAAATGGTGGATTGTTAAAAGTGTGGGGGAGTTATGAAATGCAGCTCCCCAGAGAATGGGCTATTATTTTAATAAGTAGGATTCTCAGCACAACATGCAGCTTATAGGGCTCACTCTAGCTGTGTCCTGACTCGAGGTGATTATTTTAGTAAAGCTAGTAAATCTTTCTTGTTCTTTACCGTTGTTCCCCTTCCCTTTGTCTCTCAGTTTTATCTTTGTCCCTTCTAATTGTTTTTGGTCTTTCTGTTCTTATTTATCTCCATCACTTTTTTCACTCTGCTCACTCTCTCTTCTCTTTATTCATTTGTCATACAAAAACATATCCAGATAAATATTCAGCAGACCTGACCGCACATCTCTTTTCTGCCGCTTTCACACATGTATGGCATACATCGCAAATTAAAATGATGTCCCACTACCAGTATCAAAGTGCTGTCCCTTGCCAGCTTGTTGTCATTGGGGTCACATCTCAAGGGACAGACTTAGTGTTTTCCAATCATTTAAAAAGAGCAGGAGACATGACAATGGATGTGACTTCAAATCGACACTGACACATCTGCAATGAGCTGAAGAATTTGCTGTTCTTTCTGCATAATTTTTCAGTTTCATCATCCTTGTGTGTCAAAGACTCCTACAATGCCTTTGTTGTGCTGTCTCACGTTGACCACAATCCTTCATTGACTGGGAAGGTGAAAGGCCTTAATACTGTGTTGTTCAGGTTGAGCAAACAAATGAAAAACTAGAATTGCTTGGTAAATTGAACTTCAGGGTTACTGCTACTCCTATCTAGAGAAACAGAACAGAACAAATTAAACTGGATTGATTTTTTTTGTTTGTTTTTTCTGTGTAGCTGTTTCTTCTCAATTAATATGCATTCATGCAATCCCCCAAAGAAATTTCCCCTGTTGTCTTGTTAATTGTGTTGGTTATTTTTTGTCCTTGGTTAGTACTCGGAGAGACAGACTTGACTTTGGCTTGATGCACTCATAGAATTTAGAAATCCTATTGATTTAAACAGAACACTCTTTGACCCAGTTATACTTCAGTAGTAATACACTGCTTGTCCTTCGGTAGCCGATATTTTCTCTGTTACATAAAAAGCTAGACAAGCTGTCTGATTTACACACCCCAAGACTGATAGCGTGTGTCATTTAGGACCACAGAGGCTCTGTTCAGACCTGGCATTAACATGCGTCTCGGGTGATCCGATCACGAGTGGACAGCTCCAAGTACGTCAGTTCACACCTGGCGTTAAAATGCATCTCCACATGCGTCTCGAGTGATCACTTGTGATCAGATCTCACTTGCCTGCTCTATATACATATAAACACGTATGTGTTGTTGACAGACGGTGACGTGTGACAGACGGTCACGGGTCCGTTGTTAATGTGTTTATGAGAGAGAGCGAGGCAACGATAGGTTGAGCAAATCAATGTGCTGCGCACAGCTCTAGTATGAAATAAGATTTTATCCATTTGAATTAATAAAATATTTTAGGTTCATTAACTGTGGCAGGACCAATTGGACTCAGTTGATAGGCAGTCCCTCAATTTGGCCTAGGATGCATTTACATTCACATTGCTAAAAGAATGTGGCAAATATGGCCCAGACCACCTCCAAATGTGGTCTGAGTGATCAGATCTCAAATGCGTCCTGAATACGCCTTGGGTGCGTTCACACCTGAACTTAGAGTTGTCCATCTGAGATGGATGTTAATGCCAAATCTGAACATGGCCAGAAAGCCTACAAAGAAGGGTAATGAGTTGAGCAGTGGCCTCATGTACTTCAGTAGGTAGAACATGTCAAGTATGGTTTTACATGTTAAAATTCATTCAGTTCAAACAAAAAAACTGTTGTGGTATGTTTTCAGCCTGGATCCATGGCGACCCCAGAAAGGTTGTCTATCCAACCGACAGCCATGGTCAGTTCTGTGGCCAGAAGAACACCGCCACTGAGTAAGTGGAAAAATATCTGAATTATTGTACAGTGGAGTAATTGTGTTCTTTAATTTGTTTCATAGCCTTCCACTATTATCTTTACACTTACAAAAGGCTTTGACCATAATACATGGAGATGATTTGTGTTAAATTATGGCAAGCTCCACAAAGCACATTGTGTGTGTGTGTGTGTGTGTGTGTGTGTGTGTACCTGTACTTGCTACATAGTAAGGACCAAAAAAAGTATTTTACTAACAGAGTGAGGACATTTTGGGAAAGTGAGGACATTTTGGTCGGTCCTCACTTTTTGAGACACCTTCAAATCACATTTTGAGGGTTAAGACTTGGTTTTAGAGTTAGGTTAGGTTAAGGTTAGGGTCAGGGTTAGGGTTAGGCACTCCGTTGTGATGGATAAGGTTAGGGTAAGGGGCTAGGGAATGCATCATGTCAATGAGTGTCCTCACAAAGACAGAAGTACAAGTATGTGTGTGTGTGTGTGTGTGTGTGTGTATGTGTGTGTGTGTGTGTGTGTGTGTGTGCTTCAGTGTTTGCTGATAAAACATTGCACATTAATGGACTGATTTCTCACTGTTGTGAATCTGTCTAATCTGACTCATCTCGTTGTCCTCATCATTTGTCTCCACAGAAACAAAGCCATATTATTCTACTTCAACATGTTGAAATGTGCCAATCCTGCAGTTTTAATTAACCTCCAGTGCCCTACAACCCAGGTAAGAGAGTGAATGAAGCCCATTCTGGTGGTGCAGTTTATAATGCTCTTTCTCCCAACTTTATCTCCACACTTGATTATGCAAGATTGATGGCCTTCTCATTAAAGGGATGTTTCGCCCCCTCTAGCTTTGTGTCTCCAAGTGCCCTGACAGATTTGCCACTCTCCTGGACGCATGGAATAACAAAAACTGGGAATATTACAAGCAATTCTGCAAGCCGGGCTTCGAGATTGGCAGTAAGGTGAGAGACAGTGGTTGGTGGTTATGTGTTTTGCTTCTATGTTTCAGTTTGTCACATTTCCATACTTGTCTCCATAATTTTAGAGAAGCAGAGTTTAGACCCTTCTGTAGTAGAAATGCTTGATTAAATATAATTTTAGAGAAGAATCTAGTCTAGTATAGATTTAAACAAGAAGTAATCAGTCCCCAGATTTCACCCACGTTATCTGTGCAGTCCTCACAATGACAAGCTCATCTGAATGTGCTTTGAGAGACAGGCGGACATGAGTTAGCAGCCACTGATGCACATCACAGCCCTGTTCTGTTGGCTGGCAGCAGTTCAGTGACAGTGACGTTGGCATGATGGTGTGTAAAGATCAGAAAGTGAGGTGGTGTGTGGGAGCACCTAACAGCTCAGTCATACTGATTGAACTGAATCATCGATTTCCCTTCCCACATTTTCACAAGTATGACGGTGTTACATCAGGCAGGATTCAGTTCAACTCTTGTCTTGTTCAGGAATAGTGATATTAATAATACCAAAGTTATAATTACTGAAAATGAAATGTTGCTGATGTAAGATTAATTGAATGGAAAATGCCCTCTATTCTAACTATGATAAACACTGTGTTGAATGGTTAGTGATAGATCTATTGTTTTCAGTTGTTTGAATCATCATCTCCTTCATTTCCCTTTCAGTCAGCTGTAGAAGTCATACGAGATGAAGACTGCCCATCTATGATTGTGCCAAGCAGACCTTGTAAGTGACTCTGAAGCACTGTAAAGACAGTAATACACAATAGCTCATTATTTGTTTGGCAAGCTACTAAAAGCAAATACTTTTTTAAAAATGTCTTTCAGTCCTTCAGCGGTGCTTCCCTGATTTCATTACAAGAAATGGACTTTTAACTGTAGCCAATCAGACCATCTTCAAAGACGGTGACAATAATGAGAGAAGTGTAAGCGACCTGAAAGATGCCGCCAAGTAAGTACAGCTTCCCAGCATCATAAATCTCTATCCTTGTTGTTGAACCAGTTAGTTATACAAGTGGAAAAGTCATGCACAGTACATTATATTGAGATTTGCTTGCTTGCTATGGTAAAATAGTAATAAATAGTAGTAAAAATAGTATGCATAATTATAAAATTAAGTCATGTAAAACTTTTACACTGTCAATAGGGCTGCCAACTCTGCACCCAAAGAGTTCTGGACAGATATTAAAGGGTAGGAAAGTGGGCATGTTGCTGATGCCCAGGAATGTGTCCAACCACATTCAAAGTCATTTGCATGTTTATTGCATGAAAATGCAGCTTAACTACAAGTTCAAGAGTAGAACTTCAGTAATACCCACAAGCTTATAACAGCTGCTTTGTAAATCAATGCTGTCAACATGTTAATGGGCTGAGATGGCAAAGGTTGGATAAGCAGAGAAATCATGTATTTTAACCAGTGAGGTAATATTACAAATATACATGATTCTGTGTTTGCTGTGATCAGCTTTTGTTTGCTGTGGATTATCTGGAAGTGTAATTTGCTTTAATGGTTTTCTTTTTGTAGCCAAGTTACCGCCGTGCAGCAAGGAGTGGAAAGGTCTTAAAAATGATTTATTTCAGCTTTTTAACTTTGCCTCCGCTGTAGCCAGTAGCTTTGTGTAGACTAACCCTTACACCTCTGCTGTTCATCATGAAGAATCTGTTCCTGCATCTCTCTGCCTGCAACAGTGGAGAAGAATTAGGGCAGATTAATAAAATTGTTTGGGGCATATTTCTACCTGGAAACATCAAGTCAGTATACTGACTTTCTGAATGGCTCTGCACAGCCTTCGTTAAATGAAAAAGAGTAATGTAGTGCCCCCTGGTGGTCATTACATTAGCTACCTTCAGCTTGATATGAACGCAGGTTTGCATAACATAGCTGGATATGAGCCAAACTCTGACATGGACAGAGTTTCATTGACCTTTAGGCTACTGAATTAGAGCTCTTCATCATAAGGTTGTTGTCAGTACTCCTTTCACTGCTGTGTTTGTCCCATAGAAATGTCAGCTTGTCCTCTACTCCTCCTCTGCCTGTACTATAGAGATTTATCTGAGTCATAGGGCAGTGTCTCTGCGGTCAGACCTTGCTGTAGTCATGTCTTGACTTTGTTATCAGTTTTGTAGTTTCACTTCTGTCTGTGTTTTTAACTGAGGTGAGGAGCCAAACATCAGCTATCCTGTGCCACCTAATGGGACCTCACATTAACAATCAGTACTTCAGTTTCACACAAGTCGTGATGTACAGATCTCTGCATCAGAGTCTGTTTCTCATATCTGTTCTGTTAGTTCTTTTAATTCACTGAAATTTGTCTTTTCCCACCACCATAGAAAGGTTAAGTTAAGATTACTCAATAGGCATTTTGAGTTTTAGAACACATCTTTTTTTGCACACTGACCTGTACTGTGAACAGAAATAAACAGGTTCTTGATCTCTATCCATCACTAAGTGCTCCTCTCTATCATATTTAGTAACATGCTGCCATACCATTTTCTGCCTTGCTGTTGGAACTCCTGCTCACTAGCGCTTCAGCAACACTAATGCTGTTTTGTGACTTTTTAAGATGAAACTGTTTTTTCCAGACCCTCAAAACCCAATAAGTGGCTCACAGAGCTGAGATTATCAAAAGCATTTTGAACCTGTATTCATCTTTGTTTCGCAGTGAGAGCTTTAAAGATAAATCAAATGTCAAAATGTTTTTGAGAAACCCTTGCAAACTCTGAGAGGCAGTAACACAAACCAGCCACGGTCCCTCTCTGTCTTATTATTAAATCCCTTTTTGTCACCTCTTCTCTTTCCCACTTTTTCCCATCTCACTTTGTTACTCTGTCACAGAGGTATCGCCAGCCTGCTAAGTGCCAAAGAAGTTGGCATGAAGATCTTTGAGGATTATGCAAATTCCTGGAACTGGATCGTCATGTAAGAATGGCTGTGGCTTCTGCTGATTTTCATGTTTTCCCTGCTCTTTATGGATTATGTGCACCACGGCGGTTAGAGGAAATTCTCTGACCCATCAGTGAAAGCAATGATGAAGCTAATGAAAATCTTCACCCTGTAGCTTTTATATGCAAATATTTCCTCCTGTCTTACCTGCTCAAAGCCACAAACTGATGGAATTAACAACAGCAAGCAATTCAAATAGCACTAGATAAACTGCTATTTACATAACATTCTACTAAATAGTTTATTTAAGTCGACCTGAATTCCTCTGAGGTTAAGCTCATTCATTAAATATTATATGAATTGTATATTAATTTGTCACAGTTTATCAGCAAATAATGGACATTACCTGGTGTTTATGTGTTTGTATGTGTTTGTGTTGTTGCAGTGGTCTGGTGATAACCATGGTAGTCAGTCTGCTCTTCATCCTGCTGCTGCGCTACACTGCTGGTGTGCTCTTGTGGATCATTGTATTTGGTGCCATCACCGCTGTCGGCTACGGTGAGTATGCACCATAGACACTTTACCAGTTGCTATTATGTACTGTACTTAGCACACATTTTGGAGATGTTACCCACATTTTCACATTTGATTTTCTCACCTGTCTTACTGTGCCCAGTTCCGTTGTCATAGCAAACTGTAGCAAGTTTAGATTTGCATTAGATTTGTTCTCTGTCTGTTTGTTTCTCTGTCTGTATCTAAGGTATCTGGCACTGCTACTGGGAGTACAGCACTCTGAGAGGGAAGCCAGGCTCTAATGTCACCATCTCTGATATCGGCTTTCACACAGACTTCAGCATTTACCTTAAGATCAGCGAGACGTGGCTTGTCTTCAGTAGGTTTATCATCTACCACCATACCTTAACTTCACACTTTTTCTGTTTTATTATGTGAGCTTCATGTGACATAACTAATGTCAGTTGGTTGTTCCCATTGAATTAATTTTTAGCATCATTGATTTAAATGATTATCTCACTAACTTGAGTAATTGTGTTAAAATGCTGAAGTGATATATATTTTTTGTGTCCATTGATTGAAATATTTAAATATATACATTTTTTATTTTTTATTTTTTGTAGTGATCTCACTGTCAGTAATTGAGGTCATCATTGTGATTATACTGATATTTCTGAGGACGAGGCTGCGCATCGCTGTTGCATTACTGAAGGAGGGAAGCAAGTAAGAATGGACAAAAGCTTTGCTGACTCCTTAAAATTAAATACTGTGTTCAGGTCTTTTTTTTTCACACATACAATGTTTGATCTTTGCTGTTTCCAGGGCCATTAGCTACATCATGACCACTCTCTTCTACCCTATCATCACCTTTTTCCTTCTGGCCATCTGCATCGCGTACTGGGCTGTTACAGCAGTGTATCCTTCTAACTGGGACACAAATGAACTGTTTTTTATTGCCTTCATTGAGCCTGGGATAGTTTGACTGTAGAAACACTACGTATATTTAATTGCAATGATCAGTAAACATGCAGTTGATGCAGTTTAGAGAATTGGTAGTGTTTGTTGTATTATGTTTTTGAAAGAAAGAGCAAAATTTGTCATTTGTGTAAATAGCAGTTTACTTTTATAAGTATCGATCATTGTGATTGTTGAGTGTACAAAATGTCCCTTTGTGTTTCCCTTAACTAGTCTACTCTCAAGCTTCTTAGCATCATCTGGTTATGCAGTCTATAAGGTCACGCCTACTGATGATAAATGCATGTACGCTAACCTCACATGCAATCCAAAGGTTAGCCCCACACACTCTTACACACTGATTAATTTCTCTGTCACTTCGTGCTCTGTGAAATATTTCTTGGTCAGTTTCTTTCGCTACATTCAACTGTAATCAGCGGAAGCAAGTGAGATAGCTTCTTAAGTAAAATCTGTTGAGAACCATTAGTACCATTAGCATCAATATGCTGTAATGTAAATAGAGTTTATATTAGTGGCTGACAGCCATGAACGCCTATTTGACATATGTTAATTATCAGCCTGCCTGCCCTCCCTGGCTTGCGCATAGTAATGTGAGCTTTTAAAAGGATTGATACGCTATGTGGTCACACAGCGTTGAGTAAATACGGGATTACCTCAGAGCCATACATTGAGAAATGATTCATTAGCATGCAAAATGGAGGTGCAAAAGAGGAAAAACAAGAGAACAGTGACAGTGTTTTTCTGTGATTTAGAGCTACTTGTCATAAAGTAAGTGTAACAGAAATATTTAAGCTGACATTACATAACCATCTGACAGCACATCAAGATTAAATCTGTTGCTTTCTTCCAGACCTTCAGTCAGACCAACATCACCAAAGTGTGCCCTGGGTCACAATGCATGTTCGCCTTCTATGGTGGGGAGAGCGTGTACCACCGCTACATCTTAGTCCTCCATCTATGTAACCTGTTCGTGTTCCTCTGGCTGGTCAACTTTACCATCGCCTTGGGCCAGTGCACCCTGGCTGGGGCCTTCGCTTCCTACTACTGGGCCCTGAAGAAGCCAAACGACATCCCTGCTTGCCCCCTCTACTCCTCATTTAGCAGAGCCATACGGTAGAGTGCATGAAATTTACAATTGACAGGATCAGATGAATCTATTAAGAAGTTGACAGGTTTTTCTTTAGTTTGCGTGTATTATAAAAGATAAAATAGAGTTTTACACACTCCCTACACAATTATTCAGATCCATTGTTCCATTTCATCTCGTATGACAGTTATCACACAGGTTCCCTCGCCTTTGGTTCTCTGATCATTGCTGTGGTGCAGATGGTCCGAATTGTTCTCGAGTACCTGGATCACAAACTGAAAGGTAAGCTGTGAGTGTTAAAGACGCAGATATTTGCACAATTTAATAATTTAATAATTATTTCAATTGATAATCTATATTTTTCCAGGTTCTCAAAATGCCTGTGCTCGATACCTGCTTTGCTGCCTCAAATGCTGCTTCTGGTGCCTGGAACATTTCATCAAGTTTATAAACAGAAATGCATACATTATGGTGAGTGGTGGAGCATCTGCTTTGCCAATAGTTTGGATGCAAGTATCTATCTGCAGCTCAGTTTTTCATTGGCTTGGTTTGTACCCCAATGTTTAATTACCCTCTACTAAGCCCTATCTACCTTGTTTCCCCAACAGATAGCAATATATGGGAAGAACTTCTGCACCTCTTCCAAGGACGCTTTCTTCCTCTTGATGAGGAATGTTATTCGGTGAGACATTTTGTTACATTCATGCTACACATATCGAGGGTCAGAGTACAGATGATTTAATGGGTTTTTCTATTAATAAATCTGTTAAGATGCCAACATAATGAATAATATCTGAACAATTAAAAAGTTATGAATTGACTGTATACAAGTTGGTGAAACAATCAAGAAATAAGTGTCTAAAGTAATTGCAAATTTTTCCTAATTAACTTTTTTTTTTTTAACTCGCCTCTATGTATTTAATGGTGTGTGCCAATTTGTAGATTTCCCTTGAGTCTGTGTCTCAATACATGATGGTGTCTTCTCTAATGTGTTTCTCTTCCATTCTGGCTCTTGTCTCTGTAGGGTGGCTGTCCTGGACAGGGTGACAGACTTTCTGCTCTTCTTGGGAAAACTGCTAATTTCAGGAAGCATTGGTGAGTTTCTTGCCATCTGCAGTCCATGAAGTGACATAAACATAGAAGAAAAGTAGCTGAGCAGACAGGATGAGAAGGACAATAAATCGTCTCACTTCCAGTTATTTTTTGCCATGCGTGCACTCCATTTCCACTTATTTTGTGTCATTATAAATTAACATTTACAACTTTAAGTCACAGCCATAAGTTGTTTGACTTAAATTCGGTTGTAGGGGGCGTTAAATTCAGGCCAAGTTATGAGATCTTAATTTAAACATAAATCCAAATTAATCCTAGTAGTCAGCCTTAAAAAGCCCTGTACAGAAAAATTAATGTTAGTTCATTTATTACACTACCTAACCACTTACAGTAGCTTGCTACTAATCTTTCACTAATGTGTGATTTATTGAACTGAATCTCGTAGTTCCCCCCTTTCAACAAATTATAGCCTCTCTGGAACCACCTGTTTAAAAAGTCTGAGGAGAATTATTTGTGTATCAGCTAAAACCCTCCTAGCTGAGTTGTCCAAAATCCTTACATATATTTAAGTAATGGTATGTGATATTATGCTGTATTTCATGTGAACCACCAATTCTCATTCTTTCTTGTACGTTTTTGATATACAGTGTATATATCTTAGGAAAATGGTCTTAGTGGTTATTTAGACATTTTTATGTTTTTCAGGTGTCCTCGCATTTTTCTTCTTCACACGTCAAATACCAGTCATTCAAGAGGAGGTGCCATCCCTAAATTACTACTGGGTGCCCCTTCTGGTGAGGAATTCATCTGTGGGCTATTTAATAAGTAATTGTACCAGGACATATTACTCAGTGCTTTAGATTCTTTCTGATGCTTTTGGTGTTTGTTGGTATGCAGATTTTTGTTTTCACATAATAAAACAGACATGCAAGACAGTTGCTGACAATACACTGCATAGTGACTGTGACCTGTTGATTCTTTCAGACGGTGATATTTGGATCTTACATGATTGCACATGGCTTTTTTAACGTCTATGCCATGTGCGTGGACACGTTGTTCCTGTGCTTTTGTAAGTATGCAGGTTTTTAAGTACTCCACATGACACAGTGTTAGAATATTGACTACTTCTACTGATCACAGCTATGATGGTTAAAGATTAAATGTCAAGTGGCCTGTCAGCAGTTGAATATAACTCTTTCCCTCTTTAAAACTGGCTTCAAATCATAACTATAACTGATTTCTGCTCATTCACTGTTTCTTACTCTTTAATTCCTGCATGTCCGTGTTTATTTGTCTCCACTAAGCCTTTGCTTTTTTTCTTGTCCTGGCTGTCTCTCTGTGTGCTATCTACTATTCCTTCTCCTCCTTTCCTGTGCTGGGGCCTGGTCTCAGGTGAAGACCTGGAGAGGAATGATGGGTCTTCCTCCAGGCCCTACTATATGTCTCCTGGCTTGCACAAGATCCTGCGCAAAGGAGAGGAGGGTGCCAAATCGTGTGCTGCCTCCTGAGCAATGTGCAGCCATTTTACTCACTTCTCCATATCCACCGTATGCGTGGGAGTCTGAACGGTTGAGAGCGAGTACTGTAGGGCTAAACATCAGAGCTGGATGCATCCCAGCCTGGTCTGGGATGACTTGGACATGAAAGGACGTGCTTTTACTTCAGTTCCTCACAGAAAAGGCATGGGGGACTAGAAAAAGACCTCTGTACACTTCCTCTCTTGAGCCAACTCAGATACTTGCCTTTTTTCTGCCACACTTTTTGTTCTTTTTTTCTTTTCTGTATTTTCTGCTGACCTCTGCCTTATTGAGAGGGTACTTGTCAACTCACAGGATGGATGCACAGACTGAGATAAAAATGATAAAAGCATTTTACCCAAACAAACATGAGGACCTTAAAATGTACAGATGCCACTGATGGACTATGGCATAAGGTATCACCATTGAAAAACAGTGGTGGACTTATGGGGCACCCTCTTGTCGCACTTTGGTCTTCTAGTGTAAAATCATGTTTTGTATGCACTTTCACATATGGGAAAAGAACCATGTGATTTATTTCATCTGCCTAGCATGATTATTTTGCTGGCTGTTGATGTTTACCATTGTTTTTATAGGTTGTTTTGATCCACTGTATTTATACTAACACAGACACACAAATCCAAAAATGGTGTGTATTACTGCACTTGGCAAAACAGGTTTCTCTTACATCATTAAAAAAAGGTCACAATCATTTCAAAGTTTCCATTATGCTCATAGATGTACTGTAAACCAGACAGAGACTTTGTGGGAGGTCAAGACTTCAAAACACATTATATGGTTTTTGCTTAAAATTTGAATAGAACCTGACAGTTTTCAGGAAACTTCTGAATGCAGCCACTAGTTTATGTGCCTAGTTGTGAAAAAAAAGAAAATGTTTCTGTGGTTTTAGACCTAACACCAGGAACCTTTGCGATACAGTTTATAAAAGGATGTCAAAGCCATTTTTGGTAAATTTTTTATTGGATGGTTCAGATGTAGTGCTGTTTTAATACTAAATATAATACACACATCTGTCAGGAGGTAATTCAGTGTTCTTTTTGTATAGGGGAATTTTTTTTATCTATGAAATCCAATGAAAATGTGAATCATTTTTTTGAATAAACATAAATGGTTGAAGTATTGTCCAGTGCATTTTCAAAGTACCTTGCTTTTGGTTTTAATTTGACAATTAAAGATGACCAGAAATATCAGGGTTTAACTTTGATGTACTAAGTGATTTTCTCAACTGTGATTTTAACTAATTTCTGCTGCTGCTGCCTCCTAGTGTGGGATCTGGAGGTGAACAACGGCACCCCTGAGCGGCCATTCTACATGAACAAATCCTTGAAGACCATCCTTAACAAGAAGAACATCCTCAGACACAAACAAAGGCAAAGGTGAGGGAAGTAGAAAGACTGGGAGTCATTCACCAGACCATGGTACAAGCCCATGTGGCAATAAGCATTTTGCCAAATGTAATTGAAGTGTACATAAATTGCACCTGTACACTATAATGGACAAACTGTAGATAAGGAGATCTAACAATCTGACTCACCCATACTCATAATTTATGGATTTGGTAGTTCTTTGGTATTGCTATCTAACTCCAGGAGTCTAAAAAAATCTTTGTAATGGATGGATAAGACAAAGTCATAAAAAATCTTGTAAATATTTTTTTTAAATGTATCAGTGAAATATGGTTTGCAGCACAGACTTTACACAGTCAAATCTATACACAGCCACATTCATACTACACACTGAGTTCCTACTGGAATAAGTGATTTCTTTCTTTATTGAGGTTGTACTAAACCTCAGCTGTTTTTGTTCTTGAGCTCTTGTAGATGACAGTTTTCACCACTTGGGGGTGCCAGTCATTGCAAGACATCTTATGTGTGCTGTTACTCGGGCTGCATGCATGCCTGATAGAACAAGTTTTTTCCATGAAATTGTCTCATGTCAGCTCATCTGTGTATTGTTAACACAGTTTTTGACCCAAGAGTGTCTCACATTGAGAGAAATATTCACCGTTTTGTGTAGACTGTTTTCATATTTCAGTGTCAAGGACATAATGGCATAGCAGTTCAGAGTGCTGCTTCATTCTTAAGTGCCTTTCTCTTAGAATTGCCACATTGAGTGTCTAATTGCATGTTGCAGCTACATAGTTTACATTTGAAGATGTTTGTCTGAAGTTTTTGAAAAACTTGTTATGTTCTGTGTTTAGACGTTGGCAAAAACACCACATAAACAAAAAAAAAATCATAGGTTTATTCTTGGAGTCAACCGGTGTGTCCAAGCACCAAATAACACTGAACCTGTACCTGTTGCACATGTGCGATTTCTTTGCTTTTTAACATGCTGCTGATACGGGCACGTGTCTGTGACTGAGAAGAAAAAGCACAAAACCAATAATTAGGACAATCACAACATTTTTAATTTGGTGATTGGCTGCTCTTAAAATGATACTTCCCCAAAATTGTATTAGTTTTAGCATCACCTCCTGTAGGTTTGAGATGTGACTGTTCCACGTGGTTTCCTTCGCTGGTCAGCTGAAGTTCACATCAGTTACAGTTTGTAATCCAATACTACTAAATTTTCAAAATTATCGAAAACAGAGAAACTTGTCTAAACTGCTGGATTGGTTTAAGAAGTTTCTGTAATCCTTTTTAGATTATTTTTCCAAAATTATAAACTTAGTATTTCAGACCATCATAGCCACTGAAGCTTCAACCCTACAGTGGGTAAAACTTTGTTACTAACAAGACAGAATTTGGGTAGACCATCACTTTAATTTTGTCAATTATTGAACAAAATATAAGACCAGAATTTCTTGTTTGAGTTTTGTACATCATTTGAAACAATTGTTTTTTTCACTATGGGTCCTTTTTATTGAGCCAAAGTGGTGTTGGTCCCGCATAGTATTATAGAGTAACAAGCATTTTAGTCAAATACAACATATTTTATTAATCAGATTAATTTAATGAGTTTTAAAAAATCTCTATATATTGCATTGGTTGCTTCATGAAGTATAAGATCAGATTTGGCATCAACATATGATCTGAATGTTTTTCTGATCTTTCTCCTCCTCTGTCTTGGAGCCAGAATCCTGTATATTCTTGATGAATGTCTTTGCAGAATGAGATAGATGCAGTTTGGGTGTTAGCAGGCTGTTGTTAAGCTAGCTGATGAGCTAAATGGATGACACAGCTCTTGGCAGATTCACACACTGTGTCCTTGTATTCTTCAGACATCAAACTTTTGATCAGGTTTTCTTTTTTTTTCCAAAAGGGATCTATGCCTCACTCTGTATGATACTGACCTTTAGATCTTTGAGAACCAGCTCATGTTTGTGAGTCTTTGTATTGTGTTTGTCAAACCTGAGAACCTACCCTCATTGTGCCTCAGAGTGACAGCACTGCCAGACTTACACACCTTCTACCCCTGTTTGAGCTGAACATGCTGTAACATGTACAACATTAACCATTCAATAAAAGCAAAACAACTCTGCTTGTGTATTTGAAAAGAGAGAAATGATGCATGTAGTGCTCACTGTGGCATATTATGCATGTGGCATGTTATTCATTTTTTATATACTGAAAAACTACTGTTTGTTGAATTTTGTATCTTTTTTCTGCATGCAGCTCAGGTTTAGTTTCATTCCCATGAGGGTAAATACCTAAGATCTGATAAGTGAAGTAAAAACTGTGTTTTTATATGCTTCCCCTCCCTCCCATGTCTGGAAATTAGATTCTTTTGGTCAACCACAGACAACAAGTACACACAAGTAAAACCTCTCTCTCTGTTAGAATGGGCGTCAGTTTTCTTACTGCAAATGCAAACTCATAAAAGTCAAACTGAAGATGCAGTGTTGTAATCCGTCAATCAACAGAAAGATGAGCTACACTCCAAAATATTTTATTTATTGCAGCTCATTTGTACAGAAAGCTGCGTATTTATACAGTAAAAGTTGCATCTATTTTTTTAACAGAATACATTGTCTATGTTTATATTCATAATATAAATGTGCTTTGTTTCTTCTGTTTTTATCAATAAATTGTTTTTGTACTACACAAACCTTCTTAAAACTACTACTTTCTTCCTAAATTCAATGTTTGCACATGGAGGCATAAACACAGCACCGTGTCAGCTGTCATTGGATCCAAGCTGTTGTGTAAAATCAGTCATTCAAACGTAGCCCAGGTTTGTGAAATTAGACATTTATTTTCAAAACTGACTTCACATACAATAAATAAATTAAATTGCAATATTCAAACACTGCTATACAAACAATTTCAAGTTCATCTTCATAAGGAGCTGACATTTGGGGTCTGATGGTTTTCACTCAGAGTAGCACGGTCAAACTGTGTCACCAACAACACAAACAAATATAAATCTATAATGTCATATGTCACATTCCTATGAGTTACACTGAAACTTTTCCATTTCCACATTATACAGTACATTTAGGACTGTAAATTATACTCATCCATGGTAATGCTCAGCAATGAATTCAGTGTTTTCAAAAAATATAAACATGTAATGAACTACTGATGGTTTAAGAAAAGAAATGGTTTTAAGGTTTCATTGAAAATTAAATTATATTTACCATCAAGATCTGAATACTGCGGCTACTAATGAACGCTGGTGATGTCTGAGGCTTCTGTGTCTGTGCGCGCGTGTGTGTGTGTGTGTGTGTTTGTGTGTTTTAGCTGCTCAGGCGTGAGACACAGGCAGGGAGGTCATGGCGTGGGCTGGCAGCAGCGGCTGAAACATGGATGGAGGGGGGTGTACTGCGGGCACACACAGAGCACTAGTCATTACATTAATTCACACGTGAACTTGGAAGTGACGTGTTATTTTTGTTTTAGTATTTCTAAATCCATTTTCCATAACTAACATGAATATACAGTGTACAACAAAAAGTTTCATTAAGACAGTGGGAAAGCTTTCCTACCATCTTTAAGCTTATTTTGTCTTAGGTATATTATTTGATAAGTAGTAATATAGATTATTCTCAGCAATAACAAAATCCTGATTATTTAAATTGTTCTCTATTAGTATCACCTATATTTTTACAAAAATAAATGACAATTTTTCTGGTACTGGGCACACTGTGGTTGTTATGACCAGCTTCTGAAAGCTTTTATATTTCCTCTTCTAAATTTATGGTGACTGATGCGATGTTCCAGAAATTATCAAATGTTATATTTCTAAAAACATTTTGTGATAAATACAAGAAAATGAGAAGAAATAGACTGAACAAAGATTGCTAGCAACAAGAAAAAAAGGATGTGAGTAACCATATCATTAAAGACATTTTATTCCTCCTTTTGGTTTAGTAAACAAAGAGAGATATTATATAATTTTCCTTCTCAGTGTTCATCTCATAGCCTGATATTTAAGAAAAACCCTTTATGATCTCCTTCATACTTTTTCAGAGAGATTTTTAAATGTTTTTTAGTGCAAATATAACATCAAATCATCAGCATATAAACTAAGTTTATATTTTGCTCTCATTTTCAACACATGAAAGAGGTCACTGGCAGCCTTTCCTAGTGCCCCTTGTTAGTTAAAATGCTTCAGAGAATGTTCTATTTAAAAAAAAACCTGTGCAGCTGGTGACTTGAAAATCGTGTTTATAATAGTAAATATTTCCTCAGGTGATACACCTCTGTACGCAATAGAACGTCCTTGGTATCAAGTCTTGGCTTATTTGCTTTTCACGACAAATGTAAGGTATCTCATGGGAAAACATGAATTTCACTTGTGCTTTTTTGTTCATTTCCCTTGGTAAATCACGTGTGAAACATTTCTGATGCCATATGTGGGTTTTATACTACATGTAGAAAAGAAACATAATACTTAAAATGTAAAAATAGTAATTTCACATATAGGTTTTTGTTCTTTTTTTCTGGTAAGCAGTGTAAACCTTATCAACAGTTTTATCACACAACATTTAGCCAAAGACAGGAAAAATCAATCAAAATCGCTCAGATAATAATTCATAAAAAGTCTGGTTCTCACTGTCTATGAAGGAGTGTAGTGCAGAGAGCATTGATCCCTCCGGGCCTCCGTAGGCTGTGTACTGCAGTTCCTCGGGTGTTGGGGTGGGCTGGGACAGGCGGCTGGGCTGCAGCGAGGTCATCGGGGTGCTGGAGGTGTGGTTGGGGCTCACATGCTTCTTGTGGCGAGCTCGGCAGTTCTGGAACCAGACCTGAGTTAACAGGACAAACAGCTTTTGTAGGGCAGCTTTTCAAAGCAACATGGCATTAAAAAGGCAAACATTGTCACAATGTAGTAATAGGTTGCATTTGCAGGTTGTAAATTGTACAAACCTTTATCTCTCTGCCAAAATAAACTCTCTCTTTATCAATTTTTCATGGAGGTAAGGTGAGGAGTCACTTTTCCTTCTGGTGAGTAAAAACAGTCTTGTAGTTTTCGGCAGTTATAAAGATGTGCTTATGATACACTGTTCTCACTCCATGTTAGTTCAGTGGTGCATTTACTTTTTTCAGCACCTGAGCTTGCATTTTGCTGACATCCTCAGCAGAGACACTAGCTTGGCTGAAGTGGCAACAGTGACAAATCTGCCCCGAGGTGTGTTTTCCCAAAAGTGTTACTGTCAGCCTGTTGTTCTGGAAGTACCACTGTTAGCGGTGTGTTTGGTTTAATCCTACTCACATGAAACACATCTGTAAATACATCTGTCTTTGACAGATGATGCAGTTTGTTTGTTTCAAAAATGTTTTTTTCAATGTAAAAATATTTCTCTGTACTTTTCCTAGATGTCACAATATGGTATACACCTTTGCCAGTGGTGTACTGTACTTGGGGATAATTGAGGTACTTTACTTGACTATTTCCATTTTATAGTGCACTGTATTTATACTCTACTGGATTTAAGAGGAAAATACTGTACTTTGGATTCTATTACTTTTATTTGTTGGCTATATATACTGCATACTTTGTCAATTAATATTTTACATATGATCAAAAACATATGATCAGCTTATAAAATAGAAGCAGTATGTTAAGTATTTAAAACTGGCCTTACCACAGTTAGTGTGTAAATAGCATTAAAATGCTGTTTACACACTAATGGATCAATAATCACAAGCCAATATTACAATATACTGTATATATTATGGATGATGCAGACTGATGGACACACAAAAATTTAAGTTAGTCAGATGGAGAAAGTCGGGGAGATGAGAGGGAAAAGCAATGAATCAGGATAAACTATAGACTTATAGTATTTATTTTCTTTCTTCTGCTATTCATTGCACAATTTAGTAGTTATTTTACACGTTATTTGAAATAGAAGTGTATTTAATGCTACAATTCCTGTTTTGAATTGCTGGCAGGTGCATATTATGCAAATATACCTCTATAGAGGTTAGGATTGAACTCTTTCTTCTCTCTAATTAGCATGATTATACGGTGTATATTCCATCCTCCGTCGTCCCTTCATGCACCGATCTTTCACTGACCTGTATGACTCTTCGACTGAGCCCCGTCTGCTCTGCCAGTTTCTGCAGTGTTTGGGCATCCGGGTTGTTGTCCTGAGCAAACTGGGCCTGCATTACCTGCATGTGCCCAGGTGAAAGAAAGTCAGTTCAGTGTCAGACAGGTTTACTTTGTTGTAATATTAGGAAATATATGATTCACCCGCAGAACAAATTCAAAATCACTACTGCTAGAAAAACATGTTTTTGACTGCCAAATGTAAATAAATTAACATAGATAAAAGTAATTATAACAGTGACATTTGAAGTAATTTAGGTTCTCCACAAGTTGCTCTACGTGGACCTAAATGCTGCCTTCAAATGAACAGTTCACAAAATCAAATTGAAATTACCCTGAACGAGGTGCATATGATTATTATTATTACCCATAGAGGGAAAACAGTAGGACAGTATCATTTAAAAAACAGCATCCTCGTTACCTGCATAGTGTCTGTTTCATTTGAATAAATGCTTTACTAAATCAACATAGTTTATTAAAATCACCACCTGATTTTAGTTTTCCTTCAGCAGAGTATGATATAATAAAAAACATTAGAAAAAAATGAATGTAGTTCTCAGGGCTGCAGCTTCTAACAATCAGTGCACGTGCCTTTCTAAGAGGAGCGTCGCTGCTGTTCTGCTGTCTGAGAGTCGCAGTACGCTCTCAGTGGTGCCTGTTGATGAAAGTGTAAGGTAAGCCCACCTGAACCTGCCCTAAAGCTTGATGACACAAATTTGTAATTCAAATATTATTTTAAAGGCCAGGGCCAATGCTTTAAGGCTTAATGTCTTTCAATTGGGAAATTTTGCAATAAACGAAATGTGTTTTGCCAACAGAATGTTATTCCTTGCATGTCGAGCCAGACCAGTGTGGGAAAATTCTGTTGTTTTTGTGAAATTGTGAGATGACATAGACCTTGTTTTAATTATGAATTAAAGTGACTCACAGCCTTACCCTTTGCCTTCTTCCCCACCTTAGAAGCCACAGTAGAATTCACACAGTATTTAACCTGTTAAGCTAATATAAATCTATGTTTTTTGTCTGTTATACGAGAGGACAGATGTTAACCTGCAGCTGGTCGGCAGTGAAGCTGGTCCGAGCTCTCTTGGAGGGTTTTGGCTGGTTAATCTCCTGCTCAGTGGGCACGGCCCCCTCCATGTTAACACTGTTTCCTGCAACAAAGAACAATTTCTCATATTCAAATCTTTGGTATAATAGGGCATGGTATTGAGCACAACATAGCCTATAGTATATACTGCTTTGAAATGCAATATGTTTTTGGAATATTAAAATTAAAAGAACTGCATGAAAAAAAACATATTTGAATTGAGCCACCTTAAGAAAAAAAGCAAACATGATCATTTTTAAATACATATTCTAAAGACAATGTACAGATGTTTTATTTAGTATATGATCAGATTAGATCTCAATAAATTTCCATGGCCCTAACGATCTGTTATCAATAAAACACAGGGAGAAACAGCATATTTAATTTCTTTTTCATTAGCTTGAAGTGCAATTGCCGTTTTAATTTACAAATCAATTTCATTTGATCCGTTTCCATGGCAAAATGCAACAAGTCCGTGGGAAATATTTTAAGCTATGTTCAAGTCCGTAGGAACTTCCAGACTGAAAGTGAAAACGGCACCTTTCTCCACGGCCCGCTTGAGGTTGTCCAGCATGCAGTCGTAGTGGACCCTGCAGAGCACCTTCTCCTCCACCAGGGCGAACTCCTCCCCGGTGGACAGCTGCCTCTTGCAGGAGAAGCAGGCGAAGCAGGCCAGGTGGTAGACGTTTCCCTTCGCCCGGCGGACCCAGTCTGTGGAGTGGATGTTCCTGCCGCAGCAGGCACACCAGGTGCCGTATCTTCTGCAGGAGAAGGTCGTGGTGAGCACATCAGACACCCACATAGCTGCCTGAGCGCATTCACATCGCTTTAACTTGACAGTGGTGTCTTTTCTGCATTTTAAGATGATGATGCCAGTCTTTTTTTTTTTTTTTTTTTTTTAATCAATATCTTTCATTTGGGTTGTACAGCCAAAAATGAAAGAATTGTTGCCCATGCCGCTACAGAAAAACTCCCAGACATACAGACGCTTTTATGAACTCTGTGGTTAAATTAAATGAATTTATTTGAAGTGACTTTCAGCTTTAGGCTACTCCCTGGTCGTCCGTTTTTTTTTTTTTGGAAGGCCACTAATTTAATGTAAATAATAAAAATGTAAAGTTGATAAAAGCAATTATCATTATTATTATTATTATTATCATTATTCAATGTAATGTAAAACACGTTATTATTAAGCAGTTCATATCTTCGTAGGTTTACTTTCTGCAACAATTTCGTTTCGGTAGCTTCGGTTTTCGTTTGATCAGCACGAATGAAAATCGATGCACATACCGAAAGTAATCCAGTTTGCAGAAAACTTCTTTGTCTTTGATGTAACAGCTGGTGTGGCCGCCAAGCGAAGCCTGGCACACGCTGCATGACAGACAGCGCACATGCCAGCACAAGTCGTTAACCTAAAGCAAAGATAGTGGATAAATATAAAGTCAGCGAGTTTGGAGGCAGGGGGTGTGAACACAGAAACCACAGAAATCCAAATGCAAACGAGAGAAGAAGAAGAAGAAAAAAAAAAAAACAGACGGTAATCCAAAGTTAAATGAAAGACAATCCTCGCGAGAAAACTGCAGCACAAAAAGGAGAGTTTTTTTTTTTTGTTTTGTTTTTTTTTTGTTTTTTTACCTTTAATAAATATTTATCCACAATTTCTTCGCTGCAGCTCGCACACACAGTTCGGCCCAGCAGAGGCGCAGACGCCATCGCCTGCAGCGACGACGCGTCTTCATCCAAAACTTCCACCGCCGCACCCTGAAGGAATCAGACCCGCGGTTAGAGAAGGACGCGCAGGACCACCCCCCCCCCCCCCCCCCACCCCACAGCCAGGGCAGGCAGGGGACTCTGTACTGTGTCTGAACTCGGCTCACCTGTCACCGCCGCTAATGATAACACTGAAGTGCGCAAAATGAACTTCATAATAAATCATGTACCTATCATATCATATTCTAGTCACTCTGGCCTTTAAATTAAAAAAAAAAAAAAAAAAAATTCCGGCTCAACCTCATTTGCTTTCACGTTCTTCAAACACGACACACGTCAGGTCACAAAAAGCCTAATGTAAGCCTCACGAAAAAAAAAAAAAAAAAAATTCTAGAGCTGCCTCCAGATTGAATGTTAAATTAAAAGGCGTGTTTGCCTAAAATTGACCATCTCATTTAAAACCTCCATACATCAAAAACGGGCCCTGGTTAGTTCTCAGCCTATTTCGAAAACAAAATTTAAAAAATTTAAAAATTTAAAAATTTAAGAATTAAAAAAAAAAAAAAAAAGTTTTAGCTACATTTCATTTCCTACCATAGTGTCCTCAGCGCATTTTCCCAGCAGCCCTTCCTCCCCTTTGCACTCTTCACACATGACGAGAAGCTGCGGCGGGAACACGGTGCCTCTCCGTCAGCCCCGCCGCGGCTGCCCTTAAATGCCCCCCCCCCCCCCCCCCCCCCCCCCCCACCCCACCCCCACCCCTCCAGCTCCATCCCATAAATATCATGCCTTTCACTCTTCACCATGACAACGCCGAACCCAAAAAAAAACAAAAAAAAACGATCGCCGTAATGACATTTCAAGCAGAGGAGGTCAGTCATCACCTGCAGACACAGACCACACTCGAGCCCGCGCGTCCTCCCGATGCGCGTGAAAAGTCGCTCGGGATGCGCGCGTGCCGTGGGGGGGGGGGGGCGCGCCCACTCCCACGTGCCAATCACACAGCCCAGCGCGAGGTCTCGTGGGGGGAAAAGGGCGCTGATTTATTTAATAACAGCAATTAAAAAAAAAAAAAAAAAACACAACAAAAAAAAAAAAAGAAGTTCAAGACAAACGTCTACCGCCGGGGGCGACCGAAAGGTGAAGAGGTCTCATTAACTACTTCAGTTTTAATTGCAGAATTCGGGGGAGGAGGAGGAGGGGGAAGGGGGGGGGGGGGGTAATTTCCTGCGACATTTCTTCAAATTGTGACAATACTGAGCTGCCAGCCCGCGGAAGGCCGGCTGTAATGACAGGCTTGAAGCCCACTCGGCTTTAATTGGCAAAAAAAAAAAAAAAAAAAAAAATTCAACCAATATTTAATCTGAGGTTCGATCCGGCTATGATGAGGCTGCGCCGACTCGCACCGCGTCCTGTGATCCTGTCGCGACTCACCTCATCGCTGGTCAGCAGAGACTGGTTTTGGTTCCCGCCAACAGCGCAGCGCTCCACTTTGAGTTCACTTTTCCAGCGCATGTCCGGATCCAGGGGCAGGCGAGAAGACGCTCCTCGGTTCCGCAGTGAAAGTCTCCTCCGGGATCTTTCCGCGCGTCAGCCCCTGCGCCCTGAGCTGTGTCTAGAGGGCGGATCATAACTCATATATATATATTTTTTTTTTTTTCCTGTCCTCCTTTGGCCGCGCCTCCCTTAAGCTTGTTGTGTGGCTTTATGTCAGCTTTGATGGGGGAGAAAACAAAGTCTGTCACTGTTATATTCCTATAAATATTTTTCAAATGCACCTTTGCCCAGCTTCCTGAAATGACAGTGACGCGGAGGCAACATAATAACCACAAAGTGCAGTTTCTGAAGAGATTGCTCCCCTCTGCATAAACAGCTGCGAGGCTGGCTTGAATTTGTATGAAGAAGCAGTTGTAGTTTTAAGAGATGGACAAAAGGGGAAAAGGGGATGTGTTCAGTTTTTATTTTTTGAAAATGCTTAGTTATAGTTTAGTTTTTATTAGCTTCAGTGTTTGTCTTAGTTTCTTTCCTGGAGTATTTGCCAGAGATTCAAAAAGGTCAGAAAAAGTATTTTGAAATAAAAAAAAAAAAACTCAACAAAACATTAAACCGTTGTAAAAACCATCCACAAAAGGCAACTATAGAAGATGTGCGTTTGTCAGTGTGTTTGTGTCATTAACCAGAAAAATTCAACTGGACACAGCAACAACATAAAATGTAGATATGAGCTCACATATGTAAACAGTCCACACAAGGTGTAATCCTGGTTCTGAGGCGGGATGCAGGTCGGAGCCAATCTGAGACAAAAACCTAACAAACTCTAGAGGTTTGATTTATTCAGATGACCCAACTCAAAACGATCTCACCAATGAACTGCACTGTCCAGCACTAGTCATAGGTGCTGCAGCTCTATGACACATCCTGGTAGTTTATTAACAATAAAACACTGGACATCATTAATACAGTGAATGACACCTAAAGTGCACGTGCACTAAGATACTGCTCCATCTCACGCAGATAAAAATACCCAAAATACCAGGCTGATGTATGAATTAAACTGACAAAGACAAAAACTAAAGACATTTCTCATATTTTTTTTAATTTCAGTTAGTTTTGACACAATAATACATCTTTTTTTATATATATAAAGTCTCATTTTTATATTTGTTTCAGTTAACAAAAATGTTTTTTCGTGTCGAGTTTTCATTATTTCATCAGTTTTAGTGAATGATAATTATCTTGAGGCAAACTGTAATGGAAGCAGTGAAAAAAAAGTTTAGATGTGAGTCACATTGTTCAGGTGTGTTGAGAAACACAGATAGCCATGTAGCCTACAACACAGGATCTCACCTAGAAAATATCAAAATAGGGGTTTCAGAGGAAAACAAAAAATGCAGCTAGCTTGACCCCCTCACGGCCCAGCGCCGAGCTGCAAGCTAGCTGCTGGGGGAGGGAGCGAGCTTGACCCCCTGTCAGCCCAGCGCCGAGGAAGAACTTATCCTCCGACACCTTTATAGGCTCGAATTGGGGTCAAAATGATTTTCAGCTTGTAAAGTAATGTTGACAAATCAAAAGTGAACAAATGATCGGTGGTGAGGTTAAACAAAGACACTGTGAGAGAGGAAAAGCCTTTGTGGACACAGAGCCGAAAACTGTACACAGTAAAAACCCAGCATGCAACATTCCCAGTGCGTCACACTGAGCAGAGTTTTACAGTTTCCTTTTCTGTGTGACATTAGCGTAACATTTCTTCTTTTACAGTGTCTCTGTTGAACCTCAGCACTGATCATTTGTCCACAGTTTTGACTGTCTTTTTTTTAACAAATCTCCATTTTTTCACATGCACAAACTTGTATTTCTCATGCAGATGTATTTTACAGGCTCACAAAGGTTGATTTACAACTGCACATTTTGGAATTATTTGTGAACATCACTTTACAAGCTTAAAATCATTTGGACCCTAATTTGAGCCCGTACAGGTGTGGGGTGTAGTCATGTGCATGACTTAGCGTTTGTGGTTGCTGTTTGTGCAGGACTATAAGCTGCGGTACTGCCCTGAGCTGGATTCTGGCATCCCTATGAAAAACACATAATGTAATTGTATAACATAAACTGTTTTCCTCCTGATTTTCTGCTCTCGATTTACATAAGAGTGAACGGGGCAGTTGTAAGGTACTCCTGCCACTTCGGAGGGCATAGTTCAAAGTCTGTAAGTCAATGTGCTTTGGTAGTCACATTGTATGAAAGAGGACAAATTTGCCTTCATTCTAGGAGAAAAGTTATATGTGAAAAGTGAAATTTATGGCCATAAGGATGAGTTAAACTGATTTTTCTTTTTGTTTGTTTTGTTTGAGCAGTGAAACACTTTCTCCCACTCTAGCTGTGATGTCATCTACTCTAACCTCCTATAGACTCCTATTGTAAACTGAAAAACCATAAAACTTTAACTGGGATAATTCAAAAACTGTAAAAGATATAAAAAAGCAGAATACAAGTTTAATAGCTGAAAATATTGAGACCCATTTAAAGTTGAAATTAAGTCTGTAGCTCAAAGTATGCCGAAGCAGTTGAGTTTTAAGAAGGAGAATGTTTTCGAGGGTTTGAACATTCATTAATAAGGGAAAATGTCTGACAAAACAATAACTATTTAGGAAATTATGGGACATATCTCTGAGTAAAGTCATTCCGCAAAGTAACTCAATCTCGAGATCAAGTAGCCTTATGTACCTAATTAACTTGATTTACATAATTAACCTATAATTTTGAGGTATTTGTACTTAACTTTTTATTATCAGCTATACTTTATACTCAAATTCTTCCACATTACTGAGGCAGTGTTTTTTTGCTTCACTACATTAATCTGACAGTTATAGTTACTTTTCACATTAAGATCACAAAACGTGATTATCTAATGACGCATGATGCATTTTTAGAATGACAGAATGTAAGATTAAAATGACGTTACCCAGGAACAACTTACTCATTACACGATAATATATCAGCAATAATGATCTAAAATATATAATATTACAATATATTAAAATATTACATAAAAATACAACTACTGCAGTCTAATACATCAGTCCTGGAAATGGGTTGTAATAATCAGTTTTTACATATTATGACCTATATATTATAAGAATTATAAAGCTATTTCTTCTTTTCTGTCGTCGCAACTAATATGCAATACAATTTTTTTATTGGTCAAAATAACGGGCCCTCTAGATGTTCTCTTTCTGACGGAAATGCCAGATAATAGGTCACGATATGCACTCACACAGTGAACACACTACTCTGCATTTGCAGGGTACCTCTTCTCTCAGTGGTGGAAGAGGTACCGCCATGTAAAAATACTTATTGTGAAATATAGTATTGTGAGCAAGATGTACTTCAGAGGCATCAAATCCATCCCCCTTTTACACTGTTACATCATTGTATACAGTATATTATGGTATTAGTATTACTTTCAGAACATGCAAGCAACACTTTAATGTCTAACTGATTCACATACTGCTCATTGATTTAATCTATGACAAAACATTTTATAAACTGATAATATGTTTTGTATTTAAATTATGCATTATAATAGATTCATGTTTCCATTTAAACTTCAACTTTATAGACATGAAACATGATAAATTACATAAAACATACAAAATGTGTTTGTAAAACAAATATACCTCAGAGCAAACTGCAACATAAAACCTGGAGTACATTCAGCTGTCATCATCCCACCCAATCGTCCAAGATCACCGTCGTGGAACAATAATCGTCAGCTGACTCATTAGATGAGGTGAGACAAAAGAATTTCTCACTGTGTTAGAGCTGTAGCTGCTGTATCCGACAAGTGAATGTACCTGAGTTAAAGCTGCATTGTTCCCATTTGAAACATGGTGGAGCTGAATTGCGAAGCAGCAAACAATTGGGAAAACTCAAGTAAAGTGTTTCACAATTCTACATAAACTGAATACTTTGAGTAAATCTAGTTCTTCCATCTGAGTGTTCTTGCACCTTCAGCTGCGTCACACTGCGTGGCTCGGTAGAGAAAATAAGGCAGCTAAACTGACTGTTGTATGCAAATCATGTCAACTTCCAACCTGTATCCACGCAGTGACAGGCAGGGGACTGTGTATGCTCTTTTAAGAGCTAATTTAGATACTTTAAAAGGATCAAAAGGACAAGATGACAGGAGCCTCATAAACAAACTGCTAGGGTTAGCTGAGAGAAAACACACAGTAGCTTTCTCTCTCTTTTCTTTATCTTTTTTTCACTCACTCATTCAACCCAGACGGTCACGCGATCCCACCCATCATTACCCCCACACATATTCTTCTACCCCAACCGCCACACACACACTCTCTCTCACACACACACACACACACACACACACACACACACACACACACACACCCCACAGATAAAAAGGTTATTTTCTGTCCTCGACTGTTCTGATGGGATAACAGTCTGACCTGCACCGGCATGAGTCTGCGTCCATATCGCACCATCACAGAGGGATAAAGGAGTTAGCGTGCCTCCATCGAGATGTGTCCTGTTCCACCTGGTGGAGATGAATGCTCTTTATCAGATAACACGTCTCTAACATTGCATACTGCAGTGCAGTCGTTTCACTCAAGCAACATGTGAGTCTGTGCGGATATGAGTCAAGTGTTCAAAGACTGGAGGAGTCTTTAAACACTGAAACACTTTAAAGTAAGAAAAAGATGGACTGGTCCAAGGTGAGAGGAGAGCTGTAATGCCAGCAAGACAGCATTTCTCTGTAATATGATACCAAAACAAATAATAACCCAAAATCAAAAGCACGAGCAGAATGTATTAAGAATTTTATCATGTAAAGAAAAATTATTTCCCTGACGTGAATGTCTTCCAACGCTCCAACGCACCATCTATCCCTGACATGAGTGCAGATGTTGGGAAAGATGTAAATCTCAGTTTGTAACAGTTGCATGTTTTCAGTTTCAGCACTGCACGGCTGAGTTCATGAATGTTTTTCTGGTGATGTGGACCAGACACAAACAATGTCTCATCTGTCAACATACTTACAAACTTGTTCTACTGCTCTACAGCTTTATGACTTTATGTTAGGCTGCTGTGGCATACACAATGTGATCTATAAATACTCCATAATTACAATGATAATTACAATGATAATAAAGGTCAGTGATTACAATGGTAAAGAAGATGGCACAGCTTAGGAGCATTATGTAAAGAGCTGCACTGATGCATGTGCAGAGTTCATAAAGAATTTAATATAAGTGTCTTTAATCGTGAAATTTATTAGCATTTTGATCTTTTATGAGAGTTTACGCACAGCTTTTATTCACTATGAGAGCCAAAGAGATACAAAGGAATATAATAATAAAACAGAAATAATAAGAACCAAAATTTGTATATAATTGTTCTCAACTAAATGTCCTGTATACAATTAAAAAAAACATACTAAACATTGTTTTATCATCTTGATACTTTTTCCTATTTTTTATTTAAAAAATTGCTTGTAAACATGATTGAACTGATGACATGTCTCAGAAATCCACTACAGCTGTAAAACATGTTAAATACAGTACATTTTATCTTGCTCCATAGCTGTTATGGGTGTTTGCTCATGCGCCACTATGCCTCCAGAAAGATTTCTGTTATGGAATAAAAGACAGTTTACCAAAGGTCAAACCAGGAGTTTGACCTCTCTAACTTGAATTGAACCCAAACATGAGTAATGTCACTTTGTAGAATAAGAAACTACACATTTCTTTATGGCAAACAAATGGCATACATATATTTAGTAGCAAATATAAAATATAAAACTGAATTTTTCCTTAATCGGCCCAATGAGTGGCAAAGGGAAGAGTTATCACATCAAAACATCTCTCTGCATTTTGGATTTTAAAAAGGTCAGAAGGAGAGAAAAAAAGAAAAGACATATTGAAAGGACAAAATGCCATAGTGATATTTTCACACTTTTAGGAATGGAGTGTGTGAGGCCCAAAGCCAGTATCAGCAGGTTAACATATATTCATAAGTGCATAAACTAAGACCATGAAAGAGAATAATAAAATTTGAGAGTGAAATCTAAAAAGAATATGGCCCACACAAATAAACAGAATCATCCGGACTAAACCATAAAGACTCAAAAAGATAATGCCATACCTCCAAACAAAACATGACCAACATCTGGTATATTTTTACATGCAAAAGGTTTTACTCTGTAAAAGTTTCTTTAAGAAGATATGCCTTTGGCCCCTGTGAGCCTCTGAGAAATCTCCTAATCTGCTACTTCCACATGGACCTTTGCTTTCTTTGGGGCTGCAACTACCCATTTATTTCATTGAAATCAGTCCGAATTGGGGTGGTTTACAATTGACACAACGAGTTTGGCATGACCTTTTCTCCTTGCTGTAAATTGGTACTCATTGAATCTGAAGGGGGAGGTGGGTTGCTAGAGGAGGGACGGTGGGGAGGAGGGAGGGAGGGTTGCGTTGGCTGGGGGCCGATGGGGGATTGGGTGGAAATCACAGCAGTGAAAATGGCAGTGTGGTGAAAGAGGGGCCTGATTGCATTGGGACAGCATGCGAGAGGGAGCAGCATGCTCAGCCCAATCAGAGCGACATAAGGAAAAAGTGCTCTTATCAACCAGTAATGGCCCACTTGACAATCACACAGGCACAAAACTGCTCTATTTAACGCTGATTGCAAAAACTGCTGCCCCCCCCCATCTCAGAACCACAGGACTCCCCGAGATCTCCCTGCCACCTCCCAGCTTACAGCCAAGACCCTTTCCTGAATGGAATTTATAATCACCCCTCTTCTATTTCCACGCTAATTGTTATTTTAAGACTTACGTTGTGTATTATGAATTTAGTGCTGGTGAAATGTCTGCCTTGATTACTGTGTTTATTGCTGGCATTGAAGACAGATCCACCTCAGTTCCACCATCTTGACAGGAGGTGAATGGTTAAACAGGAATCTCTCTGTTTTAACCACCTGGCTGTTTATCTTAGTTCATGTCCACTTTTTAGTGTGAGAGAGTCCTGCTACAGAGCACATGTGTACATGGAAAGGTTATTTATGAAGCTCTGCAACACATGCTTTAAAGCCTACCTGATTAATAATTTAATTAACGGCAAATCAATAGCTATTTCAGTCTCAGTCTCTAATAAGATGGCCTTGGAAGTTTTTTGGGTTTTTTTTTTTTTTTCGGATTTAAAAATTTTGCTTTTTGGACATTTAACAAGGTCTTGAAACGTATTAGCATCAACTAATGTGGGGCAATATGGCCAAAAATTTTATCACAATAAAAATCAGTGGATATCAATAATAATCAGGATAAATGTCACATCATTATTGTGTTAAAACCTAAAGGCTGATTTTTGCTCCTCAGTGAAAGTTAAATTATCTGTCTGATTTGTAAAGAAATTAGACAGATAATTGTGGTTTTAATCATTTATGTCAGAACATGTCACAAACCTGAGGTAGAACATTCAATACATAATGATAAAATACAATTTAACTAATATGAAACCTAATGCTAGGCATGGAAATTAATTCAATTGAACATTTATCGACAATTTGTTATATTTCTGTTGAGGAAAATTATATCGCAATAATTATCATTATCATTTTATCATCCGGTTGTAGCATCAATGGATATCTCCACATTTGATTTCCTCCTGATTATATGATATATCTGTATTTTCTTGTATCAGGAAACTTCAATAATTGTTCATATTCTGTGTATTTGGTAGTTTACCTACTCGTTATGGGACATTATGAGAATAATAACACTGACACTGACAGTTATTTAGCTCTTGTCCCACAAGACTTTAACTTTGTAAATAAACATCTGAACAGTGCTTTGTAAGGTTCTCAGCATGAATACTGTGAAATGTAGCAACTCAAATAAATCGATATGATATTAATTCAATATCTTGCACCTGTGTTCTCATACCATTTTTATTATTTGTTTCTTTGTCTCTACTTTTCCTCTTTCTTTCTACCTTCCCATCCCACCTTCTTCTCTTCTTTTCTTCTGGCTTATGCAGCCTGGTCGCCTCAGACATCCACAGACGTGCGTTGACGTCCTGGTGTGAAACAGGAGGAAAGGAGTGCAGTGCAGAGAAGCTGGTGGGTGCAAATGTGTCACAAGCCCACAGAGTATACCCACGGTCTGGGTGAGTACGCCATGTCAAAAGAGGACAAAGAAACAGGGATAAAAAAAAATGTTTTGATTTATGGTAGAATTAAATGAGCTCTCTTACTTTATCTCTTTTTATGTACATGTATTTTTGTATTGTCAAATTTGCACAGTACAAAAATTGTTGCTTGCAAGCTTGAAGTGCAGTAGCATTGCTGTGTTGCTGTTTACATGCTGTTAACTTAATCACAATTCACAATCAAAATCAGAGTTGATTGTCAAGTTCAACAAAAACACATGACTTTCTTTTTTTCTGTTTATTTACTCTGTATGTCACTTCATGTTGACACACACAGCTCAGAGTGAACTGTATCTAATTCTGTTGTGTTTCATTTTTTCTTAATCTTTATTGAGAGAAATATATTTTCAGTACATCAGAGGATGTTTGCAGATGCTAATTGTCATGACTCAATAAAGGATCATTTCCTACAATACTTCTGCATTTCAGCAGCTACATTAACCTCACATACAGCACAGTGCATTCTGAAAGTGTTGAGACCCCTTCAGTTTTTTCACGTTTTGTCATGTTGCAGCCTTATGCTACAATCAAATCAGATCAATACAGCATGCACATTAACACTCGAATGATTATTTAAGAAATATGAGCTGATGAAAGGCTTGAGGTTGCATGCTATGAACGTCTGGTTTATTTTAATTTTACTCGACGAATAAACAAATAATATATCTAAATGTTTCACACAAACTCTTCTTCATTGCCTGTTGCAGTTTATATACTTTTACATTTGTGCAAGTATATGTATTTTGGAAAATTGAGATTTAAGTCACCTGCAGTTGGATTTTGATCCATGATATAATTTTGATTTTATGTTGCACAAGCACTAATATTGACCGGTTTGGAGATCTATAGTAAATCTCACTTGCATTAATGAAAGGGTGGGCTAAAAGGTCTTTCAATTTGTGAACATGAAAAAGTAAATGTGGGTGATATTATTTAATCGTGCTAGTAAGATCTACTTTTTTGAGAATTTGTGGCAAAGCGCAGACTGACCCCACAAAATTTAAGGTCAAAGTTATACACTAGATAAAGACCCTGGGTTCAACCTCCTTTGTCCAACATCAGGGTCAAGTTTTGTTGAGAAAGATACTGAACATCTGCCAAGCTTAACCTCTGACCCTCCTGTGTAAAGTTTCATAAGATGTAATGTATATTATGTAACATTTGAAAATGATCTGAAATTTCCCGCTTGCATGGCTGGATTACAAAGAAACACATAACAACTCCTTTCCTCTTCATGTTTTTATCGGTGATCCTCAAGTAGAAAGACTCCGAAGCTTCATCACATCATGAGACAGAAATATGGCTCCCCTTACTGGTCAATACTGATACAGGCATAACACTTCAAGTGGATATGAAAATGAGCCAGGGTTATATATTAAAATTCAAAAGCCATGTCTGACATATTGTTTGATGCTTCAACACATTATCAAAGCAATGAGGAGGCTTGTGTATTTACCATAATAGAAAATGTAGAATATGACGCTGTGCGGACAAAAACATTTATTTATATTTCCACAAGAGGGCCACAGAGGCCCTGCAGCCTCATTTCATCCTGCTCAGCTGTTCATGTGTCTTCTGATGTTGATACTGTGGGTGTTGCCACTGACTCAGGGATCCCTGTTTGTGCTGGGTGGACTATGGCTCACATACTTTATCAAATATTTATCAACATGTATCTGCCAAAATCAGATTTGGCAGATATATGGGGGTGGGGGGTGGGGGGGTGGGGGGGGGGGGGGGGTATTATTTATTATTATTAGTATTTAAGCATGTGTTGAGTGGATCTTTAAACTTCTAACAGCATTTTCCCTATTATCCTATAAACAATGAGAAGTAATTAAAACTTTTTCTCATGGTAAATGGATAAATGGAGCACATCTGGACTAAATTAAAGTTGACTTGAAAGAATATAGTATATTTAGAAGTATATTTATTCTAGTAGTTAAGTGCATTTTTGAGCTGTGCTTTGCTTCTTATAAGATTTTATAACTTATATAGATAATTTTAAATAACAAGTTATAAATCCTGTACAGTAAACAGTAAAATGTTGCTCATACATTAATACACCACTATAAGAATAAGACAATGTAATATAATGTAATACACTGTACATCAGTCACAGGCACATTTTTCAGCATCACAGGCGCCTGTACTTACATTTTGTTGATACTTTTTACTAAGAGTATGAATGCAGGCTTTTAATTGTGTGCTAAAGAGGTATTTTGACTTTGTGTATTTGTACTTTTACACAAGTAGAAAACATCTGATCACTGCTTCTAGGGTAGAAATGAAATGAAATGTTCGAAACTGAGAAAGCAGATTGCAGATTTAAACATCAGCAGACAGATGTATGCTCTTAAATCAGAAGCGATAATGACTAATGTGCGTCTAAAAATAAGCAGCGCAGTGCAGTGTGTGTGTGTGTGTGTGTGTGTGTGTGTGTGTGTTGTCCTGACTCCTGGTTCAGGTGTCAGTGGGACTGAAAGTGTCTCTGAAAGTGGAAACCAGTCTCATTGGCAGCATCGTCACGTGATCCCCCATGGCAACCGGTGAGTGTCATCAGTTCCGCTGCAGGAGAGGTGCAGCCTCAGATGTCCTGCCGCACTTCACAACTCCTCCTCAGGCTCATTTGACTTCACACCGGCCCACACGTCTTTCCTGCAGACCGAGCACAGTCCACAGCCCCCTGTCCATCTGAAGTATTTTTTTTTTTTTTTGGTTTGTTTGTTTTGGGGGGGGGGGTGGGAGAGAGAGGATTTATGAGTGCGAACTGGAAACCATGAGTCACCTCAACCCAGGGTAGGTGCAGTTTAATATATATATTTTAATGTCTTGTCCAAGAGTGCAGTTGAATTAAACTGTATTACAAGACATGTCCGTTTGGTATTTTCAGTCCGTAGACATTTGTACATGCAGGTCAGAGTAACGGTCTATTTTTTGTTTACCTTAATCTTGACTCACATAGTATAGTGACTACAGAGGCATAATTGACTACTTTTAATTGACTAAATCTAAGCTAAAGCTACTGCTACTCAGTAAAGGCCATAAAGACTAATAGAAAATCCTTGTGCTTTACAGTCGACATAAGTGACACTACTATTTTATTTCTAGTTTGGTGCAGTGTGTAAGCAACAGTCACAAGTGAGACGCAACTATCTGTAGTTGGCTCAAACCACAGCTGCTTTTAGGCTACTGGACTAATGTACTTTACTGCAGACATCAAAAGACTCTGAGCACAACCTGAAAAGAGCAGAAGAAACAGCAGAAACAAAGTTGACAACACTATTTTTTTCGAGGAGGTTTTGAGATACCACAAGGAAAATTCAATTTATTCTGTTAACAGTGGTCGAATGTAGCTAAGTACATCAAGTCAAGTATAATTTTAAGGTACTTTACTTGTGTATTTGCATTTGATGCTACGTTACTGGTAAAGTCAATATGCATGTTTGATTTTTTTTTTTTTTTTTTTTTTTTTTTTTGTGGCTCCAGGTCAGACCTTATTATTTCAGCATAACTGTTTTTTTAATGACTTACAACCCCTTGTATTAATTGATTGATAAAAAAAATATATAGAGCATTTTAGTCACTACAGATGAATAATGAACTACCTTTACTTTTAACTCAAAACATATCCCAATGCCACAGTTAGGCTAGTGTAATAATAGTACCACTAAAAACAAATGTAAAACTTGAAAACAGCAGTTTTAGATAACAAAGTGCTTAACTGATGACACTAAACAAGATGAGGTAAGACAAGAAGTAGAAACAGAAACAAAGGCAGTTCTCACTCTTTTTGTTTTTACTGCTTTGACACATTAGCATGATATATTTCTGTGCCTCCTCAAGGTGTCACTGGGTCAGGGAACGTCATATATAAAATGATAAGTGATAGTTTAAGCACCGTACTCATGGTCCTGAGAGAGATCTGCGGTCAAAGCAGCGGAGCACCAGAGACAGATTAGGCAGGTACACAAAGAGGAGGCAGACGGGGTTAAGTGTGCCATCCCATCTAATTCCTGTACGTAATCAGACACCGGTAACAGACCCTATAGTTGTAAGATCCTGTTGTCTTGTACACAAATGCTCGAGGAAATCAAATCTGCGTTGGAAAAAAGAACTGCCTTCAGACAGGCTGGGCTCTAGAAGACCTGATGTCTCTTTAATGAGGACAAGAAACAACTGCCAATAAACAAACATGGTGTTGTGCCCCCACTAAACCATTTGATTAAGATTCTGGTTTTCTGTTCGCTGTAATCAAGAACTTTCCTCTTGGGGAAGACAAAGCTTAAGTCTGGATGCCCTTCATGAAGTGAGGCCTTGATGACATTTGCTCAGCTTTGATGAATTCAGTGCCTCTGTGTTTTTATCGGCCATGTTTCTGCAGACTTATTTCAGCCTACAACAGTCTGACAGACAAACATCTCACCGGCTACTTCAGCAACACTCGGATCAGAAGACACTTGCAGAGAGCAGGGCTGGTATGTAAACTCGACGATGATGATGATGATGTAGTGACAACTGGCTCCAAATGTAGTCTGTCTCACTTCAGGAAGATTAAAATCAAACTAAACAAATTCAAATTGAAATGGCCCTTCTTGGAGTGACCATATGTAGATATAATATTGCCAAAGTACTGTTTGAATACTGGCATTGACTTACAGGATGTTCAGAACATTTATAAGGGAACAGAAACAGGAAACAAAAAAGAAAAACACTAGCAGTTCAATTTTTGTCAAACTTTCACCACCAACTAGTCATTATCTTTATTGAGTATTGCCTATTAAACAGTTACTATCACTTTCACGAAAGTTGCAGAAAACATGGTGTAAAAGCCGCAAGGAATTTCAATTCATCCGGCATTGTATTGCAGTGCTGCACTAAGTAACAGCTCTCAGTGACCTCAGTTTGAAAATATCGTTATCTTTCCTCAAAAACGCATATTGATTGAACACTGCTGAGACTGTTGTTGTTATTAGATCAGCAGGAGTGGGCGTATTGTTCCAGACAAAGAGTACAGGCACAAGCTGATCCAGAGAGCCCACCAGAGACATGTGCGTGAATGCCTGGCCCAGGCCATTTTCCACAAGGTGCTGGAGATGGAGGTGAGGCGAAGACTGTCTGTCAGAAACAGAAACAGTGGATTAAAAAAAAAAGCACTGTCAGCTAATCCTTGCTTCTCATCGTATAATGAAGGATGCTAATTTGTTCTGTGCCCCTCCCATGCAGCGTCTCCATCAAATAGAGATCAAAAAGAAACTGGAGGAGTTTGCAAGGAGGGAAAGAGTGCATAAGATCAAGGTACATCATTTACATTTAAACACTGCTTTGCAAACCTATTTTATAAACTAATGACTCTTGCATGATATGACGTAAAAAAAACGTCCATTTGCAGAGTGTTGATCTATTAAAAAAGTCCTCCTCAGAGTTTCTATGGATACAGAGGATTCAATCTGTATGAGTCAAGTATTTTTCAAATTGAAATTATACATTTTAGTGACATAAATCATCTTCAACAAATTAATATGGAACAAAAGTTTTCACATATAGCCACCTACAGTGTAATAATAATAGATGCTCTCGTTCCGAAGGTGGAGCGCTCTAGAAGATATGAGGAAGACATCATCCGCATCCTGTCTCCACGCCCACCCACAGGAGCGAAGGGCATCCGAAAACAGCACTCTGGGCCAGAGGGGGAGCACTCTGAATCCTCTGAGTCTGTGAGTTGAACGTCTGCCTTGGTGCACCAGTAGATTGAGTGGACACTGTTGCAGAGGTGGGAGTAAGTCACACATGTGCAAGTCATATGCAAGTCTCAAGTCTTAACCTTCAAGTCTCGAGCAACTCCCAAGTTACTGTGGTGAGAATCAAGCAGGTCAAGTCGAGACCCTGCTGTAGGTTCAACCAAGACAAGTCAAGTCACAAGTTATATGAAATTCTGATGATCAACCCCAGTTTCCACATTTAGATCATTAAAAAAAACAGTGGTCATGAAAAGTTTTATCTTACTTTGAACATTAATGAAAACTGTTGCAGTAATGTTTTCACCTGTGTCATGGGCATAGGCCAGGGAAGACAATGTAAAATTTTCTCTCCTTAATGTGTAGGATTGTTTGGGCTTGGCGGAGGTATTCACTCTACTTAGTGCCATCCAAGTTATTACTTTTACAAAACATCTCTATGTGGAATTTGCATTATACCATGTTCGATTTCTTTCTGCAATTTGAGTGTGTTTTGACTTCCCTCACCATATAGCTGGTTTGATGACATTGCACCAGAAATAACCTCATCATGTTACAACAAAATGTAACTTCTCTAAAAATGTCTGCAAAAATATTTGATAAAAAAAGTCAAGTCCTTTTGAGTCATCTGTCTCAAGTCTAAGTCAAGTCTCAAGTCATGAATAAAAAGTCAAAGTCATGTGGACAAGCAAATCTCAAGTCCTCAGACTTGTAACTTAAGTCTGACTTGAGTCAAGTCATGTGACTTGAGTCCCTGACCCCTGCATTGTTGTAATATTGCATTTAATATGTTGCCACCTGTTAATGATGCAGGCATAAGTTTGGTCAATCACAACTACAAAAACCACAGATTCAAGTTCAATATAGATTTTCTGATCCAGATTCCTATTTTCCTTGAAATTTGACCTTTAATCACAGTGTTCCCCTCCTGCAAACAAGAGTAATGTTTTTAAATGCTAAGTGGCAGTTAAAAGAGAGATATTATGTCTGAATTAAAAATTTTAACCTTTAGGTCTGGAGCCTTTTTAGGCCAATCAGTGTAAGATGAACAGGTGAATCAACCCAGCCCTTTAAAATATAAAAATATTAGGTTTCATTTACATTTTGTACTGCGCTCATGAGTAAAATAAGTTTTTATTGCCTGAAAAACACAGTGTCAAAATGCGTCATCCATCCAACTTTAGTTCAAACCTGACAGCTGGTGCGTGAGATATTAGGTTTGTATCTAAAATACTGACATTTCATTAAATTAATAGTGAAGCATTTAGGAAATATGTTTATTCACTTATTCACCTCTAAACATGACAAATTAACACAGTTTATCTTGCTTATTTGGTCAGTACCAAAACCAAAGCGTTAAAATGATAAGTTTAGGTTTTTAGAAAAGGTTATGTGTTTCCCCTTGATTCTAGTCTCTATGCTAAGCTAAGCTAACTGGCTGTTGGCTCCAGTGCTCTGAGGGTAGTGGGATCAATCTTCTCATCTAACTCCCAGCAAGAAAGAGTATATTTTCAAAAATTTTGAACTATTCCTTAAATTACAATGTAATAATGAATCATCCCATTGAGTTGTGTCAAAAATGAGCTCAACTGACATGATGGACAGTTTGATCTGCAGCCAAACGCCCACAATTTCACTTCATAAAAAATAAAGATCTGTTTTAATCACTCAGACTCAGTCACAGTCAAGTGGTGTCTCAGTCCAAGACATTCTTTCAGCTGATGAATGTCTGTCTGTAATGTAAATCATTATCTCTGCACGCTGATAGTTGCCATGTTTACTGACACTAAACGACTGAAGAGCTGCCTCTGCTGCACTTAGCTCATCTGCTCTGTGTGCAGACGAGAGTGTTTAAAGTGAAGTAGAAGGATTAGATTCATATTATCTTTGAAACATAAAAAGTCACAGACCTCGATGCCAGAATAAATAGAGCCAGTAATCCTGGCCTTGATCTCTGTGTTTACCCAGTGAAATCTATCTCTTCTTCAGTGTGCAAACATCCCACACTTCAGCAGGTTGAGCCTTGTTTAAAATACAGCAACATTAATATGTTTGGAGAAATGTCAGGGCACTTCTGGGAAGATAACAAATGTGCATTTTGCGCACATCTGTTGTGTCACTTATCATCAACCTATTAAATAAGTCTACCGCTCATAAAGCTAAGGTGACACTTTAATGATTTCCAAATGTAAACCTGGACACTGAAAGAGGCATGCACAAAGCAGCTGACTGCAAAGATACAAAGAAAAATGCTGACACAGAGGTTTCCACGGTGATACATATACAGTGTCATGTCTTTTCTCTGTGCTGTAGCTGGGATCGTCTCGACCCAACACGGCTCCGGGGAAGATGCAGAGGCCGGTGCGTCTGAAGCCAATCAACAGTAACAGCACCACGGCTTCACTCAGACGCAGCTCCCCTTACAGACACCTTGAGTCCTCCAACGAGAACGACCAGCTGTTCAACTGCACTGTGAGACTGTGACGCATAAGACATTAATTCATTTACCCACCTGCTTGCATAGAGGGTGTGAGGGACAGTTTTATGTTTTCTATACAGACAAAAACATTTATTTTGAGACAAATATTTTCTTCTTCTAAAATCTTCTTTAAATCTACTTTTTTTTATATATTGTTTGGAAACTACCTTATAGAGATATTCATAGTGTTCTACTGTATAATGGACAATATAGCTACATGCTCAAAAATTGATTTTGTTCAATACTAAAAGCATAAATGTTATTTCCATGTTTCCACGTCACAAATCCACAGTTTTGAGTAGCTGCCCTCCGGCTCTCAGTGGATAAACACCTCTCCCACAAGCTCTTCTTTACAATAAAAGTAACTGTTCATACATACACAGACACTGTCATTATTGTGCTGCCACAGCAACACACACACTGAAGTCTTTTCACAAATGCGGCCTCATTAACTTCCCTCCCAGATGGACAAGGAGTCCCGCAGACGTTTGACCACAAAGGAGGCCTCCCATGGCATCTCGCCCTACTGCCTCCCAGTCATCAACAATTTTGTCACCCCGGTGCCTCCGGCCACAAAGAGGAAAGAGAGGGGGGTAAAGGTCACTCCCAGCACCACACTCAGAGGCCGCAGACTGCGCCCTACCACCGCCTCCAGTGGAGCTGACATTAGTGAGGTCTTTATCTCTCCTTGTGTTTTTCCTGGCAACAAAACTTTCCACAACAAACTTACAAGCTGCAGCCTCTTTGGATTAATTATGGAAATACCATTAAAATTTCCATGAGATGCACTGATTTTCACATAGTAGGGGGAGATTGTGTTAAATGTCTTTGTGTGTGTCTTTCATAAATTTGTATCATGGACAAGTTTTGCCAAAATGCAAATTCAGAACCGCATAAAAGTTTCCAAGCATTTTCTATTACTTCATTTTCTCATTGCTCAGATCATTAGTAAATGCACAACATTTGCACATTTAACTCAGAGGTTACACCAAAGCAGACAATAAACAAAATCAAATAAACTTAAATTAAGTATTAGCGTCACAGCATTATGCATCTTTTACTGACTTAAATTTACCATGCAAAGTATTTATACTATTAGTCTGTTGTAACTGATCATAGTATAATTAAGGACAAAATGTCAGTGGTGAGACAACATGAAAAATATAATGTACTGATATAAGACTAGTTTTCATTACATTTATCACTGTAAATGCAGAAAGTAAATTTCATCTAGTCATGTCAAATTTGGTTTTAGGAATTTGAAGTCATTTCCTGAACTGGACCAAAATGATAATTAAACTGACCCCAACCTGGGATTTGTCCATCCAGGACCCCCCCATGCTGAGGAGCTCTGTGCACCAGAGCAGAGTGTGCGTGAGCATGGTGTACTTTGGCAAAACGGTGCATCTCTCCCACGACCTGATCGACATGAGGGACGAGGTCAAAGTGTTTCAGCAGCACTGTGGAGGAGAGAACCTGTGTGTGTACAAAGGCAAGCTCCGCGAGGGAGGTCAGTGTGTCACGATCTGTGATTGTGTCTCTTAGATGAGTGTATGTGCACATGTAGATAAACCATGAACCAGAGGTACATGACAAGATTTAGGAAGTCTGTTCTGCAACGACAAGCTCACAGATTTGATAAATTGCTTTCATCTACATGCTCCATCTTTCACTCAGAGTCGTTCCAGTTCATTTCAAGGCGACACAGAGGCTTCCCCTTCAGTTTGACCTTCTTCCTGAACGGGCTGCAGGTGGAGCGGCTGAGCTCCTGCTGTGAGTTCAAACACAGGAAAGGCTCCAGACTTGGCGGCAGGCACGGACACTTTGGCTTCTCCAGTGTAGAGGGGGCCTCACCCTGCTACAAGTATGGTCTCACTTTAAAGGCACACTGTGTCTCTAACAAAACAAATCTATTATAAGACAACTAACATGACAAAAAGAGGCAGAATTGTATGAGTTTAATTTTTTCCCCAAATTTAAAATTATTTTTTACTTTCTTTCCAAAAATTAGGTGAAAATATCATTGTATTGATGTGTCATTTTCTTTGTTCATTTTAAACTCATATAAAGTGTCTTTGTGTACCATGAAAAGTGCTATATAAATATAATAATATTCATTATTAAGATAGATCCCACTTTCTTCAATGTGTCTCCTTGCTCTAGCTTCAAGCAGCTATCATCAATATATTTACATTTAGTCATTTAGCAGATGCTTTTATCCAAAGCGACTTACAGAAAGGGGAACAATCAAGGTTAAGTGCGATAAGAAGTGTTAGCGCAGCAATAAGTGCTAGTGACGATTCTTTAAGTGTAGATTTGCTATGTAGTGCTAGGAGAGAAGGTGCTCTCTGAAGAGCTGGGTCTTCAGGAGTCTTTTAAAGGTAGAGAGGGACGCCCCTGCTCTGGTAGGAAGTGGTAGTGCGTTCCACCAACGGGGGATAACGTGAGAGAAGAATATATGATGTTAACAGTTGCTCAAAAGACTACTTGTGTGGGGAAGGAGTCAGTCATAGTAGATAGAGACACAAGATATGGATTTTAGCCACTTTCCCAGTTTTGGTTTTCTGGCCTGCAGCTTTAGTTGGTGGAAACCAAAACTAAAACAGTGAATATTGGACTTAACATTTATTAGATGGCCACAAACAAAATGAGCTCTGATGTTGGTTTGTCTCTGCTGAGTTTGTTCACAACTTCACCACATTAACTTGATGATTTGTATGTCAGTGTTGTGTTGGCAGCTTTGTTTCTGCTGCCAAAATAATCAGTTATTGCAGGTTTAATGGACAGATGTGAGAGTGGTATCTATCTTGTCATCTGACTCAGCGAGAAAGCGAATAAGTGTTTTTCCCAAACTCAGAAGTTATTCTTTTAAGCTGAGCTCTTCAAAACTGTGTGAACATTTTTCAGGTGCATCATAGCAATGGGACTGGACAAAAAGCCCACACCTCCACCAAAGAGAGTGAAAGAGGGAGGAAGAGAGGAGTCGGTCACCAGCTCGAAGGATGCTCCTGAGATGGAAACAGAAAGGACTGGAGAGGACGGTGCCTCTCACTCAGACTATGAAAGAAGTCAGCGACAGGACGTGGAGACTCAAGTCATAGAAGAAACAGCAGCTGAGGAGGACAAAGGCAGAGATGGTATAATAACTGAAATGTATATTAAACATGACAAGAGATAAATATAGGTAACAGATTTTCTCTGCCAAGTATCTCAATAAATGTTCTGTGTCATTACCCTCAGATTATGAGGAAGACTTTGAAGCAGACGATGAAGGCCCTATAGAAGAGGCAAAAGAAAAGAAATCCCCATCTCCAACCAGTGAAACTGAGACGCAGGTCAAAGAGAGAGACGCCTCTGAGACTGAAGACGACGAGAAGGATGGTGGGTGAACACATTTTCCAAGTAATGCCTGAGAGGGGATTAACTGAGACTAAGGTGTCATCGCACCTTGCATAGTTTAATCATTTGAAACCTGATTTTAATACAGCAGAACAGAAAGATTTGGTATGCACTCAAAGACGTTCAAACACAGCTCAGACAACTCTTTAGTCGTTAATTTGTGCCTATCAACTCTAAATCAGACCAGTTTAAAGATGTACTTCCCTATTTAGAGAGGAATTACAACTCATATTCATTTATATTTGAGGTGTGGAGAATGATTATTCTGTTGAGGAATTTAAAATGCTTTATCTTTCTTGCACAGAAGACATAAAGTCTCGTTCAGGCTCCAGCTGTTCAGGCAGCGACCAGGAGGCGAGTGATGCTGAAGCCACAAAAGACTCCAGAGAGGACGAGAAAGCAGAGCCACTGGAAGAGGTTGATCAAGAAGAAGCCGTTGCTCCGCTAGATGAAAAAGACGAACCAAATCCAGAAGAAGCAGCTGCCACTGAGGCCGAGTCTGCGGTGACTAAAGACTCGGCTCTACGGGACAGCGCCGGGGACAGCACAGAGATCGACATCTCTGACACCAGCGTCCCCTCAGGGAAGGGGGATAAACAGAGTGACGACGCCTCGGGTGACAAAGAGGCTGAGAAAACGGTAGATGAGGGCAAACAGGAGGAGGGGCAGGAACAGGAGAGGGGTGAGTATAAACCAGCAGATACAGCTGTGGAGCTTTCACCTGAGTGAGGAATGGATCAGTCCATCTTGTATGGAGGTTTTTCCACTATTATCACAATGAGACGAGTCAAGTCAGTGTCAGGAGCAGGTGTGTATAGGTTTGCACAGTGACACAGCCCTGACAGCAACTAAATAATGATAGTATTATGATGTAGTGGAAAAATGACGTGTCTGTCCTTGTATTTCGTTCTTATTTTTACTATGTGTGTGTGTGTGTGATGTTTCTATAGTGTGTTTCTGTCTGATCCCCATTTTTAATGTCAAAACTTGAAGATGTTTGGATATTAATGAGTCACGCTCACATATAACCACATTTTGATTGCATTTCACAATGTTTTTTGAGAAAAGCCTTGTTGAACCTATGCTTGCTTTTTTTTAACACAGTTTACTGCTGCACTACATGGTCTGGGTTAAAATAAAAAGTGCTGTGAAATAAATAAACAATTCAAAAATATAGCTCAGAGAACAAAGTGAAAACCCCTCAGGGGGTGAAATTGCAATCAGAAAAGGAAAAGGAAGCTGCCACTGATGTAAAAATAGATGTATTTGCATAGTGTACTGTATATACTTAAAATCCCAGCATTTCAAAAAGCATAAAATATGGATTTGTGAAGAGCTACTGAATATTAATGTATGGAGTGCACCCAAACAGATACAAGTAGCCTCATTACTTCTCTGTTTTATTGCCTGTAAATATTTAACTTACACATGTGTATAAATGTACCATTCATGACACTGGATTCTTGGCGGACTTCCATTCAAACTGTGCTCATGGGATTAATTTGCACAAAACACTTAAGTGCCAAAGTTTTTCTGTCTTTCTTTCAGTTTTTTTATCATCTAGAGTCTACATTAAGTTTGCATTGTGTTTCCGTTTTTGTTGTGTTGTGTACTGGACAACGTTTTTGTTTTTTTGGTGTGTTTTTTTTTCTTTGTGTGCATTTTAATTATCATTTTGCATGTTGTGTTTTTTCCTTATGTTTGCACCTGGAAAGATTAAAGAAACGTTTTTTGTTCATGGCTGTATGTTTCTTCATTGGTTCACTTCTCTCATCGCATTTGCATCATAAGAAATACTGTCCTATTCTTTTTAACATTTGGACATAATTCGTCATCCTGTTCCTGTGGAAATGTGAACTCATATCGCCTTTTTTTTTTCTTTCCCAAGCTAAATCTGTGCAGGAGAAGCTTGCAGAAGCCATACTGAAGGAGTCCCACTGCAGCTCTGAGCCCGAACTGAGTGACACCAGCACTGAGGAGGAGGAGGAGGCCACAGATAAAGGCCACGAACATAACAGCAATGGTACGAGATTTTCATTTTCATTAAAATGATTGTGTAAGCTACACAAGACAGTTCTTGCAGAAAATACATTTTCCTCAATTTTTTTTTACAGACGCAGTTCCAGAGAAATCAGTGACATTTACAGAGCAGACCCTCAGAGAAGAGACGAAATGCGTGGAAAGTGTCGGTGAAGCTGAAGTGGTTCAGGATCACGAAGAGACGTCAGAGCCAAAAGAACAAGATAATGAACCTGAAAAAGAGCCTCATGAGAACAGTGATACCAGTAGTACTACTAAAGAGGAGATGGTCAAAATAAATGAAGGTAATGGAAACACTGCAGCAGAAGAAGAAGCAGCAGAAAAGGATAAGTCAGAGGACACAGCTCCCCCTCCTGCATCTGAAGAGAAGATGACAGATGAAAACAAAGCTTCAGAGCCACAGGAAGATGCAGCAGCTAAATCCACTGATGCAGACGCATCACAGAAAGATGAAGAAAATGAGGAGAAAACTGCAGAAGTAGAGGAGTTGCAGCCAGATGAGACGGGGCAAGGGGCAAAAAGCAGTGAGGAAGATGAATCATCAGTGTCAGGGCCGAATAAAAAGACTGATGAGACGGCAGTGTCGGATAATGCAGAGGCGGAGGAGGCGATGACAGCGGGTGAGACAATGGAGATGAAAGCAGAGCCCTCAGAGGAGCGAGAGGCCCTCAGCTGTGAAGAGGCACCTGTAACCGACACAGAGGAGAGGCAGCAGGCAGACAGCAAGCCCAGAACTGAAGCATCAGAAACAGAAGTCACAGCAGAGAACTCGAGCAGCTCGTTGGAGGGGAGCGCAGACACCATGGTGGAAAAAGCAGCAGACCTAAATGAGGACAATGCAAAGGATGAGGACAATAAAGATAATATTAAAGAGGAGGAAGCAGAGGAAGTGTCAGCAGCGGAGGCAAGTAAGGATGGCAATAATCAGGAAAGGCTGGGAGAAGAACAGATAGAAAAATCTGTGGAAATAGATGAGGTGGTAGAGAAGGAGAAAAGTGAAGAGGACAGTAAAGAGGAGGAAAAACAAACAAACGCAGATGAAACACCAGAAGGCGAAAATAGTGAGGAAAAAGAAAATAATGAAACTGACAAAACAGTAGAAGAGGGGAATGACGAAAGTAAGACAGAAGAAAAGATAGAAAATGAAATAATTGTAGAGGATACTAAAACTGACTCAAACACCGCAGAAGAGACAAATGAAGAACCAGCTGAGAAAACCCTTAACGAGGAGGATAAAATCGCAAATGAAGCGAAAGCTGATGAATCAGGAAAAGACAGGGAGAGTGAATGTGTAGAGAATAAAAATGATGAGGAAGAATCTGAAGCAAAGGGAGCCATAACTGATAAAACTAATGAAGGTGAAGAAATAAAGGAGACAAAGACAGATGCTGATGGAGAAAAGGGTGACAAAGCAGAAAAAGAAGAGAAAAATGAAAACGAGAACAAAGCTGAACAAAGTGAATCTGAAAAGAATAAAGATGACAAAGAATCTGAAGAGAAAGAAATCATCACCTGTGAGACCGGAGAGGGAGAGGAAACATCTGCGATTGCTGAGGAACCTGAGAGAAATGCAGATGATGTGAAAATATCTAATGAAAAAACTGTTGAGTCAAACGACATCGGTGACAGTGAAGCAGCAGATGAGATTAAAACGGCCGAAGAGATGCTAAACAATGTGATGGAGTCTGAAGACGTTAAGAAAGAAACTGAAGGAGCAAGTACCAACAGTGAAAAGGGAGAAATTGATGCAGAAAATGGGGAAATTTCTACCAGAGCAGAGAGCCAAACTCATGAAGACGAGACAGACGATGCAACCGAGAACAAAAATGATGTGAAAGCAGCAGAGCATGTTGAAGATGAAAGAAAAACGGAGGAGGGACCAACTGAAGATGAAAGTACGGAGGTAAAAGAAGAAACTGTGGAGGCTGGAGATGACAAGGTGGACGAAGGTCCTGACACAGATGTTGTAGATAGGGAGGCTAAGGAAGGGGATGACAGTGTTGAAAAACAAGATGAATCTGCTCAAAGAGATTCAGAGCAGGAAACAGTGGGGACAGAGATAAAAGAGGAATCTACACTAGAAGGCCTAAATGCAGGCAGGGACGACCATGAGGGAATTAAAGATGAAAATGGCATCAAATCAGAGCTCGATAATGAAAACAAAGATTCAGACTCAACCAAAAATAACGATGATAACATCAATGAGATGATCGTTGCTTCTTCAGCCGCTCAGGCACAATCTTCAACATCCATAGATTTTGGTTTAGATGATACAACTCGTGTATTAGATGAGTCCATTGCAATGTCTGACCAACAACCACACTCTGAAGAAAATGCTGCCTCCGTCGACCCCCCTGTTGCAGACGGAGAGAATGGCGCAGACATGGAGGAGGCGAGCAAGGCCTCAGAGGAAGGAGCGAGTGTGCTGCTCAAACCTCAAGCACAAAACAATGAGACTGACAACGCAGAAGAGAGCGTCGCAAAAGGCACAGAGACTCCAGAGGCCCTAGCAGCAGAAGACAACACAGATCTGGTCACGAACTGGGTAACCATGCATCAAACGTCAAAGTTTTTCGAGACGTTTGTTGAACCTCTAGAAGACTTGAGGGAAGAGGCCCCACACACTCAAGCGTCCATCTCCAGTAAGGAAGCAACAAAATCACCAGAGCTGTCGAGATCCGAGAGTCCACTTAAGATGGTGAAGGTGTCTGAAAATGAAGGTGAAGAGGAGAAAATGCAAAAAGATGAAAATGAGGCGAGGGAGATCAACAAAGTGAGAGCAGTAGAGTCAGACCTCGAGAGCAAACAAACTGAAGATGGTGGACCTCATGAGGATGACCCTGTCAAAGATACACGCCAGGAGAGTAAGGAGGAAACTGAGGTGCAGGACCTCACCTCAAAAACAGAGACTGAAGACAATGATGAAGACTCTTCAAACAAGCAAAGAAAAGGAAGCAGGGGATCTCTAGAGGAAGACAAAGTGCAAGATGGACCAACTCAGACGCCAAATGAGATTTTCAAAACTGAAGTAGAAAGCATTTCGGGTACTCATCATTCAGTTGGCAGTGACAAACCTGAGAGTGTCACAGAGAACGTTACTGGAGAGAAAACTACTGATAATGATCCAGAGTTGAACGAAAAACAAACAGAAACTGAAGAGATTAAAGGTCTTCTACCTTCTTCCAAAACAGAGAAGCATGGTGAGCATTCAGCGAGTCCAGATGGACTGAGAGACACAACGGGAATGCAGGGAGAAACAGATGAACAAAGTAGAGAAGTTACAGAAATAACTGACTTTACAACGTCCAAGTCTGAAGATGGAAGCCTAGAGGAGTCCCACAACGGAGAGAGCCAGCTCAAACCGTCTGATGGGAGCATCAACGGAGAGAGAAGAGACGTGCAGCTGATCCAAGACATCAAACACACTCTCAGTAAAGACAGACTGAGCACTTTCTCAGTGGATGAGACATTGTTTGGTCGCAGTTCATATCCTTTGCTGACTGCTGCAAGGACAGAGAGTGGACATTAGAGCTGCACGCCTCAGACACTGGCACTAAGGTAACAGATATATATGGAAGCAACATCAATCATTAAAGTTGATCAGTTGTTTAAAAAAAGACTATAAACTTCCAGAGAGACGAGAAAGTACTTTTGCAAGCTTTTAGACAATCAGATGGCACTGAATATTTGTGGTGATCAGGAAATTAGGTTTTATCTGTCAGTTGATGAAACAATGAATTCAAGATGACATTAGTTTTGACAGAAGCCCTCAAGTGTCCCGTGGTTTCCGTGTTTACATTACAGTGACTTCTTAAATAGCCTTCATCCTTCGATCAGCAAAAAGAAGAAGCTGCACAATGAGTTTTGAGTGACGCATAAAATGTTTACAATAGACCATCTCTTCCTATTGTTGGTAACAAAGAGGCATAGTTTTGTGAGGTATCAAGTACAGCTGCGATCACCTATTACCTGCAAACAGATACTCTTCCACTCACGCTCACAAATGACTGAATAATTCATCGTTGTTGGACTCCCACAGTTTAGTGAGCCCTTAGTACACTGACTAGGCACAAGCATGATTATACAGACTTCAGCTCTGGTCAGAGAGCTTTCATCACTCTATGTCTGTGTTATTGACAATTTTGGTCAGTGCTTACATAACATAATTGTTTGTTTAGATGACAGTATCTAGACAGAAGAATAGGGATACTTAGTTAACATTGTTAATTCAATCCTCATTACTCTGATAATTACTTAAATAAAGTTGATAACATTCTGAAATGTCAAATCTGGGCACTGATGTGTGTCATTATTGCTGCTAATACTACCTCTTTTTCAAAAAATATACTTAAAATTTATTTGTATCGCCTTATCACCTGATTTTTATGGCTGGTGTGTGATTGTGAGGCTTCATCTTTTCATTTGGTATCTGTCCGTGACTGATCACTTGTTTGATTTGGCCATTCAAAAAATAAAAATGAGAAGTGAGATGGAGAGTGACCTTCTGCTTTTGTTCCCCTTTAAAAATGAAATTGTATGCACATGCAAAGTTGCAATCATCGCACATATTCAGTGGTTCTCAAAGATTGTATTTCAGATATATGCAAACCATGTACACAACAACAAAATGATTTACAGGATCTAAAAACCTCAAATAAATATTTAATTAAAAAATGTTTACATAGCTTAAGTATCAAAATATAACGCAGGACGGGAGATACTGGGTAGAGTGTACTGTAAAACCTATTCTTATACAGTACGTTACAATCAAATACTTATAGTTTATTTAGCAATTAGTCAGCAGTATCCACTACTCCTGCCATCAGTTTTACTTAAAATAAATTCTCAGATATAGTGATGAATAAATTAATTAATATGGCCATGATAAAGAGCACTGGGTGTTCTTCGTAAGTTTAGTTACTGTCCTCAAAGCTGCCACTGCTGCTGAGGGAAGAGCAGAATCTCATGGTGCTCATGGGATCAGACACATACCCTGAAAAACAGACAAGTCAACAGCAACAGTGAGTCTGAATCACCATTAATGGTGAGTTTCATTGTGAAAAACATTGGTGATAATACCAACATTAGTACTCTTTACAATAAAAAGATAAAGCTGTATGCTTCTGTGTGCTGCTGTGTCAACAAATCCCACGTGAAAACCCAAACCAACTGGTAATTTAATCAACTAATAAGAATTGTCTGTGTGGCCAAAGCCTGATATCCCTCATCCCTCTGTGCCATTGAGCTACAGTGTCGTACAGAAACTATTGAAAACGCCCCAGAGAGTCACAACATCACATTAGGTGACCTGTTCCATTGTTAATATGAATGTAGGCACTGTAGTTTATTTTGGGTTGATACATCCACTCTGCTACTGCCATAAATACTCCCCAGAACACCAAATGTGTATTAATCCACTGCTGAAAATAGTCCTCAACAAATACACTTTTTCCCCCTGTTTAAGTAGTGTTTGCTGAAAACTACAGTGCCTAGGTGCTTAAAGAAATTACTGTGTCTTTTTAAAAAATGAAACAGTATACAGTACTGTGGGATTTGTTGACAGTAGGAATAATATAGAATAATATCAGCCTTATCCTTTACTATTACTTAATTATTTTTTTTTTTTTTTACAAGAAGGTTTGAAAATGAATAGGTACAATGAATAGAAAACAAACAAACAAAAAATAAATAAACAGTAGCATTAGACACCTAAGTGTTAAACTGCTAAACCTTCCCTTCCAAAATCAATTATATCACTACACAGTGTAGTGCATGTACTCTGCACACAAACCATTTCGATCAATGGGAGAGAACTGCATGTTCCTTCTTAGTTCCTCCAGTGAAAGGCCTCCAGATGCTCGCCGTTGCTCACTGAAAATTAAAATGAGTAAAATCAACCCTAACTCATTAAAAAAACAGTACTAATGTAGAAATATATACTGCTTCATTTACATGAAGGACAGATGAGAGGCAGCAGATACTAGCGGAGGAAATTCAGTGTCGAATATCCAACCTGCTCTCACTTGCTGTATACAACATTGATGACAGGTTTGATGGGGCAACCATAAAAAAATCTGCACACGGCGTCATAAAGAAAAAAGAAAACAGTTCACTTTTACTGATGATCAATTAAACTTATCTAATGATATTGGAAAACTTTAATACAACAGATGTGATTTGATCTTCATGTGGTTGAATTTTTGGAGTGTGAGGACCAGGAGAGGCCTTGTCCAACCTGGAAATTGCTGACAAGCCATTGCCACATCACAGTAACCCCACCTTTTGTTATTGGGTTCATAGTAACTGTTACCAGGATTCACACACACACACACACACACAGCGGAAGCTCAAAGCCAGGCGTCTAATACAGGCCTTCCTCCTTGGTCAGAATGCCATGCATGTTTTATTGCATTTGCTTTCCTTTGTTTCCTGTTCGGTATCTGAGCAACCCCTCTCCTCACTGTTGCAGTAAGTATCTTAACTGGTCTACATGTTGCTGGCAATTTAAACAATTGTTCAGAGCGACTTGTCTCTACAAGCCCAGACATGATGTTTGTGGAATTCCTGTTAGCAGATTTTTAAGCAAAAAACATTTAATTGAATTTACCCAGGTAAACAACAACAACAATAACAACAGATTTCTAAGATTTTTCCAGTGACTTCTTGAAGCCACTTTTAAGGCTCATCCACATGGTAACCGTACAGATAACTAACCATACAGATTTCTTTACATAGAAAACAAAACATTTCAACCATCTGAAGCTTCCTTATTGGAAGGAGAATTCAGTAGTTGAATAAAGCAATATTTTTATTTGCTTAAAGACATTGTCGCAGATGTTGCATTGTGAACACTGAAGCAACTGGAGTTTCCATATTTGATTGTCTAACTTTATTCACACACCACATTATCTCATCACATTTACAGTTTTCCTTGTAAAAGTTAATGGACCTTTAACTCAGTTCCACAGTTTTTGTCTGATGAATGTGCTCATGAATAATCAGAGGAGAGGAGGACATTTGAGATGCCATTGTATTTCAGTATTAATTGGGCCACAGTGTCATCTAAACACTTACTGCTTTGGATTAGGATTTTATGAAATGACAAACTAAAACTTTCATATCTTTATGTGCTCAATAGTTTTTATGACTGCAGTTGCTTTTGATGTTTGTTATGTAGTTTGTTCTGTTAAGCAGTGTAGAGTGCATGGTTTTCATTATTTTATTGGCAAAATGTTTCATTATCATTGAACTCTGCATTTCATTGTTGACTCACCATTTGAAAAATGATCTGGCAGGACTTAAGTCACATTACTTTGATCAAAAACTAATGTGGGTCTGGGTCAAATTTCTACAAAACTATCCAACAAACTTTTGCAGTGCACTGGTTAGCACTGTGGCCTCGTGGCATGAGGGTGTGAAGTTCATCCAGGTACTCTGGCTTTCTCCTACAGTCCAAAGACATGCAGGTCAGGTTAAATTCAGGTTGTCTGCCTCAATAAGTGGTGTACCCCCACCTCCAGCCCCCCTGCAGCCCTCAAAGGATGAGCAGTATAGCTAATGGATGCATGGATGAATAAATTAAGGCCGGATCTGATTCATTATCATGGATCTACAATGTCAAGCTTTAACAGTTAATGAAGTTTGGGAATTTGTAGATGCAAAGATTTTAGCATCCAAACATTTACTGTTTGATTCAATAAATGTGTGATTCCGTCCTTAAGTGGTTTAGATTTAAATCTGAAAGAAACTCAGCTCATTGAGAATCAAGAGAGAGAAAGGAAAGGAGTCTCTTGTGCTCCATCCACTTAAGCAGATCAGAGTAGGACAGGATGCAAATAGAGAGAAAGTACTCTTCGAATGACTGACCAGCAGGTCATCATAGCTTCATGCAAACAACCTCAACTGATTAAAACTGCACCCAGATTTGGCTACGACCAATAGTTAGTTATTTTATTGGGTGCATGTGAGCATTGCTATTGTGCAGTAAACTATTCTCACCCTCTTGACCTTCACCTGTCTGAAGACAATGCTTCAGCTCTCTTACCTCTGAGTCCAGGAGGCGTAGGCGCGAGTGTTGAGAGCGTACTCGAGCTCAAAACGAGAACGAAGGGCGGCCACGTGGCTCCGGCCGGGTCCTCCTCGCCCGAGCAGACAGTCAGAGGAGGACGAGGGTGACAGGGAGCCGCTACTGTTACTGGAGGCTGGAGACATCAGCTGTGACACCACCAGACAAACATACACACACAGAGAGAGAAGCAGAAATATAGTCCCGACTGAGAGAGAATTTATTTGTATTACAGGGGCTGGCATTTAAGAAGACGCATGATATTATATACCTCAACATTGCACAAGCATTCCTCCAGGTTGGAAACCACTTCGGAGAACTCAGGCCTGTCCTGAGGCAGAAAAATCAAACAATTATTGTTATTATTATTTTCTTTTTCAAGGTTGAACAATCAAATGGAGCAGGTAAAACCCAAAACAGACACACACAGGTTTATCCTCTCTAACACCGGCCTGGATATTCGGCTGAGTTTAGACCACCCACACGTGAAGCAAAGGTGAACTCTGCTTCAAAAGCAGTCCTTAGATCTCTCTCCTCACTGGAAAAGAACAAACACTGCCACGCCAGAGCTGTTCAATTATACATGACATCCTCGGACAGTGGTCAAGGCCTGTCTGCATTCTGTTTTCAATAAATGAGACCGAAATATTGAGAACAGTAAAAATGGAAGCAAAGTAATGCAAATGCAAATAAATAAAATAGAATAAAAAATAAAGCCCTCTCATTTTGATCTAAGTAAATGCTTTTGCACTAATTTCCTTTTTATCCATGTGGTTTGCCAGTAATCAAGTAATTACTGGTCCATAGAAAAACCACTTCACATCATTATTTTGGTCTTGAAAGTTTCTATAACCATGTATATTGCAAGTTCAGTCAAGTCTCTCAGGTTTTATTACATTTTTCTGCACAAATCCTGTAAACAGTGCAGCGTGTCCCACTTCCAAACCCCATGGTAGCTGGTGTACTGTACATGTGAGGCACCATGGGAGTTGTGTGCACACGCAACCTTGCGACAATCACACTCTTGTTTATAAAAAAAAATGAGGAGACACTGGGACGGGGCGATCGCCAAGGGAGACGTGTCCAACAACAGGCAACCGGTTGTCAACCTGAACTGGCAAACAGGAAGGAGATGAACCACAGAGGGAGAAATGTGCCAACACGCTGGGCTGTGTAATAATGTGCCTTAATGAGGCCTTGCTAATTGTGAACATCACAGCGCTGAGGGGGCATCATCGAGTTCACCTGTGCTCCTAAATATGACCAGGCGTGAGTTAATGTATCATGTGGGGATACGCTAGTCCCATTCATTAGTGCAGCACGTTTGCACCAGCAGCTGAGTCAGCATCATTTGCCTCTCAGAGCTTCAGTATGTTTAGGTAGCTGGAAAGATATTAGTGGAGAGAATGTCTTAAAGTTTAAAACTAAGAAGCAATACATAAGGTTTGTAGAACACTAAAGGATCTAAACTACATTATGTAAAACTGAATGAATTGTAGTGTATATATTCATGAAGAACAAGTTAGTGTTGGGCTGTTCCTGGGTGTCAGAGTTCAAGAGGTGAAATGAGGTGGTTTACCTCTGGGCATGCGTTCCAGCCTCTCATCAGCAGAGCAGAGATGGGTTTAGGGATGGAGTAGCCAATAGGAGGCCGGATGTGATGGTAGGCCATGTCTGCTGCTGCAGCGGCTGAGGGTGATAAAACATTTTGAATTTAGTTTTTAAATGATCTCGTGTTGTCTGCTTATCTTTAGATAAGTTTCCTTGTGTTGTGTTGTATGGACTTTCAGTATATTTTGTCATCAAAAATGAAAAGCTGAGTAAAATATGTGTAGCCATGTAAGCTCTTGTTTAGGTATTGTCAGTCTGTCAGTCCGTCAGTCAGCCACTTTGGTCCAGACTCAAATGTCTTCACAACTATGACATTCACTGCCATGAAATTTTGGAAGATGTTTCTACTGACTCTCATGATTCTCATTTTTCCTCTTATGTGTCACCATGAGGGTTACAATTGTGGTTTTCACCTTAATGCCACAACAACTTGACCTACTGGATGGATTGCCATGAAATAACCCCGCTGGGTTAACTGTGGTGAACCCTAAACTTTTCCTCCAGTGCCATCGTCAGGTCAAAACTTTCATTTGTCGAGTCCTTTGGTTTATGACTAAAAAACCTGTAAAACTCATGATATCTCCATCAGGCTCAGCTGTGCTTTGTGTTTAGTGGCAGTTAGCAAATGTTAGCCCTGCTCATCCTCAACTTGTCTGAATTCTCAGTGTCCCGGGTCTCAGTCTGAGGCTTATAACAATGTGTTTTTGCAGGGGAAGTCTTCAGCCTTCTGTTTCCCTCTCATCTTGTCCTCTGGTGTGCACACTTAGTGTTAGCATTAAAGCCTGCGACTGGAGAAAAAATTACCAGGTTTCAAATGAGCGAAGGGAATTTCCCCGGTAAGCAGCTCCCACAGACAGAGGGCGTAGCTGAACATGTCCGCCTTCACTGAGTAGCGAGTACACTGGGTGAACACCTCTGGAGCCATCCAGCGCAGGTTCTGCACACACACACACACACACACACAAAATGAGACCCAATTACTGACATAAACACTGCGTCCCAGCAAGGGCAAGTAGTTCCTCACAACAGGCAGCTCCCAAGAGATGCAACACACTTAACACCAAACTGCAGACGAAGCACTCTGTGTGGAGATGAGTCAGCACATTGAGACAGAAACTGCATGGAAGCAGTTTTTTTTTTTTTTAAGCTGGTGGGTAATTGGGTAATTGATGAAAGGTGCCAGCATAAGCCCTAGTTTGAGCTCCAGCAAAAGAAAAAGGAAAAATGAACAAACAAACAAAGTGCTTAGTTCTTCCATGAATGCTGCAGATGGCGTGAGAGTATTTGGCCAAAGAGAGCAAACTCGTTCCAAAAGGTTTGTCTGTGTGCCATCAGATAAGAGGAGTAGACAAGAGGAGACAGCACTGACCCCTGGCTGCTTAGTCATGTTATCCTCGTCCACTGATTGTAGAAATCTGGATTCTGCAGAAAAAGGGAAGGACATACAATGATGAGAAAAAAAAAACAAAACGCATCCATTGGAAGTTATGACTTTAGCTGTACTTTTATCAGCAGTGTCGATGAATAAGCACTCCTCACTGCCAGCATTACAAGGAACTAACCGAGGTAAACAATAACATGGCTGCCAGCTAGGCTAAATATTTCCCTTGAGTGTAGGGATGGATGATTGCAAAGGTATTACATATCACTATAATCATTTTTAAATGATAACCCCCCCCCCCCTTAAAAAATTATTAAACTAGTTGATGCTATTTTACATTGAACTGCATGGTAACAGCACATAGAAAATGTGTCTGCTCTCATTAATTTAGGCAAGAGAATAAGTCATTGGGATATTAATGAATTGTTTTTATCACAATGTAACCCTATTAGATTAAAATATTACATTGTCACATTGAGTCACATATTTACTATAAAGAAATAAACACAATTAAATCTGTCTTCTCTGTCTTATTTTCTTTATTATTCTTAGTTCTTGTGAACAGTATTAGCCCATGACTTTAAAGCTGCATTAAAGCAAAGAAAGTGACTTTTACAGGATGTAAATCTGAAAACCCAATCTAACAACAGCACAAGCAGAGAATAGTCATAAAGTAAGTAAACTGACTCAGTAATGTCAGTTATACAAAAACATCTATTGAATGTTTGCAGAAATGAGCCACTATACACTACTGGTCATAACAGACCAAGTGAGGCGGCAGAGGCAAAACTCCTAAGTTGATTAAACTGATTTTTATCGCTAATTAAATCAATGAATTCTTCCTCTTACAAATGTTAGTTCTTCTTCTTTTAAAAGGCACAGTTTCACTTAGTAATACTTTATTACTATCAGACAGCAAGAAGGTAAAGAGCTTCTCAAGATTTATTAAACAGTAGATTCAAATATATCCACCCATTCATTCAAATGAATGCTGCTCATCCGGCATCAACACTTGTCGCATCATTATGAGTCATTTCGATCGGTGCTGATATATATTTTCTTAAAAAGTTGGTTAAGGCAGCTTTGATTTAAAATACAATAACACTCTTGGCCTTACCTCCAAAATCAGCCACCACAGCATGTCCATCCTCGTAAAGCAGGATATTATGACTGGAAGGAACACATGTATTACTTGCAAGGACAACAGTAATTTCAGACTGACAATACCACCCCACCACATATGTTATTACTGTGGCACCCACCTGTTGAGGTCCCTGTGGATGATAGGTTGGGTGAGGTTGTGCAGGTACTCCATGCCCTTGGCCACGTCGATAGCAATGATGAGCTTGGACTGCAGGTCGATAAGCCTGTCCATTGACACATCATTAAAGCAGCAGCCACTTAGTGCCAGATCAATGGCCCCTGCCAATCACACACAGCACTTAGCACAGATCAATAGGACAGTCTATAAAGACAGCACCTGGCCACACAGTTAGGAGAACACTTCATCTGGATCAATGATGATCCCAGCTGTGTGTGGGGGGGGGGTCCAAGGAGGATAATCGGACCTGAAACAGTCAGGTGCGCTGTGCAAATTTGTGCTTGGGGGACATCAAATTTCTCATCAGGGTAGTTTGACCTCTTGTTAGATCTCAACATCAGGATTTAGTCACTGTCAAAGTGTGTGAGGAGCTAAATGTAACATCAATAAACTCTGGTGCTCACTGTACAGGGCTCACCAGAACTTCAACTTTGTTTTGCTTGTTTAATTTAATAGTAGTGTAACAAAACCACAATTAAGATAAAATGAAAAGTAATACAAGGACCCTGCAATTACAAAAAAACGTACATAAAATGTTCAGTTTTTGTTGTTGACGCATTTCTATGGTCTTTAGGCTGACTTCATCTGGAAGGTGTTTCTATTATTTTGTCTGCCTCTTTTCCACATGTGAAGGCACCAAAATATTAGAAAGGACGAGCTCTAAAATTCAAAACAAGACCAGACTACACTGGTTGAATTAGCTTCTTTCTGAAAAAGAGTAAATGTTTACCACGGATAGTATTTATCATGGAGCTAAAACTAACCATTATTGTCATCACTGATGATGTCTTTTTTTTTTAGTTAATCATCAACTCAATAAAATGTCAGAGAAAAAAATGAAAAATACCCATCACAATTTCCCACAGCCCAAGATGTTTTTAAATTGCTTGTTTTTATCTTACCAACACAGTTCAAAACCCAGTGATGTTCAAATTAATTCATTTTTTTAATTATCAAAAACCTAAAAAAAAGTATCTATTAGTCGCATCTAAGAAGCTGGAAACAGAATATTTGACTCTTAAGTTCTGTAAATAGCTCAAATGATCAAAATTATTATTATCAAAATGTTGTTGTTTAATTTGATGTAATTTTCTGTGAATCGACCACTAGATTGATCCACTTTCAGCACTAATTCATTACAAGACTCTGATGTCAGCTTGCCTTGTTTTTAATCGCGTGAAGTCTTAACCCTGTAATGCCTGACCCCAGAAATAATGGACAGAAAATTCTGATTTCTTGAATCTGGAACGTTTATTTGGCCCTTTCACAAAATTTGAAAAAAAAAAAATTAAAAAAAATTATTTGCATATAGGTTTTTCCAAATTTTATACACGATTTTGCTACATACTAAAATGCAAAAAATTATGTAATTATAACTTGCTTCAACAGATTAAGTGTTCATGTTAGAATATTACTAAAAATTTCAATGTCACTGGAAAATCGTAAAAATCGCAATTTTCTTTACCTTGATCCAGTGAGTTGGGAACTATCTGAAGGTGGCCAACTTGGATTGTCCTATGTTCTGTGTTTGAATTGTTGTAGTGATAAACTTATCCACCAGGGGTTGGAAGACAAGTATCAGATTGTATACAAGAGGGTTTGGAGTGAAGTTTTTACCATAAGGTGATGCAATAGGTCTCAGAAATGCTTGTATCAAATTTGATGCATTTGGCATTATAGGGTTAAATACTGTTGCCCTTTCTGTGATTACATGTGTGTAAAATTGTCAGAATTAATAATTCTAATGCATAATGTCAATACATGTGAAGGGAAGGAGGTGATGTGACAGGGAGGTTCTCAAGTTTATCAGCTTGTGTGTGTCATGTTTATGCACATTACAATATACTGTGAGCACCAGTGTGTCATGCACACTTCTCCTCACCTCTTCTGCTCGTGCAGCAGGGAGAACAGCGAGCCCCCCGAGACGTACTGGGTGACGATGGCAAACTGGCTGGGGTCGTCCAGACATGCCCCCACAAAATGGATGATACAGGGGTGATTGAGGCGACAGAGGATGGAGACCTCTCTGCAGAACATGTCCACGTCTGACTTGGAGCAGTATGTGTTGGCTCGATAGCTACAGAGGAGAAGAGCGAAGACCTGTTCTGAGTCTGTTCCAACAAGAAAGGGATGCAAAATGGCGTCTTTAGTTGTGTTTTAAATGGATGAGTACCGTTTTATGGCGACAATTTTGTTCCTGCATTTGCCTCTGTAGACTCGTCCAAAGGAGCCTGAGTGTTAAACAGACGTGATTATTGATGATATCGTCAGTTTTGGAAGCACATTCGCTGAACTGAAAACAGAAAAGCTATGAACAAAGTTACCTGATCCAATAATTTCATTAAACTCCAGCTCAGACAGCTGAAGGTGGAAGTGAGATGGGAGGCTGGCTCTGAGTAGGAGAACCTCTGCTTTCTCTGAAAAGACAAGATTAAGTTTACTGCAGCATCAACCCTACATGGGAGCACACAGAAAAGTCGTCTGGTTGCGCCTTGTGTGTGTGGAAAATGTAATGTGTATTTTCATCATGTACTGGTTTCACAATCAAGCCTGTTAGTAGACTTTAATAGGAAAACATTTGGTAGGAAATGTTTATTGATATGTAAGAGCCAAGACAGTTTTGGCAGGAAGGTTTATCTGACTGGGTCACGCCGACCTGGACTCATCAAATATGGGGTTGTTTACATGATGTGACCATCGGTTCTTGGGAAACAACTGGGACAAGAGTTCTGGAAATAAAGGGTCTATAAGGGCAGTACTGGGTGTTGTTTTGTTCCTGTCTTTCTGCCAAAGGGTGGTGTTGAGTGTATAAATGAGAAACAATATCTGTGTTAGAGTTGGATGTCACTTGCACATCTACTGAGTGTTGTGTGTAACTGTATCCTCTGTGCACATTAAAAAGAATAATAAAGGAGAATTTCAACACTCTCGCTTTGTTTAGTTATTTTGTCTTTTCATGAGATATCAGCAAATCTGCACTTGGCACATTTGATAATCACTTTATTTTTTATGTTAAATGCTGAGATCAGATAAAATGTATATAATGTCACGGTAAAACGTATTACACAGTAGTATGAAGCATGGACAAAACATATGTGCACTTATAAGCCTCTTGAAGCTAACAGCTCAGCCGTTGATGCTTTGAAGTAGCTAGATGCTTCTTCAGTTTCAGTTGCTGGCATAGTGCCCTCTTTAGCCTAATTATAATACCTTCAACACTTATGTTTAACCCTTGTTGTGTGGAGGCTTTTAACCTGGGTTTCATCAAATTCAGATCAACTGTTTCTCAGCTATTTCATGTGAACATCACACAGATGGAGACACATCTATAGTTCACACCACACAGTTTTCACTGGTAGGCATATCGTTATCATCAGCAGCTAAGACCCTCGCCTTGGCAACAGGTAGTGTTTGTTGTCATGTCAGCTGACAGTGATGTGAAGCGTGGAAAAAATCTGCTGTGCTTCGCTCCACCTCACTACCTTTAGTCATGTTCTTGATCTTTCCCAGAGGAGACGGGACAGAAACGTAGGACCCATCTGGAGGAGAGCAGACGTATTCAGGCAGATTACTGGGAAGACTGTGTGATTTTATTCCAGATAATAACTTTTAGAGGGGTGACTCACCCCCTCCTGGCTGGGAGTACTCATTGCAGGGGGAGTCATCAGGGCGTTTGTAGTGTTTCAGTAAGGTGACAATGGCATCGTGGCCTGGAAAACACAAAGATAAAATGGTAAGAATAGTTTTTGTTAGATGTTTCCTTCCAGCTAAGCTCATCATCACCCCAACAAACCTTTTTCATAAGCCCACATCAGGCAGGTCTGCTCGTCCTTCTCCCCACTGGACCTGCTCGGGTCGCAGGCCACCAGGTTCATGTCTGCCCCGCTGTCCAGCAAGAGCTGCACCAGACGGATGTGGCCGTGGAAACAGGCACTGTGCAGAGCTGAACACATTAATTATGAAACTCAAGACTGGGTCTACTGTTAAGTTAGCTGCACACTTAATCAGAGGATGTGAAGAGTCACCTGTGTGTCCATCTCTGCCCTGATGGTTGATGCTCATAGTATTCTGACTCAGCAAGAACTTGACCATCTCCAGGTCTTTACCATAGGTGCATGCACTGTTAGACAGGATATGTGCTCATCAACAGCTCCGCAACAGGAATCATGTGTTTTAAGGTGACACTCATAAGTGAAACTTGTGCATGTCTCTGTTTTGCAGACTATAACTTAAGAGAGTAAGGCACGCAATTCACCTGTGAAGTACTGTCTCACTGAATATGTTCTCCTTCGAAAGACTTTCTGTACCAGAAAGTTGGATAATCTCCTTCACCGCTGCAAATTTGCCGTTATAGCAGGCCCTGATGAGACACCACATTCAACACAACACGTCATGTCCTCTCCATATCCCCTACTAAAAACCTACAGCAGGCTACTAGCACCGAAAAACCATTTACAAGTGTAAAGGTGTGTCCCCGTAGATGTTGACAGAGTGAGACTGTACGTCAAAGTTGCCCTGCAGAAGGAAGCGCACAATCTCACGGTGACCAAAACGTGCGCAGAAGTGCAGAGGGACGTGATCTTCGTTGTCCTGAGCATTAACTGGACAGTGGAAAGGAAAAGTTCAGAGAAAGTTCCCGCAGTCATCTTAAAATACAGAAATATGTTTGCTTCCCTGTGGCTTTTGAAGAGGAAAATGAGCAGGTTTTGCAAGTGGCTGTACTGAAGTAGGGCTGTGTTACAACCATAGGAAAGTAGAGTATGTATTAAGCTATTATGTTTAATTTACAAGCCACTGACTCAGGTGAATATTAACTAAATGTGGGAAAGCATTCACCATTAGCTTTGCTCCCGTCCCCCATCAGCAGTTTGATGATGCTGAGGAAACCCTTTGCTGCAGCCAGGTGTAGCGGGCGGTCACCCACCTCACCACTCGCATTCACATCTGCCCCAAACTTCAGCAGCAGCTTAGCCACCTAGGAGGCAGAGAGAGACAAGAAGAAATGTATATATTCCGGTGAGAACAGTTTTGGACCATCAGGTGTATTTATTTCTATCAGTTCATAATGCAGATGTGCTTAACAGGAGCAGTTTACCTGCTCATGGCCATTGTAGCAGGCAATATGCAGTGGAGTGAAAAACAAGGCATCTTGGACATTCACATAAGCCCCATGTTGTAGGAGAATATCTGCTGCCTGGTGGGGAAATTATCATTATACAAGAGCAATAAAAAAGTCTCTCTTCAGGTGCAGCAGAAAGAAGAAAAGCCCAGGTGGAGCTCTCACCTCATGGTGCCCAGCCAGTGTGGCGACATGCAGGGCAGTGAGGGCACCGTATCCCACCTGCTGTACATCTGACCCTCCATGAAGAAGGGCAGTCAGCAGCTCAGCGTTGTCCTGCGGCATAGAAACAGAACATGAATACAGCTTCATCATCACGGTCAGGACCGTACGGACAGGTGACCACATTTAAGCAATTCAGACATGTAGCTATTACCACACTGGCTTTGACAGCACTTGCACTCCACCATGTGGTAAAACACAGAAAACTCTTTATCAGGTGACAAATGACACAAGCGAGAGAAAGAAACAGATTACACCTAGAGGCAAATACACTGAAATCTGAAATCTTCACCTTGTAAGCAGCCAGGTGGAGCGCGGTGAAACCGTTCCTGGACAGCCTGGAAGGACGCAGGCCTTTAAGCATCAGACTGCGGATGTGGGCCTTGTTCCCTGGTGACAATTACCAGCAAAATACTTCATCAACTGAAGATCTGGTTTATTGTGAATGAGCAAACAAGGTCAGGATTGTCTGGCTTGTGACTTGTTTGACGCAGAGGGAAACTGCTGTTGTGACTTCTTATATTCAACCTTCATGTAGAGTATATTTCAAATCTACTATTAACTTTCATGTGGTGAACACCAGAAAGGTCATCTTTAGACAATAATACCAGTCAGTCCTTAGTAATCCTTCCCTCCACTGTCACATTTTTTTTTAGGCGTTATTAATAGACCCTTGTAGTCATGCATACCTCCACATACGCAGCAGAGATGCAGCAGCGACAGCCCCTTCTCTGTTCGGTAGCTCAAGTTCACCTTCTGAAAAGCCTCATCAGAGCTGAGCCACAGAAAAGCAACATCACCTGGTTGTGTCAACTGAAGCCGCGCTGATGCAGAACAGTAACCAAACCAAGGAGAGTGCAGGCATAAAAAGCACTACCTGTTAAATTAAATGCAGTTCATAAGATGATTCACAGAGACTGAGCTACAGTTTTAAAAACAGAAAATGTTTTTGTCACCCGAAAGCAAGTTTGAGGTCCACGAGCTCGCTGTCTTTGAGCTTGAGGTCGTCTTCCAACCTCTCGACGATCACAGAGTACGACTCGCCAACCTTCTTCTTCCACTCGTCTTCACAATGTCAAACATAGCAACGATTTAATGATATTTCCATTACTTATTACTATCTATGAACAGAAATATCTACGGTTTACCATATAAACTTATATATATATATATATATATATATATATATATATATATATATATATAAGCATACCCAGGTGTAAATGTCACTGATCTAAATGTGTCATGCTTGCAAAAAAGTGAACCCCACACTTCTGGGCTCAAACTTTGTTGACAGCCATGAGTAAATAAAACACACTCACACAATCTCAAAGACACCGAGCCATTACCTGTACACGTCTGAGATGGTCTGGATTTGTAATTTCCCATTGAAAAGGTTCTTCTCTTGTAATATGTGCTGTGTAGTTTAGTGAAGTAGAGTAAAGCAGTAATACAATCTCTCACTGTGCCACAATTGCACAGGTCCAGATAAAGGGGGATCGTGGCTGTGGGCTAAAAATAAACCCCTTTGAGTGGAACGCCAACTGATCTCCCTCCAAATGCAAGCGAGCATGTATCAGTGTGAGTGTGTGAGTGTGTGTCTGCGTGTGTATAAACATACAGTACAAAACAAAGCAAGTGATTAGTAGCCTGCCAAAGAAATTTCTGTATGATGTAGGTAGAGTCTGGTTAATGGACTGGACCTGAAGCACTTTACATCTCTCTTGTTTCACTCGCCTAATAATGGATAAGTTCTGTGGTTCACACACTTCTTATATCATGTCTGCCATGCATTTTCCACAGCAGACATGTTGACTTGTCATAGCAGCATAAGCAGGAGTGAAACTAAAAAGATTAACGATGACTGCAGTTAATATTGTTATCCGTTGCTCATGTAAAAATGTAAAAAAAAGTCCCTTTGAAGACAGATGAAGGTGCCATTTGCCTTCCTCTGGTCTAAGACAATAGACATGTCTGTGTAGAGCAGTGCACCAAGTGCTCCAAATACCTACCATGACTCAAACTGGTTTCTCGACATCTGCTAACATACCTCAATTACTCATCCTCTTATCTTGAAAAAAAAAAAAAAAAAAAAAAAAAAACTTGAACAAAAAAACACTGCGATGCAAATGAGGCACAAAACTAAATATACCAGATAGGATATTGGAATTTATCAAATTTTCAAGTTAAAGGAAAGCAAACATCCAACATTTCAAAAATTTCAGTTTTATGAAACAATATACCACAATAAATCAGATGTCAAAGCCAAAAATGAATCACATCTTCGTACCGGCAATAAGGTCATGGACCCCAATCATTGGATCCTCGATGATCATAAACTACTTTAACAATGAAAGCGGGCGACAGGGCGGTGCAGTGGTTAGCACTGTCTCCTCACAGCAGTCCAAAGTCCCAGCCACAGTCCAAAGACCAAAGACATGCTGTTAGGTTAACCGGAGATTCCCAGAGGTGTGAATGTGAGTGTGAATAGTTGTTTGTCTCTATATGTGATAGACTGGCTCCAGCCCCCCTCCACCCCCCAGCAACCCTGTACAGATAAGTGGTATAGATAATGGATGGATGGATATTAGACAACATAAAATCTAACACATAATCTCAATGAAACAAAGCAGCTCTAACTGTTCGGTCTTCTCTGTGTGATGTCTTTGTGTAGTCCCGTCCTGAACTTCAACATCTCCTCCAGGTTCTTACTCTGTAAACTCTCCTGCATAGACATCAGCTTTGTGTCTTTGGGCAAGATGAACGTGGAGCCACTCAGGACGGCCTGCAGCATCTCCAGAGACAATGAGAACGAGCTCTGCTGATCAGAGCAAACAGGAAACAGACAAGCGTTCCACAGACTACAGCTGGACGAGTCACCGGAGAACCTCAGGACTTCCTTTTCCATCCCCCAGTGGGACAGGCACTCTGCCAGGCTGCACTCAAAAAGCTTCAGCCTTTCCACGTGAGCAGGGGCTTCCACACTGTGCTTCAGGTTGTCATTAATCCCAAAGGCGACAGTTACAAACCCGGCTCGGTCCTGGTGGTTCACACACAGTGAATGCATGAAGACTGCGTCAGGCACTGAGAGGCCCGGACTGACCCAGCAGCTGCTGACGATGGAGCCCTTACCTAGAGACACTCCTGCTGCCAGCCTGGAGTACTCCACCACTGATCCAGCTCCCACGCAGCAACTGGGATCAAGGACGCTGTACATAACGCAGCAGCCAGGGCTTTCGCTCATGTGAACGCTGAAGGTAGACGACAGGAGGCCCAGCTCGCTCCTCAGTGCCACGTCCTCGGTGAGGTGAAAGAGGTACTCTGACGTGGTTCCGATGTGATAAAACTTGGAGTTATTGAGGAGAATGACGTTCAAGGGAGTTCCTCGTAGAAGACGGAAGATCTTTTGGCGGATTTCAACCAGCCCTCTCTCCTCTTTGGTGACATTAACAGTGTTGCTGGTGTACTCTATTGTAGCTTCGGGACCCAGTGCTTGAAGAAAGTCCCCGTATGCGTCTATCTCACATTGAAAGGGTCCCAACTCTTTCAGCAGCTTAAGAAGAGTCTCAGTAGTCTCAAAGTCAACATAATAGGTGCTGTCTGTGTAGACAAACTCAGAAAGACAACCACCCTGCCTCTTACAAACAGCACCACAGTCGTGCATTTTTTTGATGCTCGGTTTGTGCAGAAAGCGCAGACAGGAAGTGTTCTCCATTTCCAAGTGAGCAGATTTTTCACACGAATCCAACACAAACACCCCGTGGGTGGTTCCAATGGACAGTGGGGAGGGGTGGGCTAAAGCTGTAAAGCCAGGTTTATCAAAACTAACATGTTCATCCTCTGCAATACTGTAGAGCTCTATGTCATCTGCACAGGTCACCAGTACGCCAGGCTTCATATGAGACGGAAAATCCACATACATGGCCAGTTTGAGCTCCAGCATCTGGTACAGAGGGTCACCCAGCGGCATGGCAGTGAAGATCTTTCCCAGAGCACTGGCACTGGGCAAACGTTGACTGTAACCCCCTGGAAGAATAAGAGGAGCAGAGTTAAAGTGGGAAACATCACATATAGTAGGTGCTTAACTTTGAAATAACTTGACCCGGGGAAAATATTTAGTAAAATTAAGAACTACACTTTTTAATGTTTGGTTATGAAGAACCTAACTTCAGCCATCAGAATAATTTGCAAGCTGCGATAATCATATAAAAACTCTACATGTACTGCAGACGTTTTAACTACTCACATATTTTGTTCTCATCATGGGTTAAAGAATTTTGTGTTAAATGTTAAAGTATTTATTTTCATGTTCTGGTAGAGGATTTTTAAATCTATTTTACACTCTGCAGTGCGGCCATTAAAAAGGAGAATAAATTACTCGACAATGGGCACCATACTATTCCTGACTGTGATGCTGTGATTTTGACATTTTCATGTGTGAGTCAAAAAGTGGAGCCCAATTGCAGTGGCAAAATTAAAAAGCGGCTCACAAGAGCAGCTCGTGGGTATTTATGTTGTCAGCTGGGCAGAACATCCTTCATTATAGCTGTTATGGTCACAGGATCCTTTTTCTTCTTCTTTTTTATTGCTTTCTTTTCATTTTACAGAACCTGGGGTGGGCAATATGACAAGACACACTATGAGACGATGGAAATCTTTCTTCTGTCAGAGATTCTGCTATAGCATTTACATACTGCGGCAGCTATCCACAGGCGTAGAAGGCAACTGGGGACATTGTTGCAAATCAATGAGCAGCACCACTTTCTGGTACTATGTGTTTTTATAGCATTTTTGCATTAATATTATTAAATACCTGTCAGAACAGTGCTTCAACAGCATATAAGCATGCAGTAGCAATTTATCCTTCTGTCCTTTTTCTGCAGTTGGATGTCACCTGAGAGATGGAGCTTATCCCCGTACGAAAAAGTGGAATGTATAACAATATCTAAGAGCAGTCTCAGACCTGCGTGGATCAGGATGACTCTCAGTCTGCCCAGAGCCTTCCCATAGATGTCATCCAGCTGCTGCAGCGCGTACAGAGTGGAGCCCCCATTCCCTTAAAAACAATAGGTCATATTGTTATAATAATAAAAATGATAATAATAAATAATAATAATAATAATAGTGAGGATAATGTAGGGTTGTTTGCTCTGTTGATGCCTCTCAGAGGACTGTGAAATGAAACTGGAGACAGGTTTCTGACCCACTCACTCACCTATTTTAGCTCCAGGAGGATCTGAGAAGACCTTGTAGTGAATCCCGAGGGGGAGCTCTTTTCTGTCGACTTTCTGTCCGATCTGCAGCTCGTATGCTTCTCTCTGGCTCCCATCCACAGCGGTCAAAACCACCACGTCCCAGAACTCCCCACCTTGCACCTCCCGACCTTCACACAAGGCAAGAAAAGAAAAAGCAGCCAGTTAAGACTCAAGAGTTTTAAATTAACTCACGATGAGTCCAGCTTCTTTATATATATAATATTGGACTGTATATACTGCATTATATTTAACATACATATATAATATTGGATGGATTGTCTGAACACACCGACACTGATCACAACCAAACTTAAAACTCACCCCGCAGAGAGTTAAATTTTCGGAGTTTTTCTCTGGTGGCAAGTTGCAGCTTCCGGACACATTCCTGGCTCATATTGTCGCTGCCACTGTCCACTGAATGTGTCCACTATAATACAAAATAAGGCCCACGATTACAACTCGAGCACAACTCGATCGGACCTCTCTCTCACACTTCCGGGTTCCGTCATGTGGTTAGTTGTGTTTGCAAAGTGGGCGGGGAGTGAGCGCCGCACGTTGTGAACCTACACAAGGGTTAGGTAACAAAAATAAATAAATAAATAACAGTTATACTATATATTATGAAGAATCTTAGTCCTGAATGCATGAATCAGAATCAGCCAAGATGTTTCTTTCCAACCCACAGAAGAAAATTCTTTTTCTAAAGGGCTCAGCCTGTTTTGAGAGTGATTATGTTATTTTTATCTATTTTTATTCTTTATTCTTCTGCTGTTGTATATCTAGTCATTATCTGCATGTATGTTATAATCTTTGAAAGAGATGATAATTTACATAATAAAGATGTAAAGTATATGTATGTCACAGTCTGTATTGTTGTTTTTTTCTGTTCAATTAGGAAGAAAAACACTTAAAAATAGATTAGAACCAAAACCACTAAATATTATGTAAAATGTTCATATTTTATCTATTTATGTATTTTTATTTTCTTTCTTTATTTAAAGATGCATTTTTATTTTCTGTAAATGTAATCTTCCTCAGTGATGGTCATAGCAGTCTCCACATTGTCAGGATATATAGAAATGTGTAGCCAAAAAAAAAGAAAAATGTAGAACTCTGTAATGTTTTTATTTTTATTATGTCTAATAATAATAATAATAATACTGTATATTGAATCTGCAGAAATATGACAATGTGTTTTTAAATACCCATCAAGTGTCATTTGTGTCTAATTGTTGAATGTAAACTCCTCTTCAGGTCCAAACCATATTCCTGGGGCTGTTTTTTAGGAAAAGCAGATGGTACAGTTCCCAGATCTCCATGACAACAATATAAGGATATAGTGAAGGGTTTCCAAAAACCCCTCAGTGGTACTATCAGGGAGACTAAGACGCACTTTTTTAAAGGGATGTTTGCATATATTTCTGTCTCTCTGTTACTACATATGTTACCATTAATTGTAAAATGATACATGAATTAACCAATAATAAACCAGTTGTTTCAGCTTCAAACTGCCTTCCGAGCCAGTTATCAGGAAAACAAGAAAAGAAGATGAATCAAATGAATGCCATCAACTTATGAGATATTGAACTTTTAGAGTCTGATCTGCTACAGTGTTTTGATGAGAACATCACAAATGAATATTTTCAACATGCAACATGAAACTTGGGCAAACAGAGATAATTCCCAGCATTTACTGCCCTTGATGCACACGTATGTTTATGTACTGAGGCATCTCAGGACTGTGCTGCTCTGGTTTGGTAACGGTGCAGATCTGGAGCAGTCAGGTCAAAGCTTTCTGCCACCTCCAACCTCATGTTGAGACCCATGTAGTCAAAGCTCCAACAACAAGGCTGCCTCCCAGCATGGCAGCCAACAGGTTGCAGGCAGAGGGATGATGATGATGATGAGGAGGAGGAGGAGGAGGAGGAGGAGGAGAATGGCTTGAGTGTGGGCACTGAAGACAGCCCTCAGGTGGCAGCTTGCCTTTCCGACTGAGGCGAGAGTAGCACACATCAGACACTGACCTGCAGAGCAGTGTGAGCTGGCAGGGGGCATGTTGAGCTGCAGGCCAAACCACATAAGGTACTCATGTGACACTCATGTGTCTGACAGAATTTTATCATTTTATCTGAAATATCGCTCTACACTGAAGACTTCATACTTGTTTTTCTGTTAATGAAGATTGTGTTGTCTTATACGTTGTTGTCCTTGTCATGCTGTCCAGGAAGCAGTGTGAGCATAACAGGATAATCATGGAACAAACACAATACCTGGAAAGCATGCAGAGCTACATACTCCTTTAAGCCCCAGTCAGTGGCAGCCAGAAGAGGCTTAGACGTGACTGTTTCGCTGGAGACTCCATCGTACTCCGCTGCTGGACCCGTGCACCTATTGCAACACTAGGAGGTTACAGTGGGATACAACTACAGGCTGTGTTTGTCTTTCTCTTTTTGTTCATAAAAAATGGTTTAGGAATGGAAGGAATGCAGAGGGGGAGGAAGGTGAACACCAACACAACAGCTCATATGAGCAGAGTCCACTGGTCTGGGGTGTTTATTGTTTCAGTTAAATCAAGACAGCTTGTCACATCAGATACTGGGCCACTGAACATCCACATATTATACAATCAGTGGAAACACTGCGCTACAACTATGCATCTGTGTCTCAAAATAAAACAGCATCATCTATACACTCAATGTACATCTTAACTTACTTTTATTTTAAGGTTTAATCAAATAGTTTGAAAGCTTTATTCAAGGAGGTAGAAAATTATCTATAACAAAAGAAGCTGATTCAAACATTTCTTCATCAGCTTAGACTGGATTTGTCCTCATTAGTTTGTGCCTGAACATTCCAATAAAAACAAGATATATGTTGAGATTGTGTTAAATACATAAAACTATGCACCAAAATATGATTCATTGACCTATAAATTAGTATTGCACAGAAGGTTTTCCATAATATATTGACTTAACTATAAAACTTGAGAGGTTTAAAATTCAAGAGAGACTCAGAAACATTGTGCGCTCTCGCTTCATACCTATTAATCTTGCTGAAGCAAAAAGTAGCAAGTTCTTTAAAAAAAAAAACTACAAATCCACAGCCAAGACGTTTGTAATGGCACTTATGGTACTATTCCTCTTGTAGGGAGACTGTGGTATTACTGTTGTGTCGCAGTGCAGAGGGTGGCAGGGCAGCCAGGCTGTCCTTGTTGGCCTCCAGGAAGTGGCTACAGGCGGAGAAGGCGCTGTAAAAGCTGGACGAGAGGCCAGCGATGTCTGTGGAGATGTAGGGGAGGACACCTGGTGTGGCCTGGTTGTAGTAGGTGATCTGAAACAACAGGTTCAGTTGTGGTAGAGTAAACCTCAACAACTTGCAATTACCTTTTTCTGTTGTGCTGCAGTTGTGTTGTTTTAAGCTCTGACGTGTGGAGTTGCAATGTGCCAATAGCAAGCGTGCATGCTGAGCTGAGTGACCCTCTCATTTGGCCAACCTTGGTGACAGAGCTGGACTCCTCCCAGATTGTGAAGCCAGCACAGAGCACCTCTCCCCTGGTGTAGTCCTCAGTGGGAGGGTGAGTGGGCAAAGTGACAGAGCGCAGAGCGATCAGATATGGGTCCCTGAGAGGAACAAAAGAGGATAGCATCATGAGACTTTATGAAAGAGCAAGCGGGAGGCAGTAATGCAATAACACTGGCTGCATAAAAAGATGATATGTAAGGTGGAGAAGGAAATCAAGAATGAAAAAAGCGGTGAAATGACACAAGTGATTCTGTTGTATATTACAACACCTGGCATCACATGGCTTCCTCCTAGATGCCAGTAAGATAAAGTCCTGGCCTTTGCCCCCTTTGCTCACAGAGGGTGTAGCGATACGATAAAGGGTGTCCTCCTCATCTGCCTGGTTGATCACCTCACACTCCCTGCAGTTGACACACAATAATCTGCATCAGCAAGGAGCTTTATATCTCACACTCTTGTCATTATGACTTACTTGTTATAATACAGCTGAGGTGGAGCCGTCTCCAGACATTTTGGTGCCCGAGGTGAGATATAGGGTTCATGACAATAAAATACTTTATTATTTCAAATGTATTTTTATTCAATTTATGGATTATCCTGGGTTTAACCATATTCAGCATCTGATATAGGACATAACCGACATAACCAAATCTCTATAGGAGTCTAACATTATCAGGTTACTGTTCATCAGTGCCTTAGATGACAGTCTGAGTAGTGTAAATTCTAGCAGTGAGGACCAGGTGTCATTAATATGAGACTTTCACTTATGGCTGTATATATATATATATATATTTATTTTCACACCTTCGGCCTACACCAAGAGAGAGGATGTGAGTAACAGGACTGTCTAGAAAGGATTCAGTCAGAAACTCATTGACTCATCATAACCTCATTATTAACTTTGTTAAACCTACTGACTCACTGACTACATGACCCGAGCCGAGGACACACCTGTGCACATACAGTAGATCACAAGGTAATATTTGTATGGAACATAAGTAACCTGGTTGCTCTTATGTGATTCTTAAATAGCAGTGTCAGCAAATGAACCACAGCATCAGCCCTCAGAAACGTGGCCTATGAGCAATGCACCAAACTATTGCCCAGGACGACATGCTCCTTTATCACCATGAATACGGGCACTGTTTATTTTGAGTCCATCCCATATAGATTATCCTGCTGCCTAAATATTCACTAAAAAACAAACATGTATATTCATCCGCCACTGAAACTAGTCGTTAATAAATGCACAATAAATGTTCCGTTTCCTCCTGTATGAGTTAAGTCTGCTAAAAACTACAATGCCCAGGATATTACTGAACCTTTTTAAGAAGAATTAAATTATATATTTGTGAGGCGTTTTAAATAATTAGTATCTTCAGTAGAAACAAATGGACGCAGGGCTGAAAGCCACAGAAGAGGGAAGACAGTGCAGTGACAGATAAACACATTGTTGGTTTTGGTCTTTTTATGTGACTTATTGACAGTAAGAAAAATATAGATTAACACCAGACTTATCCTTTAAGATCACTCTGCTGTTGCTCAGACTGTAAGTTGCTCTGTGTCAGATGATGCAAAATGCCAAATATGTACATGTTACTGACTCATAATGTCGGTCCCACTCTTTTCTCCTCCTCAGGTCTGACAGTAGGTGGAAAGTCTGCTCTGCTGCAACACTGACGTGCATCTCCACCTTGAAACACAGCATGTGGTTTTCCTCCAGTGTGTACAGTCTGACCTAAGGAATAAAGCGCATCCATGAAGAGACGGTGGGGTCAGTGTCTACATCTGGGATTCTGTCCAGGTATTAATGTGTGCACACGTCAGGATTGATGTTGTCAAAACTGCCACATTAATTTGTGTTTGCATGACAGATTATAAATGTGGTAATTCTACATATTTTGAGAACTAACCTTTTTCCAAGTCTTGTCAGCTTGAGGCAACATTTTGTAACTTATTCTGTATTGTTCCACAACTTAATCAAATGAGCACAGCAATTGTGAGCGTGCATTTTGTAGTCCAAAATAGTATATATCAGAATTCATGGTAGAATCACAACAGCTGTGACTATTTAACAAGCCATATCCTGCACAGTAATACAAACATACTGACCTTTTTTTTCTCAGAAGTTAATACCCAGTTGTTTCTGGTATCCATTAGTTTCAGTGCTGATACATTGTTGTAGCTCAGGTACATCTGAAAAAACAAAGGACTGTCTGAACTCATATGCCTGAATACAGTGGCAATATCTGGACAGCTTTTGTACAATTACAGTACCTGATTACTTGAATCCCAGGGTACAGACAAGGGCACTTCAGTTTGCTTGCAGGAGATAATGTATTTTCTGTAAACATGAAGGGCAGCAATGACTTACATACAAGAAAAAAAAGAAAGACCAAGGACCTGACCAACAGCTACAGCCTGATCCCACGCATTTGGTTATCAAATAGCGAAATAAAGATTATACTGGAGGCAGAGCGCTTTTTACAATTGAACAATGAACTTATTATTCTTGACAGACTCTGCACCAAAGTCTGCTCAGCTGTGATATGCTGCTCTGCCAAGTCATGTGCTACTGCAGAGTAGTGTAAACAGTGGATTCTGTTGCACGACACTGTACAAACTAAGTGTATTGATGACACTATTCTGTATTATTTCTATTGCTTTACACTGTATCATATACCACAATAGTTTTCTTCTTGCATAAGTATATATTTTTTCCATGTATTTGTTGCTTTTAGGACGTTTTTTGGTGATTCCTGATGTAGATAATGCTGCTTTGAGATGTACTATTTGGATTACAGTATTTTGAGTACAACTTGCGGGTGTGCACTTATCCAGATGGTTGTGGCCACTCCTGTTGGAGGGACAATAGCAGTTTGATGTATTATCTATTGGCTCAACCCATACTTTTCCTAATGAAATAAAAGAAGAATGTTTAAAAGGAGCCGCCTTTTAGAAGATAAAAAACATATTGTTTTTGCATTTGAGCCAACATTAACAGTGACAACATAATACATATCTGCAATAAACCAATGTAAACCATCTGATACATCCATCACTCTATAGAAAGAACCAAACGTGTTGGTTTAAAATGCCGATACTAACCTATCGAGCCGAATCTTCTTTCTTGCGATGGCTTCTTGATAACGTCTTTTTCCATCCTGTGAAACACGCCAGGACATAATACAAAACTCAGTACTTCTACTATTTTAGCTCTACACTGTATTATTATACATTACAGTCTCTCTAAGGCAGCAACAGCACACAGAGAAAACTCACCACAGGCTCAGGTCGTATCCGTGGCAGTGTGCGTGGTTTCCTGTCACTGTCCAGTACCTCAAAGGTCATAAAAGCACTATTTATATGGCGTAGAGGTTCTCCACCCTGGTAGGCCTCAGCACATACTCCAACCTCCATGCTAGAGCACACCATGTATGCAGGCAAATGGGTTCACAAAACCACATACATACACCCATGTGAATGTTCAAGTTATAAAGTTACATTGCAAACATGTATTAGATGAATTGAGAGATATGCGCCCTTTGTGTGATAAGAATTGATCATTGTGTGGAGACTCACCTGTGCTTGAAAGCATTGTTAACAATGGCTTTCAGTACCAGTCGGTCACCAATGTGAGACGGGCCACGAAAATGGAACATGTCTATGGTCCTCAAGGTTGGGTGTGCATTACACAAACGACTATGTCAAAATGAGACAAAAGACAGAAAGAGACAAAAGAGAAGGTTGTTTGTCTTGTTCCGCTTCATTACAAATAGCCTCTTGGCAAACTAAGACATAAAGGAATAATTTGTTATCTTTTGAAAATTCACTCATTTATTTTCTTATACTACTCTCTCATCACTGGGGTAAATAAGCATCCAGTTAGCTTAGCTTAGTTTGGCGTAAAGACTACTGGAGGTAGGTGGAAACAGACTCTGGCACTGTCCAGAGGAAACAAAACTTACCTTTAAGCTCCTCTAAAACTCACAACTCGCCAAGAAACTTTAAAGCTAGTTTGATTCCTACTTGAAATAAACCGTGAAAACTGTTAACACTAGCTGCATACCTTGCTGCAATTGTAGCCACATTCTCCATCCAGGCCATGATCTGGCCCCCAAAGGTGCTAACTTGGTGATTGGCATGTGGGGGTAACACCAGCTCTACACTCTCCACTCGTGTCCGCTCAGCTGGCACGGCGTCCTGATACTCCTGGCATTCTCCTGGTGAGAGTGCAACAACAAGGAGCTTTATTCAATCAGATTTTAAACGGTGCAGACGTCTGGCCAAGTGCTGTGTTATAAACCCTTGTGTCTACAGACTGTACCCAGTTGAGCTGTGCTGCTGCTCAGTAGATCTGTAATGATCTCAGCATGGATGAGCCTCATCCTCCTCCGCTCTGCTGCCAGGCTGTACTCCATCTGCTCCATTTGTGTGCGAGGAACTGCCTGCTTCAGCTGTACCTGTGTACACATATCACACACACACACGCACACCCAGGGGATGTTGTTCAAGCACTAGAAAAATGCCCTGGTGTCAATATTTTGGTTTGTGCCCCTTACCTTTCCAGTTTCAGTTCGTCTAGCGACAAAGGTGGCGAAGGCATGGCAAACCTTCCACTGCCTGTCAGCGTAAAGGTCTTCACAAGTCACTATTATGCCCACCTGAAAAGGGAGAAAAAAAAAATCACCACATTCATTTCACATTCATTTCTCAAAAATCCCACATATGTTCGCTGTCCTGTAATCAAAAACTATCCACCAACCTCCATACTGGACGTGAAGGCTCTGTTGACCTTTGCAATGATGTTGACAACATTTCCCACCCTGGAGCAGACAGACACAGATTCATCTCTTTACTATCAACATGTTGTTATACCTTACAGTAACACAAGCTCTAGTGAGAGACATAACGTTCAGTCAACATCAAGACAAATTTGGTCATCGATGTTCACATTTTGCTGCCAATAACTTAAGAGATATGAGAGTGACAAACATTTTAATTTAGTACCATCAAAGTGCAGTATCTGTTTACTGATTTATTTTTTAAAGTAATGCATTTACTCAAAGGAGCCAGTTGTGAGTTTTGCTATTGCTACATACCCAACATTAGCATTAAAAGCTGTTTACTGGCAAGAGTTAGTCTTGCCGAGAGCTTCAGCCATTGTTGCATTTACAAAGCAAGAGGATATAATGTGTCCTCCGAGCAGCACTACTTCTTCAGGAAAGACAACGCTACAGTGACTCGTATCAGAAAGTGACAAGACCGACCAGTCAGACCAGAGCTAGCTGGTTAGCATGCTAACTTCAGTAGAAGTGATGGAAATAGAAGCAAAACAGCTCTTGGGTAAAAGAGTAAAGGAATAAAGTATTTGTTCATGCTAATGTTGGCTATGTAGCAATGGCAAAACCTACAAATAGCTCCTTTAACAACCAGGTGTCTTTTTTTGATCTATAATTTTGATGAATCCATTTTGGTTTTATTAACATCAGCGTCAATGTTTTGTGCCTTTAATGCTTCGGTAAAAGCTGAATACAAGTCGACATTTTTTTTTCATCTGAGAGCAGCATATGTCCCTCTTTGTTCTCTCATGTAGTCAGTGCATGCTATTTGCTCTGTCCCTGCAACAAATTCTCAGTTGGAGATTCACCTTTTCAGAGCAGCATTAAGGTTAATACCTTACCCTATGGTGTGTTCAAAATGGATGTCGTCCACAGAGGCGGTGATACAGGAACAACCTGCATGCCTCTCAGCTGGGAGAGGAGAGATTAAACAAATACTTAGTGCAGCACAAAGCAACAAAGTCTCTGCAGCTCAGGCATATTGAAAGCTTATGATCTGTAAATATGTGCAGCTATAAAGGCACACACAATAAATGAATCGCACAGAAAGACTTATGACCTGTTTGGAATTTAAATGCATTTTATTCTGTACAGCTGCAGCAGGATATATTAATACCTCTTGCGGTGTCTATTGTCATCATTATAAAACTGATTCTGTATAAACGTGGAGCTTCAAAATTAATTCTTCACTTTGATCAGCTGTTTGACAAAAATCTCCAACTATTTGTCACAATTGTACTTCATAACTTTTGAGGAATGTTCTAAAAAGACCTGTCAGGAAGATCGCGATGAAGTCACTGCCTGAGACCAGAGCAAATCGTGGCCATGAAACAAAGATTAAAATGTAAACGACTATAATAACTTGACAAATATAATAAAAAACATCAAGTGCTTGTCATATGGATGGATTTTCAATGAGCATTCCAACTGTGTATGTTAAGACCCACACACACACACACACACACACACACACACACACACACACACACACACACACACACACACACACACACACACACACACACACATGTTTATTGACCTAAAAATTTTGCAAAGAAATGTCACATCATTCAAGTGACCTGGATTTCAAGTCCTGGCTGCTGGACCCCTGGCTTCATCAAAACAAATAACAGTGTTGGTTGATGGGAAGTCAATGGGTGAGGGTGTCCGGGTTTCTACACTAGAGAGTAAAGAGTGCTTGTTGGGGCGACCCTCTCTTATTGTAACTGTTGACTCAGGTGCACTTGAGCAAAGCAGTTAACTTGTAGTTGCACTGGATCACTTCTAGGAGTGCATGTGTATGTATGTGTGAACATGCAGTGGAGCGTAGTGGGGGGGGGGAAAGCACCCGGTCTGGATAATAACAGGTTCAAGACTCTGCGATGCACCAAAATCTCCTCTACACATACAAGCAGTCCTGTGGAGTAAACTTAATTCAGCAGGAAAGGTACAAGGCTCTGCAGCATTTTCTTTTAAATTAAAAAATGTCTCTTTTGATTGATAAGAATTTAATTTATACTCTAAGCTCTCTACTTCCTGCCAAATTACTTCAATGGATGATGATGGAAGATTCTTGGTTAATGGCACAACAGTGATGCATGTTCAGAGTCACAGGTGCACGCACATGTTTAAGAGCTGGGATACTACATTATGAGTTCCATGCACTGAAGCTGAGACATAAGAAAAATAATGAGAGTTTATCAGCGTTTTTTTGCACAAGTGGTCTTGTCCTACATCATTTCTTAAATGTTTAAATTGTAAAAATGAGAGATTTTCTAATCTTTTCCTACCAGATAAACAAGCCGTGGAGTCCATCCACTTCAGCAGCTGCCCAACACTCAGCTCCCCGCAGTGGTTGGCATGGCAGGGCAGCACAATCTGACTCATCTTCACTTCAGTGGGGTTTCTGTACGCTTCCTCGCTCTCCTGAATGAACAGAGGGTCAGGCATGGTGTCTTCATCTTCCGCCTCCGACGTCATAACTCACAACTGCACAGATAGGGAACCAAGACATTTACCATTTTAATTATTTCTCTCACAGGATGGAAGTACAGTCTGTGATCCAAATATAAACAAAACGGTCGCCACATCACCCAAATTTAAAACATGATCACAACCAGCATTAGTCTTAGACTGACTGGCAAGTCTTTTAATACACGGTCTCGACTAAAGCTAGACAACATCTAAAATAAGTTTTTGTTGTTGCTTGTTGCTTTCAGAATCCTGAAGAAAAACAGGGGTCTCAGTTTTCTGACTCATCTGACTCCCTCAAATCTAAAATATGTCCAGAGGCAAAAACCCCTGCTCCAGGTTTAATTCGGCAAAGTTCTCCAGATAACGCAGAACTGCTTTGTGGAACATGGCCTCTTGACTTTTTTTTTTGTAAAATGTTGTCTCCAAAAACATCGTAACTTATCAATTTGATCCTCCAATAAGTATAATCACTTAAAATATCAAGATAATACTATAATAATTATTGCAATATTTGTTGCTTTGTCCATGTCTCCTACCACCCTGTGCTGCTCGCCAAATAAATAATAAAACATCCCTTGTTAAGCATTCAATAAGACATTTTTGTTCAAATATTTCAATGAGACATTCACTGTGTGATATTTTCATATGACACAAAAAATCCATTTTGTGCTTAAGGGGGCTACAATAAATCAAAGAAAGAGTTGAGTTAGAAGCACCACTCTCAAAAGACAGATCTCTGTAATGCCAACACCCGTGGATTTCCATCACCAGAAAATCTGAAAACTGCACAGTCTGACCCTGTGCTGCAACAAAAGACGCTTTAAATAATCTGCACGACTGAGGAATTGCTCAACTTTTCTCCCCTAAGTCAAGGATCAGGAAAAACTTGAAATGCCTATTTATGGACTTAGCTCATTTGAAGGTACTGCTCCTGAACTATGAGTAATTCAGATTTAACTCAAACTGCAGGCCGTGGCTTGTCTCTCTGGAGCTGCGGACAGAAACTATTTTAAGGCTCGCACAAACTATATCAAGGCATGCCGCTAAACGAGGTGTTCATGGAAACTATTTGTTGGGATTGAAGGTATTTGAGCGTAACTTCTGCTGCAGGGAGAGGCGTGCGCAGCGGTCACCTGTCCTGCCTGTTCCCGATGACAGGCGCCGCAGTGACCTTTAAATAAACTTCATGAGAAATGAGATCTTCCGCCGCAGCTTGCAAACAGGACAGGGAAACATCAGGCGGACAATGCCTGCTCTTTATTCAGCAAAAACAAATCGTCACGAGTGAAACACGCCGACACATCTCAAAGTTAAATCAAACATGAAATGTCTTACCCGAGTTTATGCTGAAAGGTGAAGTCGAGGTAAAGTCTGGAGGTGCCAGTGAGCGCCGGCTGCAAAACAGGCTGTTAACACCGGCTGAGCTGCGACCCACCGGACTGGACCCCCTTTCATTTCACCCGCTCCTCAACAACACGACAACTTCATAAACACACACACACACACACACACACACACACACGCCACAGCTCCACCACTGGAGGGAGGGAGAGAGAGGGGAGGGGGAGAGAGACCATCCCCTGTAGCGGGTACAGTTATGTCCTCATTTTTAAGGTGGAACTGAAGTCACCCCATACTTCAGTTTTCTATTTATTTAGGGGCTTTTTATATTCAGCATTATAAACCATATGCGAGTGTTGACCATCTTGTCTATAGACGTGTTTAAGTAAAACAAAGACTCTAGAAATGTTATGGAAATTGAATAAACTACAAACAGTAAAGTGCAGGTCGTGTTTTATTCAGCCTTTTTTTTTTTATTTATTAATTTGTAGGCGCATTTTTAATCTCCCTCATTCTCAAGTGAACATTGGAAAGTTAATTAAATCCTTGAATTTTTATTTAAACCAACAACGGCCTCTTGGAGGAGCCCACTTATGGTGTCTTTTATCTAGTAGGACATGAGGCATTTATTGATTTGCTCGCTAATTCTAAAGGAAAACAAGGTTTTTTGTGTCTCACATGGCCAACTGAACAGGTCTATTATTGATACATTGAATAAATATGGTTAAATAATTGAAATAGAGGTTCAAAAGAAATAGAAAAGGTTTAAACTTTCCCTGTAACCGGAGGAGAGGAGAGGAAAACCTCTTCAGGGCTCCATATTTTCGAGATCATCTCGAAAATATGTTATTTGAACCTGAAGTTATTTTTCATTAAAACTATTTCTCGGATTCTAAACAATTCCTTATATTTTCAAAAGCGATTTAAGAAAGAAAAAAAAAGGAATCCCAGTTAATTTACCAGAATAGTTCGTTTACATTGCACAGAGAGAAGCCAAGGAAGCAGCAACAGGGAAACACATTTCTTCATTAAATTAAGCTGATATCGCAGCTATCAACGTCAAAACAGCAAACTGAAAGCGCCGGTAGGCAGACCTTAAGGCGAACGGAGCGCTCTCATTGGCTGGCTGGCGCGTCAGTCAGGCCTGGACCCGCCTCTTCCCCCCCGGACCAGGCTCGGTTGAGTCGTCGGGTTGAGGAGGAGTGCGGTTGGAGTGCGAGAGGGTCGCGGCCGCGATGATCTGACAGATGAAATAGCGAAAAAAAGGCAGTGAAGGCGGGCGTCCTCCCACACAAAACAATGTTCCCCAAAGGCAAAGGCACCCCGGTACCGTCTGACGGCCAGGCACGGGAAAAGTAAGCTCAGAAACGTTTATTATTGTGTGTTTTTTGCCTCGCAAGTTGCTCCCTCCTGCTCTCTGTTGTTCGCTGGACAGGCTAGCAAGAGGCGATTTCCTCCTCCCGAGGCTGGAATTGAATGAACCGCCTTGTCTGCTCGCCATTCCTGCTCCGAGCCGTGTGTCTGCTGCGTTTGGCTTATCGCTGTCTCCTTACACGTCCCCGGCCGATTCAGAGTGCAGTTTGGTTGGGTTTTAACCGGCGGGTGTCTCTTTTTTTTTTTTTTTTTTGGTGTTTTTTTTTGTTGCGGTTATTCAGCCGAGAGCTCGGAGAGGAGAAAACAATAACATCGCCTTGCCACACAGTACATTGTTTTCTCTGTTGCGCTCTCTGGATAGGCTCCGATTTTATTTCCCTCAGCCCCATCAGTGCCACCAGGATACTGTACCAAGCCAATACACAGCAGGCTGGTGCTGTGTTTTTATTTTTCACATCACGACGTTACATTATACTGCTGCTTTACTACTTTCTTTTATCATTCTTATTGTTATGGATCCCTACCAGGCTTGGCTTGCTTACATAGTCCCCATTTAATTTTTTTTGGCATAGGCAATTTGGCAGCCATTGTTCAGAGGGCCTGTGCCCGACTCTAGTCACTCAGTGTGCCCATAGAAGATTTAACCTGATGTTTCACCTGATTTTTATTTATTTATTTCCTGTTTGTATTTTTTAATTAAAATTAAAATTCTATTTTTATTTTTTATTTTTTTTTACACAGGTTGGCTCTATACGTCTATGAGTATTTGTTACACATAGGAGCACAGAAGTCTGCACAGACCTTTTTATCAGAGGTATGTGAGATTTGGTCCAAAAGTTCAACCATGTTGTAATGTCCTTTTTAAACTTTAAATTTTTGTCTAAATGTGTTGCTTGTGCTCTTTTACAACAATAATAAAAATGTGTTTAATTGACTCACATTGATGATTATTTAAATCCCCCTTTCCTAGATTCGATGGGAGAAAAACATAACACTTGGAGAACCCCCTGGATTCCTACATTCCTGGTGGTGGTAAGTGACGGTGTTCTCATCTCCCTGTAAACATGTCCACGGGTTGTTTGTGTGGTTTTGTTTTCTTCACGACCTGTCTTGTTCACAGCGTATTCTGGGACTTGTATTGTGCTGCACCGGAGAGGAGAGAGACATGTGACCACTCCAGCGAAGCGAAAGCCTTCCATGATTACGTGAGTAGTCCTTACATGGTCACTGTTGCACATATTACTCCGTCTTCTGCTGAAGAAGACAACAACTTTGCTGTCAAGGCTAAGAAGTGGTGTAAATATTGCTCGTCCAGGTCATGCTGCGCACTGAGTCAGAGTTTTTTAGTGTTTTTTTTGTTTTTTTTTTGTTGGAGCTATCAGAGAAAAGTGTTCATAATCTCTGTCAACACTTCAGACCTTACAACATCTCCCACATTCCCCCTCAAGAGTAATACAGCTGCCATAGTTCAGGTTATTGTGATTCCTTGTTAACTTGAAGAATAATAATGGCTCACCCTAAGATGATGTCTTCCTGATTTGTGGTTTTTATGTGCATTCTTAACTGTGTCTTACACATTGCTTTACAGACATAAGTCATTTTCTATTCCCCACTGCAGCTTTGTAGCTGTATTTAACTACCATATGCAAATTCGCATTGGAATTAAAAAAAAAAAAATTTTCTTCTCCTAAATTTACGATTGGTCATCTTGCCCTGTCAGTGGGTCGAATGATGTGCCCAACAATGAGCTTTTCAGGCTTCTGGGAAGATGATGCTGATGTCAGCAGGTCCTGAGTCAGACCTGTCGAGGGCTCTCCCCCTTATCCACGCCACGCTCAAGCATCTTGCCTCAGTCGTGAAGACAAAAAAAGAACCTGCTGTGTGTTCTGCCAACTTTCGAGACTTTGTACACACAGCTTGATTTTTGACAATGACCCCCAGCTGCCCTAATGTGCCACAGCTCAACTGCACGCATAAACAGAGGATCCACAATGACAGAAACCTAATGGATTTTAAACTGAATTTATGAGATGTCGCTCAGGACAAGTGCTTGATTCTGTAGTGTATCAATCTTCATATGAAAGCACTTCTATATCAGCAAGTTATGGAAATTTTGCATCTTGATAATTATGCCATTTTGAAGATAGCGCTGTTTTCATGTGCTGCATTATTTCCCGCTTTGAGTCAGCATTCAAAACGACATCAAAAGGTGCCTCATGACGATCAAAGAAAGTGTGAACAGCTTGTCAGTGGCTTCTGCTGTTCCCACCCATTTGTTTCTATGGCCATATCTGAAAAGATCAGATAAGAATTGTGTAGCTGATGTAAATAAAATAAAAGTGCTATTTGCTGCATCAGCACAGCCAAGGAAAGACATTACGGGTAAAGTAGTTCTCTAGGGTGACTGATGCGCAGCCCAGTTTGTAGGTAGGTTGATGATGCTTCTGACAGCAAGGGGTTAAAACGGAGATGTTGGTCCTGCTCGTGGCAGATAGGGTTGTCAGGGTAACAGGCCTCCTGATCTGGCAGGTGACCTGGGAGCCAGAAGAGAGGCTACAGCGTGGCTCTGCCCTTTCAATAACTACATTCCTTATTCAATTATTATTTATTCAAACTCAAACAGACAAAAGAGGAGTGTACATTTTGTTTGAAACCAGCCTTTATTCATGTAGCCTGCTTCATGGTAATTGATTCCAATGTTTTTGATTTTTTTTTTTTTGTTGTTGATTGCTTGTGTAAGATGTGTAATATGTGACTGTAGCTCTACAAGAAAGTCTGAGAGATGTAAGAATTCTGCATCTGTGTTGGAGAAATTACAGATTATTGTTGATAAATTTTCTTATGTTTGAGGCTTATCGTATTAAAATGAAAAAACATCATCAGATCAGTTTTGAAAGAATAAACAACACATAATAAGCTGTCACATTGTCACGTCCGTGGTTTGACAGAGACCATTTTCATAACATGGAAAACATTAAGCAAATGAGGGAACAGTGAAACGTCAGTCTGGGCAGGGTGCTACTGTGGTGTGGAGCTTTGAGAGTTTCTGTGTGGTTGGCTCTCCCCGACATCTTGTGGTTGCCCTTTGCTCTGATGTTGGTTCTCCTTGTGTTCATTTGTGGATGTTGGGGGGTCAGGAAAGTGTGTGTCTGTGTGTGTGTGTGTGGACAGTACTAGTCCTTGGACCCTAGCCTTTGTCTAGGTGTGGGGGAGGTGAGTGCTACTCTGTTAGCCGGCAGCGCTCGTAAAGCCCCTGCGTATTCAAGCTGGGACTGACAAGCGCTCCCCGAGGGGCCCGTCGCCATGGCGTCAGCGACTGATTGATGGCTGTCACGGAGCTGAGGGGCAGTTTGGAAAAAAGAAAAAGGGGAGTGGCACTGTGGCATATGCCCGGCATCCACCACCGCGGAGGAGCAGAGGGAATAAAAAGAGGAGGGGGTTGGGGAGAAAGAGAGGAGGGAGATGAGAGGTAGAAGGGACCTGCTAGAAGTAACTAGAGAGAGAGAGCGAGAGAGAGCGAGCATCCAGTCAGGATCCAGACTGGGTTTTATGATGTTGATTGATGGTTAAACATTTACAAGCTAAACATAGGGCCTGGTTTCTTTTGAGCATTGGTTCCAGTGGAAGAAGTGAGGCTGTTAAGAGCATGCTAGGTTAGGAGCCGGCAGTTGGGTGGTCTGTGCTGCAGCCCAACCCCCTTCATCACTTCTCCTTCATCCCCTTTTAAATTCTACATTTTTTTTCTTTTTGTTGTTTGTTCGTGTCTCTCTCTGTTTCTGCCCCGGCTTTTTCACAATTATTATAATAATAATAATAATAATAATAATAATAATAATACTAAGTTCTATTTATGAAGCACCTTTAAAACACAGTTACCTCGGTCAACCTCATCATCTTCACCCTCCTCTCTCTTTCCTTTTTTCTCCCCCCCATGTGTTCCTCTCTCTCCCTCTCTCTTTGTTTTTATAAAGGCAGCACAAGCACATCCGCTGCCACTCTGGCCTTTAGTAACCTCCCTTAGTGAATCAAGGATTCAGGGAAAATTTGTTTGGCTGGAATTGCTTGTATGCTCTGAAGTACATGCATGTACATGCTGAATCATTATGAGTTTGCAGGGGGGGTTGTCTGTATTAAAAAGAGGTCCCCTGGGAAGTTGTGAGGAGGGCCCCGGACAAGAGCCTCATAGCCTGAGGCAGGGCTGAGACATCTGTCCTTTTCCTGTACCAGAGAGTCTGTGGAGAGATGTGGTTCGTTCAGACCGAAAGCAACATCAGACTGTTTGAGACAGTCCAGCAAGCACAGCTGTGCACTTCAGAGGGACACGATAAAAATCTAACATGACCGGGAATCCACCATGCACGTTGCTTCACAGTCTAGCAAACAGTTTCTGACTTCCACAGAGAAGGTAAATGGTTGACATTGTTTTATGACTTTGTGGTCAATACCTTAAATACAGCTTTGTTTTACTTCATTATTTCTTTTCAGGCCTCATTCCAGGAATGGACTACTTAAGGGTAGAGGAACAAAACAAACTGCAGTTGCTGTTTCACTGCAAAGGGGCCAGACAGTGTGACTGTGTGAGCATATACCAATCTACTATGAAACTAGCTATAAACTGTAGATCTTCATCTCCAGTAAGATGGTAGTTGACAGACTAACATCTGCTTACAATTACTGTACACCAGAAAAGTCGTCTTTGGGTTAAGATACGCTTCTCTTTATAAAGCAGATTTCCCAGAAGTGGAGAATAAAAGGCTGATCTTGTGAAAACTTGGGTCAAATTTAAATACCTGGGTGTGGGGGGTAATTTAAATGCCATTACAAACCAGAATGAGGGGGAATGTCATTATAGATGAGCTTTTATTGACTCGTTCATTGAAAGTAACAACATAATCCATCTTAATTACTAGAGACTTGATGTATTTAATACAGTTTTCATATTTTCAGGACAGATTGAACAGTTTGAAGCAATAATCGCTGAAGGGCACTCAGAGTGAGCTGACCTCTGCCAAGGCCAATGTCAACATACACCAGACTTCAGAGAACAAAAATGAGCTGAATCTGCCCCAGAATTTAATGGGTTCTTCCCAGGTCCACGCCCCGCCCCCCCACCGAGTTCAGTACTGTTTGCATAATCCTGCTGACAAATAAACAAACCAACAAAACGACATGGAAACATAACCTCCTTGGTGGAGGTAATAAGTGAAGCCTAGACCAAAGCTTCATTACTGTGTCTGTACATCTGACACGTTTTTGTGGTTAACATGGAGCTCTGTTACAGGAAGCTTAATATGTAGTTGCTGCTATGTTTGTAAACTTTAAGATGTTAATTTCAGCATCTAATGAGAACAGATTGAAGATAAATTACTTTTTAACCTTCGTAAAAATTGAAATAATCCAGTGTGGCAGCCAGGCAAGCGTACTTTTGATGTGGAAAGTGCTACCTTATATGTAAATATCAACAAAAAATGTAGAGTACAACAGAGGTTGGAGGCTGTGCCTGTGACACCTTCAAATATCATATGATGACCTTTTACAAATGTAAAAACGAAGCTTATGATTAATAGTGAAACCTGGTTGGTTTTCACACGTGCCTTTGTGAGAAGCCTTTATGCTGTTTGAAGCTGGTAAATTAGATTTAAATGCACCCTATGCTTCATATAAAATAATTTTTTGCCAGGAAGCTGCCAAGTACTAGATACTAATTTTGAAAAGAGGTCAAAACTATAAATAACTGTATAACCCCTTTACCATATAATGCAAATGGTGCAAGTGACTCATGAAATTTTTAGGTTATAGAGGAAGTGTTATAATTTGTTTGGTAGGATACAAATCAAAAAAAGTTTCCTGTTATTGAGGCTAACTTTACTGAGGACGTGAAGTCTGGTGTCTCAAGGAAGCTAGATAATTATAGGATATAGGGAACTGATCACAATACGAACATCTAAATATGCCCATCAAACACTTGTTCCCCCTCTTATAACTTTTACTGTCGTTCCAGTTCACAGTGTTGTCCCTGACTCTGTGGTCTCAGTGCTGCTAGTCCCTGTCATATAAAATGAATAACAACAAACCTATGACTGTTATTAGTATCCTTTTAATGTGCAGTGTACAATTGGTTAACTTCACATATAATCCTCAGTTTGACTTGCCAGTGTGGCACAGCTGTGCTATGTCCACCACTGCTGTTTAAAGACATAATTTGCAGTTAACGTTGTCACAGTTGCACTATTGTTTATGTGCTCCTAAGATGCTTTTTGGGCTTTTGATTAAATCAGTCATGATAAAAGATATTTATAAAAAATTAATGTTTGAGGAGGTCTCTAAATATTTACCCACCATCCTTGTGTGTTTGTATACCTGTCCGGCCATGCTGGTTTGATGGAGTAATTGTTGGACGACTACTTCAAAGTCTGTAATTGTTTCAGGCAGGGTGGCTTCCTAACTTCACCCTTGTTTAACTTGCATATGGATGTCACAAGGGTAGTTTATGTCTTGCAAAACAGGTTGTTTCATATGCAGATGATTTGGCCATATTCCCTCCAAGCGGTGCTGATCTGCAACTGGAGTTTCGTGAACACTCCCAATATGGTTCTGACTATGGCATCAGATGCCAAGAAATATTTAATGAAACTGTTTTAAAGATGCATAAAATATTGTTTTCATAATAACTAACTAAGATAATAACATAACTTTTAGTTAATACTTATTTACCTAAGAGATGCTTTTTAGGTCTGAGTCTTAGGTTGCGCCACTAATTTTGAGAGCAACCATTTCTACTTGAGTGGACAGGGCAGTTGAGGGTAACAGGTCAAAGAAAAACCCTGATGCTGAGCGTATTTTAAGATTTCTCTCCCTTTGGATCCACCTCCTGCACCTTCTTTCTAGTAAAGAAAGATGATTTATATGCTGCGTGTCTCTGTGTGTGTGGGTCCCAGTGGTGGTGGGGCCTGATGAGACGTGACTTCTCCCTGTGGCCTCACTTCTCTCCCTGCTGAGGTATTTCACAGTGGCCCTGCAGTGGCAGCCTGGGCAGATATAATTAGGGAAGGTGCAGTCAATACCAGGGAGTGTGTTGGCTATTAACCAGTGATGTCTGTAGAGCTGTGGGGCTCTGGACAGAGACAAGGAGTGTTTGTGTGTGTGTTTGTGTGCGCGTGCTGGTACATCTATCGTTCTAGTAATCATTGCCTGTTTGCGTACATCTGCACTACAATGTGAGTGAGCTACGCATTAACAAATGGACTGAAGGAGCTTCTCTCGTCCTGTAGCCATTCTCTGCAAGCTAAACCCCACAGCTCTGAAGACATTAGCTCATCTCAGATTGCTTCAGCTACAGGGAAGAAAAACTCTGTCAATTAGGAGCGTGTGACCGAAGCAAATGGCACATTAGTGAATTAGGGCTGCGGTTTGAGCAGGAAATCGGCCCAGCGAGCCCGTGCTGTGCAGCAGCACTTTGGAGCCACTGACTCAGTGAATCCCACTGATCCATATCTGACCTGCTGGATTCTGGATCAGCGGGGCTCTGAAGTCTCAATAAGGATCCCATTAATACCTCTTTCAAATGATGCCGGTCTGCTGAATTTGTGTTGGCACTTTGTTTCTTAAAAGGATATTAGATTCCTCATGTGCTCTCCTCTTGTGTGGCTGTGCCAAGAGTCCCGGTCAAGAAGGGACAAAATTAATGTCTAACTGCATTTTGACTTTTGTTTTTTGTGTCTACACAGATAAGCATTTGTGTTGTGAAAAATATCACAGTGTTAGCTGTTAGCTTGTATTGTGCAACACAGTGAGTGAGAGTTTGTAATGTTGCTCCTCTGTCTGTTCTTCCACCTTAGAGTGCAGCAGCAGCCCCCAGTCCTGTGATGGGAGGGATGCCCCCTGGTGAGGGCATGCCAGGAGGACCCATGCCACCTGGCTTTTTCCAGGTCAGTCCATCACGACACTAAACGACTTTTTATCTCTGCTAACAATTCATCAATTACCAGAATTGTCAATTCATTGTCATCTGGTGGATGGACAAATTAATTGATGGGTTGATAATTTTCCTAGCTGCACTTACGCAGGCTCCAGCTTTGTGAAGTGTTGTCAGGGCTTTGTATGTATCATGGAGCTGTAGGTCTCCACGCTGGTGTCTGCACCGGTTTGTGTCTTTTGTTTTGCTCCACTCTGCTCAGTGAACTTGTAGTGAACATCATAGACGTTCTGTCTGCCTGGGCCCCTCCAGTGCTGTAAACAGGCAGGCGTGGCCATTTTCCCTAATGGAGAAATCGAAAGGTGCAGCACCTACTGTAAATCAATATCTCATGAGGACAAACTCTTGGCAGGCAACTGTGTGGAACTACCTCAAAGAGGTGACATAAAATTGCAGTGTTGCCCTGCCTCCACTAGACCAAACTATTCACTTATTAAGAACTAGCAGCTACAAAGCCGTGACTCATTATGTGATCATGTTAATATCAGGAAAGACATTTTGACATTGATAAGTAAGTACGCACACACTCGTACTATCTATCCCAGAATCCAGGAGGAGGCTCAATTAGACCTCTCACTCTCTTGTCAGATCAGCAACATTAGCGACACAGTGCCGGTGTTTAGTGTTGTTATAAAGCTAATTGCATAGAGCTTAATTGATGCTGTTAATTCAGGGAAATTAGCACTGATAACATGCTGCATGCAGCAGGCTTCTTAATGTCTTGACTGACAGGCAAAAGAGCACACATCCTCTCCATCTCTCTGTCTCTTTTCTCTCATTCAAGGCCAAGTCATTTGCTTGCTCTTCTCTGCTGTCTCTCTGTCTCTCTCCTCTCTCTCACTGTGTTTGGTACATGAAAATGAGCATCTTGTTTTTGTACATTTCTACTTTCTTTTTTTTTCCTTTTTTTTTTTTGCGGCACACTTTGGTTCTTGCACTCCGACTGTCCTCTGCCCTGCAGTAACCCTGCTCCTCTCTCTGCCCCTCTTTTGTCACTTCTATTTCTCGCTCCCTCCTTCTCTATTCGTCTCATCCTCCCCTCTCTCCCTCCTCTGCCTCTTCATTTTGTGCAACGCCACAGGGTCCTCCTGGTCCCCAGGGCTCTCCTCACCCTCAGCCTCCTCCCCCTAACAGTATGATGGGGCCTCACAGTCAGGTAATGCTCCCTCTCCCTCTTCCTCTCTCTTTTTCTGTTTTTGCTATCTGCAGTCATTTGGGAACGCTGGTTCTGATGCTTCATGCTTTGGCATTTGTCTCAGCTTAATGCTTTATGCTGCTGTCAATATTCACACCAACATGCTGTTGAGAAATTAGAACAGTGCTACATTTTGGGACATGTATGTCACTTCTTTACTGAAATCTCATTGTGTTTCTGTTGTAGTCCTTTATGTCACCTCGCTTTGCCGGAGGCCCAAGAGGTCCCCCCATCAGGATGGCCAACCAGGTTAGACCTCTTATACACACACACACACACACACACACACACACACACACACACACACACACACACACACACACAGACCCTGTTGATTCAGAATACATAGCATGTATTTAAAACTTCTGTTTCATGGGGTCTTTGTGTTTTATCCCCGTTAGCCACCAGGCGGAGGACCAGGTCCTCATCCCATGTTGCCTAATATGGACCCCACACGACCACAAGGTATGAGTAAGCGCTGTTAGTCTCTTTAACTACACACTACATCTGCAGCAAAGAAATTATTTCCTGCTCTCTTCATATAAATTGCTTTTATCCCTCCAGGCCATCCCAACTTGGGGCCGATGCAGAGAATGAGCGGCCCTCGAGGCATGGGACCTATGGGGCCTGGTCCTCAGGTAGGCTACTCCACCCATGTCGAATAGCTTAACACTACTCACGGTCTCTACTTGGTTGGTTCTGGTGATCAGATCAACTTATTTGTAAAATGTTTTGGTAAATTCTGTACTGCTCGCAGACAATTTTGTGATACCTGGTTGTCTTGTCAGAACTTCGGTGGTGGGATGAGGCCTCCACACAACACCATGGGTCCTGGTATGCCAGGAGTGAACATGTGAGCCTTTTTTTATTAACCGAAATACATTCTCTCACAAGTATTTCAACCTAAATTCAATATCTTACTAAGGTCTCTGTTGGTCTTACCATCTAGGGGCCCTGGGACTGGTCGGCCATGGCCCAATCCCAACAATGCCAACTCTGTGAGTACTAATGACACACACACAAACACACATAAACCCTCAGAAATGGTGGTTCAAATTGCAGTCAGATCTCCTCTCCAAGCGGCAGAGGTCTAATGTGTTCCAAGGTTCTAGTCTGGAATGTAATTGTAGTATTATGTGTCATGGTTTCCACAGACAGTTGGACAGACAGCCATAATGGTGTTAGGATGATCAAATGATGAATGATGACATTTTGAGGTATAGAAAATGGTTTGCACTCCCATTTCTGTTCTGTAATGTTTGTGCTTTTGGTTTCAGATGCCTTACTCATCACCCTCTCCTGGTGCATATGGGGTGAGTACACATCCTGACGTCTTAACTCCTACAGACTACAGAAATTGAAGCCTGATAGCAAAATAGAAATTGTTTTTATATGTATATTAATAATATATAAATATCTTTTTGACTGCTTCTCTAAAGGGGGCATCCGGAGGAGGAGGACCCCCAGGAACTCCCATCATGCCCAGCCCTGCAGGTTAGTGCTGCCCTGACCTAAGATGTTAATCATTACCTTTTTCATGCACTATCCAGTAACGGTTATATGTATGATTGTGCCTTTTCCAGACTCAAACAACTCTGGTGACAATTTATACACCATGATCAACACTGGACCCGGCAACCGAAATAATGTAAGTGCATTTCATCGTCTTCATTCTGCATTAAATGTGAATATTACAATCACTGAGTTAAGTATACAGTAGTTTATATAGTAGTATATAGGAGTTAAGCAGTCAGCATAAATCTGAAGACAAAGCACTTTTTTAGAAAATTATTTTTGTTGTTTACTAACAACCTAGTGACTTGTGTCCCTTTTTCACCAAGCCAATAACCTCACTTCAATGTTTTCCTGCCTCAAGAAACCTGTGAATGTGATGAGGGTCACTTAGTAAAGATGTGGTTGACAGTGGACAACAGTTAAGTGACTGAGGCATACAATATGCTGTGATCTCAACGGGTTGTTAAGAAAAGCGTCTAGCATTAACCAAACACCTGACCGCTTCCGATCAATACCATCTCAATCCACTCCTTGGTCTAATGGCTGCATGCAGCTGGTGGAAAGTGATGATTTCCATCCTCTGGTCTATACATCCATGTTTCTGGGCAAATTAAATTTATCCTCATGGGAATTAAAAAATTATTCTGCTATTAAATATATGTGATCACTGTAAAGTGCAACTGTGGGTTCTGGTGCCAGCCACATGATCTAGATTGAAATTTTAGTTAGTAATTTCCAACAGCCATAAATTGCCTACATTATATGATCTAGTCTTGTGCCTCTCTCACAGTAAAGTACAGGCTGTAAGAGCTTTACGCACATTATACACACATCAACCTGAGTCTGACTGGAAACACAGAAAACAGGGAATTGAACTTTCTTGTAAATAGAGCTGGCCTGCATGAAAAACAATAAACAATGTTACACAACACTAGTATTGTTGCCTTCTTAAAACAGACTTTTCTCTCATCCTGCGTTGCACTATAGTAATGTACAGAGATGGAGACTTTTCTGGAAACAAAACAAATGCACTTGTTGTACAGGTTGTGCCTGTGTGTGATTTGATACTGTAGGCTACTGTATCGGTCTATTGGAGCTGAAATAATCAGAACCTGTTTCATTGTTCAGTTGAAAGAAGGACTTAAGTTCACAGCAGTAGAAATAATGAAATGCATTACTGCGTAGAAACTGGCTTCCAGGATTCCTTCGGGCACTTGTTGTTCAGGACTTTTCATCCGTATGTGAACTGTGCTGTGGAGATGTGATAAGTGAGGCCATGCCGTCTTGTTTCTCCTACAGTTCCCTATGGGCCCCGGCTCTGACGGACCCCTGGGAGCCATGGCTGGGATGGAACCACACCACATGAACGGGTCACTAGGTAACACCACCTACTGCAATACACCTATTAACACAACACAGAAATGTTGGAGTTGCATTCTTTCACATTAAATGACTGTGCTTTTGTCCACTGTGTCAAGTGGCACATCAGTCGAGGCCAGACTGTCTTCCAGGTGGAGCCATTGTTCTTACAGTTATAAAATACATACATTGTTCAATTGTTTTTTTTTTTATATCGTTTCATTCTTAGGCTCTGGCGATATGGATGGAATGAACAAGGTAAATATTATAACCACACAAAGAATCTTTGCATTTAAAGCTCAGGCAAGAAAAAAGAAGTGAAATGTTAGCATTTACAAAAATGTTGTGCATGCTTTGTTTCCAGAATTCCCCAAACAATTTAAGTGGCATTAGCAATCCTCCCGGGACCCCCAGGGATGATGGGGAGCTGAGTGGAAACTTCCTCCACTCCTTTCAGAGCGAGAACGTAAGTCTCCCTTCTTGCCAGTTCCTCTCCTCAGCTAACATCACTGGACTGCTGGCAACTGTAGTGCTACTGTGATGAAGCCAGAGGTAGAGCACTGTTGACCGCACAATAAAGCCACAGTCACAGCGTATTATCATCACTGACTACAGTAGCACTGTGGAGGGCAAGCTGAGCGTTTGACCAAAGAGCGCTTGCTGGGGAAAAGGTGTGTGTGTGTGGATGTGTGTTTTTAATCATCTCCTCTCTGTGCCTCCGTAGTACTCTCCCACCATGACGATGAGTGTGTGACCCCCCCCCCTCCACCCCACCCAACATTATTTGCCATCATTCCAAGGATCTGGACTCACTATAGGACACGGCCAAACACATCAGCACCGAATCAGGGACAGGCGCCATTTTGGTTCCACACTAACGCCAGAATGCTGATCGGAGAAAAATCAAAATGGCTGGCGACTACTGCTCCTTGCTCAAAATGAAGGACAATTTCTCCATTTCCCACAATCCCAAGTGTGACAAAAAAAAAACCAGCTACTGAAAATGCATACATGACACGTTTTATGTTCTTTGCAGAGCCCCCGTATCCCCTTTTAGTCCCCTCAACCTCCTCAGCCCCAGAGCGAAGAGAAAAAAAAATGGTTGAAGTTTACCTCTTGTACTTTTTAATTATTGCTTTGTGGTGCAAGATGTGCAGGAAATGTCTCCGCTTTTGTCACTTAAAACACTGGAGAGTGTGCATATGCATTGTGTGCTTGGAAAGTCTTTGTCTTGTCATTTTACTTATCGCCATGCATACTGTGTCACAAAAGTCAGTTGACATAGGACTCAGAATTTGCCTTTTACTCTGTGGCCACCTTTCTGAATAATGTACTATTCTTCCCAATGCCCACTCTTCTATTTAAAGAGGTTTTTAAGGGGAAAAGATGTGAAAGAATACAGCTTTTATTGTGACCACCTTTCACAGTATGAAAGTGCTCAGATGGTTCCTACATTGTCAAATTGATCCCAGTTTGATCAGTTTCAGTGTTGACAGCCATGCTACTCGGCACTCTCTGCTGTTTAATTTAAACAGCTGGACTGCTGTTGCGTTCTGTCAAGGGAAACCGGACTTCGGCATGAGAAGTGAGTGCATGAATGCTGAGAATCTGTGTACAACATACTACCTAGTGCTGCTCTTCTCTATGTGGACACCTGCTTTAAGATGTGGTGTATATCTCTTTACCTGCCTGTGCTTAACACTCTGTGCTCTTCATCGTCGTAGCCTTCTGTGTTATTTCCAATTTGGTTGATTATGATGAAAAGGCTATGAATGAGCTGCCCATTTTAAACTCATACATATTGGTTGTTCATACTTCTTTCCTGTATCATTGGTTGTCTCCTAGGCCCTGCCCCACCACCCCCACCCAACCCTTGCTGACCCACACATTTTTTTATATTTTGATACAATCTTTGACTATGTATATTGCCCCAGTTATTCAGTTAGTCAAAGCTTTCTAAACTGATTCTAGTAGGCATCATTATAAACTTAGCAGCAGTCTTGTAAATGTGATGAGAATTTTTGTTTAATTTTTTTTTTTTCCTGTGAACATTACGCATTATACACATCTGTCCTATGTTGCCTTTATTTGCTGATATTTTTTTATTTCAAATTGAGGAAAGATTGCTTGTTAATATAATTTTACAATAACTTATCTCACTGTGTGGGTTGTATTTTTTATTTTTTTTTGACTGAATGTGATTCAAGGCACATTACATATCAGAGTAACAGAGGGTTGTTATTGAAGCTGTCAACATGGGGAGTGTTAACTGAACAGCTAATTCACACACATACAAACCATTCATTTGAAGAAAGTAAAAAATGCCACAGAATGTTTTGTTATATAAGAGATGAGGAAGGATTCATCTTAAAACATGACACACACAGCAAACACTGTCTGCACGCAGCCAGCAGTTAACATTACATTCACAGTCTCTCCTTCGCTTGTTACTGCTCCAGCGACACCACTCACACACCAGTCTGTAGCAGGGGGGAGGCTTCGGCCTCATCAGATCACTTATGTCTTCGCTCAGTAATCCCTGTGGGGGAGCCAGGGGGTGCTGTAATCCACAGCCGCCAGACCAAGAAGAGGAAATCCTGCAGCATGAGCGGAGTGTGTCTGCAGTTTGGGCCGAGCCTCCTGGAGGTTGGGACCCCTCCAGTGGGTCACTAGCTAAATCTGAGGGGTTGCAAGTTGTTCAATGTGATAGGATGAAAGAAAAAAAACAAAGTACTAACAGAAATAATTTGGGACTTTTCTCTAATCTTTGTATGGATTATCTGTGAAATACTGAATAGTTTATCTCTTTGATTCTTATGTATTCAAATAACACAATCTGAGATCTGTGTTGAAGATACAGGTTTGCTTTGTGGATTTGTCCACTAAATTAGAAAGTTTGCACACACTGACTATACAGGGAACCCACCGTGTTGGGATTTTAGTAGACTGTTCTTGTTAGTCTGATGTAAATGTAAAGTCTTGGAACACAAACTGCTGATGATCTTACAGATTTATAACTAAAAAAAGGTTCATCTGTAAAAGGATACAATGAAAATCCACACTAAATGTACAGGCCCAATAATATACCTCACACTTTGTCTTCCTTTTACCTTTTTCTCTTTGCTCATGTCTAGATTGTTAATCCTAACAGGACAGCCATCATAAAGCATCAAAAGTTGGTACTCTGACTGTAATCTGCCAAAAAAACAAACAAAAAACCTGCATTCCACTATGAAAGGTCCACTTACCTTAGATAATGGTCTCTTGTCTTGGTGTAAAGGTTGGTCGGATCAAAATAATAAACAAGTCACACAACACAGTGCAGCCAATGCATTACAAATAGGTAACAATTAAATGAAGAGACTCCACTAGACCAACTGCATTTGAAGATGATACACAGTCAGACTGACTCTGACTCAAAGTTCAGAGGAGTCACTCCAGGGTCTAGGAGTTAGAATGAAAAACAGCCCCATGTTGAAAAAAAAAAAAAAAGGCTTCACATTGCCCTCTGGTGGGCTTCATTGAACTACACCAGAGGTCAACACAACATTTTACGCTTCCCGAACACACTGTACATCCAGGCTTCGGCTTTTACTCTATGTTTAAGACGTAAATCTTAACAAAAGTAGATGGTTGGGAGGAACTGACCGTGTTCTGGTTCCTGTCTAACAATAGGAAACGAGGCTGAGCTGCTGCTGGCTGGTCTCCACAGGATGTGGCCTGGCTGGGCAGGAGCCAAACCTCCTCTCCAACTTCAGATCCACACAGTTAATGTTATGAAAGCTGTAGCGACACAAAACTGCTTTGTTCACTACCATATCCACATTGTAAACTTGTAACCATGAGCTGTGGGTTTAACATACGACTTACTCATTTCAGCAGGGTTTACTTTTATAGTCAGTTTTACAACAAATCAGAAAAGTCAAGGCACACATTTGTGTCAGTGCTGCTCTTTTATTGCTTGGATGATGGAAAATATTATAGAACTAATATTGAATGGTCCAAAATAACGTGAGCAGGTTATTAATATAGTGTTAATGTGGAGAGGAAGCAGCAAAAACTTTAACAAAGACGTGAGGAAAGCCAATGAAACAGATTATAAAAAATACTGTCAAACAGTTAAGAGTCTAATTCATCATGCCTTAAGGCAAATTAGAGAAATTGCGGTTGCATCAGCAGTATTTTCCCTTATCAAAACAGTTACAAGCCATTTTGTGTTCATTCACCACTTATGCAGATTTTGATCAATAGACCCTGGAAAGAAAAACATTTCATGAAACAGTTATGTAATGCTATTGAAGAATTAAAACAAGGGAGAGGCATTTTATAGTGAGAGTGACATCTTCTCCAGACACAGTCTAAGCCAAAATCAATTTGTGTGCAAAGGTGACACGGTTAGGTATTAACTTATATCAGGACCTGAACGCCACACTCTACAACTCACATGCATGTATGTGTGGGCGGAGGTTTCGTGGCACTTGCATAACTGACATACAGTACAGCATGTTTACCGTCTATCACATCCAGACCAGACAGCAAACAGCGGTCAGAGTGGGAGAGAGGAGCGGTGACAATACAACTACTGACGTGTGGCAAACAGTGGCTTACAACACATTTCTGATGTATCTCATTTTAATAATTTACTAGGACAGCAAGAACTGCGATCACTTGATGATAATTTGTGTCATGATAAAAACACACAGACACATGAACTACAACACACTTCAGTTTATATGTTGTGTATGAACTGAGGACTTGATGCCCAGAGACTCATTTTTACTATACTATAATTAAAACATTCCTGAATGAAACTGCAATGAAAAGCATATTGTTTATGAAACAGACTTGTTTTTAGAGAGATCTTATTGTGCATTAGATGTGTCCAGTCATAAATGCTCCTACATGATTCAGAGCAAGCCTCCCTTTAAGTCACCTTTGATCAAATTACAGCTACCAGAGGTTTGCACTGTAATCATCATGTAAAAAGCAGCCTCCTGTTGAATCACAATGGAGCATTTATAGACAAAGAAGTGGAAAACAAACGCTTTCACCGATGTAAATCAGGATTTGTCCTTGAACTTCAAGCAAACTTTAGAATTAAGCACACACAAATACATGGAGGCACACGACATCTCCTGCACATTAAAACATGTCAAACTCTGAATGGACCATCTCTCTGTGTTTCATTTCATCTGACTACAGAAGCCAGTGGTTTAATCTGTAGTCGTCACTAAGAAACACTGAGATGTGAGTTCAAGCTCAGAGTTTGACAGCTGAGACCAGTTTTCAGAGTGCAGGAGAGCCCGGTGGCAGTATCAGTGCAAGTTTGGAGGATTTGATCAGTGTCTGATTAAAGAAAAACTGAGAAAGTATATGGTATTCAGTATCAGTAATATATATTCGATATATGTTGGTTAAAATGTTAAATACCCCACCACCTTCTGAACACAGATGGCAACTACATGCCTTGACTTGAATTAACAATCTTCTTATTTCATCTTCTCCAGGAACGAACGCACTTCCAGTGGATTGTAGCCCCAAGGGCCCATGCCCCCCTAGGGATCACAGGACAAATGAGGGACAAATGTTAATGTGCATTTTCATTAAGATTCTGGTATTGTTAGAATAGGAAAAAACATAGTAAGATAAGACATCAGAGACGTGTCTTTGTCATGCAATACTTGTAAGTCTACATTTCTGGCACGTTGAACATGAGCCTGGCTCCATACCAAGAATTCCAGCGATATGTCTGTTTCTTTTACTGCTCCTTCTCACGCAGTAGCGTGAGTAGACTTAGTGTGGTGACTTTATGTCCATGCTGGTCCTAGTTCTTGCATGAGAAGAGCAAATGTGTGTGTAAGAGTGTGGCGTGAAAGAAATTTCCTGTCACTTTTACTGGAAGCTCATTAGTCAGGCTCACATAAAACGAAAATGCATGAATTTGTCTTGGTGTCGGTGGTGTACAGATCTCACCTTGTAGACTACCTTCCCAGCCTGCAGCACATAAAGCCTCTCAGGCAGAGCGCCATACTTTATGGCAGTGACATCATTCATTTCATCCACAACCACCGGACACAGGGGCTCCTTCTGAACCAGTATCTGTGCTGCAGACAGCCTGTCCTCCAGGCTCCGGTGACGGTTGATGTCAAAGTTGTTGGTAAAGGCCCAACCATCTGAGACAGAGATACAGCGAGTGATTTCATTGGAATGACACAAAAGGCAGCAAAACAGAACAGTCTGTTCCTGTCCCATCACAGATCTCAGGCTCTGTTTTAGCTTTTTCAACTTTTTTTTTTTTTTTTGGTAAAATATATGATATATATATTTACACGATATAAGTCAAGAACAGACTTTTAACTCATTTTAACAAGTGATATATTCTTACAATGATTAAAAATTGGCTTACTTTAAGGCACACATCCATTTTCAAAACTTTGAAGAGTTTGTTTTTTGTCCAATGAACACTTTTCAATATATACTTATCAATAAAGCTTGTTTTCTGTCTTTTTTGACTTTCACTTCAGAGATTTTGGAAAAACGTTTTATGTTTTTTGTTTTTTTTTTTTTTTCCCGACCACCAACACATTTCCCGATGACAACGACCTCACCTGGCGGCTGTCACTCACCTGTTGAATGCGCCTCGGCGATGTAGACCACCAGAAAGTCAGCCACATCGCTGAAGTCCTTGACGAGTTGCTTGAACTCGTCAAGTTTGTACATAAACGGGGGTCATGTGCAACTTCCAAAACTCAGCACCAGCGGTCTGTTGTCTGTCGAGACAATACGGCTTGAGTTTAGCGTCGAGAGTTACGACTGCGCCAGTGAATGAAAGCGTGAACCTGCACCACGAACCTTTCAAGTGCTTGCAAATGCTTGTTTTCTCTCCGTCCATGGCGACCACAGGTGAGTCCGGAGCATCTCCTCCCAAAAAAGCCTCTTGGCTGAGGGACAGCCACATGTGCCGTGATGCGGTTTTGATGAAACTGAATGATTTAAATGTCGGTCCCCAATCTTCATACTTGAAGTTGGGATTCTGGGTCATGGTGATCTTTTCACCCATTCTGAGGATCTGCTTCTTCGTAAGGCTCGGTGAAACAAAATGCATGATCCTGACTATGATGTTGAGTGATATCATGTAGCAAAACATGCACGCTGTCGTGAAATAGAGCAACAGTTTTTGCAGAAACATGCTTGCTCCTGGATGATCGGGTCTCGTCTCCACAGCCGCTCTTGCAAAACTGTTTAACACGTCGGTTACCGCCCCCTCTGCTCATGTTTGATAACAGCTGCCTTCAAGGCCCCTCCGTGAGCTCGTACTTTCTATACCACAAAAACACTTTGGCCGAGCGCTGAAGTTGCCTAGAAAAGTGAGGATGTGTTTCATTTCCTCGAATCCCCCCCTCGATCCTTTCCTGCGTCCTTCTTAAAAAAAAAAAAAAAAAAAAAAACCTGGCCTCTCAGCACTGGACTGTTGGAAACGGAGAGATATGGCCTCAGTATAGTGCACCTTATCGGTTTCCCCGGGTAAAGTGAAAATTGTATTTAATTTTCAAGGACAGGCCTAGTCAGCAGAAGTAAATCAGCTCCATCTGTTGCTCCATCAGCACTCAGAGTCTCTCGGATAATGCTGCCCAGACAAACTGTGGGAGGAAAGTCAGCAGCAGCAGGATTAAAACCTGCAAAATACACATCAGGATGAGGGCAGAGTTCAAAGAGTACCACACATGCACATAATAATGTGGTAATAACTACTGAGTAATAACGAAGTAATAATTAAAGCCTTTTTCACAACAGATTGTCAGAGTCTTTGAGGATGCAGGAAACTTCTTCAGGGCGGTGAATGTGTTTTTAAACGACCCTGTGAGTTTTTCAAAACATCACTGGCTAAATCTGAGTTTTGTGGTTTGGTCTACCGCCATCTGAAATGTCTTCACTACTCACTACCAGTCTGATAGCAGCATGGCTTTTTTTTTAAATAGGGATGTAATGTAGTAATAATGTAGTAATGACTACTCAGTATTCGTGTAATACTTTAGTAATAACGTCTGAATAATCATGTAATAATGTAGTAGTAAGGCAGTAATGACTACTTAGTACTGGACATGGAGGCTGGAGTGAAGGTCTTTGAACATAGCTCTCTGCCCCTTTGCCTTGCTTTCTCATAAATAACTTAATGATGAAATGAAACAATCTGGCACACACATCCAATAACTGTGATTTAATGTTGTGTATATTTTCATGTAGAAATTTGAGAACATTTTCTGTTATAGGGCTGTTACACCTGTCTGCCTCATCATGGTCCTCCATGATGTAATGAACACATTTTCCTTTCTGAATGGGTTTTATTCTCAGAAGTCAGGGAACCATATAAACTCACCAACCACTTTATTAGGAACATATACTAATATTATAAAAACATGTATTAATTGTGGGCAGGGCCGCCATTTGCCTCAGTCCTTTGTGGCATGGATTCCACACGATGTTGGAAACATTTTTTTTAGATTCTGGTCCATGTCAGCATGACAGCGCCCCGTCATTTCTGCAGGTTTGTCAACGGCACATTCATGCTGACAGTCTCCCTAGTTACCAGATTTGAATCTGATGACTGGGGAGGTCACTGAAGTACTCTGAACTAAACTCACTGTCATGTTTATAAAACCAGTTTGAGACGATTTTCGCTTTGTGACATGGTGCGCTATCATGCTGGAAGTAGACATTAGAAGATGGTAAATTGTGGCCATAAAGTCAGCACCAGTACTCAGATAGGCTGTGACGTTCAAACCACGACTGATTGGCATTAAGGGGCCCATCAGGTGCTACATTTTTCCAGTTTTCAACCGTCCAGTTTTGGTGAGCCTGTGCCCGCTGGAGCCTCAGATTTCTGTTCAAAATGTTGTGCACGAAAAAAGAAATCTGAGATTAGCAGCTTCAGAAATACTCAAACCAGCCCACCTGACACCGACATGCCAGGGTCAAAGTCACTGAGATCACACTCTTCCCCATTCTGATATTTGATGTGGACTGAACTGAACTGAAGCTCCTGACCTGTATCTGTGTGATTCAATGCGTTACACTGCTGCCGTGTGATTGGCTGATTGGATAAGTGCATGGATGAGCAGGGGTACAGGTGTTCCTATTTCAGAGAAGACTTGGACTTTAGGGATAATGTGATCTTACAGACATTTTCAGGGCAGGAAAGGTATAAGAGTTACCAGGAATCAAGGATGCCTCTCTTCTACTCAAGTGTCCCACACCAGTGAGCCAGTATACACAGAACCAGGACCCTGGATCTACGTTAGATCAATGGAAAGCAGTCGTTATAAATGTTGTTAATTACACCTGTGCTTTTCCTGCTATGACATACCAAAATGTCTGCTGTGAAAAAGGACGACAGGCCTTTGAAACCGAAGCGGCGGCCGTCCTTCCTTTTATTTTTTACACCTGTGCTTTTCTTGTTTTGACAGTTCAAAATGTTTTCCATTCAAAAGGCACCAAAAGCCACAGGCTCACTCTAAGTAGGTTGGTCTGTGATAAAGCAGTTAATTACAAATTTGACTGTGACTATGCACCAATAAAGCATAATATCAACGGAAATGATAAGTACTTCAAGGCAGATCCTGCATTATCTAGGTGCAGCTGTCCTGTAGAGGGGGGATTAAGAATTACAACAAAGTTATTAACACACAGTAAACCCGAGGGCAGTGAATTGGTTGTTTCTGTATCTCTAGGCAAAAATGTAATTAACATGACATTTGTGTTCTACTGTGTGCGCTCTAATGCACAGAGAATGGCAACCAGGGAGCATTTATCCACACAAGCTCATTTCTGCCCAGGGGCCTAGAGTGGATTAATTTGCCCATATTCTTTACCTCCTCCAAGTTACTTTCTACCTGATAAGTGACAAGTGACGAAGAGGGAAGAAAAAGAAATTGGGACAAGCCAAAGAGTCACATAACAAGAGTCTACATTTTTATTTCATGCAGTTGTTCTTTATTAGTGTCTGTTTATGAAACAGCCAGGCTATACAAGTTATTATTACCTCATATCAGTCCGATCTTCACAAGTAATAATAACTGTGACTTGAAATAAAAATCATACTTGAATTAATTCCACGTCACTAGTTTTAAATGTACTAGTTTTAGTTTTTTGGCATTTTATTATAGAAAAAATTCAAGTATGGACAAAAGGTTACAGTGAGGGAACGTGTGTATTTACATATAATATGTCATGAACCTATACACTCAAGTGCACTGTCACTCTCTGTCTCTCTGTCTGTGCAGCTGTGGGGCATAATCTCTGGTCGTTCTTGTTCGTGTCATCGTATTTCCAGCAGCACTTAAAAGCAGCATCAGAGGCAGTAATTCCTGTCACGCATTTCCACATTCATGCAGCCGCATCTGCGATTGGACCGACGGGAAAAACAAGCGCACCCCCGTCACAGCGTTTTTACAACACTGATAAACTTTCACTCGGCTGTTTGTTCCACTCGCCATGTGTTTGCATACTAATGATCAAGCGGTGCCGTCGGTCCCCGAGTCAACTGTGACCCAGTTAGGGCGCTTGGTTTTCAGGCAACAGCCGCTAGATGGCGCCGTAGAACAGCATTTCCCAAACGAAACCGCTGCTCTTCGTGGAAAGCACTTTTTCTCAAGACCGGGTCAACGTCTCAGGAAAGAGCGATTTCATGTCGGGTCGTGGAGGACTTGGAATGCTTTTCTTCTTATTTATTTATTTATTTAGTTTATTTATCTATTTATTTGAGAATTTGAGTTTTCCCCTTAGGAAATCTAATTCTTCGATCTATTACCAAGAGATCAATTTTAAATCAAATCTTCCTCACAAGACTTCTGTGTGTGATTATTTTTTTCATTATCATCTGTCTCCATTGATTTACTTCCATGCAGACTTACTTTAATGGTCAGACTTAATGAACCAAGATCCAAAAATAATAATTCAAACTAAACAGAGTGCCGATCTTTATTTTTAATTTTTTTTTTTAAATAAACTGTTCATTTCACGTTTTCATTCAGGTTTATAGGAGGGTTGGGAGGGAAAAATATCAAAATTTAGTCTAAATTAATCCTTCTCTGATTTTTTTTCATGAGGTACCCGTTTGTCACATTCTCACATCGATCATTAAAAACCAAATGGTGACATCTCACCATCTCAACTGCGGACATCTGCGAGTCCTGGCTGCTCAGGCTGCAGAAAGTGAAGGAGCTGTGACGCGCATTACCAGCATTTTAGCATGTTGCCATAATTACAGAGCGTTTTTCGACCTAAAGCTACAATATGCATCATAAAAAAAAAAAAAATAAAAAAAAAAAACACCCTCAAACTGACCTTTGTTTAATTACATTGCACTGTTGTGGTGTAACAGCCTCTCGGTGTGATAACGCACAGTGGACGGACTGTACCAAAGTTTGGACAACTTCGTGTCGTACATTTTTACATTCACTTTTTGAATGACCGGCACATGAATCTACACGTCAGCCGTCTCTGGGAGCATCACGGGGGTCATCGACGCACATGCGGCATCTCGCAAACTTTACATCCAGGCTCAGATTCACGACAACACAGAAGTCCCGATCTCGATCTTATCCTCCCACAGAAACACGGACGCAGTCTCCATTGGTGCTCCCGAGTCCTGCAGAGCAGCGGAGCTATCGGGTGTCAATCTCAGAGAGAGAGAGAGAGAGAGAGAGGGAGAGAGAGAGAGGGAGAAGAGAGAGGAGGGAGACGCATGGGATGCTGATGACTGATCCTCACTGAGAGGATGCTGTCGATCAGGCTCGCAAATGCTTCCCCCTCCAGTTTGATAAACATGCTGATGTGCGCAATTAGACGTTTCCTGCTTCTTATAGGCTTATCGGACAAGGTAGGTGTTGCCAAATCCCTGAAGCTTAATTACCTTTGTTCAAGTGCGTCCATTCTTCCTGTTCAAACGACCGCGCGCTTGTCACCGCCTGAGGGCACGAACTGAAGCTGTTTGCACATTTTGCAGTCATTTATTTATTTATTTATTTGCCTTGTCGTGTGCGCAGGTAATGTGAGCAGCGGCCGCACACTGCATGGACAAGCCGAGGCATCAATGCAGAACTCCTCAGCGCTGTTCGGGATGGTCAGCCACTGTCAGACCCCAACTTTCACGGACTTCACCGGCCTGACGCTCTCCGTGTACGGCAGCAAGGCGGACATCTGTGCGCGGCGAGCCGGGAGCGGTGCTTTTGGAGCTCAGATTTGCCGGAGCCCCCATGACACCCCGACTCACATGAGCTGCGCCAGCCCGAAGCGACTCAGCGCGTCCGAGCAAAAAGCGCATCTGCAAGCCAAAACTCCGCGGTCGTGCTTCTCTCTGCCGCCCATGCAAGGTAGGCCCTGTGCGTCCTAATGATATGTCCCATTGATGCTGCTTGGGGTGGTTACAAAGTTGATCAATACATTGGTTTCTGGATGTGGTGGGTTGATTATAACTACATTTGTTGCAGTCGTTTACTTTCCCTCATGAAAACGAACTGTGAGAATAACAGCAAATTCAGTCAAACAGCAGCTGTCTCCGTCTTGCCAAAAAAAGACCAATTATCAGTTTCCAGGTTGTTTGAGATTTGATAAAAGTCATCATCTATAATTTTGCTGCCTCCATATGGTTCCTGTAGAGCATCCTTTGATGCAGCTGTACTGTGCATTTGTGTTGAGAGCCCTCTTTGCAGTTGTGGATTAGGTCTGTTAATTAAACCCAGAACTCACTTGGATCCTTGGCCAGTTCATAAATTACCATCACAATCAAAGTGTCTATTGCACATGAAGGCCATGTGAAGTGATGTGCAGTATTCGGAGTAACTGCCAAGCAAATCTGCATTTCCTATGGATGTTAACAAGGCATGGCAGCCTTCACTTCATGGGAAGATTAGTGTGATGTTGGCCCATTAAGTTAAATGTGGAACAATACTTTCATGAATGAATGAGTTGAGAAATATCTTTTCTGTAATTTTGCTCTTAATTTTAGAAAAATACAAAAGTGACATTTAAGTTTGTGTTCTCTAATTTATTTTAAAATCAAGATGGTTTGCCCTTCGGAAAATAAAACAAACTTTGACATGGGCTCATCAGTGAAAGCGAAAACTTTAAAACAACAATTACATAGATGAAATGAGCACTGTCATATAGATAGGCCAGAGTGGAAACTGGGCTCTTCGGTCTCTGTGGAAGCCTGCTCCATCCTGTTTAGACAGAGTGTTGTTGTGAGAGGGCGGAGGTAATTACAGCCCCATCCTAAATTATGATTAGACGGAACAGACTTTTATATTAGCAATCATCCTTGCAGCAAGAAGAGGATCAACGGATTTGATTATTGTTTCTTCTTGCTAAACACAAACCATATGTCTGCTGAATGTGTCTCTCAGCATTTATGAGTTCTCGTGGAGCACAGTTGTGCGCTCAGCCCTCCATCCCCAGCATCCTCGTACCAGAATGAATCGTCTCATTGTCTTTGCAGCGCTTTTGAACTCGCTTCCCGTAAATTGTGGGAATGCAAGATGTGTTATGTGTTTGTGGATTATGTTGTGCAAATGAATGCTGAACCAGACGCATACATGTCCGTTTGTTTTGCTCTGACTCAGTGAGGCAGCTGAGTGATATTTTTAATAACTTCAGTATCTTGTGGGTTTATGAATTAAAATAGTTTTCTGGAGAGCAAAAAACATAAGCCATCAATTATTTCCTTATTGATTCAGCCACACATAAAAATGTGTTTCCTGATTCGGCAGTAATTCATTATCACATTTTTGTGCAGTTATATATGAGTAATAAAAAATTTCATTGGGTTTAACTTGTACTGCTAATGTTGCTGTCTGTAACCTATATGAATATGTGCTGTCTTCCAGGCACTTTCCTGTTGTTTTATAGTCTCTTTTGCTGAGCATGGAGTATGAAAGTGATCTCAGTACTCATCAGTCTTTTGTATCATGCCTCATTTCAGGCTGATCGTATTACACACTCCCATTTGGGGACAGAGCTGGAGTTTAAACTGCATTCTCAACCATTACTTTAGATTTATACTGAAAAGAATCTCTGAACAAACACAGACTGTAATATTTATCCTGAGGGAAGTGAGGCAGTAGGGAGAAGAACTTACCTCAGACGGGAGATTTCTGACCTCTAGCATGTACCCTGTGATTGCAAAATGTCAACGATTACTCAGTGATAAAACTGATTAAAATATTCTGCCCTGCTGATGTTTCATCTAATACTCAGTTTAGGGATTTTTTTTTGGGAAACTGTGCTGGACAGACATTTGCATTCCGAACTGCTTTTCCTGGTTTTCTGCTACTCTGGAAAAGACAAATACATGTTGTATGTGTGTGCTTTTTTTAATTTAATAAAGTGTTTAAAAAAGTGTTTCTATAAAGTAAATAGGTGAGTGAGAAGCCGATTTAGGACAGTAAGTGACAAAGGTAGCGTGTTAATAATGAATGAGTGCGTTAAAGAGTGTAGAGTTTTAGTGGTGGGGCTCTCCATCTTTTCTGTTCAAGTCGACACAGACCGGGATTCTGTTCTTGTGCGCCAGGGATCCTAAACGCAAAAATAACTCACATTCTCACATTCAAACCTCTCAGCTGTTTCTGTGCAGCCTCCCTGTTGCATTTTAAAACGCGTCCCCAGCTTGAATTCAAGGAAAATTGGCTTATGTCACACACCTGGTGCGTGGGTCTGGAAACCATGTGCATTGCTCTTTGTGAGTGGAACAGCGGGTGATCATCCTAACACTGCAAGTATATAGATGTCCTATAAATATTAGTGCCCACCAGCAAAAAAAATATTTAGCTTGCAAAGAAAAACACTTGACCCCTCTTGAAAAAGAATATCAGGTTTGAATGAAGTGTGTACTCTAGCATCATTTGATACCTTACTAACGTTTCTCCTGGCCGGGACGATGCTGCCGAGTCTGTGAGCTTATTTGAGGAAAATGTTTGAGTTAGAGGAGGGTGCTGGAGTCTCGCACTCCTCTCTCAGATAAATGCAGAGGTCTGTCTGTTGATTCAGCCTGTGGAGAGATGAGTAATGGCGTTTTGGATTTGATCATTGTTGGTACTTTCTAAATTTCTTTGGCTATTCCCTGCTGTCTTTTGGCGTGTTTTCACACAGTCTTTATACTTGTAGCACACACACCTCTATGCAGGGACACAAACCCACCAGCATCTACTTCTTACACATGTGGTCACTTTGCCAGCATATGCGCAACACATACACTATGCACACATGCCACACACTGACATACTCACACACACACACACACACACACACACACACACACACACACACACACACACACACATATATATGCACACACACGTTCTTGTGGTGAAGTGGCACTGGCACTGATGCTGAATTCCCTCAAACTGACTTAGTTTCCTGTGTTTTTCCGCAGCAGCATTTGTAGACGTCAGACTGCAGGGTGATAATCTGACTGTTATGAGAAACAACCGACCATTACAGCCCACTCTGAGCCGCTGCTGTGTCAAACACTTAATGACAGCTTCCCAGTAGCCTGTGAATAGTTCTGGTTGAGTGCACAGAGGAACCCATTAAGTGCTTTTGGTAAAGTCAGTTGTTCTAATCAAACTATGTGGTCTATTTATTCATTTATTTATTTATAGAAAGAAAAAAAAAAAGTTGGCACATGGCACACAATTTCACTGTTGCGTTACAAACCCTGGAATATTTCTCTTCCTAAAAAATTCTGATATAGAAGAGAAGTTCATGTGCTAATTGTTCGATATGTTCAGAAAATATACATATAATTCTTATTATCAACATCTCATTAAAGTCAGTAAAATATGGCACTCAGCCGTACCTACAAGGGTTCAACTTTAAAATATCTTTTTTGGATAGTTTCCTCTAAAAGATTTGTGTCATGTAAAATGCTTATACAGCTATAATTCTAGGGAAATGTTTGCTTCAGCTGTTTCATGGGGTTTTGAATTTCTTAAATTACCTTGGACTTCAGGCTTATAATTGCTTTAGGTTTGGATTTGATATATGCACAGATCATGTTGTTTATTCATCTTGGATTTCAGTCTTCTTTATTTTTTTTTTGTTTTTGATTTGTGTCATTGTGAATTTAGTTGAAGCAGGGGTGTGACAGCAGTGTAAATAAAAGGATAAAGTGTTTCTTTAGTGGTGGCTAAATGGTTTATTGTTGAAAAGACCAAAGAGATTTTACTAGATCCTAAATTTTTTGAAAATTTGTCTCCAGTGGATGGATTTGAACACCAGGGGGAAACGATTGAGCAGAGGACACAGTGCAAATATTTTGGTAGGAATTTTGAGCACACTTTAAAATAGGGGTACCATGTTAAATTTGTATTGATATTGAATCAATCAGTGTTAAAACTCTATACAGATGAAGGCTGTGTGGAATAAATACAAGCATTATAATCATGGTCTTCTCCAGGGCGACTACTGAGTCAGTAATTCTCTATGGCGTCATTGTCTGGCTTGGCAATCTCACTGTGAAATTAAAATTTCAAGTCCAGAATGCGATGAGAAGAGCTGGGGAAAATAAAAAGTCCTTTGCATCCAACAACATCTTTACAGGAAATATTTGAGGAAGAAACTGTTGAGCGAGCCAATATGGCTTATGTCAAACATTTTCTTTAGTGCAACAGTAAAAATGGGTTAATGATCTTTTATATTGTATCCAACTGAGATATTTAAAATGGCTTAAAGTGCACGTTGCATGTTTTGTTGATTTATTTTTGTTATCATATTTGCACGTACAATTTTGTGTGTGTGTGTGTGTATAAGTGAGAATGGGGCAGCAATCTTGATGCTCAAACTAAAGATCTTTGTAAAAAAAAAAAATTGAATTATTATATTATAGCTGAAAATCAATTATGGTTTATATAGACTGTACTCAAGCGAACAATGACAAACACTTTTAGTTGCTTATGTATCTGATGATTGGATATAAATGTTATGGTTCCAGACTCTCTCTCCACCTCCCCACACTCACATTTGAGTCTAATTCATTTTCCAAAAAAAAAAACCAAAATACACAATAAACAAAGTTAAAGGTGAATTTGACTGTGGTTGTTATTATTATTATTATTATTATTATTATTATTATTATTATTATTATTATTATTATTATTGTTGTTGTTGTTGTTTCACATTTTCTATAAATATACTGATAACAACATTATTGTGAATTCTTTTGGCCATAATAATCATGCAGTGAAAATCTGATATTATAACCATCCTATTCTGACGGTCAAGTATTTTTTTTCTTTGAGAATGAATCTCTGCCACTTCTATGGATCTCTTCTCTATTAAGAAAATAAGTTAACCTTTAAGTTTGACCGAGTAACTAAGGATCTCAATTTCACTGTTGGTCAATTTGCCAAATGGATGTAGCTGTGGGGCCAGGTTATGGCAGCTCTCCCTCCCAGATGTTGCGAAAGACCGATCAACCCTCAGAGAAAACACTTTGCTGTCACTGCAGCTAAAACAGATTTGACCTTTTACTGAACTTGTGTTTCACTAAGTTTCACTGCTGAGGTTGACCAAGAACATTTTTTCAGTCAGATAGTGAAAGAGCTTTTAACACCAAAACCAAAGGTTTTGGTACTAGTCACTTCGTGCACAGCTGTATTTTACATGGAATACAAAAACAAACAGACATCCTCTCTTACTGCATTTGTGCCCCTAAATCATGTGGACCCGCACATGTGGGCAAGTTTATTCATATCACAGTAGTACAGTGATAGTAGCATTCTTTTCACAAGGTTTCTCACCAGTCAGTGCATTCCCATGAGCCAATGAGCGAGCCTCAGCCCACGTCTTTTGCGTCTCGTATGAGCTCAGCAGTGAGTTATGGGCAAATGTGAGGGTGCTGCCTGGGAAGGGTGTTGCAGGGTGTAATGTTTGCAGCATGTTCCATTGATTCATAAAGCCGAAGCCCTGGTGATGATTCTGCAGCGGTATTCCCGTAAACGTCTGTCTGGCTGAGAAGTTGAGGAGGGAATGCTGGGTAATGGAATGAGGGCGCTTCCTGAGTCACAGCCACTAGAGAGGGAGAGTGAGAGAACACCCCTGGTCTGGCATCTGCTTGGCTGAATCACCTCAATCAAACTTGGCCAGGGATACACATGACGTGTGTGGAAACAGGAGATAAGTGGCAGAGGAAGAGACGAATGCTGCATCAACTTGACTGTGGTTGGTTTCAAAGAGAGAAAAAAGGAGATTAATGAGAGACTGTGATCATTTCTGCTTGAGTATCCTCTGAAGTAGTCCTGTGAAATTGCAAAATGAACATGAACATTTTACCGCTGCATTCTCTCTGCCGTCCTTTTCCCTCTCTATAGTCAGTGTCAGTCGGGTCAAATGTTCTCATTCTTATGTGACCAGTGTGGTATGACTATGGCATCTCTCTGTAACCAAAGGCATTCTGACATTCGTACTGCCAATGAAATCCAAACAGTCACACAGCAAAAATATGATCTGGTTTGAGTAAGTGTCGAAATATCTCTGGAATACCAGAAGAAATCTGCTCCGGGCCTCAGTTTAATCAAGAGAAAGCAGCAGAGTTGGCTCAGATATATCATCATAAAATTGTATTTTTAGAACCAAACCTTGCCTTGAGAAGTACTCAGAGTTTCACGCGCTACACTTTTGCTGATGAGGGGATTGAGCTGCCAGGTCTTGTGAATTAAACCAGATTTGTTTTACCTTTTAACTATTTGTAGCAAAGGTAGGCTCTTCTCTACTCATCTCTTGATTATTTTTGCCTGGACAGGCATGCCACAGCTGACCGCACGTCTTTAGTGTCTGCATTACTCATGCATTTTCAGACAGCAGCGACTCCTCTCGCAGACCTCTCCGTGTATGACTTAGCACACGGGTGGGTTTTTGATTTACATCTCAGCTGTGCCACTTGCTGTTCTTGGCTCGACGCTGCTGTGTTTCATCAAAGAAAAATCTGCTCCACTCTGACTGTGGCAGTTAAGACGGCCGTCCGCCGCTGCGCTGCCTCTGCCAGAGCGGGGCTGAGAGCTGATGGGGCCCTCACAGCTGTCAGCTGGAGCGAGAGAGAGAGAGAGAGAGAGAGAGAGAGAGAAAGAGAGGGATTAGGGCTTTACTGACCCACATAAACAAGCAATAAGAACACAGATTGTGTGAGTGTGAAGAGCTGTTTTGGTCATTTGAGTCAATCTTGAGGAAGCTGCTGTTTCATCTTTCCCACCAGAGAGTCGGGCACCATCAGCACTTTATCGCAAGATCAAGATGTGAGACATACACGACACGTAACAGTTGCTAAGTGTGCATCAGAGCTTTGTAAACACATCACCATTAAAACTGCTGCAGCTACAGTTTCAGATGCTCAGACTCAACTTAAATAGCGTCTGAAGTGGCCCTTTTTTACAACGCTAGTCATGATGAAGATTAATCAGCCATTGGCTTCAACTGAGTGGTCAAAAATAAATGGGCAAACATGATGCGAGCCGAGGCTGTTTTAATGCCTTCATTAGAGCGGAGGAGAAAGCAGCCAAAAAGATTGAGTTTTATCCTCTCTCTTGTTCTCTCTCCGTCTCTGCCAGGAAGCTTCTATGGGGCAGTGCCCAGTCAGCTCACCGCACTATTGGCTGGCGCTGCCCCAGAGGACTATGAAAGACATTATAAAGTCTAATAGTGCAGTTTATATATTTTATTAGTGCTCGTTAATAGAAGCCCAGCGTTCTGGAAGAATTACTTATTCTCTAGTCATGTGCAATGCGGTCCAGCCCCTGTGCTGTATTAACTTGCTTACCAGGACTAATAAGTACACAAAGGAACGATAGAATGAAGGTTGCTCAGAGAAAAACCACTTTGCTCTTGCTTGTCTGTGAATGATGTGGGTTGACATCAATCGTGAACCCTGAGCACGACAACTTGCACTTCTGTACTCTGCTGATTTGGACTCAGATATTCATATGTGCATTATATCTTGGCAGGTATAGATCTGTACGCATTATTGTCCTAGATTTAGAGCCAAGTTTCATCACACAGTATCTATTGAATTATTCTTTCAAGGAGATATTTGAAAGCACTGGCAACCTCATTTTTCAGTCAAAATTTATTACAGCGTATGCATGGCTTGAAGTCAAGACCTCTTAGGTTTCATCAGTGCAGAGATTGATATCATCCTGTTCATCATACAGGCAGCATTGAAGCACAGGTGGACTGGTGCTTTGTCAAAATGTTTCTTTTTTTAGTAGCAAATCTGGACAGCGCGGTGCTGCATGATGGGAGGAAGTGGAGGATTTCGGGAACGTGATGGTGGTGCTCTGTTCAGGTTAATGCTTGTAACTCTAAGTTGCAGGGAGCTGGGACCTTTGCCAGGCCGACTCTGGATGTTAATAAAGTTTAGAGGCTCCATGCCAGCACTGTGATCTGTAATGCTTAGGGTTATTTTTACAGACTTTTTACAGACAATTATATTTGAAAGGGAAGGCTGTTTTTCAGTGGGCTAATATCAGAGCAAGGAGATGGTGTATGTGATAAGAAGATGCAATTTCCCATGATGTGACGCTGTGGAGTGCACGGATGTTTTTTTTCATTGTGTGGGAATATCGTGTGTATGGGAACTCTTATGTAGTACTGCAACGGCAAACGAGACAATAGTGCTTGTATTATATCAGTAAAAGTTTCTGTGAAAGTGAGGGTTTTTCCCAGGCATGGTCTGCCTCAACACAGCTTCACACCCTAACACATGGTAGTTGTCTAAGTACAACCACAGATGGGTGCCTGGAGGGTGTTTCAGCAACATTTCTAATGGGGAGAGTGAGCATCATATTCCCCTTCCAGTTTTTCAACCAATCCAAGAGTTGTCTATTTATTCTCCTGTTATTGTCTGTCACATGTCAGGTTCTGTTGTTTAGTGGTCTCTGACAGACCGGTGGCCAAACAGGGAGTTGAAGGAATCTATGATGACTTTGGCTCGTAGCTGCTGTGCTGAAGTTGCTGTCTACTGGAGATGTCGGCTTGATTTCACCCTCTGGAGCTGAAAACCGCATCTCACACAGATGAGCTGGTTGCTCTGTCCAGAAGTTTTTTCCTCTGGAAACAGTAGAGACATCTGTTATCTTCTGGCTCCGGTAGCATCTGTCTGATTTACATTCTCTGCATTAAATTGCATTTGAAAGAAGGCTGTGCAGTTTTCATTCTGTTGGCAGTCTCTTCCTGTAGTCCAAAAGGAGAAAATAATTTGGCTGGAAGCAGTTTTGTTGAAGACAATCAGTTCTGTTCTTCTTTGATTTACTGTTGCCAAGATTAAGTATAGTACGGCTTTTCTCCATTTGAACTAGGGCTCCTATGGGGTGTGCAATAAGTGTGTTAAATGGATCCATATTACACTGAGTAATAACCTCAGTATGCACTCTTCATTAACATGCTTAACGTTCCCCCCAAGACCCAGAAGTCGGCTTCTATAATACACTGCTTAACACAAACATCATGTTGGACACTCAGGATCTCTTATGGGGCTCATTGTTAGCAGTTTTAGTAGTGAGGAGGTTTGGACTGTGTTTGCGTGTGTGTGCGTGTTTGTGTGCTAATGTTTGGGTCAAAGTGAAAGGACAAGATGGACAAGTTCATCAACTCTGAACATGAAAACCTTGAAGACTTATTTAACTTTTGCCAGCTAATTAGATCAGAGTACGCTACAGTGCAGAATGTTTTTGTTTGTAGCTTTTTTGGCTGATGAAATCTGTTGCAACACTGGTCAGCCACTTGTTGCATGTTTCCAAAACTGACCACACAACTCTGTTTTTGAAAGTAAGAAGTCTCATTACTTGGCAAAATGAATGCTGAGTCACTGATATTTGTCAATGACTGTATCAATTGCCAAAGACATACTCTGGTGATTTAATGCTCCGGGACAGTTAAAGATGAATCAGTGCATTTGGACACATAGATATGTGTTAGTGTTTGTGTTTGTATCCATGCAGATGACTGCTTTTATCAATATGTGAAATGTTTGCCTTGGAGCAAATCTCTATTTAATAGAGATGGTGGGCGAGCTAAGTTAAAAATGGAAGTTGAAAGATTCGGACCTAATGGGAACCAGCGCATAGCGGTCCTAGCTGGCTTGACATTTACAGCATTTTCCCCCGGCTCAGCATTCAACCTTTTACGACAAAGCCAAAACCCATCAAGAGGAGCTTCACTCACCTTGAAAGCAATAGGCTGAGGTTCTTGGATCCACACAGACAGGACTCATGGGTTCACACAGCTTCAATAACCAATAAAGCTTCCCGTAGCAGGAAATGTCTCTTATATATCACCAGGAGTTTTTGACAAGAACATTTAGGATGAGTACCTGGCTCCCTCCCCAGTATGTCCTCACTGAAGCTGAGTCACAGATTTAGTGGACAGATCGTTGAGGGAGTGAGAAAAGGGGAAGAAAGCTACATTTCTCTCTTCTCTCATTTTTGTGTTTATCTAACTTTTGCCCTTAAAAAGTCAGCTCAGAGCACATGTTGACTAATACCGATAAAAAGCCTAATCAGGCTCTTTCAGCTCGACAGTGATCTAATAGGCATGTGTTTGAAAGTTGAAATGAGTTAGGCAGCGTCAGAGCCATGACAGCCAGGTGCTGAGCACTTGGCCCTGGGTACGGGAGCCTCAGCCAATTGGAAAATGCTTTGCAGAATTTATCTGCACCCTTCTCCCTTGACAAATTATTTTATTGTTCCCACACAGTTGGTTTTCATTTAGTCTTTTGGCTAATGATAGGCTGAGAGCATGTGGGCTATTGTCCTTCCTTTTTTCAGCATAGATGCTCCGACTGGAAGTGTTCACATTTGATAGACCCCCAATGCAATACAAACTAACCAAAACACGACACAGACAGTACACAAATGCACACAGATGGTACATAGAGTAGGAATCTTTATTGTATACAGCGTCAGAAGGACAGATCTTGATGTGCTGTAAGTGGCTCTGTAGCATGACCTTAGTGACTGTCTGTCAAACTGGGTAATGCTGCTTCCTGAAGGAGCAACTTCTGTACAATCTCCCCTCTGCGAACTCTAAACCTCGCTCCAAACCCTTTAATCACATTATTCAGTGTGTCTCATGTACCGGGACTAAGTAGATATGCTGTGTGAGAGCTGCAGATGGGAGAGATAGGGTGAAACTCGCCTTGCGTCCGAGCCCTGCACTCTGCCTGACCTGAACTCAGTACATCAGGACCAGGCCGCTAATCTTTTACAAATGCTGGGAGTCTCCATGACCAGGCCCTCGCTGAGATGGCTTAGTCAAAACAGCCCTGCTGCTCCTGAACACAACCTCAGCCCCTAGCTTAATTCAAACGCTGATTAACTAACAAATACCTGCTGCTTGTTCCACAGCATTACACAGGCCGGTGCATCGTGCAGCGCTCCATGGAGTTTGACAGCGTGTTTGCTGTCCTGTAGTGGAACACACAGGCCTACTGTGTTACAGACTTTTCAGGGTTTCTTGGTAAACTGATACACTCACTTGCTAAGTGAGCAAAAGCATAGAAATACTGCACTGAATGAAGAGAGTTTTATTGTTGAATCTTTTGTTATAGCTTTCTGGGGAAGTGCTTTGTTATCTGAGCTGGAAAAGAACTACTGTCTATAAATAAAGGTTTAGCAATGTTACAGTGCAATATGAAAACTTGTGGTATTATTCAGAAGGGGATACAAACAAAATAGAAAAGATTTTACAACTGACCAGTTTTCTTTTCTCATTGTAAGACTTTGTCACAATCAAACATTACATTCACTGTGAAAATGACTCAATGACCAAAAATCAGCAAGTAACAATTCTCACTGACAACCGTAAACCAAACGGCCAAGAGTTTGACTGCCAAGCTTGAACTGGGTGATTTTATGATTACAGTGATAGCTGGTTAAATGACAAAGCTGCATCATCACAATGTCAGAATGTTTCCTGCCAAACTAACTTGACAGGTAAAAGCTAAACAAATATTTTCAGTAGACAATACAGGTAGAAATGATGACAGATGGCCTTTTCATCCTGTTTCAGATTTCATTCCTGTCCTGTTCTTAATCAAACCCAACCCCTATTACTTCCCATTTTTCCGAGTAAGTCCTTTGGTTTTACTGCCAAGCACATTCCTAGTCCTCTTGATCACAACAGTACCGTCAGTGCTTATTGGACATCGTCTTCTCATGCACCGTCACTGTTTACGTGGGCCCAGCCATGTTTTTGGGACACTTTGAGCCTCAGACAAACACCACGCAGTTCCGGCCTCTTGCCAAGCTCAGGCACGGAGACGAACTCTGCACATGCCGAAATACTTGTGCTGCAGCGCGTCATCTTTGTGAAATGTCTCAATGCTTCAAGTATATTTTAAGTATTTAAAATGACATTGATGCAAAATATATTGTGAAATTCAACTATGTGTGTATGGTTTCAGCGGTTACTGCAAGTGATGAATAATTCATGTTTATTTTTGAGTCATTTTTATGCATCTGCGGTGCTTTGATTGTCAATGGCAATCATTTCTGATTGCACAGAAATGAATGTGTAGCCCTGGTGGCCAGCTCAAGCTGTTTTTCTTTTTTTTATTTGTAAATTTTTGAGAACAGTTTGGTACACTGGGAATAATAAATCTTCCACAATTTTCGCAATAATACAGTCATTAATGTTTCAAAGAATGCAGCTTTTTATTCCAACCATAAAAAAAATTGGAAGTTCAACAGTAACTGTAAACTAAATAAAAAGATTTTTAAAACTGAAGCTTAGCAAGGATGTACTTTGATTTGAGGTCTGGAAAAGGCTGCAGTTTAAGAAATGTTAAATGTATAGCCCCCAAAACCGCAACTCAACAAAAGTCAACAGGACTTGTTAGCCATGTCCTTGATAGCTTTAGCTGTAAATATAAATGCACAGTTTACCACAGTGCCCACTTTTACAGGGCCAGACTTGTCATTTGACACAAAAATATGGCCAATCTAGGCCACTGTAAAGATGCCAGTCTTCTACAAGCCTCAAGAGCTCTGAGCCATGAAGGACTCCAGCGAGAGAGGCAAAGCATCAGTATATGTACACTGCAGCCTGCCAAAGTACACTCATTTAACAGCACAAAAAGACTTGCACTGAGAACCCGCATGTTTATGTTAGGGATGATGTAAAATGGCTAGAATTCATATTTCACATCAAATTTCTCTTTCAAGATGGCTTCTCTTAATTTTTACTTGCAAGGAAACAAACATTTGCATTTCAAAGTTCTTCAAATAAAAATAAATGAAAAGCAAACCCTTTTATGGGTTTGGAGACTATATTGGAAAACAGGTCAGGGGCGAAATGAATATTTTTTATGGTTCGTAAAAGAGCTTCACAATGAATGCCAGGTTATGTGAAAGGCTTGACACATGGTAGAGGCCAGAGCCCTTCGAGATTCCCTCTTTATTCAGCCCTTACGCTCCTGGGCCAAGAGGAGCCAAACAACACATATGGCAGAGGCCAAGATCCATATGAAGAACGATTTCTTTATTTCTGCTTGTTATCGTCTGATTAGGCTTCCTCTCGCTACAGACCCATCCAAAAATCTCTCAACTATTAACCTTCACTTTTTCCTTTGAGTTTATCACACTCAGGTTGATGTGTAATCAACTCAGCACTCAGTGTCATTCCTGTTTGATTGGTATTTGCTCTTGGGCAGTAAACGCAGGTTAGAGTAGATTTTGGGGGAATGACATGCAACGATGGTCCTGAGCCAGAATCTAACCTGGGATGTTGCAATCACAGTATATGGTCAGCATCTTTATATGCATTTATGTGCATACATTATGAATAAATATAAACATATGTGCACATACTGTATATGTAAATATAACTGAACCACATCAATTTTAGATATATAAAGAGATATGTATGTTTGTGTTTTCCCACATTATTATGGTCACATTGATTAAGACTTTATAAGGTTTGTATTGGCTTGTTTTATATAATGTACCATGTGTTTTGTATTTGACATGCATGCCATATACTATACCAGTATGACTTGTGAAATTTTATTTATTTATTTATTTTCAATGTGAGCTCACCTTTGAAGACATTCTTGGTCTACAGATGATGGATTGTTTTGTTTTGTTGACAGTGCCTCCATGTCTTTGTCCCACATATGAATATACACTCATACACTTTTCCTAGTTATCGCGATATAACTGAAGGTGCTGCTGCAGACCCACAGTCAAACAGAGTGACTCCAAAATAGTTTCATTCCTAACACAAAACTCATGTCTCAGTTTGGCCATAACCAACAGCAGCTAGAGCAGAAATCATAATAAAAGGAATCTTATTACAGCCATTAAACAAGAGAAGGGAAAACACAGGAGGACCTAAATGCCTGGACATCTAAAATGCTTACGCAGTGAGAATATATTTACTCATAAAGCTCTTTGATGGTGGCCCTGTCTGTTCCAACACAGCGCTGCTGTCTGTGTAAATAGCTGTGCGTTGACCTCCCACCGCACAAGATTGAATGTGTTTCCATAGGTGTCATTCGGTTCCATTTTGGGTTTTTACAGGCCCCACTGTGCCTTAGTCCCTGTAACCGCGGGGGCTCAGGAGTCATACCATCATTGCACAAGCGTTGGCCAACAGTAGGCTCTTCCTGAGGTTGGAGAGAGATGTGGGGTTGACTATGAACTGCAGCCTCCTCCACCTCACAGCAGCAATATTGAGCTCTGTTTGATGTGAAGTGATATATAGTGTTTGGGGGACTGTCCATCTCAAATTACATAAAGATCTTGTTCCTGTCTCTATGTATGATCTGTGTATTTGAGTGTGTGGTTGTGAAGGGGGGCTGGTCCTTAGTGTCAAAGCCTTTGGTTAATGAGGACTCCCTACACAATAAAGAAATGGTATTGCTGACTTCCTTAGGTATGTGTGGTTTGAAACTCAACACAGGTTTGCTCAGTGGAAAACCTGGGGCCCTCTCTTATTTATTCTGTATATTTATAAAAACCCCAGAATCATGTGGTGGCCCTGGGTCAAAGAGGAGGTCCCTCTCCAGTCCCGGTTATCGTCATTTTTTCAGCAGTGTTAAAGCACACTTTGTCACTGTTGGTTTGAATCAGTTACAGACTATTCATTAAATATGTAGTGTGTCAGAGGTGTCTACAGTTGCACGTAGTCAAAAAAGTTCTGTTCTTTATTATTAAATAAATTGTATTCGTCTTTTGCCATTAAATCAAGTGTAATTATTTTTAAAGCAAGTCGAGAGATCATGCTTATATCAAGAGTATGTTGTCTACAAGTGAGGTCATCTCACTTAATGGACAGACAAACCAAACATTTGTTTACACGGCATCACCACATGCTTCCTTTGCCACAGTTGGGTTCACTTACATAGCCAGGCACTGTTGTAATGTACTTATTGTTGTGTCATGTGTCCTGTGTTTAATATAACACATGTTCTGAGGACACAAAAGGCAAATCAGTTTATATTGTACCCTGACATATAAAAGTCTAGAAACTGGTGACATGAAACAACACCAATAATCTAATCAAAATAAAAGCTTCCCCTCTGTGCCTTTGCTGTCAAAGGGAATTGTGGGCTTTTGAAGAAGTCATTTTCCTCATAGCGCTGCATGTTGGAGGTGAGTTAACCCCTAATCATCCTGAATAGTTAGTATTCACTGTGGACACTGTGGAGAAACACTCGCCTGAACTTTAAGCGGAAACTTCAATAGCCAAAGCAATTACTATGCATGCTTTGAACAGATCCTTTTCACAAAGTCGCATTCCTTTATTCTTCCTGCGCTAAAACAACAAAAAGTCACCAAGAAATAGGAAGTGAAATTGGATTCAGCTTTTAGTTCCCAAAACATCTGGTTTGGCCCTTGTTTTAAACAACTAGCATCCCCTCTGAGAATAACAGAAGGTTGTGTGCACTGTGTGTAGGTAACAAAATAATCATTTTCAAATGTTGTTCCATTCAAATGTGATCTAATTAAACACTTAAACTCAACCTCTCAGTTGGACCACCGACTATCAAGGGAATTTTCCTCCAGACGTTTTCCTAACTATTCATTTATTTCTCCCCCACTGCTGCCTCGAAACCATTAAAAGTATACAGTAATTGCTGCAAATTGATCACTTGTTTTACAGAAGTTATATAAATCTCCACTCTTGTCCAAACTGTAATCGATGGCAAGAGGCGGCGCTGGGCGAGAAGACGAGAGAGTATCTGTCAGATGGGCCTTGATGCATGTGCTGCATGGAGATACTCTCATGTTCTGTGGTTGAGTTTGGCCACTGTCATTTCCGAGGAATTTCCTGCCATCTGTGTTCAATCGAATTCTCTCACAGATTTGGGCTTGCTTGTAAATATTGGGTGCTGGCTGAAGAGGTCTGAAGGAGTGCAGTGAGTAGCGCATCAGACCAAAATGATCACTGGCGCAGAGATGAGCTACACTAACAAAGTCTTATTAATGGAACAGCTCTGGCAGCTCTGGATAGACATGCTTCCATATCTGAGATTACTTATGAGGAAATCATTTTCACTGACTATTGCAGCTCCTGAGTAGGCTCATTGCATTTGAGAGAAATGACTCAACACCTACTGGATGGATTACTATGAAATTTGGTGCACACATTCACGTTCCCCTCATGATTATCTTTAATAACCTTGGTGATACCTTTGCTTCATTTAAAGCCATATGGTCTAATCTTTAATTTGTCCAATACAATACAGTTTTTGACTATAAACCTGCAAAAGAGGCATGATGACATTCCCATCACCCTCAGATACACTTTGTCGTTTGTGCTAATTTGCAAATGTTACCATACTAACACTCTAAACTAAGATGGTGAACATAGTAAAAACATTACATCTACGAACATTAGGATGTTAGCATTGTCATTGTGAGTATGTTGCTATGCTAGTATTAGCATTTAGCACAAAGCAGTGCTGTGCCTACAGTGACTACAGAGGCCTTAGCGAAGCTGTGGACTCTTACTATTGAACATCCACAAACAAAAACTTGTTCACATGGATCTTTTGGGGCATTTTTTGCCTTTATTGATAGGACAGTAGAGAGTGACAGAAAAGGGGCAGAGAGAGAGGGGGAATGAAAGAGTCAGGCTGGTCGGGAGTCGAACCGGCACTCACCTGCTAATAGAATCCGCTCCATGCATCAACTCTGAGATGCCCCGTGTACACCTAAGAGCATCGGTGAATCACTGATTTCTAAAGTGAATCTTCGTTATTTGTTGTTTCAGTTGTTTGTTCATTGTCTTTTAACCCCCTGGTCCATTAGTCATGGAGAGGAGGACACCACTGCTGATCAGCTGCCCATAAAAACCAGTAAAGAGTGACAGGGAGACGGGGAAAGATGTAAAGGACTTGCCTGCTTGGTGGATTATTGGCTATGTGGTGTGCCTGTAAAAACATCCCAAACATCTGGTTTATAAATTATCAAAGAAACAAAGGTAAGGAGTCTCAGATTCCAGCCATTCCACGGCATGGTGTCCACCGAGAAGTATCGGCAAATCACTTGTTTTTTAAAGTGGCATTGCTTTATTCGGTGTTTCGACGGGTTTTAATCCACTGGTCAGTTTGTTATGGAGAGTTGGACACCTGTGCAGATACTTCAGCTGCGAATAAAAACCTCCTGAATGTCTGGTTCATAAATTAGCAGTTAGTTGGTTAGATTAGCAGTCTTAGCTCCCAATCTTTCCCTGATGTCCTGTGTCCGCCATACAGCGTCTGCGAAACACTGACTTTAAATGTGAAACTGCTTTCAGTGCTTTTCACGGTTATAATCACTGGGTCTGTTTATTTTGAAGAGGGGGAGACCTCTGTAGGTAATTCAGCTCCAGGTAAAAACTTCCTGAATGAAACTGGGAGAAGCTTGCGGCAATGGTGATGAAGACAACATCACCCAACGCTGTCTTTTGTTATTGTTTTGATTGAGAGACACCTTGCGGCAGAAGTTACGTACGTTACTACGTTTAAATGCCTCTAAATCTCTCTTCGTAACTCTTAACATAAACAAGTTTCAGAACATGAACATAATATCCAAACATCCAAATATGCAATTCTTGCTAATAATAAATAAAATCGTCATAATAATCCAAATCACAAATTTTTACAAAACTGTGCATGTATTGAAAACCATTATTCTAGTATTTCCAGTATTTATAGACAATTTTGGCTTTTACACTGTGCAGTTTTTCAGGTCCAATTATTTAGGAACTTTAAAAAACATAATTTTGGATTCCTGATATAAAGACACAAAGACTGAATCTGTAAACTTTTATGAACAAAAAAGCTTTATCCCACCATTTTTTTTAAAATAGGAGAAATAAAAGTATACTACCATGAATCTCTCTTTTATTGCTATGTCACGTGAACACATAAACATCAACATGTGAATAAAGCCATCATTACAAATGACCTCTGTTTGACAGAAGTTATTTTCCTAACCTAGCTGTTGTTAACAGTAAAGATTTATTATGCTATTATAGTAATTTTGACAAATAATGGGTCATACTGATGTTTGACAAACGGATCTGATTTCACTACAGTTTCAGAGGGACCTCTGCTGTGTTTTGATATGACTGGACTGGGCACATGGACAAAACACAGCTTCTGCACTAATTCACCATGTTTATTTTTTTATAGGAGATTTATATACACTGGTTATTCTCATAAGTGAACACACACACAGACACATACACACATAAGTACACACACAGATAAAAACTCAAAGTAGCATTTACACACTCAGATTCAGGATCTAAAACCTTAAACACTGATTTAAAAAGTTTTGAGACTTTGTAACCCTTCTTATGTTCAGTTATTGCAGGAAATAACTTGATTCAGTTGAGAAGTGTTCCAGTCTCACCTTAACACTTTCTCTGAGGGTGTGGTGCTGCGAGTGCTCGTCAGTCCCAAAACTCTGGACTGGCTACATCACTCTGCCAGTATTTACTGCCGCCTCCCCAAACAGAGCAGCCTCTTGTCTGACTTTGAAGCACCTCCGGATCCCTTGCCGAGGTTTCAGCACTCTTGGCTCGGCTCTGGAGCTGTGTTGTTCACCAGCCCTATAAAGGTGTCTGTCATTAAACCAGACGCCCCTGTCACGTCTGCCAGGCAAGTGCATCACGTCTTGTCAGTCTGCTGGTCTATCAAGTCAGTCTGTGGGCCTGGCTATTATTTGTGCGCTGTTTGGCCTTTACAATTGTGGCTTTTCTGTCAAATTATAGGATGTGGTTTGGCTGAGGACTCCTTGTAAAACTTTGTGATTGTCTGTGATTAATCCTGGCAGTGCACAGATTTGTGGGCAAAATCTTGTTATGATAGTGATTGTCAGGATACAGTTGTGGCTACTAGTGGCTTTAAAGTGGTTTGTTGACTGTGCACATTTTTCTTATATTAGCAAATGTTCTAAAAGAGTTTGACTTGAAGATAGAAGATATGCTTATTTTTGTGATAATCAATCATTGCTGTGGTGTTATTTAAAAAAAAAGCCCTTCCCAGAGGTCAGTTACCACAAAGTACCATGGAGCCTTTTCTTTGGATTTCCTGGTGATTAAGTTTGGATTTCTGTGTACTGAGCACTTTTCTTTTTCTGATCAGATCTCAGCATGCAGTTATTGCTGCTTATGCTAATTACTCAGTACTAGTGATATTGATCATCCCACTGTTACAGCTCTTAGAAGTGTAAGCGCGTCACTTCCTGATTGTTGGATAATTATATATATTAAAACCTGCTTAGACCAGAAAATGGGCTTCATTAACTGGATGCTGTGACTCAATTGTTATGTCAGTCAAAAACAGAGCAAATGTGCATTTATTTGTATGAAAATATGCCTTAATCCTTCATACTGCAGAATATAGGTATTTTATTTCTCCAGTATTTACAAGCATTTAAAATTTTAAAACATTTTCACAAATATGATAGAATGTCTTCAACAATGGTAAAAGGAAGCAAGGGAAGTCTAAAAATGTTGTTAAGCAAATTTGTTACACCTATGTTATTAGACATTGCGTCAAAAGATCATTTGAGTGAAATCATCCACAAACAGAGCTGAGCTGTTTTTAAAACCCAAACAAAATTTCACTCTCAGTAACTTCTGTCTGATTGATCTGAGCATCTACGATCTGCAGGTCTTCTTCTAAGATCATACTTTTTTTTATTAGTCTTTTGCCGTTGTTGTGGAATCACCTGTTGATAGATGAGTCCTCATCAAGGATGGGCTCGAAGACACCACCAGTGACAAGATGCTACCACCAGGTGGTGACATGCACAAGTGTAAAGTTTTAATTATGTTAATCAGTGGACAGCAGAGAAAACGATTGGCTGAGACAGTTGGGAGGAAGTTATGGGATAATGACCACAACCATGCAGTGCATCTTCCTTTGCAAGAGTTTAGTGTATGTGAGAGAGCTCTTTTAAGGGTGTGTGTGTGTGTGTGTATGCGAAGATCAAAAAGAGGACGTGCGTGTGTGTGTGTGTGTGTGTGTGTAATCATGCATGTGGAGTCACCCATAATCCCACAACATTGTCCCTTGTGTTTGGGTTTTACTTGCAGCGCCCCCTCTTTAAGCCATGTGGTAAAGTGGTTGGTCTTTGAAACTTCGCCTGGCACCAAGCCTGGCACAGGGATGGGGTGGGTGGGGTAGGTTGGTGGGGTTGAGGATCGGAGGGCTGTTGACTGCCAACTATTTGTTTGTGTTCATGACTGCGGTTAGCCCTGCTCCATTTGAAGAGCCTGGTATTATGGGGATGCCTGCTTCCCACAACATGTGCCCTCTTCTCTAACAGGCAGGAGAGCTAATCATTTACCGACCACCGCAGTCATCAGTATGACTTAAAACTGTGTAGCCACTTAGTACAAAACAATCATTCGTATCCACAAAGACGTTGACTTGGATGCCTGTTTCTCAGTTTTTTTTATATGTACTAATAATTTCTTTAATGTTATTACTCTCTTGAAGCTGATGTAAGATCTTTTTGTGCTGTGCCCAGACACGATTGAGGCTTGCAGCTGGATGCCTCTGGAGCCACATGAGTCCCTCTTATTCACTCTGAGGTTTTTTTTCTTTGTGTTCGACTTCATAACAGTTAATCTGAGGTTATTGTGTGACCAAGCTGACCATGAGAAAACGGGAAGGAACAAAGATACCTGGTTGAGAGTGGCTAAGATCAGCCAGAACAAATTGATTTTATCCTCATGAAAGTTCTCATGTCTGCTGGTACTGGTAATCCTGCTACAAAAACACTGACATTTCTGTGCTCCAACAGTAATTTAATAGAGTTTTTTTTCTTCTTCTTCCTCTGCTCTGCACCTGCTTTAAGAGGAGCTTTCTTCCTAGACATTGTTATTTTTCATTTACTTATGCCCCCAGGTTTTTCAATCATACATCCATTACTAAGCAAACAAATAAGTTCCGGGCCTATGCCGCAGACACAAATATAGACGTGAGTTATGAGATTCAGAGAAGCCGGGAAAGGCTTTAGACCCTAATACACAACATCTGCACCGGACAAGAAGCACAACTAGAGCATCCCGCTAGAAAGTCCTGCAGCCTGCTGTTGCACACTTGTATCTGTTGACCCGTCTAATGTTAAAAGAGAGGAAAGAGTGGAGGGGGGGGGACCATGGCAGGTGGGGGTGTTGGGGCAGACAGGAATAAAATGATCATTATTAACTGTTTAAGTGCTGAATGTTATGATTTATGGAGCCAAAGTGGGGCCAGTTGAGGTGTCACACTGGATTTCCAGAGGCATCTATCTTGCGGTTTTGGCAGCTTGTTGTTGTACCCTGGGTTCAGATGTTTGCATCACACTCCTGACAGCCCATTTCCCTCTCCGACACCCCCCACCACCACCACCACCACCACCAATAGCCTCCTCCTGCTTTAAGTACAGTACACCTCTGATCGTTCCCCTTTCCTCTCCTTAAACCATCCATCCATCTGCACATCTGCTTTTCATTGAGGCCTGCATGTCTCTGAAGACTTGAACGCATTAAACGCTGGCACAAGCACAGTCTCACTCTGGCACTTAACGCAGCGCTTAGGTGACTTAAAAGGGAGAGGCGAGAATTATAGAAAATGAAGTGTCACCGAAATAAAAAATCGCCCCAGATTACCACCAATTACAGTTAATAATGGTGTCCAGACCATCTGCTGATCAGATGGAGGAATGGTGTTGTCTGAAGAGAAATAATGATACCGAAAGAGGGAGGAGGAAAGAGATTCATTGAGGGAGACAGCGACATAGACTTTCAACTATGTGATGATGTGGTTTGATCTTTTCAGTACTGTATAGACTGGAATGCTTTGTATGGTAATGTAGTCATAACTGCGTATCTTGGGATAATGGTCATGTTGTTTCAGAGGGGTTGAGTTCTGCTAGATTGGAGACATATGTCTGCTCTACTTTATTAGTCATTTATTAGTCACCGAGGGAGAGTTTTTAGCCAAGGCACAACGTTGCTGAACTTGAACATGACTCTGATCATCAGCCCCTGAGGCAGCCTGAATAGGTGTACGATTACAACGCACCCTAACTGACCACGATCCCCAATGTAAAATTTATCCAGTATGTGAAGCGTATTCAACAATCAATGTAATCACCGTCACAGTGACCGCAACCTTCCACTGAAGAGTGAGTCGTACCCTAATTATCCAAATTATCGAGCCTGCATTCATTCATTGTTCCTGTCTATTGTCTTATTTTTCAGCCTCCATGGTCACAGTGGCTGCCTTAATCAGCAGGAAAAAGGATTAGAGAGCACTCTCCACTCACGATCATGATGCATCTGAGTTTTATGGCTTTGTGTGCTGTTTTCTCAAAGAAAAGGAGGAAGCATGACAAATGGATGACATCAGAGCAGACGTATGGCTGGCAGGGTGATTCGAACCCCCCCCACCACCACCACCACAACCTCTGCCAAAAAATAATCATACATCTCCAAAACAAGTTCTTGAATAACCACCTTTATCCCTTTATAATGACACTATAATTACACTGTTTGAAGCATTAGTATATGTATTCATGTGCGATGAAGCATACAAACTGGCATACTGCTTCTTTAATTTAACTTCTGCTCTTGTGTGTCTCAGTGAGCTCGTCAGTTTACCGTCATCCTGCAGTAGTGCTCACTGAAAGGAACATGTTACTTTAATTATACAGGAGAGGAGAGGAGAGGAGGCAGAGGGAGCAAGAGATATCATGTGATGACATTTATGGAACGGATGATACCACTTCAGATGTAACAGAGTATTATTAGACATGTTATCAACAGGGGCTGTTTCTTGCCTTAAGTCCTTCTTCGAAATTTTTTTTTGGGATGGTGTTTTAAGAGGCAGCTAACAATAGAGTCCTTATTTGTGCCTGTGTCTTTAGTTGGCAATGCTGACATCAGTGGCTCTCTGTGAGGATGAGCCAGCACATCTGTACATGGTCTCTGCACTGAACCAAACGCTTGCCCCTGGTGCTTCTGGCACTGTCCTGCCTCTTTCTTTCTGTCCCTGCGTCCCTGATCCCACGCCCTTACAACATCACTCCTAACTCGGTCTGAATGTTTGCAACTGTGTATGTCACAGCAACATCCCACCCTGCTTGTTTTAAGATGCTCACGAGAATTGGACAGAAAACTGAACTCAGTTAAAAGTGGAGTTCTTTTTGTCATGTTTACATTCAGTGTTTCTTAGCAGAATTTAGTGTGTATCTTTGATGTCTAAATGTGCTGAATGCATGTCCTTCCTCTTGCTAAGGTAAGTTTTATTTCTTTATTGTTTTTTGCTGGCTCCAAAACTGATTCGATTCATGATAAAACGCCCAACTTTACAACAGAAACAGACATGTTTACAGCCTGGTACAAAAAAACTGCAGTGAGGGATGAATTTTTATATGACTCAGCCATTTAGATTTTATTAAAGCTTTAAGTTATTCATAATTGACAGCGACTTTGAGTGACAGGTGTACCACAAACTGGCACGCACCATGGTCTCAGCATCTCTTTGCTCAATTTAGGATTAGCTGGGATAGGGGTATGGGTTAGGTGGAGTCAGGTGCTGCCAAGATGGCAACGGTAGAGCAGCCCACTCTGAGCTTCAAAGCCGCTCTTCAGAAACCTATTGGTGTCACAGAGGCTACGTCCATCTTTAAATTCAGTCTATGCTTCTTCTCTGCCTTTACGGACACATTGCTTTTTTGCATGTTACTACCATCAGTGGAATCAGTGGTAGGAATGTGCATCATGTTGCCCCTGTGGTTGTGCATGATGCAGACTAAATGCGGACCCACTTGTAAAAACATACAGCTCTGTAGTGCTGCTAGAGGCCAAAAGCTCCACAGGGTACCTTTTTTTGTTTGCCAATCATAACAATTGGAGAAATACTGTATTTTTTGAAAACACAAGTATGACAATTATGATGAAAACATAGCTGCCTTGCTTAACACACCGCCCATAAACTAAGCCTAAAATTAACCCCAACCCTTAACCAAACCAAACCTTAATCCTAAACTTAATCCTAAAACCAAATCTTAATCCTCAAACAGCTCTTTAAAGTTTTGAAGACTGGCCGAAATGTCCTCACAGTGATGGTTTCTAACATACATATGTTGCCACAACCATAGGAAGACATGTACACATATACACACACACACAGACTCTATCTCTTGTGCTGCTGGATGTTTTACATTTCACCTCAGTCCCTGATGGTCTCTCTGGCTTCCACCTCCTGATCAAACAAGGCTTTAACACACAATGAAATGTTCAACGCTGAATTACCATGGCACATTCAATATAAACTGAATTTACCGTTGGGTCCCATCCAAGCCACCATATGTTGAGGAGCCTGTTTCCCCAACGAGAGCATGACTGATTCTGTTAATGTAGTAAAGCTCTAAATCACCAGAGTGCAAACTTTCTGCAGCGGAGGGGATCAAGACCCTTAACACTCATTTAACACTCTGATTTTAATGTCCTGGAGACATTCGCAAGGTGTCTCTGATGGAGACACTTCAGTCCACTTGAGCTTTCACAACACGTTCATACATCATGACGGTTGGACACACGAGTACAGACAGGAGGGTCTTTTTTTAGCCCTTTTTTGGAAGCACTCCTACCTGTTTGTATTGGAACAAGTAAATCAAAGCCACGCAAGAAGGGTTTCAGTGACACTCATACTCTCTCTCCTGACTAGTGGATGATTTTGCAATAAATTGTCACGCAAACTCCTAGATGCAGTTAAAACACATGTGAAAGTCAGATGCTAGAGGTTAAAAATCCAGATGTATTTGTAACTTCCCCTGAAAGAACATAACAAGAGAAAAACATCTTACAAAGAAATGGAACTTAAAGCTGCTGTAGGTTGTTTCGCATGGTGGCTCCAAATTGCATCAAGAGCTATTCTGTCTGTTCTGCTCCTGGTGGCTATAATCAATATTTTCAGTGGATCACAGTACGACTTGTACTTGATGACAGGAGTTGCCCGTAGGTGACAGTTCAGCTCAGTTCTACAAAGCATTTCAACAGAAAGCAGAAAAAAACTATAAAAACGAACTGTACGCTTCCTGTCCAACTTCAAACGGCAGACAGGCAGAGTTAGCAACTAGCCTGTGAACAAAGTGGAGCAAGCTACAGCCAAGGAGCTAGATACTTCCCTCAGGAACTGGTGGAGAGCCAAACAGAGCTAAAAAAACAAAAACAAAAACAATAAAAGATTTAAACATGGTACTTACCATTTGTCAGGTGGACACAAACAAATGATTTAAGATGAATGCTAATGTTGCTACGTGTCTACTGGATTTAAATAAGCAAATGTTTTGGCAACTGGTTTCCCATATCAATTTAAAAAGTAATGATATGTCAGTGTTGCTTCATCTGCCTCCAAGTGGTCAAAGTAGATGTTGCAAGTTTGTGTGGAAGTCTCACATGGTGCTGCTTTAAACTAAAGAGCATGGCAGTCACATTTCCAAATCCATTCACCCACATTCACTAAGAGCATGTGTATCTTAGTAATAATACTGATACTAAGTAGGGAAATTCGTGATTTATTTGAAATTTTTGATATTAATGCTGATAAAAAAAATTGACTTTCATGAATACCATATTTGAGAATTATAAATATGTTTTCCAATAAAAAGAAGTTGTTTTCCGATAAATAGAAGTGCAAGTTCCCAAATTTTATGTTGTCTAAACACAAGCAGCTGTACAAGAAATTAATCAAGTAGTTGTAAACTGGCAGAATTTCTTTTATTTCAATCTGGAACTGTCTGATTGTTCAATAAGTAAACAAGATTGTAAATCTGACCAGGTATTTGCTGCCAGGGTTCGGTAGCTGACAGTTTTTTGATTAGTTCTTCAGACTCATTTTGGGCGTCGGTACCAAAAAAGTGTTGAGTTTCAATAGCCAACCCTAATACCAGGCTTAGTGTTCTGTAAAACCAAACTCAGTGCAGACCCCATTCAATGATTTCTGGCAGTGAAGACACATTTAAGTAGATATTTAAAAAAATCATTCTGAAAAACAATGGTGGCTTTATGAGCCTGTTCCAGTATCATCATCCCTGTCTTCTCTCTGTGTTGAATCATTTACATGGTGAACTTTTCCTGGCAATAGTCCAGTCTGTACTACAGTCTACGCTGTGGAACAGAGAAATAAGCTTGGTGTGGGTCTGTGTTTGATAAGGTGCTGACTCTGATATGTGTGTGAGAAAGCATGTGCATTCATTCAAGGCTTCGTTGACCCACTGCCAGTCCACCCTGTGCTTTATGATGACAGTGTTTTTATTTGGTTGTTTGTGCTTTTGTGTGCATGCACATGGGCAGTCAAGGCCTAATTATGAGATCTCTGTTGATGTGAAGTCATCTTCATGTCACTCCTGGCCATCCGGATTGAATTACTCCTGACTTAAGGCAGGGAAACACTTGGCTCCACATCAGCAGGCCTTGAGACCTTCATACAGAAACACAGTTGTAAATGCTAATTGGTGGGGATGCTCAGCCAGCAAATTGTGAAAAGGGGAATGAAACGAAAACAGAAAAATCCAGAACAATCCAGAATTTGACAAACACAACAATTCGTATTGCTTGAAAACAGACCAGAGTTGAAAGACATCTTTCATTCTGTTAACGGCTTTGAGTGAAACCAGCGTTGTTCCTTCGGGTCCCCTGGTGATACTGGACTGTTTGCGTTGCTCGCTTTGCCTTTTCTCTACTTTGTGTTTCCGCTGTGACCCACGACATGACGCATGCAGAGGAGACTGTGGATACATCAGCTGGAGGAGGGATATGTGAAAAGATGTTCCTTAAACGGAGGATAACATGCCTCACAAAGTTCCCTTGTTTTCTCTTGTCTTTTGTTCATTCTTCTTTAACCTTTTTCCTATATTCCAAAACACATCCTCCCTTTACTGCTTGTCCTGTTTTCTTTCTCTCTCCATCTGTTACTCATGTTGTAATATCTTTCTTTCTCCTTTGTTAATTTTTTTTTTTTTTTTTTTTTTGGGGGGGGGGTAGTGGGTTTGTCATCTGTTGCCCAAATCCTTATATTTGCTGATTGTTTCGCTGACTATTTTCACATTTAGTTCATTTTCTTCACCAGTACCTTTCTGTGTTCTCCTTCACATACATGGTGTTTGGGTGAGTTTATTAATAATAGCTCATGGTGTGTGATAACATTGTCAATAATATTGTTAGAAGAAAATTGAATTTGAGAAATTGAGTTAGGAAAGTTGGAACAGGGGGGCGCGTGGCCACCTACACATGCGTGTGTGGGGATATCGGTTTTCCCTTCAAAAATATTTCCTCATACACCGAGCTCTCCCATCTCTCCCTTTCATCTCTCCCCTTCCTATTTTTATTATATCTTTGGTCACGTTCATAAAACCTGTATGTCTAATCAAATATTCAGATTGGAGTGGTAAACATTTGATCTGCTGAATATGCTGAGCTATACATGCTTACATAAGGATTAAAACACAATATAAAGGTAAATGCTTATAAAGAAAAACTCCTCCAACACAGTTACTTTTGGTTTTTGTATTTGAGTACATAGATGGACATCCAACCTTCAACTGCTAATTTCCCTCCATGAATTAATAATTTGCTAATTAACTAAATAAAATTAGTGGTTACATAAAATTAGAGCAACTGAGGGTGAATGTAAAGGGATGTAATTTAATTTCTTGATTGATACAACTGTTACACTTTGTGTACATACTGGCTGGACACTGCTGACGTATTTATTTTAGTTAGTTTATTTTTCCAAAATGGACAGTTTTTTTTTTTTTAAGTTCCTCAACTACTCCAGCAATAATATTTGGTAATAAATCATTCCAGCGTTATTCTTGCTGTCACCAGTCAGACTTTGCCAAAGAGCTCTCCATATATCACTGGATACTACAGTTATGGCAGCCAACAATTATCCCTCAAGAGAATATTTATAATCTAATAGGATTTCAACATGTCACTGATGTCATGGATCCCATTGTAAACTGATTATTCTTCCAAGGCTGTCAGTAGATCACTGAGTGCATTTTGCTCAGCCAGCTTTTAATGTGAGAGTGACACTGGGTCACAGCTCTGCTGTCGAAAGCAATACTCGCATTAGTGTCCCTTTGTTTAAAAAAAGAGTGTAAATGTATGTAAATAGTGTATCAACCATATTCTGATTGTAATGTGGCCAGTTTAGTAATACTCTCCCTGGTCCTTTTCCAGTGAATGGTGCCTACTGCTCAGAGAAAGATGTAGACGCTGAGCTGGGTGGCGCTGAGGGCACCCTGATGCGATGTGGGCAGAGCCTGCAACCACTGGTGGGGGGTCATTCAGGGGGGCTTTACCTCCAGAGCCTCCACGGCGACAGACATACCCCCGACCTCCTTCTACAGGACGGCCCTCACCAAGACACCAGGTAAAGTGTCACTGTTATGCCTGCTTTATAATAATTGTGTTCCTGTTTCAGTTTTGAATGTTTCCTGTTTGGCGTAGTATTACTACCAATAAGCAGGTACAATGTGTTTTTCATTATCTGTGCTATTGGGTCAGAGACACACATACTGTATGTAGCTTGAAAGCTTTACCCAGTCTCATAAACTACACTAGGGGGGGGTCCAAAGTACAGCATTTACTAATAGGTCTTTTTCTGTTGTGAAATCTTGTGACTACTGTTTGTCAAGTCAGAAAGAATTTCCAGTGTATTTCTATGTTGTAGGGTTTTTCCTTCTTCTTCCCCCTCCTCTTTTCTTTTCCTCGATCCTCAGTCATTCAACCAAAAGTGCGTCTGGACAACATTCACTCCTCTCATATTGTCTCTCAATATTTTCCCCACAGCCAAACAGGAAATGGTGTTCCTGAATAGAAGAGGGAAAGAGGGGGAGAGGGGTGAAGTCTTTATTAACAACAACGATGACAAAGCCTGCCAGTGGCTCTCTCCAATCCAAGTTAGCGTTAGCTCTGTTTTTCCCCCGGCGTGCTCAGGGGAAGGGACAAAGACGATTCCTTCATGAGACAGCCCGGAGAAAAGAGAGCTCTTCTCACATCACTCAGGGGCTTTGGACAAAATCCATAATGAGCCAACTGACAGGAATGATTATGTAGGAGATCACAGCAACGCATGGAGAAATCTGACCTGAGTACCCCATTCAGCAGGGAAAAGATTCCCACCATAATACACAGTATTGTAAACGGTGACCCTTCATAGGCTGCAATTATGCCACCAAAACAGGTGACTCCCTATTTATCCCCAATGTTGGGTTGGGTTTAACCCCTTTGTGTCATCAAAGCCCGTCAGATGGACACACTAGCCAGTGGCCTCTCTGTCTCCGTAGCCATCTGTCCCTCCCCCTCTCTATTCTTAGTCATAAATGCCCATTCATATCCTCTCACTACTAGAGGATCCTGTTTCATTTATTCATAAAAAAAGCTTTGGATCAGCAGCAGTGGATGCTACCTGGTGTCCAGCATTACCTTATGTCACTGAATCCATAACATGGCCTACTCGATGTTGATGTTTGTTCAATAGGGTCCCTTATGATGAATGAAATATTTTAGGCCAATGGGACTGATTTCAGATGACATGATTTTTATGTAAACTGAGTCAACGATTGGAGGAGGAGGGGGAAGCAGAAGGCTAAACTCAGACAGAGCTGCTGGTGGGAAGGATGACCCAGACTGTATCTGTCATCAGTCTGTGAGCTGAAAGCGCTCATATTCCTCTCTGTGTGTTTTTCTCCTTACAGATCCTCCTCTGGCTTCCAGAGGACCCTGCCGGGGGCCTCCCCTGGCCTGGGCTGCGGCAGTGCCAGCGGGGCTCGCTCCTCTCTGCCTTACCTAATCAAACAGGAGAACTCAATGGGCTATAAGACCTCCAGCACAGGGTCTGGGGTCCATAGCACTTCTCAGGCCGGGTTTCAGAACTGTAGAGCAGGCCAAGTTTTGGGGGTGCCGAGGGACGACACAGTTGGAGCTCCACACGTTAGCAGCAGCGGTAGTGGCGTATGTACAGCTGGCGGTGTAGGTAGTGCTGTGTCGAGGGACGCAGTACAACCGTTTAATAATGAAGATGGCTCCTCCCCGCTGGCTTTGTCCCCAACTGGCTCCCATCATTCAGCGCGGCTGCTCAGTGCTAGCACTCTGAAGAAACGCTGCCTGTCCCTGGCCTCACAGTCCTCTGCCGCTGCTGGCACCGGCAGCATTGCTGCCACAGGTTCCCCATCAACTACTGGCGCTGCTTCCGAGGAGATCAATATCACCGCCATCATCTGCTCCTCCTCCCAGATGTCGATGGTGGCCTGCGTCAACGGGTTCCGCACTAACCTCTCACCCAGCCACACCAGCAGTGCCGGCTTCTCTTCCTCTTCCTCCTCCTCTTCTACGTCCCCACCCTCTAACTCCTGCTCACGGGAAGCCCTCCAAAGGCCCCCTCCTCACGGCAGCCCCCAGCAAGCCACGGTACAGGAGAGCTGTCAGCTGTCCTCACCTGCCACCTGCCTGCTGTCCCATTCCTCCTCCTCCTCCTCCACGTCCTCCTCTTCAGTGTCATCAGTGGAGCCAGAGCAGGGTCAGGGGCAGAGCCAGGGCCTGTGTGAGGAGCAGGGCTCCATGCTGCAGGGCCGTGGGGCTGGAGGAACGGCCGGGGGAGGAGTTGGAGGAGGAGGCTCGAACGGGTTGGGGCTACTGATGAGTGGGGCGCTAATGTCTGGGACAGTGCATTCAGGGCCTGAATCTGGGGCTCTCCTGGACAGGGGCCAAAGATCGGGGGCTGCCCTCAAGCAGGAGCCCCTCGATGACTTCACTCCCAGTGAAGACGAACTCTTTCAGCACCAGTACCATCCTCACCATCACTTGAGTGGTCGCAGCGGGCACCTTCGTCACCCTCACCACCCCCCTCGATCTGCCATGCCTCCGCCCTACCACCTCCACCAATATGTGGGGCCCAACCCTGGGGGTCTGCTGCACCACCAGAGCCAGCAATCAGCACCAGCCTCTTCCCTGGGACACAAACAGACCTCAGGAGGCCCTCCAGGGTCCCACACAGCCCCAGAGCAGGAAGAAGCCGTTGGAGGAGGGCTGGGTGATAAGCAGGTCTGTCGCTGGATTGATTGCAGTGCTGCATATGAGCAGCAGGAGGAGCTTGTGAGGCATATTGAGAAGGTCCACATCGACCAGCGCAAGGGTGAGGACTTCACCTGTTTCTGGGCTGGCTGCATTCGCCGCTACAAGCCCTTCAATGCGCGCTACAAGCTGCTCATTCACATGAGGGTCCACTCTGGAGAGAAACCTAACAAGTGTATGGTGAGTCATCATAAACCACTATAATTATCTACTCAACATTTGCCAGCCCCCCAAAAAAACAGACACTAATGGTCACTTCTCTTCACAACACATACATTTAGTATTTCTGAAAGTCCCCTCATAGTCAGCTGTCTTACTTTTACAGATTTTTCTCTCTTTTTAAAAGTATTAGGTTGTATTTATTGGTTCATTATGAGTGCAGTTTGTCCCATAATTGCAATCATCTGTTAAAAAGTGTTTTGTTTTTTTTTTGTTTGAATTAAACACAAGAACATATTTCACAAAGTAATACAGTCCCTGATGATTTTTCCTCAACAAGATACATGCACGTAGTTGCCAAAACAGGCCTGGACTTGCTTCATTGCTGATTACTTTTCAACAGGAACTTTTATTTTGTTTTGGTTGAGAAATAGTTATGATTGTAATTTCTGTATTTTTAGTGGAGCATGTAAAAAAAAAAAAAAAAAATTTACTGAAGATGTGAGCTGCTGTAAGGGAAGCACTACCTCAGTAGTATAAATAGATTTGTGGTTGTATCCTTTACAGGTAAGGCTCCGATTCCACAAGTCAACACACTAATCAATGTCAAGCTGTCATTCCCCCGCGTCCCTTAGCAAATGGAAAAAGCCCTCCAACCTTAAGAATGATTTAGTCCAAATACACAATTAGTCCACAATTTGTGTAGGGCAAAGCCATGTTTATTTTCACGAGCACTCTGTTTTTTGAGAAGGGATTCAGATCATGAAAAGCCAACACATATGGTTAACATAACCAAACAATGCCTACACTTGATCCATTTAAATGGGAGCTTTAGATGTTTAGCTGTCCCACAAGTATTAAGTGAATTGGCTCCATATCCAAGCCAAACACGAGGAGAAATGTAGTAGTCTGGAGAAGGGAGCTGCAGAGGGATAGTCGGTAACATTTGCTCGTCTTGCTCAATTCACAGCTTCACCCAAAGCCCCTGTCAGAAGTGGTCCCCTTCAAGTTCAGGAACCCATCCAAATCCTAATTATTGAAAAAACTGAGTCTGCAATATTGTTACAACACCTGCTTTATCTCAAGACCTGTTTTTTTTTTCCTTAAAAGAAAAAAAAATCAAGTCTAATTTATTTTTCTAAATAACTTTTGGCTTGCAAAGTTAGCTGAAGTGAGCGTCTTTTAATAAGAAGTTGTATTTTATGGCGCTTTTTGGCTGTGTTGAATAAGAAATTCATGGTGGCTCTGACCGATTCTGAAACGTGTTAATGCACATCTGAGCTGAACACGGAGTGAAGCCAAAAAGACACTAACTCAACTGTTGCTGCTGTTCTCCTGCTTTGCGTCACTCCAGCATATTAGTCTTTCTGCTTCCTTGACTCAGCGTGAACGAAAAATTTGGAAGTAATTTGCTGCATTGTACGTGCACCAACTGTTAATTATGCTTTAGTTGTGATGCATTAAAGGCTTTCATTTGACTTTTTGTTGTTGTTGTTGTTGTTGTTGCTGTTGCTCTTTGAAGCATTGTGCGGCTGTGTCTTTACTCCGTTTAGGACTGCAGTTACATTTGGTTGACATATGTTTGTGTGTGTATAGGTTTATGCATAAATGTATCACTGTGAAGGTGTGTGTGTGTGTGTGTGTGTGTGTTTATGTGTGTTTTTGGAGATGTTTGCCATATGTGAGCGCTGGAACAATTCGGCTCAGTGTGGATGAAACACTGGACTCTGTCTGCGGACATGAGTTACTGTGAAACTCTGCTACACGCCCTAACCTCCTGATCACCCTTATTTCAAGCACACACACACACAAACACATGTATTCGCAGCCATGCAGCAACGTGAAAATGGGGATATTGTTTCCATTGAATTTCACAATAGGAAGTATTGAATCCATGTACAGTATGTTGGGTTGTAACACTACTGCTTTTCCGACAGAACATAAACAGAAATGTGAAATGTTTTCAAGCTTGAATCAACACATCTAATCAGCAGGGATTGAATGTATGTTGATCTGGGACTTCAGCAGATAAACCTGGAGGGCCAGAGAAAATAAATATGCTCTCTCTGTGTATTTGTGAGGGTGTTTGTGTTAGTATATAGTCTATATGGATTTAACTAAGTACTCTGTACTAATAGAAAACCTGGTGTGTCAGTGTGCATCTGAAAGAGCAGGCATGCTCATGTATTTTTGTTGTGTCCATTCCGGATCCTTATTTTCATTTTTTTTGTCTGAGCTTGTGTGCTTTTTGGCCAGTAGCACTGATACCTCTTGTGTTTGTTGTTCTCATGTAATAGACAAAGGCATTCAAGAATTTGAACAATTCATATAGAGGAAACAGATGAGACATTCTGTTTCAGGACCGAATGCCCTAGAAAAACCAGGGCTAATCCCTTTATTATCTTTCCAGCAGCAGATTCCAGCAGGCACTTATGAAGCAGTGAAGCAGGCCTCTCCTCACTTCCAAACATAACACATCTCTCTCTCTCTCGCTCTCTCTCTCTCATTCATATATATATTTATATATATTTACACACACATACAGCTGCACAGCATTTGCTTCATGCTGCGTCTTGGCAGGAAAAAGTCATTATCACAATGCATAAGTAGTACCTCGACCCCTGCATGGGCCTGTCACAATCTGTACCTGGCTAATATTTTCAGAAATTCTTCATTAAAGAAAATAAGTAAGTTCCTTCCACGTATAGATGGCTGAGTTTGTGGCTCTAAAAAGTTCTGCTGCCTTTTAGAAAATACGTTTAGTTCCCTCTCTCCTCCAATTAAAGCTGGCCCTGGGCTGTTGTATAGGGGCAGGCAAGCAATGACGGACACACGGGCGAAAAGGAAACAACATAATCTCTCTGCAATATCCTGTTGTGTTTCATGCCTAATTCGCTTGTTGTTTTAGTTTATTACATTTTTTCCTGTGTCTGCATAAATATTAAAAATATATCCAGCAGGAGTAGCCCTGACATGGTCCTAGACTTTGGGCCTGGCCCAGTGGATTTGAAGTGTCTGAAGGCTGCACTGTGAGCTATGAAGGTCAGAAAATATCCTCCTAAACCACTGAAGCTATCTGTGTGGAAAGGACAGACCGTTTACATGGCATGGAGTGACTTCAGGCAGGAGTACAGCATTGTGCACTTTATTTGGTTTGTTTGGCAGTAGCAACTTTGGTCAGATGTCGGAGAAAAAACTTTCAGAACAATAGTATGCTTTAAATGGTATTAGAGGAGGTTATGTTGTTGTGGGATGAAGTATGCAGTCAGTGGTTCAAGGCATGAGAACTGATTTTGTGGTTTTGTTACGCCACTGTATTTATATGCAAAATTTCATAGTAAGAATCCTTTGGAAAGATCAGTATTTTTAGAAATTCTAACTAAAGCACAGTTTGGGTGCATTATGTGCTGTAAATGGCAAAGGTAATGTTTTATTACGACAGTTTTGGCTTGGATATAATATCAAGGCTCCATTTAAAATTTTATTTTTGCACCTGGCACCTGGACAAATTTATTATGGCATGCTCATTACAGTTTGTGTAGGTAAAATAAGGCAATCCTAATGGAGATTTATATGTCATTAAGTAGAGAGATAAACATGTTTTCATAGTGCAGCATGCCCACAGTAATTTACAGTATTACATGATTATTTTTTTTCTCCCAGAATTCATAGCATTAAGGTGATGTAATTGACAAATTATTTAAAAACAAAACAGAATTCCTCCATAAAAGGGGAGATTCACATATTTTAGTGTTCATCTTATCTTAGAGCAAAGGCGAGACAGAGAGCCACCCGCCCATTTCACATTGATAAAACACAGCCAGCATTAGCTGCTTAATGGGGCCCTGTCCAAACACATACACATGTGCACACGTACAGACAAACACCAAAACACACACACACTCGCTCGCTGACACGCTCAGTCAAACCACTTGTTGAAGGAAAGTTGGATGTTGAGGCCTCCTGGAAAAAAAGCATGGATCATGGAATTTCCTCTTTTTCCACTGGTGTGAAACCAGCAAACATATATATTTAGATTTACTAGACTGATTTTTGGAAGAGAGTAGCGAAGTCCCTCGGCAGCAGACGGTGAGACATAGAGCGCCGGCCGGTGCCAAGATGCCGTGTGTTTTCAGGGGTAAATGGAGTCTTTTGTGAGCAATCAGCTCAGACGCAGGAGATGAAACAGGGAGTGCCATTAGCTAATTAAAACTGAGGTTCAGCACATGATCTGACTTTTCCTCTGAATGCTGCCTGAAACTGGAGCTGTCTGGGCACAGGGTGCGGGCGGCGAGTGACGTTGATATTAATGTGTTTGTACCCGTATGGGCCTCTGACACTTCGGCCTGTTTGGACAGTTTAGAGGCCACGATTTCTGAGTCTAGCTTCTGAACCACTGGCTCCCAAAACTACCAGCAGTGACGTTGGATTCAGGTGCTGCTCAAGAACACTTACATAGAGAGGCTCAGACATTCACGCATAAAAACGTTAAAAATCTCCAGAATTTAACGTGCAGACATTCAAACTGACCCAAGGAACCCAGGTATGCAAGGTAACCAAAGTACCAACACAAAATATTGTGAACCAGCAAGGCCAACTGGCTCCTCTGGCTGAATACAAACACACACACACATATACCCTCAGTGTACTGGGAGAGGAGAGGTCTGTATATGGCTCATTTAAAGTAATCAGGGTCAATAGGCGAGAAGCGGCATTGATTCAGCATGTCAAGAGTAACTGCATGCTTAGGAAACAGAGCTCCTAAAATCTGTTAAATTGGCACAAATGCAAAGACCTTATCAGGCCCGAACGAGGACCTGGTGGAGATCAACATATAACACTTTATCTCATGCCTCTGCTCCCCGTTAAATCACTTTCAGAATTAGCTTTGTCAGTCATTCCCAAGGCAAATGAGTTCATCAGGTAGCTTGATAGTCTAATTTCCTTCTACAAATCCATAATCCCATCCCGTGGTTATCCTCTGTCTTCTTGTCAGGTCTGCTGCGCTGCTTGGCTGTGCAGTCGTCATGCTTATGGTAACACAACACTGTCCATATGTGATACTGGTATGATGAAACAGCTGGCGGAGGGGCTTTGCAACTGATGTTTTGGCATACGAATGAAAGCCCTGGATGGATGGATCTTGCTTGTTTTCCTTGTTGAGCAGCCCAGGCCAAGTTCTTGTCAGGCCAAAAAAGTTTTCCAGTCAATCTTTTAGAGTAATGTAATCCAGTACCACACAACCCCCCAACATCACCCCAACTTTACTCCCTCTTTCTCTATCTATCTATCATTTAGATCTGAATTAATGACTGCTTTGATACACTTACTGCATCCACACGACCACAACACACGTCTCAGTGTCAGTGACGCTCTGTAGTTGTAGTAACAACTAATCTTTCAGTCAATTTATTTTACACATACAGCTATTCATTGACTATTAATTATCCTTTTGATGTAAACCTTAAACTGGTGGGCTGCTTCCTATATACATTAAATATTTATGTTACACGTTCTGCCAAGGTTTGATTCCGGCACCTACTTTTTTGTCCTGCTTTTAATCCAATTACTTATAAATATATTTAGACTTTAATTAAAACATATTCTATCTTAATGGCTACATAGGTTGAGGTCTGTCTTCAATTACTTTGCAAACAGTAAATTGGTAAAATTATTCACATGTGTTAAAGAGTGGTATTGTCTGAAAGGGAAATGTAGAACAAAAGCAAACTAAACAGAAAGCAGTGGTTTTAAGCGTTTGACTATGAATGTTAGTGTGGTGCAAAAATGTTCTAGTTTAATCATTTATTTTAATTGAAGATGTAAAATCTCCTTTTACCAGTTGCTTTTTCTTTCTCAGTCTTCATGATACACATCAGCATGTCAGAATGTCCTGATTACATATTAGATTCAACTGGATTTTAGTATGTTTCAGTTGGACAAGTGACAAAATTAGGATCAATATTCATACTAAATTGACTTGACTGAGCGTGGTGTTCATGGAAAACCGTGCCTCCAAAGCAGCGCACAACAGGAACGGAGGAACTGGTCACAGCTGGGTCAAGTAAATGTCGGGAACAGGTTTTTTTCCTTCTCTTTGTCAAGTGTCCAAAGTAGAAATTGCCAAAGCCGTCTCAAGGACGCAGTTTGATGGATCTTCAGTTGTGCACACTTTGTATCATTTCAAGTTAGCACAGAATAGAGTAAAGTATAATTTCTCAGGACGTGTTTATTGTACCAAAAGTTGTATGATGGCTGCAGGTCCAGTTTGCTACGACACAACGCGTTTGCTCATTAACTTTTAGCCCAGTAGATTCAGCTGGGATCATTGTGCTAGGCAGAGCCAAAGGATATGCGTTACGTGCACCCATGGACGGAAACAGGAGGACATTTTTCAGCGTATGCACCATGTGAGCAGCTTCCCTTGGAATAACTGATCTGACATGTTTGGATTCCTCATCCATGGTTTAAAACATCCATGGCTGGGACGACAACATGTACCTGTCCATCATGGTGCGTTGGATCACTGGATCTTTTTCTCTCTGTCCTGGTTGTTTTTCAGAAATACAGCCAACAGTCAATATGGGTGTAACATGCACAGTATAAGCAGTGAAGCATTTCTTGAAAACACTATGCTGGACTCAAGTAGAAAAGGTCAAACAGCTACAGCTTCCTTGCTTTCAACCTCATAACCAGGTATCAAAGCATGCAGGATTTACTACATGTGATACACTCTAATTGCATTTGTCTGGAATGCAATATTTTGAGTTTCCCCATTTCCTCGACATTTAATCACGCTCTGGTATCGGAAACTTGAAGACCCAGGGCTGCGGCTGGTTATACATTGCATAGAGATTGTGTCATAATTGTGTCCCATCCAAAACCTTAATCAGTTTAACCTCTCTGCTGAGCCAGATCAGTTTACCAATACATGGGAGAGATGAAGCTGGGGTGTGTGTTCGGGTGTCTCTGTTGGGGGGTGGAGGGGGATGCAAAACTGGTTCATGCAGCAGAGAGAGGGAGGGCAGATGGAGAAGAGCTGTGGGATCTCTGTCTGAGGTCATGGGCCTTTTTAGACTCCCTTCTGGAGTCTTAAAATTTTCCCTGGTTGTTAGAGCTCAATAGTTGTGCTTTTTGGTTGTATACCGTCATGGATCATGTGCATTGTGGAGGCGTACTTAACCGTTTCTTCTCTGCAGTCAAACAGATAATTATAGCAAGCCAAAGAGTGTTCACGGCATTTTACGAGACAAAGACATAAGAGGCCCTTTCTGCTCTGAGGCTGCCATCCTCACCCAGTCCTCACAGTTACACACCGGCTTCACTTTGTGCCAACACACAATTTGTGCCACAGAAGCCAGTCAGCAAACATACACACCAAACAGGTCAATAGCTTGTGTATGTTGTGTGTGTGTGTGTGTGTGTGTGTGTGTGTTGAACAGAGGTAAATCTCTTAGGGCAACCAGATGTTTGTTTTCATTTTTCGCTGACTTGTCAGTGTGGCAGAGGGCACTGCACAGAACCGAGTCCAGAGCAACATCTACCCCTGACCGCCTTCACATCACCCACCAAACAAGCAAACAAGCAGGACATTTATACACACCAGGGCCACTTCTGTCTCAGGGCCACACCACAGCCCCAGGATGACAGTATCCCTCCACCCAGCCCAGACCCACACCGCTCCACACCAGGCCCGGCTAGACCTGCAGCTAATATATATGAGAAACTGAGTTGCTACCGTGCAAAATAAACACTAAGAGTAGTATGGATAAATTATGTAGCGAAAGACATGTTTACATTTATGGTGTCAAGTTTAAATTATGCACTGCGGTGTTCTGTGGTTAGTGTGCCGGGTTTAATTTGAATGCTTGAGAAACGCAGTGAAGGTTGAAAGAAACGGAGCCAGACAGGCAATTCACTTCTACTGATGTCATCCCAAAAAAAGACATTTTTTTGCCCAGAATTCATCACAAGGCATTATGCATGACAAGTGATTTGGTATGCACTGAATGTGGAGTTGAGAGCATTTTTGAAGCATTAGCAAAGCCTTTGCGCGCACAGCTCAAGCATTTGTTACAGGTCAAACGCGCTTTCCAAGCCGAGACGTGTGTGTGTGTGTGTGTGTATGTGTGTGTTTACACTGTCAAGACCTTCAGTGTGTTTTCAAACACCCAAGAGAGAGTGAAGAGACTGAAGAGAACTCCCAGTGGAGAGATCAAAGTATATTATTGAGGCATGGATTGTGATGTTAAATGGCACATATATCAAACAGTGACATTAACCCAAACCACATCTACTGTAATGACTGATAATGAGAGCAACTTCGGAAATTAGAGATGGGACCAAATATCTTCCCAGTGGGACATGTAAGGACACGATACACACAATGACCCAATTTCTTATTACTGTATTTTATGATGATGTGACCCAGCAGAACTGGCACCACACAAGACTGATATTTAAACTGGGATTTACCTCTCCCCCGAAGAGTTTTACACCCCAATGATCTCTAACTGTCTCCAGAAAGAAGCCCTCTCACTCTCTGTTCATGTCTAAAAACATCTGTTTCACATTCAGTCCGTTCAGCTTTGGAATTAGTTTAACATCGATGTAAAAGGGTTTATACAGGGTTTAGAACCAGAATGGTTTGGTTATTCGGGCAGAATTACAGTAGAAGTAAGAAGCCTTTAAGTCAAAGCATATCCTCTTTCCTTTTCCCTCTGTTCTTCCAGCTTCTAATAACAGCGATCTGTCATACTGTGTCACATAGCAACTGTCATTTCGCTCGCGATGCAAACCTGTCAGGGGCAAAACAAGCAAAACATCAGTATCACAAGTATGCCAATTTCATTTTCAAAGAAATAAGGCCAAGACATTTAGATTAGGTCATGTATGATTTAAAGAGCTGCAAGGAAATAAATATTGTATCTGAGGAAAAATGCTGTATTGTAATGGGCCTGCACCCTAACTGACAAATTGTGTGAGGTCAGCGAGCACCAGGCTTAGAGTCATTTTACAGTGCAACATAAATGTATGTCTGTTGAAAAAATATGCAGGAAATATTCCATAAATATGAAAACATTTACCAAAGAATATCAGTGATTAGTGGAACGTCAGGATTTTTGCCAGTGGACTCCATCGTGACTGCACTGGAATGAGGAGCGGTTTTACTCTCAAATAAATGTCTTTTCCTATAGACAAGTGGACACAGACATGTTTGCGTGGACTGACTTACTGAATACGAAGAGAGAACTGTATACCGAAATGTGGTGAATTGATTTATTGAAATGTGAATGAATGGTGATGTGCTCGCGGAGAATGGCTGAGCTGTGATTGGACTTGACACGCTGGGTGTCTAGCGCAGTCTGATATATTGCAACCAGCCATATCCACACAACTGGAAACTGGACCCTGTAACCCACATAGAGCAGAAAAGAACACAACCTTGGCAAGCTGAGGAGTGAACAAATCAAGGGGCACCATGGCATCTCAGTTGCACCACATTTCTCGGGCAGCTGCTTTTTTACCCAAAAGGCTTTGTGGTCTGGTCCCCCTCCAGAGGGTTGCATAAACGCGCTCTCTCTCCCTTCACCCTGCTGGAATCCACGGGCTGGCGTTGATCACAATGCCATGTTGACCTATTGTTTAATTTTGCTGGCATGTTTTCTGTCTGAATACTATAGCGCCTCTGGCATCACGGCATTTTGCTTGGCAACTCCCTGGGCTTCTGCAATGTTTATTTGTTGTCACGTCAGAGTTATAGAGTCGCCAGTGTATGCTACAGCAGGCGTGAGCCTTTACACAGCTGTGTCAACTCTTGACTTGTGTGGACAACGGTTGCTTTGCCAAAAAGGGAGAAAGGCTTTTATTTCTTTACCTAACAAGTCTGAACAATGCGGGAACACTGTGACTTCAACCGTGGTAGTCATTATATCAGGTTGTCACACAGGAATTTAAGCCAGTAGACAAGATTTCAAAGTGGAACTATTCCTCGTCAGCTGAAATCACAAAGTGGGAACCAGCAAGATTGTCCCTGTTTGCATTTAACTGAAAATACGGTCATGGTGTTGGGTATGTTAGCATGAAATATTCTCTGACCGCACCAATAACCCATACACCCTAAAACACACTGTCAGGACTGGACTGATGCTGTGGTTTTGTTCTAGTACATGAATGGTTAATGTTAGGAGTCGTTGTCAGAGCCAAGGCATCTTTCCAGACCTGTAGCAATAACCAAAGATGCCAGTTTCTCCATTACCAGCAGCCTCAATAGACCAGAATGGAATGCAATCATAAGACATGTTGCATTTTGAGCAAGCAGGGTGGCACATTTTCTTTTTTGTTTGGACAGTTTTCACTCTGGAGATTAAGGCAGTTGCTGTTGAAGTAGACAAGGCAGGTTGAAGTAAAAAAACAGAGCTAGACTCTTTCCTCCCTGCAATTGTGCAGTTGTCAGCATGTAAAGATGCCCAGTGTAGCTTTAAGGTTATTAGACTTTTGGGCGTCTTGAAGAAGAACAGCAGCTATGGAGGAGAAAGTCAAATAAATGCCTGAAATACAAATTTAAAATGGTATGAAAACTCAGTGGAGAGGTCACAGAGGAGAGAGAAAATGATGGATGATGATGATGATCCAGTAAAAATATCACCTCACAGCTCAGGCCAATCATCACATTGGATTGTACAGTATTTGTCTAACAGTCTAACAAAAGAGCAATAAAGTGGATCAATTAAATATGAAGTTATTGTCCTTACTGGCTGTTGATGAATTGGCTGCAATACCACCAATATAAAATGGAGCCATGGAGCATGTTGAGGTATATAATACCCCATTGTTAGGCTGGAGCAAGAGGAGCTTATTGGCAGAAGGGGGTAAAAGAGAGAGGAGAGAGACAGACAGGGAAAGCAGGAGTGAGAATGAAGGCAGGTGTGAGTGAAAGGTGCTGGACAGATTGAAGCCCGGTTGTCAGAGGACGCCGTAGCTCATGGGCCCGTCAAGCGGGATCCCGTATTGACTGCCAGTAACATCAGTCCAGGCGCCGGCTCGGAACACAGATCATGTTTAGGATTTTCATTGTGTAACCCGTAGTCTGTCTTTTTAGTGGTGGGTTCGGATTTCGTGAATGGGTTTATAATTAATGCCTTGATGGTTACTAATGGCTGTGGCACTGGAAGGTTTGTATTGCACTCTAATTAGCCATTATAAATGGTTAGGATTGCTAGTGAGAATAAACACACAAGTGGGATGGCTCCTATAGAAGTCTCTCACTGAACGAGAGGATCACAGGATCATGTCAACTCACTAGAGTGAAGACCTAAGCCAGTAAATATTCAGTGGTTATTTATTCCATATCCAACCCTCACTGTACCATAAATCTTCATCTCTTAGTTAACAACACCAGATAATTTCTCATGTTTGCATTGGAACATAAAAAGTCTCCATATTTCTTGCTGGAAATAAGATGACAATTTATATGTCGCTGTCACATTGAACTTAATGTAACATTTAAAACACTTAGAACGCGACTAAAGTCTGAATTGAATATTGTCGTATTCATGTGAAAGCACGAGGTTAAATTAAAAGTGAGGTGGTAAATCTGTGTCTTTCTTGTTCTGCCTCGTTATTAACACTGTAGTAATGTAGTAATGTAGTAATTTGTCATTTAATAATTTCCTATGCAGAAGGGAACAAAAATAAATGATCAAATGTGGCAATAAGACAGTTTTAGGTTGTAATATATAAATGATGAAAGTGATACGTAAATGTATCTAGGTCAGCTAGTGGAAAGAAAAAGAGGCAAACTGTCCTCTGTCACTTATAAAGCATTGATGTGGATGTGATCAGAAACACGATCCAGTGTTTGTTTCAAGCAGAGTCTGTCTTGAAGGGAGATGAACAGCTCACCTCTGTTCATACAGTAGAGTATAAAGTATGTCTGTGTGAAAATGATTTGACAACCTGAGCGTTTGCCCAGAAAGAAAATTGAAAATGCTGGGGTCAACAGAAGAATCAGGTTGGTTTGGTTCTCTGCTAATGCTGCATGATAACACACAAGACATGTCCTTCTCCCCGACAGTCCGCTTCATCTCTTTGAGAACGTGACCCTGTTTTCCTTTTTCCCTGCAACCTGGTGAACCGGTAAACCCCAGGCTGCCCGGTTTAAGAGGAAATCACATCTTAGCTCTCTAATCTGATGCAGGGCTGCGGAGCTGGTAGACGTTTGAATGAAGGCCTCTGAATCACAACAGGTTAAGTGCTTCCATGAAGCCCCACCATGTTGTTGTGCAGCCGGGCTCGCACTGTTGCCAGGCCTCCACCGCAGGAGCAGGGGTTCAGAGCCATCACTGCACTTCCTCCTCAATCTCCAGCAAACAGTCTGCGAGAGGAACAAAACAGCTGGGCCGGCTCATTATGTGAGCAGCCTCATTTAGTCATCATAGGAATGCTTCCTGTTGTGCCATCCACATAGTTTTTAATCTGGCCCCCCAAACTATTCAGGCATGAGTGCAAAATGGCTGTTAAGAACAATTTCTTTAGTCATTTACATGACTACTTCCTCCCAACAATTTATCGGCTCAGCTCGCTTGTTCGTTCGCATCTGGACAACACTCCCTCGCTTTTAGTCATTTGCTGTGTATACTCATATCTCACCATTCATAAATCAAGGCTTCACAAAAATTAGGCAAAGTGCCGGACACAGGGGAGAAGAGACGTGTCAAGCAAAAACAAAGCAAGTGTGTGTAAATTCATTTCTCTCCTGAAAAAGCAAAAAAACAACAACAAAAAAAACAAAACAAAAAAATCCATAGCTATCTTTGATTCAAATTAAAGCCCTATTCGCAACAGATGAGGCTGGCTGCTAAAAGGGTCCTGCTTCGCAGTGGAAATGATATGTGTAAACTATGTAATGCAAATGTTTTAGCCAAGCTGTGTTTAATTTTGTATCCTGACGAAGCGCATGAGAAACCTGTCTCTCCTTAGCTGTCTCGTTGAATCATATGGATATAATTTCATCCATTTACGTTTTTCTGCTCTTTGCTGTGGTTGCCACAGGGCATTTGGAAGCAGGCAGATTAAATGCACATGTTCCTCCCATCCACAGCCGGGGCACTCTGCTCCACAGTCTCCCCTCCGAACAGATCCTGAAGTGTTGGTGGTTTTCCTCGTTGGTCAGGGCAGAGAAAGACACCTTGTGATAAACCAACTCATTCCAGCGACCGCTTTTTTCATACTCATAAAGTTATACAGGCTGCTTTTGAGCATTGGCACTTTATAACATGTTTTATTTGGCAGCGTTTCCTTTTGCCACCAAAACTCTTTGCCCTTCATCGTGTCTGTCAGGGTTGGCAGTAAAGGAGTCTGGATGTATTAGGCAAAACTAATCACGGCAGAAAGCCTGTTGAGGCTGTTAGTCTCTGAAAACTTTTTTTAATAGAGTAGAATAGAGTAATAGTGAATTTCATGCTAGTTAGCAGCCGAACAGTTGAATCCCATCTCCCCGTCATTAGTCAGGGGCCTGATCTACAATTACTGCCCAGGGCCTGAGAGATATATTAGTGCTGAAGGCGACGATATCAAAGGATTCCCTAGAAAAGCTCTGCTGTCGGGGGGGGGGGGTTAGTCCTGTAGGTGATGACCTTGGCTGCAAGCACCACAGTTAGATATTGTTTTCCAAGAGGAGAAATCTACCTTACTACTGATGCTCTCCTCTCTTCATCTCCCTTCTTACGCCTTTCAATAAAGCTTTTAATCAGATTTCTGTCCTACATGTCAGCAGCCATATTTCGCCCCCACACACCTCCATAACGGCTGGTTTGTTTGTGTCATCTGCAGCTCCTGCAGGTTGCTAATGAGCCGCCGCATGTGAGGAGAGCTGCACACTGCTGCCTTTTAGCCCCGACACTGTTTGGCCTTTTCCCTGCCAGTCAGGAGTCATTTCCCATGAAGGCCTCAGGCGGGCCTGCACCTCCACCAGCCTGCATGCTGCGCCCATAATCTGTCTGTTGTGATCAGCTGCCTGTCCAGCCTTTCAACCCACTCTTGCCCCCTTCAACCGAGTCAAGACCCCTCTGTCATCCCCAATGTTTACCGAGCTACTGAACCCCCACCCCATTCAAGAGTGAAATGGTGTCAAGCGGGGCTCAAATGCCTCCACACTGCCAGCGCTGCTCCGCTCTTGAGGTGATCTGTCGGTTTACCTTAGACGGAGGTTTTCAGAGAGGAAAACTAAACATGTTTAAAGCAATTAATGTGATTAGCGCCATCTAAACTGTTTTCATAGATAATATCAAAGGTAAAATCAATCCTGTGTCAGGAGCTTCAGCCGCCACAGCTCTCTGTTTGTACCACTTTAACCTATGTGCTCATTACTTTCTAAACAGTTTATATTTTAGGCAACTACTTATGACCCATATAGAGGACATACTGACATATGTCCTTTTAACTTGTGTTTATTATTTTTATTGGCTTTTAGCATCATTGTTTTTGTAACGTTGGTCAGTCTAGTAGGAATCAGACCCATGACTTGGGATGCATAATTGCCATGTGGATCAGGCCTTTACTGAAATAGGACCACATCAGTACTGTGAAAAGACTCTCTCACCCAGCCAACACCAGCAGTAGTAGTGTATTTTACAGCACCGTATGCCCCAAATATGCAAAATGAAGTTGACAATCACTGAACTCGCTGAAAGAAGTCATTTTAACCAGAAGATTGGCCACGCTGAAACATCTTACTGTAGCATAAAATTTTTCATGCAGGGTTTCTGGGTAATGTCCATGCCTGGAGGTGGCGTTGCCTGTTGGTTTTCCCATCAGGCAGGAAAACCTCATACTCAGCTGTCTCCCTGCTAGTCCCGCTCCCTGAGTAATAATACGCTCTACACGATTAACACGGTTTCCTCCACGGACCCCTAACTATAATTTAGCCTCAAATTTGTACTGCAGAAAAGAAAGCAATGAAAGAGTGATTATTCCCTTATACATAAATACACACTTTTGGCAAGTCAATAATAGCCGTGTTTGTTTTCCCAACTCAAATGCTCGGCGCCGTATTTCAGCAGTCAGCATGGACTGTGTCTGTCATGACCGGTACGGCAGTGTGGATGTTCTTCTGCCCTGAGATTTTTATTAAATTTTCCCACCCTGGCTGCCTCTCTTGTTTCCAGCTGAAACATTTGACTGGCATGGCTCAAGAATAATATGTTTCCTCTATACAACATTGTGCGACATGAAATCGTAAAGACATTTTTCCATGGTTTCCATGCTGAAGCCGGGGCAGTATATGTGTCTGTCTAGCGTTTAGGAATCCTGGGTGATATTTTTCCTCATACTTCATTCCCGTCTTCTTTAATGTAAGTTTGTGCTGCTGTCTAGTCAAGACATTTTGGCTTGCATACATTTTATGCATTTCTCATGGGCACTTAGGGACAAGTTGATTGCCTTAACTTTAACCACACTGCACTTTACCTTTATCCAAAAATAGCTAAGTGGATTGCCACTAATTATGATGAACTCTTGAGCATACAGCTGGCTATCAAATGCTTTGGAACTGTTTGAGTATTGCAAACTGTCAACTATTGAAAGATGGCATCAAAATGTTTGGACAGATTCTTGATCTGACCAAGGTTAAAGTTATTATATTACTGTGTTGACACAAAGATATACTGGTGCTTTTGAGAAGTTTGGCTTATTTTATTTATCAGAAAAAAAATATTTGCAGAGAACTATTTTTATGTTTCTCAAAGTGAGAAATTAAAAAAAAATATTTTGGTACTGGTATTGTATTGGCACCAACAATACCAAGTCCTACTTGAACAAGATGATAACATGTCAGGTTTTATTCTCAATCAGAGGCATTGATAAATCCACATCTTATAATTTGGTGCATTTATGTGTTTGTCCGGGTTTGTTTTCAGTAAAATCAACTTCACTTATTGAAAAAAATCAGGCAATTAAAAAAGAAACATCTATCTGATCATGGTAAGAGGAAGCTTTTGTTTCCACACTCATTGGCTCAAAGCTCTTACAAACTTCATGAGGAGCTGTGTGCTGTGTAGCTATAAGCGAGCAGATTAAGACTTTCTTACTGAGCCACACAGACACACACACAAACACACACACACAGATCGGTCTGGTCACCTAACACAGCTCTACCATGACAGGCTTAGGTTTCGTCTATATTAAATGGAGCCTCAGTGAATAGAAGGCCCTGCCTGTGCTGTGTGAGTGAATGAAGGAGGCCAGGGATGAGCATTGAGCCCAGATGAAGCTGAAGGCCCATTAGAAGAATGGTGTCACTCTCTCCTTAGCTGTAACCTGATCAGTTGTTAGCAGGCTTCACTAAAGGTCAGGGTACAATGGACAGTAGAGACCTCAGAGCCTCCGCAACTGTTTGTAGATGAAGCTTTATTTGCAGCAATAATAAGTCATTTTAATTCTTTGAAAGAAATCGGTTTTGGGTGAGGTTTACAAGTGGGGAAGCTGTTATCTTAGAAGATACTGTCTGGTGAACTTCAGAGTTTATGGTCAGAGTGGTTGCACCATTGTTTTTAATCACACAAAATGTCTTCCTTGCTCACAGTTTCTGAGTGTTTGAACCTCATCTTTATGTTTTTGACATCTGATGGTGCTTGGACAAATTGCACACAGACACTGCAGCAACTACAACTCGTGTACAGCTTAATTCACAAAATAAAGAAGTAATGGACGCTGTCAGTTCTGATATGGGAAGCAGGGGTGGACAGTTCTTGATGTTTATTAATGTTCTTTGTTTTGGCTTCCTGACTGGTTTGAAAAAGAACAGATGAAATTGAAATGAATTAGTATCAAACACTCTGCAGATGATCTGCTCTAGAGACGTCTCCACCTCTGCATGTCTCCTTTCCATTCATTCATTAAATCAAACTCAAGTCACACCACAGTAATTACAAAGAACAACAGGATCACTCTGTGTTGTTGTTTCCTGGCGTGAAAACTGTGTTTCAGATGTTGCCATCTATCATCAGTCTTTGTTTGGCTTTGGTTCCATAGTTCCTGGAACCTTCTGGTCGAAAAGGCCTAATAGTTGTTTTAATGTGCTTCACCAGTTTATACAATCTTTCACTCTTTGTGGTGCTATCTGTTTTTTTTTTTTTATCTTTGCTTCTCCACCACCAGTTTTGATCTCTGTATTCTTTTGTCTTTGACAGTACATTGATGTGAGGGTGGGGCTGGGATTAACATTAGGTCAATATAAGTAACATTGAGCTAGTCCTCCCACACCACTGTACACCCTCGCACTTTGTGACTCTTTACACAGCCGCCCCTGTAGGGGACCTTGACATGGGCCGCCTCATCAACCAATCAGCTGTGTTTTCTGCTTAAGAGCAGGAGTGGATATACGAGTAGCCTCATAAATCATTCACGTGTTAACAAATCTGTGGTGTTCATTGGCTGAGTGGTTGGGATCAAATAGGCCAAGCTGGGTCGGATATGAGCTTGTTTACAGTCACTGTCACTTGTCAGTCTAACGCACTATACACAGCAGAACACTTATCTTATGCTATGCATTACAGTCCATTACCCGCCGCTGTACGGCACACTCCAGTTTCCCCTTCAGTTTAAATAGCAGCCTTGAGGCAGGTGTACTGTCACGCATGCCGCTGTCTTTCAAGTGGACGTGGTTTTGAACAAAGGTCCTTGGACTGGCTGCGTAATTCAAGAGCAATGGAAAAAATGCCCGCGATCATACCACCCGTGTTCTGAAGCATCTCTTACTTTTCCGTGGCTGGTGAATATGTGGTGTGGAGTGAACTCCTCCAGCTGTGTGAGTGATCAAGGGACTGAGGGAAAGAGTGGGACAACTTCTTTCTGAGTCACACACAGACACATATACAGAGCCCACATTGTACCTGAATTTGCCAGCTTCACACTGATTGATTTCTTTTTTACTGTGTGTGCGCGTGGGTGTTTGTTTATTTCCTCGTGCGGTTCTGTGCATACCTGCCTGAGTGTGGTTGTCTTTTTTTGCCTGTATGCATTCCTGTGTCATCTGTGTCATCTGATTGTGTGTTTGTGTGCTGTGTTCCCTCCTCCACAGTTCGAGGGCTGTAACAAAGCGTTTTCACGTTTGGAGAACCTGAAGATCCACCTGAGGAGCCACACAGGAGAGAAGCCGTACCTGTGCCAGCACCCCGGCTGCCAGAAAGCTTTCAGCAACTCCAGCGACCGCGCCAAGCATCAGCGCACTCACCTGGACACGGTCAGAAACTAAGTCTCTGCTCTGTCTCACCTCCCAATGTTTCACCAGAGTAGATTAATGTTTAACATGTCTCAGGCCAACAGTTAAAATAGTCCGGGTGGTCGGTCTCGAGCAGAAAGGGTGGGTGCATGAAATTATAGACTGAAGTGTTTGCATTTTTCAGATACAGGCTGCATTTACTTCCTATAAAATCCACTCAGGGATTAAATTATATGTAAATTAAAAAGAGAATAGTTGTGGAATAACTGGCACTGACTGTCCCCTCAGCATCAGTGTGGGTGTGTATCGTTGAATAAAGCTTTACTCATACTGCACTTCTATGCCAACATGAAAAACTGCCCTGCCATCCAGGCCTCAGTGCCTATTTCCACGTCTTGACAGTGTTAGACTTTAATTTGCTGTCAGTCAGTGTGGCATTCTCACTCTCTCTACACTGGCAGTGACATGCCACAGATCATTAAATGATCAGTTCCATTAGGCTGAGTCGCAGCTCAGGCCATAACGGACTTGGATTGGAGCTGTGAGCTCAGACAGAGCTTCGCCTGTTTCTCTGACCTGTGGAGAGGGAAGGAAAGGTTGAGTCAGCCATTGCTGCCACTCGTCATGTCTCAGTAACCCCACCAATACCCACTTTATCACCATGCGCACGCCAACACAGCTAGGGAGTAAATAAGTTGTTTTGTTCAAATTATGTACTTAAGTACAGTTGAGGTATTTGTTTCCTCTGCTATTCCAGGGAACTTTTCACTTTTCTCCTCTGCATTTTAATATAATTTCTGCTTTATATCACACTCCTCCAATTTAAACACCTCCAGGTGATATTTTTATTCCCTGTATATGTTACTGGATACTCAAAAAAGACACAAACACAAGCACTTACCATCTTTAAACTGTAGATAGAAATTAAGGGCATTATATTGGGTAGTGATAGAGTCGTTAAAAAGTCTATTGATTTAATCAGTTGGTGAAATCTGTGTGCATGTCAGTCCAAATTCTGAGCAAATGCTTTTTGTTCTGCCACCAGAGAGCCACATCCAGTCAAGCCAATAAAATTTTATTTTTATAAGTCTACCTTAAATTGCACATTTGTCTCGAGAGGGCCTTACAACCAGAACATCACAGCATCCTCGACTCGGATAAGAATAAACTTGGAGAAAACTTGGAAAAAATGGAGAATTAGAGATCCCTGAAGGACAGACAAACATGCGATATAACTAAAAAATTTATGTAAATAATGGGGACGAAAGACATTTATTTTTCAAATGTCTCAAAGACTATTTTGTAATCCTTAAATTGTTAACAGGTTATTTTTAACTTGTATGGCAGCAGTGATCTTGTAACAGAGATTAGTGTTGAATGTTGGAAAATACTCGTCACTTCTCAAGGTGATTTGGTGGATTCAGACTTTACACTGCACCGCAAAACAGGAATCAGATTTATTTTTTACTCAGTAAACTCTTAAATCTTGAACTTTTTTCTAAAGTTCTGTTGAAACACAATTTAATTTTAGCAGTATCCTTATAGTATCTACACTTCCAGCAGATTAGCCCCCTGTGTTCCTTTACTGGCCAGCCACCAATGCTCTTTGGTCCATGTAGTAATAAATCATTCAGTGTTTTTAACTAAGCAGAAATTTGAATGCAGGCTTGTGTTTTTCTATCAGTTATTGATTTTCTTCCAACACCCACTCTTTCCACAGTAGGACAAATGATACAGCTAATCTGGGACCCTGATGCTTATGGCTTCACATTAACACCCTGCTAAGGCCTTTTCTGCGCCTGCCTAGCTGCCTGCGCTGCCAAAAACACTTTGGGGGGAAAATCGTTCTCAAGCTTTAATGATATTTATTCTACACAGAAGTCATGCTTGATTTTTTTTTTTCCTTACTGAGGGTTCGGCGATGTATTGGGTGCATTGCTTGGCAAAACAAACATGGCAGAGATGAGTGGCACTGTAAGCACCTTGGAATAACAATGGATTATTTACAGAGAAGGTTGAGGTATGGAGGCAGAGCTAATAAAGACGCGTATCCCCTTACACTTTAATGGGCAACCTATATTCGAGGATGAAAAAAAAATTGCAGTGAGGGGAAAAATCCCTCAATCAGCGAGCTACATGCTATGTTTGCTTGGCTAATGAGGGGAATGTGAAATGACGAGGAAACTCCATGACAGTGTAGTCATTTTACGGATTTCATTTCTGTTACACTAATCTGCCTACATCTCTCTTTATGACCAATCTGCATGTCAGCACACACACTAATGTACAGATTGATGGTATAGAGTACCACTAAACATTAGATCCTATAATAGGTCTGTTTTCATGTGATGCAAAAAAATAAATTCAGTGTAACACACACAAATGTTAGCTGACTATTCAGCAATTATTTATTATTATTAATCATCCATTATCAGTGTTTTCAGTACCAGGAGAGTGAGGTTTCATTACTGAAGAGAGAAGAAAAAGTGAAACATAACACAGACCAACCAGATGAAATCATAATGATAAAACACAATTCTGATATTAAAATGTTTTACAACTGATTGTCTTTTCTTTTCATCCTTTTTCTGCTCTTCCTTTTACTTCAAATTATGTGTGTTTCTCAGCTGAAAGGTAGGACTTTAACTTTGCCTTTAATTCAACACATTTCAAACTTAATGTGTATTGATTTTGCTCCTTAATTTCTCAGTTCCTCTCATGTCTTCTTTAATAGCTGCCCTGCTTTTTTCCTCTGTTGGCGTCTTCCTTATATTAAAGCTAATTCAAATGTATTTCACTCTTAAATCTGATGTGAGATATTTTCTCTCTTCTCATAGAAACCATATGCGTGTCAGATCCCCGGCTGTACCAAGCGTTACACAGATCCCAGCTCCCTACGCAAACACGTCAAGATCCACTCAGCCAAAGAGCAACAGGTGCGTAGAAAGGTAAGATACTCTGTGCAAGAGTGGGAAGGAAAAACTATGAAAAGACTTCATGTACTTGGTGTTGTCAAATAGTAAGAAAAAGGCATGTTTCCAAAAAGGAACTAAAATTCTGTCATGTCTCACCATATGACATAAGTTTTTTTTTTTATTTTTTGGGCATTGAATAAAAGCAAGTGGAAGTTACTAAACCCAAACTTTATGTCTATAATAAATTAATTAAATACTTAGATTTTTTTGAAAAAAAGGAGTTAAAAAAAGGAATATTATTAGTTATGGTTCATTCTGCATTAAAAAAAATGTCAGTAGGCATACTGTATGTATGGGTGGCTTTGCCTGCATGGACTGCAACACAGCTGCTACAGTATACCCTGCTCAAGAGCTACTGTGCATCTTTTTCTTGGTAAACTTCCAGTATGAACTGATTTAAGTCAATACGGTAGGGCTGCAGGTTTTACAAACAGACCACTTTATGTAATCTGCCCTGGTCTGATCTGTATTATCCACAGATCTATCTCATTGGTTTCATTTAGGGGTTGGGAGGCCGGGGGCGGACTAGAGGGGTGTCTCTGAGAATCGTTTCCCCAACAATAGATCAGGTTTGACCACATTTCATCATGTTCATGGTCAAAAGCCCATTCTTTCCCTAACTGGAAGCGGGTAAATAACAGAGAGAATGGGCTCATTGTTGTGGAAGGGGCTGGATAGTGGCAGGCTGGATGATGTGTTCCTTTGCTTAGCATCGTAAAGGGAAACACATGTGTACTTGTAGCATTGTTAATAAGCTGTAGTGTAGAATACCCCAGTGGCCAGATGTTATGGACAAATGTCAAACAAATGCTCTTACTCCACTCTTGGAGCAGGCCCGGAGAAAAACTGTTAGGAGTGTTGCTGTGAGGAAAACAGAGCCCCAGTTACACGTGATGAATGTTTCGCAGGGCACTCATAAGGCTCTCCCAGGAGCACACGCACATACACATTTACTGACACACAGCATCTGATCAGAACTTGTGAAATCATAAAGTGGATGATGCCAGCATGTTGACAAGTGCCATTAGTTGTGATATCAGCGGCCAAGAAGGCAGAAGTTCTTAAAAGATGTAAGTCACGCACAGATTAAATTGTTATCTGTCCACTTGGTTCATTGCTGTCGATGAAATGTATGGGAAAAATCTGAGTTTAAGTAGATTGTTGTGATAATGCAGAAGAATGTTTCCACCCACGGTCCAACCACAAAATCGAAATGTGGAATTGATTTTCATGGAATAACAAAGGCTGGATTAGCGGATATATGGACAGACAGGCAGACATAGGGAGAAAGACAGACTCATTGAAAGCGTATGAATGATGATAGAGAAAAGAGCTTGGTTGACGGCACTGACCTTAGCCATGTGAAACTGGAGCGCCTTCCTTCAACGATACACTTGACTTGCACTGGTCCAAATGACTCAGAGCAGCACTCCCAGGTTTTTATGCCTCTTGGCATCATAAGGTTATCACTTCTTACTATTATATACTCCGGTAAAAAATATGTATTAGTCAAGATAATATCAACAACACAGCATGTTGACAGAAAGAAAACTTCATCTATGTTTAGTTTATATTTTGATTTTATGATAAACTGAACCCACATATATTGGATTCAGAGCCAGATGAACCAGATGAAGTTCAAATCTAGCCAAATTATAACACGTGTTTACTAAATGTAGATTTATGCATTACTGAATTAAAACAGGATAAGTTTTCTTTATGAATAAAGCATTACATAAATAAATACAAAAATAAAACAATACACTAATTAAATTAGGTTTCACCAAACAAATTTTCTAACAAAGTTAGTTTTGACTAAATATTTACACATAGTAACTACAGGGCATAAGTGTAATGTAGCTAACTGACCCAGCTGACAAAGCTAACATTAGCTTGCTAACATATGGCAGCTGAGCCATTTAGACTGAGGAGTAAACAACTCTTTAATATGGTCAGTATATATCAGCCCTAACACTTGGTGAAAATGCTGTTTAATAATTATATAAACTGTGTACATTTTAAATTACATTTCCTAAAAATACACAACATCCCTCAAATAACAAAATGTTCTGCCAGTAATGACTAAATGGCCAAACATGTCACTCAGTGCAACATTGTGGCTTACTCATGTGTTGTATTAGTTTGTGAACAATGGAGGTCTTTGGGTTAGGGTTGACTGGGGTGAGCTATATCAGGCTTTTGCTGCAAAGGCAATACTTGGGGTTAAATTATTTTTAGTTTTGGGTTCATCGGATTTGTTGACAATAAGAAACCAGTCATAACCTTTCACTCACAGATGAATAGCAAATATACTGTAGTGAGCAGATCAAGTCCACTGCTATTGTTTTTCCATAACTCCTCATCTAATACTTGGAGTAAAGCAGATGCCAGATACCTTATTGGTAGATTCCTCTTGTCTCCAGTCATTGTCTTAATGTAATTCTGGCTTGACATGTTTCATTTCATACTGTTGGCTTAAAATTACTGTTTTCCACACACTTCAGATTATTAGCTATAGCGCTATCTTGATCCCTGTGTTGGCTTTTCAGGATCTTTGAAGGTAAATCTCCTGAGGAAAGAACAAGATGTGGTTGTTAGTACAGTCCTGGTGTGTACCTCAGCAACTGTTATGTTTTATTACAGTGAAATCCACTGATGTATACAACAGAGGTCAGCTGTTCCACTGATCCATAAGACAGATGTCCCATTTCTCCAACTGACACAAGTTTCCTTAAGTTTAGGTTTCTTCTGCGTGGCGTGTGATCGACTCTGAAGCTAAAATGTGTCTTCAGTTGCCCCCATTACTGTTGGCAGGGAGAGAAACAGAAGCAATCTCACTTTGGCTCTGAGTTGGTACAGGGATCACTTACTCATAATGTCCAAAGCCAACGAATGACTCAAAAAGGAGCGTATGATCTCTCCTCTAGTTCCCTCTGACTGACAATGTATTCTCATTTGCTGAGTTACTGTTTCAAATTAACAGGACAATCACATTATTGCAAAAGCAGAAAACACACACCCCACATTTGGTCCAACCTACAAATAGACAAAGCTGAAGCTGTGTTTTGGTCTTAGGTTGTGTAATCTTGCAGAGCAGATGGTGTTCTCTCTAAATGACTCAACATAACTTCTTGTAATTGATTAATGTTATGTTATTGTAATCTTTGTGATTGACAGCTTCGGCCCTGCCCTCACCTGGAGCAGGATGTCCTGAGTGACTGTTTATCCATGCAGCACCTTCAGAGCTCCACCTCCTCGCAGCACCTCTACAATGGCAAAGATGGTCGTTCTCCTGGACTGGGCCAAGACATCTTCACAGGTGCACACAGGATGCTGCTCTGTCATCCAACACCCTGACAATGTAGCCTTAGAGAAGCATTAAACACAGAGTTTGTTCATTCTTCTGTTAGGGGTTTCTCAATCAAAACAATAACAAAAGATGGAGTTGGATGACGTTGTGAAGTAGTGTGGGGTTGTGGGAGTTGTTGTCTTCACCGCTAATGTCATCAACTCCTCACGGTTTGGATTCGTTCAGTGTCAGTCGTTCAGGAGGTTTTTACCTGGAGCTGAATTATCTCCTGAAGTCTCCTCCTCTAGAAAACAAAGAGACCTGGTGATTATAACCGTTAAAAAGACTGAATAAAGCAGTTTCACATTAAAAGTCAGTGTTTTGCTCACACAGGACATCAGGGAAGGGTTGAGAGCTGAGACTGCCACTAACCTTTGTTTCATTTGTTTCCCTGATAATTTATGATCCAGATGTTCAGGAGGTTTTTAACAGCAGCGAATCATCTACAGAGTTGTCCTTTTGTCCTTAATTAAAGGACCAGGGAATTTAAACCAATAGAAACACAGAATAACACCTTAAAAATCAGTGATTCACCCACACAGTTCAGCGGACACAAGACAAGACTTTGATACTGGAAGCCGAGCTGCCTAACACTTACTTGGCTTTTTCCTCTGATAACTTAAGATCCAGATGTCTGATGACTAAAATCCTTCATCCGGTTAAAATATGTAGTTGAAAACGACCATGGTGTCAAAGATGTATGGCTTAAAACTGGATAAAAGTCAATTTGGAGCTTCTGGCAGGCAACCACAACACTGATGCTTGCGCATAGGGGATATGCCGTCATTGACAGGCGACCAAATGAAACGGACTATTACCGTAATTGAAATCATGTATTCATGTAATCGCTTGAAACATTTGGAATAATGTAAGTACACACCTCAGTGTCTGGTCATTAATCATTTGCTCTTTAACTTGAACACAACATGTCATATTACACCAGTAATAGCATTATCCTCCATGATTGAGCAATTCAAAATGTGAGTGCAAGAGTGTGGTTGTATCTCCAAATATCGATGGCCAGGGAGTATTTGTTCCAAAACAGAAGAACAGGCCAGCAAGTGAGGTCTGACCGCCAGAAATTATGACACCTGGCAAAGCAATCACAGAGTCATTGGTGGTAATCAACAGCCATGTCAACATTCCTGCAGATGTATTATGGTCATTTTGTACTTTCAGGCAGTAAAAATCATACTTACGACGCCTTTGGTCAAATATAAACAAATTACACCACTATAATTTATCTGTAATTGCTTATACACATTTTATATAACATTTTAGTGGCTGGACTGTACTGGGTTACTTAGGTTTAAATGTTACAACCTTGCACTTTTGTTTGTTTGGTGTGTATTTCATAACCATATCATGTTAACCTGTCATCTTGTCATGCAAAGACTGCAAAAACCATTAGCAACAGCTTCAGGCGGAAACTTTTACTCATCACATGTGGGTTTTAAACTTCCATTTTTCTAATTGATGAATTTGACCGTCACCAAAAGTCAACACCACACTGGATTGGGAACAAGAGAGAGATAAATAGATTATAACAATCTTAAAGACAAGAAAGATGCCCCGCAGCTTCCTCAGTTTATGGACACATCTGTCCTTGTTTTCTTCCTGTACCCCGTCCAGCCTCCCCGTTGCTTTCTGTTATTGTTGCTGGAACTCTGCGCACCGTTTGACGACTGTGAACGCTCAACTTGTCTTTGAATGTCGAACCGGGCCTCTGAGTCTTGGCTTTTTACCCTCGGCCTCCCTCTGCGTCTGAGTGGATGTTGCTTGCTCTCTTGTTTTAAATGGTTTAAAGCCCTGAGGAGCACTCTCATGAGCTAATGCCAAAGCGCTCAAGGGTGCAGTGTTTTTCAAGGCCAGCAAAGATGTCGCAGGTTGGCATTCAGGATCTCCATTTACATGAATTTCACTTTGTTCTGGGGCCAATAGGATGCATGGAAGAGGTGGAGCAAAGTGGGCAGCCATCCCATCATTAACACTTGTGGAGCAGAAAATGACTCATGCTTCCAGTCAGAGCTGAACTTGTTTTCCTGTTCACTGGTTATAAGTCTGCTCTTATTCACACGGCTGCAGTGAGACTTATGAGAAGCCCCATTCTGTTTTATTGAGCATAATTAGAGTGTTCCCTGATTAACCAGAGGAAGGACTCATCATAGTTTAGTGCAGAGGTTTACACGTTCCTGCTGTTTTGCTGAATGGCCGATACACCTCTCCATCTCCTTCTCACACAGAACTTTCTTTCTGAGCTCGCCCAGATGCCTTTCCGCAACATCTTCAGAACATAATCCTTCTCTAGCTCTTAAAGTCTGCCATCAGATCCTCTCTGTCTCCCTCTGAAGGAACTACCGATGAAATTGAGGCAATCACGGCCATTATTTGTCGACTGTTTTGCCGCTCTGGTAGCAGATGTTGGGGCTAAAGGGGAAAACATTTAAGGTCTGTGACTGATGATTTGGGGGGTAATGAATCAAGTTTGTAACCATTTCAGAGTGCTGTCAGATCGGGCCTCGGCATGCTTCCATTTGAGAACAGCTGGGCCTGGAAACAGCAAAACCAGGAGCACTGATCTTTTCTTTTCCTTTTATCTCTTCCTGTCTTCCCCTCTCATTGCTGGTTAACGGCACCGGACAGTCAGCGCGAAGCTCTCCTCGTGGATGCTGGGAAAGAAATCTGCCGACAAACACGGCAGAAGATGAAGAGAGTAGATTTACTGTGTTGGGAGAACAAGTAGAGATCACGTTCAGTTTCTCTTGGTGTCAACAATATCTAGTTCTTGACCGTACTATTTTTTCCCTCTGGAGCAACATTTTCAAATGTTGATGGAGCTAAACCACTGGAAAATTCAAAGTAAGGTTTGACAGATCAGAAGCAGTTGCAACAGACTCACAGAGTGAAATGTCTAAGTTGAGCCAAAGTGGTAAATATACTGATTCGAACTTCTGAAATGTTAAGATTTACTATTTTTTCTGTGTTATATTTTTATAAAATGATTACGTTTCATTTTTAAAATGTCGGTTGGACAAAACAAACAATTTTAAGTCATCCCTTGGGCTTTGGGAATTTTGAGATGGGCATAATACAGTAAAAAATTAAATAAAACGAAATAAAACACAAGTCAATAATAACAATCATTAGTTGCAGCCCTCGTTTTCAGGGCATTCTGGATAAAAAAAAAAAAAAGGATCATTGTTTGCAGCTGGCAACAAGAAGCCAGCATCAGTAGAAAATAACGGCCTCCTACAGACTGCTGCATCAACAAAATATTAATCAAATGTAATTTAAAACTCAGTGATTGAATAGTGAAAGACATGTTGCACATTATGGAACAGAGTCATAAAGTTATTCCATTCTCTGGTGGTAAGAAGATTTAAAAGAAATCATATGGATACAGTAGATGTGCACATTCTGAAACACATCACATATACTGGACGCTCCCAGTTAAATATACAGCTGCATGTGCTCTCATAATCATAACCATGACACACACACACACACACACACACACACACAAAACAGAGGCTATCCAATAACCTTACTCCCCCTTTTAAATGCCCTACTGTTCACACACATGCAACATTTTAGTTTATTATTGTGTTATAAGAACAAACAGTTTAAAGGACAAACAAGGCCAATCCCTGTGGCAGGACAAACAATGTACCCCAAATTACAGACGGCGCAAACACAGAACATTTTATTTTACAAAGCTCTCTGATTGGATGAAGGTTGTCAAAACAAAACCCTGTTGCCATGAAAGGGCGTTTAATTTGCTCAAAGGAAAGATGGAACGCAGGGCCCTCGGGTTTATTTGGCACATTTACTGAATTAGCTTTGTTTGTCTTTCAGGCCTGTACACTGGCTCCAGCACCCCCCATCACAGCGCCTCAGTGGAGCTCCTCTCCCCGAACCCCAACCCCGTCTCCGCCACTGACCTGCCCGCACGGCAACACAGACTAGACCGGGACCTCGGCAGCCCTCATCACCTGTCCCCACTGACTGCCATGGACAGCACGAGAGACGGGTGAGTCGTGCGTGGACGTGTTACATGGATGTACCAAGATGTTGAGATGTGTCATACTTTAAAACTCTGTGTCACTGGTAAGGGTGGGAAAATTGGAAATGTGTCAGCAGGGCAGTAAAAATAAACATTAAATGTGATTAGTTAGTGGAAAATTCTGCAAACAGTCATATGTAAGGCTTTGTCACAGTAAAGTCAAAAACCTCAGTGGACAAAGATGAATCATGAAAGGCTTTTTTCCAAATTTACTGTCACATACACTGATCCACATATGTATCCTCACAAATACACAAAGGTCAAAAACTTTGCAAAGCACAAACTTTCTTCCTCTACTAAACATCACGCTGATATTATCATTATGATCACACTTTTCACCCTTTGTTTCCATTGTTTTTCACCTATTTATTATCCTGAATCCGGGGCGAACTGCAGGGCAAACCCACTTAGCTCATGTTAGGTTAAGCCTCTCGGTCCTGCTGACATACCCATTTGGCTTTCTTACTGGAAACAAACTCAACTCTACAACCCCTAAGACATGCCTCAGGGGAAGAGGGGCTGTGCTGGTCACCACAGGGTCAACGGGACACATCACCAGCTCTATTTCTGACACTGGAGTCAGTGTTCATAAGGTCCCCCGTCTCTACTGGATACAATAGCATCAGCATGATGACCAAACCGCTTGGCTGGCCATGATTCAAACTTTAATGACAGTAAACTGACGAAGCAGCGTGATAGTATCATTCTCTGATGTTTGTGCTGTGAGTTGTTTTACCCTCAAAGGACGAAAATCAACAGACTGTGTCTGAGAAGAGAAAGGTTTCGCAAACCGTTCATTTTGTACAAATCGACTGTAGGTACTTACGTTGTGTAGACCATCAAATACCATTAGGCACTTGATCTATTGATGGGTCATACAACCAACAATGAACTGTATTATTGGTAAATTATACCATCTCAAAAGATGATACATCTTCCAAATAATTGTGAAAATAAGTACATCTGGTGATACTTTAAAAGAGAAAGCAATAAAACTGGGGATGATTTAGTAATATTTAGTAAGTGTTGCCAGTATTGCTACATCTTGGCAAAGAAGAAAATGTATTTGTATTTACTTGACTATGATGAGAATACACATACAATTAACTCTTCTGAAACACATTTTTACTGGGCTGCCTCTTACATTAGATACCAACAAATTCAAGAGACTGCATAGAAAATCTGCAGCTTGTAGAGGTACAACTGCCTTGCTCAGGGACACTTCAGCAGGGACGTACAGCTTTTTCCCTGTATCTTGGTTGTTCTTCCCCTGTATGTGTGTGTGTGTGTGTGTGTGTTTGTGTGTGTGTGTGAGAGGCACAGAATGGTTCCTATTAGTGCCGATGATTTCCCCAGAGAGCCGGCAGAGCAGAGTTACAGAGCCCAAGTGTCGTCACGAGGCACAGTGTGTACTGTACTAAACAATGTGCCGAAAACCAGGGAGGTAGTGAAGGAAAACAGTCTTTTACAGTTTAATAACATTGAGAAAGAGTGGATGGAATCATGCATCATAAACCCTGTGTTACAAAAGTGATCATGTTACGTAAACATGCTTTCCTTTAACTCTGTGGTCTGCTCTTTGGGTGTTGGTGTGTGTATATACACTTTTATGGGAGTATATACAGCACAGGCATATGACACAATGAGGTTTGATGGCTTTCTTACTCTGAGAGCCGTGCATGCATCTGTACCCATGTGTGTCTCTGTGTGTGGGAGTGTGTGTGAGTGAGAGGAGTTTACATATAGTAATCCAGGAAACACACATGATTGCATGTGATTGGGGTGTGAGGCGCAGCAGACCGGTCGACTTCCAGCACAAACAGTGCATCAGGGCCGGCGCGGTTGAACCGCGTGGATGTAAACGTCCGAGCGCCGCTCAGAGACGTCAGGTCGGCCTGGAAGCATCTGGAAGGTGATGTGTTGTTTCAGGCTTTGAAAGCAGGAGAGCGCTGTTGAAATTACCTTGTGGTTTCAGTGCCTCTTTCTCAGCAGCATGCACAATTACCTGTGTGGGGAAAGAAATGGAAAGTGAAAAGGACCTGAGTAGGGGATGCTGTAACAGTGGTTACACAGGCAGGGGGACATATTGGATCTGAGATGTGGGTCTGTTCCTTTGGGTACTTGATGAGGAACATCTGACCATTGTGCATGTGTGTGTATGTGTGTGCAGCACCCTGAGAATCACCTTTTTTCCTTACATATGTAACTTAAGTGCACATTATGTCAGTAATCTCCCTGTTCGTGTATATCTTTGCTTTCCCACCTTAAGCTCCTTCATACTTGTGACAACACTGCATTGAAATTGCAGCAATTTCCAAATTTGCAGATTTCATCAAATCAAGATGTTTGACCTAAACGCGCTCATGAATGCACACACACACACACACACTGCTCTGCTCTATCTGTTCATCATGCCATATAGACGGAGGGCGGGGTGAGGAGTCAAAAAGTGAGTTGTGGCAGGACCTACAACTAGCCGGGCATAAAACGTCTACTTACATTTGCCTGAAGATGGAGCATTTGATTTACATGTTTAAAGCCTTGAGTATACAGGCTGCTGCCAAAGTCAATATCAGCGCCACACTTGTTTTTCCCAAACGGTTTAGCAGGACATTAAACATTTTGACAAAATTATCAAACTAACCTGCCTCTAGTGTGGCAGCCTCTGACCTCATAGCTAAATGTGTTTACTCTGGCTCAAATGGGCCATTTATGCTCCTTTTACTTAGTAAATACCAGTGTCATTTTTCTGAAGCTAATATTAAAATATGCCAGTTAAAACACATTTGGTGATCGGTGTGATCAGAGTGTGAGTGTTTGTGTGTAGGGCCGCTCTCATAGAGATGGCTGTTCTACTGTGGTGGCCTGTGCTCACAGAGAGATGGGTGGTAAATGTTGTCATTCAGTGCTTCAGCCATATGTGGTTATATAATTGGAGAGGGGAGACTCTACCGCCTTTACCTGAGTATTGATATTAGAGCCCCTCTGCAAATATTATAAATACTGAGTTGGTTTGATACCTTGGCAGTGATTGACACAGGCTAATTGAATTACGAGTGACGGCAGAGACGGCACAGAGCTACATTAAGAGTTCCTGCCCTGAAGGGGGACGTTCACAGCTCGTAACTCTACACTGTCTGTCTTCCAGCCATTATCATTCTCCAGCCATCCAGAAAATGAGTGTCAATCTCACAACCAAAACAAAAACATTTTTGAGGTAGTCGCTCATGTTAGCTTGTGGTCATTCACTCATTTTGTGGTGCTCACTTAATAACATATAGTCCTCAATTAACCCAACTACACAAACAGTTAACTCAAAGAAAAACATTTGGATGATTTACTGTCAATAATTCCTCCCAGAAGGATGGTGATTAAGGATGGATCCTTTTTGTTTGGGGCAGTTATCTCTCAGAGAGTAACAGAGAGTTTCCAGGGCCCCAAAAATATCCTGAGCACTGGCTGTGCTCTTCACACTGGGGCCTTCGGGGCTGGCTTAGCTTTAGCTTAGCTTTAGCCAGGATGCTGTAGTCTGTCTCTCAAGCACAGCTTTAACTTGCTAACCAGAACCAGAAGTGTTCCCACCGATCTGCGCCAAAGAAGCCCCTGTCATCCATCAGCAGGGCTTAACGGTCGGCTACAGGAGGGGGAGATGAGAGGGCAGGCAGAGGGTGTTTGTGGAGAATGTAGGCTCTGTACAGGACAGGGTCTGATCCCTGCTCCCTAGTGGGACAGTTAGCTTCAGGTGAAGGAAGACGAACGAGGAGCAGAGCAGGACTGCTCATGAATCTTCAGGTTTCTTTCCATCCCATCATGCCTCCATGCAGAGAGCCAAGACTGCAAAGGCAGTTTCTAAGACGTAATGTTTCTGGACCATAGTTGCACTCCAGTAGTGATGACGTCCATGCCCACATACCTCAATACAAGTCATTTTGCCTGGGCTTGTGTGGCGTCAGAGCAGCATCAGACAGCCCAGGTTGGAGTGGCCTTTTTATTTTGTTGTAAGGCTGGAGTTCAGCCAAGGACTTCACAGAAAAATTCACTGAGTCACTCAAGTCGAAGTCATTGACCTAGTGTCCATTAGAGTAAGCAAAGGGTGAGGTCTCAGAAACCATTCAGCCCCTCATTCCCTTTAAAAACAACCTTACACTAAGATTTCTTTCCAACACAATCTTCATACAATATAGTCAAAAGTTTACATCATTCTGCAATGGTAGTGCATATTTTACATATCTCTCCCTATTCTCCATAACCTCCATAACCTCTTGACCTTCACTGTGTTCATAAATTTTAGCCTCAACTTAAAATCCCCTCTGACTCTACCTTCAGGAATTAACAGGTCAATGGTCAAATCACTCTCACTGTTGCGGAACAGGAGTGGGTGGGCTGTCTGGAAAAAGTAGAGTGGAGCAGGATGGTCAGTGAAGATGAATATCAGAGGGGGGATTAATGAAGCATATGAAAGATTCCCATCATACCTCAAGCTTGAGTAGCTAGCAAGCTAGAGACTAGCGAGAGCACAGCCGGGGGCAGCTGGCAGTGATTAGCTTATGATTCACTTTAGCTGCACATAGAGGCAGCTCGTAAAAATATGAACAGTATAACTGTTTCCTGAGTTTGTGCTGACAGCAGCTCCTGGGGGAATGCTGCTCTCTGCAGGAACACATGGCCACGCACTGGGCCTGTGCCAGGCCGTGGATTAGCCACGCTCGCTAACAGCTAGCTTCTCCAGAGCTGGACTAACACAAGGTGTCACACAAGCTTCCTCAATTTTGTGGAACATGGACATGGAGTTCAAGTGAAGTCCATATACAGTTAAGAACTTAAATGTGATACCTACATGAGCATTTTCAAGATGACAAGAAGGGCCCCAGAGTGAAAAACTCCAAACATTTCCCCAATCTGTTCTTACCTCCTGAGGCATCACCTCAGTTTCAAGTTGTTTTGATTGGCTAATCCCGCAGACCTTGGAACTTGGAACATCCCTCCTTTGCATCAAAGCTTTTAACAATGGTGGAGAAAATGTTCAGATCTTTTACTTAAGCAATGCCACATGATAACAATACTCTATTACAAGTTCTGTGTTTATAATTTTACTTGAGAAAAAGTACAAAAGTATTGGCTGCAAAATATACTAAATATTTCACAAATAGTTAAATTGCAGCTGGTCAAAGGAAACTTCTTCTAATTACTTGATGTACTATTGGGTAGTTTATTTAGTAAAAAAATGTACCATATTTTATCAGCTGAACATTTGTTTTGTATGTAAAATCTGCAGTGTAACCAGTTATAGTTGTCAAATGCAGTGGAGTAAATAGTACAATATTTCCCTCTGAGGTGTATTGGAGAGGAAGTAGAAAGTTGAAATACTCAAGTAAAGAAAAAAGTAAGTGCAATTATGTAGTTACTTTCCACCACTTAGTATGATGGAAATCCCAGATTACTGCCAAAATATAATTATATGTTCATTGGCTGAAGGCCCATCTCTCCACCAAATTTCATGGCACCAGTTCAGTTTGAGAGAAAGGAGACATACAGGAGCAACAACATGACCTCTCTTATTGACGCAATAAAAAGACGATTCCAGAGTATATTTTTATACAGTTATACGATGATCTCCATTGATAAAAGCAATAACGCAAGGAGCCTGAAGCTGTGTCCTACAGCTAAGTGAAATGTAAAATAAACTTTGGCATTGGCAGGAAAGCTCTGCAGCGTTTTGCATTTTCATTTGCCAAATGCCATGCACGAAGCCACTGCAAGCTACTGAGTGCTGGGTGGGACGGACCTCATGCATGGAGCAGTAGGTCATATAGTAGGCTCCAGCCAGGCCAGCAATGAGCAGTCATCTGAGGGCTCGGCCGCCTCCAGCAACACTCTGTCATCACATTCATATAGTGCTTAGTGCAAACCATATGCTTCCACATAGTAACACAGCAGCAGTTTATGTGTTGGCATTCCTGATATGCAGTCATGAGAGGGTACTAAGTAGCTGCTGAATATTTGAGGGGGAGGTGATTGGCCAGCTCTGTTTTTAAAGGCAGCTCTGTTGGCTATCAATCTGGATTTTTCACCAGATTGCTGTTTCATTAAGTTAATGTCAAATGTACAACATTAAGTCGTTAAATTGTTGGTCATTTTGAGTTTCTTGTTAAATTTCACATTTAACATTTAAGTGTCTGAATAAATACCAGACCTGGTTCTTACTTCTGGTTAAATTTATCACTATGATCTTATGGAGGCTTAACAAGACACACATTGAATATCTCTCTCTGCCTGTTTAAAGTTGTGGTTCTGTGGCCTTTAAGTTAAAGAAATCGTTTGACATTTTGGTAAATATGCTTCCTAAGAGTTTGATGAGAAGACTGATACCACAGCGCATGCTAAATATGAAGCTACAGAGAGAATCCAATGCTCTTAGCTTAGCTTAGCGCACAGGCTGTAAACTGGGGGAAACGGCTAGCCTGGCTCTGACCAAGTTCATAAAAATTTGAAACATGTCTGATTAATGATTATCTCCATTCAGCCAGTCAATTTTACATTTTGGCCTTTTCTGATTTTTGACCAAATAAATAGAGAGATAAATTATAATAGAGATATAATATGGTTGCTGGTTGTTGTTTTTTTTTTTTTACCTTTGGACAGAGCCAGGCCGTTTCACCCTGTTTACAGCCTGTGTGTTAAACTGAACTAACTTTCTCCTGGCTCTAGCCTCACATTGGTTGTACAGACATGTGAGTGGTATCAATTTTCTCATTCAACTCTTGGCAAGAAAAGGAATAGGAGTATTCCTAAAAGGTCAGACTGTTTGTTTATAGTGATTAAATTCAGACTTTTGCCCTGTTATAATTGCTGATGGAAATGTTATCTCAGGCGCTTATTTAGACCTGAGGCAGACACATAAAACCGCCATCACATTTACATAACACAAGGCATATCTCAAAGAGGTGCTACATGTTTCAACAACATAAAAAAAAAAAATGCATGATGTAATTCTACAAATTTGTAGAAATCCCTTCCTCCCTGCACACTTAACAGCAAAGACAAAATTAAGAATAAGTAACATCCGTCACGATCAGCATACTTTTCATGTTAGATGATATGATGTTGTGCAGATCTTGCTCTGAGATGCTGCTGAAAGCTTCTGCACAAGCTCAGCGAGGCATGCTGTAGAGAGTGCATTTCCTTCTGCAGGTTTTTGAGGGGGGAACCAGTTTAACTGTGACGCTAAGTGGCAGAATTACTATCAGCTGCTGTGATTGCAGTATTTCACCATTTGCTATGACGCCTTTGATCTCCAGACTGTGTTTCCCTAGCACACAGTGAGACTATTTTAAAGTTGAGACTGAAGAAATCGTGTATATGCTCTGTTGAAACATCACTTTGCTGCACAGTGTTGTCAAGTTGAAGATTGTGTCCCTGCGATGTGATTTGCCACGGCGGTATCAATTGTCAAATGTATCCAATAACATCTACAGACTTTTACTGAAGTGATCAATATCTACAAAATAAGCCAACATGGAAACCTCAGTTGTTCTCCAGGCTGTTCAAATCCACAAAGTCACAAACATGTAATCTCAATATTCCTTCTCTCAGACGTCATGAATGTAAACATGATTGTGCTTTCTTCTCTCCAGGCCACAAAGCCCGAGGTTACTGCAAATGGTGGGCAGTGTGTGTGTGTGTGTGTGTGTATGTTTGAGAATGGGAGAGGGTGGTTTTATTTGAATGCACACTCTGCTGTTTGTTGACTTAAGATCATAATATGTGGTAGGAGGACGATTACGTGTGGGGAGCCCAAGTTTCCACACGCCTGGACTGTTTCTTCTTCTGCGTGTTTAGAATCACTAACTGCCCTGCTGGGTTCGTCGGATCACATGGTTAGCATGCCGGCGTGTAGCCCTGGCTTTGATTGGGATGTCACGATGTGTGAAGCTGCAGCACTTTATGACACTGTGGACACTGTCAAGGAAGAAATAATGATAGACTGAGAGCTTTAAATGTATTATCTCACCCTATCCCCTCTGTGTCTCCTCCAGGGTGTCGGGTCCCCTCCTGTCTCCTGGGATGAAGGGAACAGGGACGCCTCCTCCTCCTCTGGAGAAACAGCATGTTCACCCTCACCAAAAGCCCTACTCTCATTATCACCATCATCAGTCTGCCAACGACGGTAAGACTGACCCAGACACATCTGTCTGAATGTAACTCATTTGAGGAAATCTGTTTTAGATTGAATTTGAAAATGTTCATTGGCGTTGAAATTTACTTTCCTTAAATTTTTCCTGTGACAGGTGAATCAGCATGTGTAGCCCGTCCGATTGTCTTATATAAGAGTCCTACGAGAGAACTCACAGTGCCAGATGACTTGAATGCACTTCAGATCTGAACAACCCTGTGTCCTCTTTTCAAACGCTTATTGTACCACCAAACCCACATAAAAGGCCTCAGTGAGAGGAAGTTGTCTCTTAGAGCAGCGATACTGCCCTGTGGCTCTGTCAGAGCATTTTTAAGGACAGAGAGAGAGATTAGAGTCGTAGAAACAGAGTGGGGAAAACCACATGCCGGAAGCCTTTTCCCTGCACTGAATTAGCCAACAAAATGCTGGCTCATGTATTCAGCTGTCTCTCAGCGCCCTGACATTGGCAGGCTCAGCTGTCACTCCAGAGCCTTTTTCCTAATGCCTTAAACACTGTTTTCCCTGTAAAGATCTACACATGGACGTCTCTCTAACCGCGCTGTGGTCGAGGAGTTGCGTAAAAGCGCTCCAGGAAAGGCTGCTTTCCCATTATCGTGACTCCTGCGGTCGATTCTGAGTACAAACTGAGACGATGGGGATAAATGTTACATACTATGGGGCTGGCAGAGTTAGCACAAGCACAAATATAGCGTTGTCATAATTTGAGATCCACATTAAGCTTCAGCCGGATGGAGCGGACGCATACTGACCTTGGAAACAATCACCCATAGACGCTGGTGGCAGTTGATCAAGTCTGGCTTCTATTTTTCTCCTCTCTCTCTCTCTCTCTCCCACCCCCACTCTTCAACATCCTCCCTCATTTCCTAGAATACCAAGGCAGCTTTCAGAGCTGCTTCCATTTCGGAGACTCCTACAGGATGGAGCAGACGGTCAGTGGTGTCCACATCCCGGGAGACTCTCACGCCTACACCTCCCATCAGCACAATGGCTTCCACATGTCAACTAGCAACACTGGCTCTGCTGGTGTGGACGTTTTACCTTGGGCCTATTGCTGGAATCATGAAGATCATATAATATTACCTGGATGATTTTATCAAAAATATATTAAGCAAAGTGCACTTATCATTGTCTATTCCAGGCTTCAGCTTGACCCAGGAGCTGCAAGGAAACGCAGGGTGCCAGTTCTCTTCAAGCCCAGAGGAGAGCATTTTCTTCCAGGTGGGCAGCTTCGACCGCAGCCTGAGCCACATGTCCTCCGTCTACACAGAGACGTAGAGCAACACTGGAGCGGGGCACGCTTCACCACACCCACTCTATACTACTCTGCAGTCCAACTCCCTTTACATGCATCCTCGCACACTCAGACCACTTCTTCTCTAGGTCTTGCTTTGTTTTTTTTCCCCCCCAACAGCAAGGTCACTCAGTAAATCAAGAATCTTCTGACCTCCTCAGAAGTCAGACGGATGGAAACAAACAAGACAAAAAAAGCTTTGAAGCCAGTTTAGACTGCTTACTTTACACTATCTGAATGGTCAAGATACAAAATAGGTCTTAATCCCAACCTTTATGGCTTGTGACCCCTCAAAACAAAAATGTCACCAGTTGAATAAAAGAGTGATTTTTCCAGGTTGTATGTGAACCATTTACAGATGTAAAATTATCCAGTAATTCATAAGTAAATAAGCAAAAATCTGAGAAAATAAACATAATTTGAAGCATTTTCTGATTCTGTGAAAGGGACACCCCCCTGATAAATTGTGTGGAGGAGTACGTACATAGCAGCCTGCAAAACACATGTAAAATATCTTCTATGTCTGTGAAGGAAGCTTTCAAAACTCTGAGAAAATAACCCCAATGATGTCATAGTGATGTCATGAGGCTTATTTGGGATTGGGCTCGATACAGATTTACAACAGAAAGCATCTGTTATAAACTTGGAATGTGTAGTGTTAAATATGTGGAGACTAAAAGTCAGGATATCTCAGCCTCTACTGTATTGATTTTATCCGTTCTGTTTTTAATCTGTCTCTTGCCAGTCCCTCAGCGTAAAGAAGAAAGGACAGTGCTAAATTGCTGCAAGCCCACTTTAATAATTTTGACATCTCTCAGATTTGTCTTGGGGGTCAGACGTCCAGGTTGGGAACCGCTGGGATTTTAAATATGTAAGAAAGACTTAAAAAAAAACTCACTTTGATCTGATTCTGGCTGGCAGATACAATTTTTACCTATTTTAAATGAAGGAACGACACGAGTCAAAGAAATAACAGTAGTTAAGAAGTCTCCTTTTCTTATTACTCACTTTTTAAAGCATCTTCCCATTGATGTCCATAAGAGACATGAGCTTTCCTTCTTAGATTCAGAGTCACATTTATTGGCCAAGAATTCATCATGTACAGAGAATTTGACTTGGTGCTAAGACTTGCACGCTTACAGTACAATCAGACTGAGTTTACACAGGCAGTTTTTCAGCTTTAATACATAAACGTCAGTCACTACAAAACCCCAGAATCGACTTTAAATGAAACGTCCTCTCCCTCCTCTCGTGTTTTCTTCTCTCTAATCTACATCTTTCAATCTACTTTAGACTGAAGTGTAGAAAAAAATATATCATTTTGCTGTGTTGTTTTAGCAGTGGAAAAAAAAAATGTTTGCATTTCTGCATTTTGTTGTTAAGTGTTTTTTGCTTTTGGATTTATTTACTGAGGAGGGTTTGGGCTAATTAATTCTGCAATAATGCAGAGACCAACCTACTTTATTATTGTATGTATAAAATGTACAGTTTGTTTACAACAGTCATGTTTGTCATTTTTACATTAAAAATAATGCAGAGTGGACTGAAATCGTTCACATTAGTTGTACATGTCTGTAAAAATATGCAAATGTTCAAGTTTGATGAGGAGCATGAGAAAAACCTTCACAATGTGGACATGTTGTGCCCTCTAGTGGACACTGGTGAGTACTGACGACACAGAACACTTGACTCACTGTGCAAAGTACCTTTGTCACACTATCACATCAGCTCGTCTCATTAAAGCCTCAGTGTGTTCGATTGTGTGTCAACGCCTCACCATTGCATCTTATTTCTGCTTCTTCTTGCTGAGGTAGCTCTGATAATAGAAGTTACTGAAGAGGATGATGAGGGTGACGCAGTAACCAAACACCACCATGTTCATGGTGTCGGGGAAGTCACACTCTGTGAACAGGTTGTAGCCCGTGTGCACAAGGAACATCAGAAACTGCAGCTGGGGAGGCAGCCAAAGACAAAGTTCAGATCAGTTTAAGTTTCTTTCTAAACATACTGTGCGTACAATGCCTGTCACACAGGAGCAGGAACCACTGACCAGCTGCAGAGACGTGAGGTATCGTTTCCACCACAGGTACTTCTGCATGTGAGGGCCGATCGCTGCCAGGCCGTAGTAAGAGTACATCACTATGTGAACAAAGGTGTTGACCAGGCCAATGAAGAACGCTGCAGGATGTGGTGCAAACAGAGCAATGCAGAAATAAATAAAAAAATATCAAGGATGGCATTATAAAGCAGTAATTATCAAGCTTTACATCCAAAATTTAAGTCATTCATACATCAAAATATAGAAGTAATATTGTTTAAAGTAATGACAGAGTGAATTATCAAATGTGCTACAAATTTATGTGATGAAAAGTATTGAGATGTTTTACTTAAATAAAAATAGCAATAATACAGTAGAAACATGCTCCACTACAAGTAAAAGTCCTTCGTAAAATGCACCTAAAGTATAAGTACACATGTAAATCGACACCATTCAAATTCACCATGAATCCTTCCATGTATCATTAATCTAATCTCATTCATTAACATACAAGAAGCATTTAAATATTTTGGAGGAGATCATTTGAACCACATTTTTTACTGTTGTGTACTATAATTTATAACAATGAAGATGATCATGTGATTCGTATGTATCATCTGTCAAAATAACTAGTAACTAATACTATGGAGTAAAAAGTACTATATTTCCCCCTGAAATGTAGCAGAGGAGAAGTAGAAAGTAGCATAAAACTTAAATAGTGAAGTCAAGTACAAGTACCTCAAAACTCATTTGAACATTTGTTATTTGCATAATAAAATAATAACTAGCCTTTGGCTACGTCTGTATGCTTCATGTGAGCTGTCTGGATATTTTGACCCAGTCTTAAACATCATCATACCTCACAGTGCTCACACACCTCTCACTCACTCCAGTTGTTTCTTCAACCAAAAAGGATATTTCCCTCATTTTGTCATCCTGGGGGGAATAACTGAATGCATGATGTCTTTGGCATGAAAATATTTATGTTTACAGATAAGTTAATAGCCGGTGGTTATTTTAGAGTTTTTTTTGTCAACAAAGCCCATGAAAAGTTTAAGACCAACATTATGTTAGTCTATCTCTCACTCGTTTACAGCTTTCCTAATCTGTCTGTGGCAATGAGCCTCATACACGAGTTCCTACTGAATAAAACAGTCATAAATATATGGTTCCATTAAAAAAAAAAAAAAAAAAATAGGCAAAGTAATACATTTAAATAAAAGTAGTTTATAGCAAAAGTTGCTCAAACAGGAGAAATTAGTACATCTTTTTGGGCCTATTTTCAACTGTGGATTAATACACATTTGGTGCTTCAGCGAATATTTACCGCAGCTTGTGGTGGTGGTATATTTTTTAATAATTTTTGAACAACAAAGGAGCTCTACAGCACAGAGGAATAGGCTACTTAATGCTCTGGCTACACAGAAAATATTTGTAAGAAGAATCAGCTGATTGTTGTGTTTTGGTGTTTTCATGGGATTTGCTGAAAACAAACAAACATAGGATATCACCTGACTTTAAATATATCAGTGTCATTAGAGCTCTTTCATGAAATTACTACAACAGTTAACTTACACTGTCCTCCAGCCACATACTTGACTCCCGCCCACCAGTTGAAGATCATGGTGCCGTGGTGGTAGACATGAAGGAAAGTCAGCTGACTGTTCTTCTTCCTCAGGATGAAGAAGAGCTGCTCACAGACAGAGAAGACCAGAGTTAGAATTCTGTATTCTTTAACCTGAAAATGGTTTTTTAACAAATATTTACCGTGTCAGAGAGCTCGATCACCTTGGAGAAGAAAAACCACCAGCAGACTCTGGCCATCTGGGGAAAGGAAAGGTGAAGGTTCAGTTTTACATTATTATTCATCAAATAAAGGTAATTATATGTCTCATCTATCAGACTGCGCCGTCAGCTGCCTGGTAGGATTATTTTATTGTGAATTAGGATCCAAACGAAGCTTGTGTGAGAAAATGCTTACCCTCATCGCCAGTGGGCTGGTGCTGTAATCTACAGGCTGACAGAGGTAGCTGTAGTTTGAGAGCCATGAAGTGACCAGGAACTACAAACATTAAAACAGCAATTTTATGAAATGATACACCTAATAAAAACCCAACATAACCACTTATGCTGGGCAAAAGGAAATATTTTCTATGTCATAATTTCATGCTCAGGATTGATTTGGTTTCCCTGTGGAAACAACGACAAAAAGCTGCACTCGTGCACCTCATAGAACATGTGGGCAGACAGGCCGACCATGGCGAAGTTGTAAACAATGAGAACGACTTTGAGGTCAACGGGTTCCCTGCGTTTCATCAGGCGAGGGCCGGCCCAGACCACACAGAGGTAAACCAGAAAGATGAGTGACACGGGGACGGGGGAGTAGACCAGCAGCCACGGGTCAGTCCTCTTGTCTGCAACATGACAGAGCTCTGTGTCAGGGACTTTGAGGCTTTATTCACATATGAATAAATGAAGTTCAGGACACGTCTGTTGCTAGAATTCAGAGTTTTATGAGATGCCTTGATTTCTCCAAACTTTCACCACTGCTTCAAGGACAATTTTTGTTTTTGCAGTCAATGTTGCTCCAGTTTAGCTCTGATGATTCGCTATATGTGCAATTTTATAAATGTAAACCAATTACATTTTATAAAGCTGAAAAAAAAATAAAAAAAATTCAGTAGATGAAAAGTACAGTTTTCTTCTGACAATTAAAGGGCTCTCCCTGAGTCGGGGCCTCTGCTCCTCCCACTCACATGCATCCACTGCACAAATGGCTGTAACAAGATAATGGAGATTAAAAAGTGGCGTGGTGGTGGCAAACCATGGGACAAGCCACAAAGCAGTCACTGTGAAGACAAGCACATCTGCAGCTCCCAACTCCCACACATTGAATGCACACACACACACACACACACACACACACACACACACACACACACACACACACACACACACACACAGGCTTGTGCTTCAAACGGGGAATCTCCTCTCTGCTGTGGAAAAAACAACAAAAAACACAAAATGAACAGCATATGTAGGAAAGATCATCACCTCCATTGTCCACTATCCTCTGGTGCACAGACAGGACACTTTGCCATGCAGAAGCCATCTGAAAACATAAAGGAATACAATGATTAAAAGAGGAAAACACTATAAAGCTGAGGCAACTAGAGACAGAGCTGCACTCACAGCTGCTGACCTCGCACACGGTGTTTCAGCAGCACACTTCGGTGAAGAACCTTTGGTCGCGACCTGGAGATGTTTGGCAAATTAGCAAAGTTCAAGTTTGCAGCACGCCCCGCAGGCAGATCCGGATCCTCGTCCTGAGCAGTGACTGAAGAGGGGCCGGGGGGGGGGGGGGGGCAGAGACCGCAGGCCCGACAATAGGACTCTAATGACGGAGAATTATCCTCCACCTGAGACTCCGGAGAAAATATGAAGACTTGGCTCACTTCCTGTTTTTCCTCGCTTTGGGTTTGTGGATATTTTCGGACAGGATCAGTGGCTGGTTCAGCACAGCAGGGGGCGCTGTCTCCCCCCCCCCTGTTCTTTGTATTTCTGCTCCATTACATTTTATCAAGATAAATACTGTCCAGTAGATTTAGTTACTAGTTACTTCAAAAGTATGATGTTTTGTTTTAAATTAAACTATCCAACAGCACTCACAGGTAGAAAGACATTAATCAAGAATTATTTTGATTATCACTTAAGTCAAAATATCAAATATTTCATGGTTCCAGCTTCTCAGATCTGAGAGTCCAACCAATCTTTCCTCTCTTAGTAAAATAAAGAGTGGGTAAAAGAAGTCACTGTCAGTTTATCTGATTTTAGGCTACAATACAACTTTAACTTTCTAACTTTCTTGTTATAATAACCTCTCAAAGCTAATGACATACCGACATATCACACAAAAAAATCTTGGCAAATACAAAATACATAAGAGCATTATTAATACAAATATTTTAATACAAAAAAATTAAAATGTAGATAATAAATCTCTCGATTGGAAACTGACTAAGCCTGGTGTCTGTCTTGAGTCTGCATCTGAACCGGACTCCATTCTCCAAAATTACACTCTTCTCCCCTCTAAAATTACAATTTTATTGTGGTAGTACAAACATTGTAATGTGGTCTTACAGACTGCTTGTGTAGTCAGTCAGGTGACATACAATGATGCTGGAAATTTTAGGATGTCGTACAGATGAAACAGCAAAAGTCCACATAGTTATAATAAAATGATAAAAAAAACATTATCTGCAATGAGGTCAATAAACAACGTACACTGCTGATGCACTACATGTTTCTACAGGAATATCAAATGAGTAATATATAGTTTTTTGTTTTAGTGTCATTTCATAACAAAAAAACTTTAAAAAACTTTTTAAAAAACAGATTTTTCTAAAATAATTTGATGGCATTTTGTATGTAGTTCGCAGTGATGGGTCCATGGCACCAAAATAACACAGTAGAGCTCATATGCATGGAAAGGCACCATGCAGGCTCACACACACACACACACACACACACACACACACACACACACACACACACACACACACACACACACACACACACACACACACCTCCATCAAGATTCTTCTTTCACTGCCTTAAAGAAGGAGCTGAGGGAGAGTTGTCTGCCTCCACTGTTAGCTGCACCCAGTTTGGGTTTTTTTGAGGTCTGTGATTTCTTGTCATTTTTCACACCAGTGATCTTTTGCTTCTTTCCATCCTAAAAGAGACAAGCAGAAACAAGTGGCATATGTGATATCTGTTATTAGCATGGCATTAAAGAATAAGGTGTATTTTTGTAAAGGGTTACAAATGCATAAATACACAGAAGTACTTACCTTAGAGGTTTGTCCTTTTTGACTGTCCACAGAGTCACAAAGCTTCACAATCTGCAGGAGAGTTGACATGTTGATCCCATGAACACGTGTGGACACTCACTCCTTCCTGCTTTCTTTCAAATCTGTCTGAAACCAACTCAACAACTTGTTGCAACTGCATATCACTTTCTCTGGAGCTGAATTTGATAATGACAATAACCAGATGATGTCTTTTTAATTTCAAACAGCAACAGGATATCAGGGAGATTTGATGTTGCCAAACCATGTTTTCTGTTTGTGATAAATCAAGTTCACTTCTAGTGCTGCAGGTACTGCTAACCTCAATTACACAGCAGGGATTCAATACACACACACAAGCTGTGTAAACAAAACACAAACCTTTTTCACTCCTGTGGACACAGCAGCCTCCTGCAGAGCAGATCTGCTGAGCCACTGTGCATTTTCAGTCTGTGTTTGTGTGTCACCGTCCTTCAAACGCACACTGTGAACCACATATGTCTGGTGGATGTGGGAGAAGATGTGAACCACCTGCAAACAGCGGTGATCCGTCGGAGGATTGTCACACGTCTACAGAACAGAACTTATTTGCATGGTAAAGCAGAAAAGCATGGCACCACTGCTTACCTCTCCGACGTACTGGCAGAGCCTCTCAGTCAGATGAGCTCCCAGTATCCTGCTGATCTCAGCACACAGCGTCCTCCTCTGCTTCATCTCAGAGTTCTCCTCCTCCAGCAGGAGACACGGGAACTCCCACAAGCCAGCCAACAAACCTGGCCATACAAACACAGACAGACAGACAGACACACACACTTGTTTTGAATTGTTTATTTAATGTAACTGAGGTTTTATTTTTAATTCATTTGCATTATCAAAAGGTTTCATTTTAAATTAAAATTTATTTTGTACTTTCAGTCACATTTTTGTATTTCGCTATTTATGATGTCGCAGAGAAGTTGAATTTTGACCATTTGGAAAAGTCGCCACTTCACCTCCGGCCCTGGCTGTCACCAGCATGAGGCTAAAAATCCCTGGTAAAGTGAACACTGAGGGAAATTAAGTTGCAGATTAACTGAGAAGTCGAACTGGACTCTCAATTTTTGTTCAGCAGTTAGGAATTTGTTCAGCTGTGGGAGACGCTGCTGCCGCTGACCTTTGTTTGGTCTCTGTGTGAGCAGGTACTCGTCCTCTCCCTCCTCCCCAGGTCTGATCACCACAAAGGTCAGAGTTCGCTCCACTCGGGGTGGCTTCTTTGCCGGCTTTCTGGGGAAGTTCTGAACACCCAACTCATCGTCCCAGGGCTCAGAGGGACACAGCGGGCATGTCCCACTGTTCACTGAGGGAGAGGAGAACAGTCAAAAGTGATTTAATAACATGACAACATGAAGGTCTGAAGGAGAGAAGAGGAGGGAGAACGCTTACCACAGTCTTCTATATCAGGCAGAGCTGACGTCTTTCTCTCCAGCTTCCACAGAAGCTTCTTGGAGCTTTGCTCTTGTTTGACATGAACCTGCACATTCAGACAGTGTAACAGCCAGACCTTACTATGATCCCAGACATGAATGATCTCTGTCAGCACAAACCATATCAACTTCTTATTAGTGGTGGTTAGCACTTGAGAAAGTCTTAACCTTGTGATAAGAGTGGCAGTGAGACTGTACAGGACACTGGCTGCACACTGGTCCTTTAGGGGTGCAGACTCGTGCTCCCAGCTCCATCATGGCCTGATTAAAGTCCCCAGGTCTCTCTGGGTCCACCAGCATATTGGCTAGACCCCTGAAATACAACAGAAAGAAAAAACATTCAAAGCTACAATCACAGCATATTTACTTCAGCAGTCAATCCCTCAAAAAGATAACATCCTTATTTGAAGATGCCCATCCATCCAGTATCTATACCGCTTATCCATACCGGGTCACGGGAGGGCTGGAGCCAATCCCTGCTGACACTGGGCAAACCATTCATGCTCACATTCACACCTACAGGCACTTTAGAGACACTAATTAACCTAATGTGCATGTCTTTGGACTGCGGGAGGAAGTCGGAGTACCAGGAGGGAACCCACACAGACACGGGGAGAACATGCAAACTCCACAAAGAAAGGATCCCTGGTTTGAACCCAGAACCTTCTTGCTGTGAGGTGACAGTGCAAACCACAAAGTGAAAATGTATTAACTGAAACTTCAAAACTACTTCAATACCATTTACATAAACTGACTTCAGTACATAATTTCTTTTTAAACTCTGTGATCATATAAAAGGGTGTTTTATATTTTGACTGAATATTCATCAGTTTTTAAAATAGGGTTTCCTTCGAGTAAATACAACCTCAGCTCAAAAGACAGTTGTTTGGACTCATCTGAGACAATGGTGAACATGCAGGAATCATGATGTTCAGAGTAAAACTAAGTGGCCCTTGAGAAGCTGATTATGAACAGAGCACCACTGGTGAAAGTTTGTTTATGACAGAGTCATCAACCCCCCAAAGAAAAAACGAACATCGCAGTCGCATTCATAGATGTCAGAGTAAGAACTGGTATCAAAGTCAAAATTCAGGTTCGCTGAGGATATTAGTTTGGAGTTTAAACTCACCAAAGCGCCTCTGTTACTGCAGGACTTGTGCTGTCAGCTCCGATGGCCCTAAGGCGACACAGCACCCGGATCACATTGCCATCCACAGCTCCAGTAACCTAGGCAACAGGCGTGATCTTAGTCATCAGTGATATGTGCAGGCACAGCAGTTGTCACATGTGCACTCAGAGTTTACTCTGGCTCCTAGAAGCACGGACAGCTCTGGTGAGGATGTCTAAAGGAGTGTGTGTGGGTGTGTGTGTGTGTGTCTGATGACCAACCTGTCCCAGCGCAATAGAGCCTATAGCAGCAGCAGTGTAGCGTCCCACACCAGGTAACTGTTTCAGCAGGCTGTCGACCGTCTGAGGCATCTGTCCCTTCAACTCTGTTGTGACCTAAAAGAAAACAGTCATACAATGAACACACAACCCCCCTAACTGGGGAAAATACAATCATATCGATTACTAAACATTTTAAGAGGGGAATGACTTCATAAATGTTTGCTCAGGTTTAAATAAAGCTGCTGGTACAATGGAGAAAAATGGCACAAAACAAATGTTACAAAGTGCATCACAGACCTTCTGAGCTCCTTCATGCAGTCTTTTTCCTCTGGAATAGTACCCAAGACCCGCCCACATCTGGTTCACCTCCTACAAATAAATAAAGTCTATTAATTCAAATTGAAAACAATAACATTTTTAAATCACCATAGTTTCCATAGCTGCTTTTAATAATCACCTCAAGTGTAGCAGAGGCAAGGTCCTGCACTGTGGGCCACCGCTGGAACATAATGAAGGGAGAGTCCAGATTACACACAAGGCTGTATATTCACAAGATTTAATAAGTCACAAGGAAACCAAAGTACTTAATTTGTCAAAGGCACCTACCTTCATCCATCTGTTGTAGTAGTCTTTTACTGTGGCAACCTGAGTCTGCTGCAGCATGATTTCTGAAACCCACACTGAGAGAAAGGAAAGAGAAAACTGTCCTGTAAGTGGTGTCAGCAGCAGTTCAACGTATCGATATCTGTCAAGACAACATTTTCGTACCTGCATATGTCCTGATGTTGAGGTCCGGTTCTGTCATAGCCTGAAATACAGTGAGCCAGTCAGTTATATTCATGGGAATTGTAAGTAATTGGTTATACACTGCCTTTAAGCCTGGGCAATACAACTTAATATGAGGAAGATCGGTTCAAATCTTTGCAGTATTATGGCGTCATAGTAAACTATTTCAAATGATGAAGAAGCATTTTATCATTCAGTAATCATTGAATGATACATTGAAGTCAGAATTTGTGCTGATCACCAAATGAGTGACTGCCTCAGACAGAATTAGTGAAATCTACCAGGTGTGACTTTAATCTCAGGGATGGAAGCAGGTCTCATGTATGCTTCAGTCCCTGAACCACACTAAAACACCGTCTATACTTTCATGATCATATGTAATTAAAATTATTGTGATTCTGATGTGTTGGTCTCTCACAAAATCAGTGAGGCAAATGTTTCTTTTTACCAGAGTCCTCCATGGCAGCTCTCTCTTCTCCTTGTCGTACCAGTTCAGGAGCTGAGAGCGCAGCTGCACAACATCAGCAGGATCAGGGAAAGTGTGGTACGAGGACGACGAGGCAGCCTGCGTAGTTTCCTCTGAAAGACCAGAAATACTGTTCTCATTCAAAACCTTTTGCAAGGCAATTACTCCAGGATGGTTCAAATCTTATTTGCTGAGGGGGAAAAGTGTACTAACAGAACATGTGATTTTAATGAGGTGATTTTAATGAGGTAACAAAGAAACATTACAGGAACTGTAACGACCTGTGTCATGAATGAATGAATGAATGGAAATGTTGTTATTATATCATGAATATAAATATGCCCAGCCCACATGGTCTTACAAAATAAAAAATATTTACACTACACTACAACCAATTGATTATTAAAGTGAAGCTTTATTTGAAATAAGTTGGCATATACAGTCAGAGTTTAGACTCTGTAAAAAAAAAAAAAAAAGTTAAACTTAATAAAATACATGAAACCACAGGGTAAAGGTTTGGCTCTGCAGAATTCACTACCAAGCGACTCATGCAAGTTTGCAGACACACACCAACAGTCAAACAATGTGCTGGTTCACTTTCATGTGGACTAACTCGGGCCCCAGAGGCTCAGTCTTTTACGCAACACGTTAAGTAACATCAACATGGAAACTGTACCTTCTTTCACTGCTGTCTTTGACCTCTTGCGCTTCGGCTTGGCACTTTCTACAATTCCCTGTGCGGCTCTTTTGCCTTTATGCATCGCTGAACGTAACTTGCTCATGACCAGACACTATGTGAAGAGACTTGTTTCATTTCTTGTTTACCTCACTGCTTCATTTCGACTCCCGCCACGATCAGGACGGGACCGGTCGCTGCTCGTCCAATCCGCTGCAAGGAAGCTGATGACGTACTAGAACGTAATCTCCGGTAGGAGGGTCAGAATTAAAGTTACGTAATGGCTTCCTGTGTGGTATTTCATATTTATTATTACTATTACTATCATTATCCGGGATCAGATGCATTTATTTCACTAGTGCATATTCAAAATAACAAAAATACTAAAATCTCCATATGATACATCAAAAGCACATGACGTTTTAAGCAAACTAAAAACAGTTCAGTGTAAAACTTTATTCAAATGGTGCAAAGATAATAAAACAATGTATGTAAAGATTCAACATTCATAACTTTTTTCATGCTTTCACAAATGAAAAGGGTAGGCAGCAAAGGTTAATATTTAAACTGTCTATTACCATACAAACACACAATGTACACAAAATTTCATTCATCCTCATCATTAAAATCATTTAAGTGTTCCTCTTGTCAGCCTTCAGAGTTTTCTCCATCCAAAACTGGAAAGTAAATATTGACGAGAAAAAAAATTATTCCCACAAAGAAATTTTGAACAGCTTTCAGATAAACTCTGTGCAATCATTACCTCCAGATATGTTCACTTTGTTAGTTATCAGGATTTCTGCCTGTGTTTCATCCAGGTTCATGTACAAACTCCCAGCTTTGTGCTGTGGAAACAGGGTGACTGGATTTGTTAGTGCTTCATTCTGGCAACTTTCACACCGACCTTTGCTATCTATTATAGCATGTAGTTGGTTGTAGGCTTACCATAAAAGCTGCAAACAGTGTACTGCCCATGACTCTCTGCACATGTTCCTCTACAACTGGGAATGAGCGGACAAAGTGCTAGGCAGAGATGACAGCAGACATTCAGTGTTAGTATGTGCAAGCATATGAATATATGTGAATGTGTGTGTGTAGGTTTGCATTTGAATGATACAACACCACGTTAGAAACAGTGACCATGGGTGTAGTAGTGAGGGGAATGGTGGAACCAGATTTGAGGAGACCCAACATAGGGAGGGCCCTCAAAAAGCCTGGGAATTTCTTGAAAACTTGATGTTTGTTTTTATCTGCAATTTTGATTTTTTAAATACAATTCAGAAGGCTAATAAAGTTATTAGTTCCACTGTTTTAGAATGGTTTGATATTTTAATATACTGGTATGTATGAATAACTGCAAGTAATAAGCTGTATTTAACTGTATAATAAATCAGATTGTTTGCCGCTCTACAAACTTGGCATTTCATTGGAAGCGGTAATCATTACTAAATTTCACAATAACAGCCTCAGTGGCTTTTGAAGTGTAGCAGAAAATCACAACACAGGCTATGTGGAAATAATCATAGTGCATAGTACAGTCTTTGGAAAGCAAACGTGCGTGTGCATATGTGTGTGTGTGTGTGTGTGTGTGTGTGTATATGTGCACGCGCAAACTGCATGTGTAAGAAAATATGCATGTACCTCCAAGGCCAGGCTGGCTTGTATTTGTGCATCAGTGTGTTCTCTGTTGCCCATAGCATAGAGGAGATACTGGATCACTCCAAGAGAGAGAAGCTCACGAGAAAGCTCATGATCTTCTTCAGCAAGCAACCTTTAACACATTCAACTCCATGAAACTATATCATTACTGTATGACAATAACTAAAAATATTACACTGAGGTAATGAAAGTAATTCAAATAATGAAGTATAATAATATAGTGGAATTCACTGTTATAAGATTTTTTTATGTGTCCCTTGACAAAATAAACATAATGTTTACCGACAATTTAAATATGATCATACCGTATAGCTTTAGCTGCAGCAGCTTGTTGCACAAACACAGGGAGAGATCCAGTCATCTTGATCATCTCACTCTCTGATGGGATTGTATGTATCAGCAAAACATGAGATGACCTTGTTATCATTACAAATTATGTCTCCAACAAAATAATAGGACTTCAATAAATGAGTTTGGTGCTTTCAGTTTCAGAAGTCGAGAAAAAATTAAGCAAGACACCATTAATATGGGGTGGTCTCATTTTTCTAGTGGAAATTCATTACCTATTACTGATTAATCTAAAGGGGTCACTGTATCATTGTCTTTGGAAAGACAATTTACTTTAACTTGCTACTCTTAAAAAATCTAAAAACCAAACATCCAGACCAGAGTGTCACCTTCTGTGATCTGGTGCGGCTTTACTTCTTCTTTAGTAGGCCTCAGCAGAGCCACCAAGCCACTGAGCAGCAATGGTTTCACATCATAACACTTAAGGTCTAAGATGAGATTAATGGCTGCCAGAAAGATACACAATGAGAGAAGAGTGTTAGATGAGGTACAGTGAACAGTGAAGCCACAGCAAAAGCCACCATGCAGTTTGAAATGTCTTCCCTGCTTACCTTCATCCTGGACCTCCAGGTGCAGGGATCTGAGCATATTGAGCAGAGGTTCTACAATGCTGTGATGGGCCGTCTTTGTTTTGGACTGCGGGAGAGAATAACTTAGTGCATTTCTTTTTAAATTGTATTATATATTGCCAGGTTACCATTACAAATAACTAGAGAACATCTTGTGATGGGATTACTCCAACCATGATGCTCATCAACATGCTGATATTCCGACCTATGAGTACTCAATAGTTATTAATACATTTTTGCCAGCCACTACAGCATGGCTGGTCTTGTGTTTTTTTTACCCAGTGTGTATTCATGTCTGTGAGTCTCTATATGTGTGTCATCATGGCAAACTGTGGTCCTGGAGACACCTACTGAAGGGGGAACTGCCACAGAGTACTTAGGTCGGTGTTAATACATCTGTAGACAGATTTTGTCACCGCTATGGCACCAGTTTCAATCATTCTCGACCACTATAAGACAGTAGGTACAACGAGAGACCATATTGCAGTGGGATCTCACCAGCCGCAACACACATCAAAATGTTGACGTTCCGACCCACGAGTGGGGCCTACTTAGTGGTCATTACGACATCATTACCAGTCACAACAGCAGGACTGGTATTGTTTTCACCTTCTCTGTGTCTATGTGTGTGTCATCATGACAAAATGTGGTCACCTACTGTAGCAGGAACTACTGGAGAAGTGACTCTGTCTTGAATTTGATCTCAACTACACACCTGTAAAGTTTTTGTACAGTTGTGATGCTATTGCGTTGACAAAGCCTGCCCACAGACACCCAGACAGACAGACACTATGTGGAAAAGCAAGAATGAGTGGACATACATGCTCAGTGAATTAATAAATGACTTCATAAGCACTCTCCACCTCTAGCTCTACCTGAATAGTGCGTAAGGTGTGCAGGACCAGCTGCTGGGCTTTAGGAGAGTTACACGCCATGAGGGTGATGAGGCTTCTGTAGATTTGATTTTGGTATTTTGGATTTCCTTGGCACAGGGACTCCAGCAGGGCCCAAGCTGTCTCTTGGGTTTCCTCTATGTCTGACTCGGCCAGGCATTCTGCTATAACTTTGACACCTGCAAAAAATAGAAAGGTCAAAGCTGATATAATGGCTCCTATCGTGCTGCACAAATTATATTGATTCAAACAGTAAATCAAAGATACCCGAACGAACAATGAAATTTACCACGGCTTTCACAGATAATCTCTTTGTACTTGCGACCAGCATTGGAGACAGTGAGTAGAAGATGCAGGGCTTCTGCCTTGTCCTCCTCTTTGCTCTGAGTGTAGTTCAAGATGTCCAGGAGAGTGAGAGCGCCTCCATCCTCCAGGAATTCCATCAGGTATTGATCACTGAAAAAACAAAACAAACCAAAGCAAACAAAGGCATCCATCACTGAGGATGTCAGAAATGCAGCTCGCTCACAAAAATGCCCACTGGCTCACAGAAACAATATTTTATATTTTATGATGCAGTATTTTATCTCACTCACTGGCCTGATGCAGACAGGAAAATGCTGATTGCTCTTAACTGGAGTCCCAGGAATGTCCCAAACATGTATCTGAAAATTCAGTGAAGGACGGTGTCTCAGTTGATTATAGTCAGTGCAGAGGAGCAACTGAGAGTAGGTCTAACTATTCTCTTTTTGTATTTTGTCCAATTTCAGGAATTTTATTTAGCCTCGCACTCATCCAGCTCCCCATCCTATTAAGCCCTTGTCCCCTATGGATCCTTTCACTTTTGGCCCTTTTATTTTGTCAAAGGGCATATAGATATAGAACACTGTATATAATGGTCAATACAGTCTAATATATAATACAGCATACAGAAAAAATACATTACAAAAGACTTAATTTTCTATATTAAAAATGTGTAAATAATATGAATTGATATTATATATAGGCAATCATTATTTTAGTCATACATATACAATACCACATCGAAATGTTTATAGTATTTACCAATTTATTTAGCTTGCCTAATATTATAAAGTTCTGTGGACCAACCTCTTCTTAAATGAACGTGTTACACTGTTAATAAGCTGGAGACCTTTCGGTTTTGAACCACACTGAACGCGTCCACAGCGGGCCGCCGTAACAGGCTACACAGATGAGGAAAGGATACGTGAGTCTCATCCAGGTGGTGAGTCGAGCCAGAAAGAGACTGGACAACTGCGCCAACTCACGGTCCAGCTCGTAAAAGCTCTTCCCTGTGTTTTGACCCAGAAAGGTGCTCAACATGCGGCTGCGGACGGTCCGGTCGCCACGGTCCCATTCCCGGAGGAAGCTGAGGACTTTGCCGATGTTCGCTGGATCCCCTTGTGTGGACATTGTTGTTGTCCTGCTCCTGCTTTAACTCTGGCGAACTGAAGTTAATGTTACGAGGAAGAGCCAGAGCCGGACAGAACTGCAGCTGCTCTATAAATTATTTGTTAAATGTCATTTTTCGCTGGTTTTAGTCACTCATCTCCCTCCTTCACTTAGTTTACAGGGTTGCTTAGCAACGCCGTACAAGCCCCGCCCTGTGTGGGAGCAATGGCGACACCTCTGTCGGTCCCTTTCTGAAGTCTGTGTGATTATCTAACCTTCTGGTACCTTTCTTTACACAAAAAAGTATTTACAGAATTAAGTAGTTCTCCAAATCGTGATTCAAATTTCAGTGCACTCTGAAGTTAATTCTGCTTAGTTCTGGATCATACAGTAGGCTACCTATTTGGCTATTTGTGCATATAGTAGGCCTATGTGTTATTATTATGTTAAACTTAATAAAAAATATGTCTTTAAATATATCTATATAAGCTGTTTCATCGGGAAATCCTCTGTTCCCACTGCCACCAGGCTTTTTAACAATTCAGACAAAGGCAGTGGATGATGACAGACTAAAATCTTAACTGCATACATGAATAAGCTACTGTACAATTTGAATTTCCCTATAGGGATCAATAAGTAAGTAATTTTCAAGTGTTATTTTTATCTTTTATTATTAACAACATAACAACAACAACAACAACAAGATTTACAACAACAATAATCTCCCAGACAGCATGTGACTCCGAACTTAAATCTCAAAACACAACATCCAGACTCAAACAGCCAAGGCATCGATGTCACTTCTGACTACAGTCAACACATAAACACCTTTGTCAGGTAAAAGCGACCTCAAGACCTGAAAATAGTAGTTATCTGGATGTAACTCTAGGCCTGTGAATAGGTTGGTTGGTTTACCCCATTGAGGCTCCATGGTGGGACCCTAAGAGATTGCTTCACTCACCACCCAATCAGGAGATAGCCTTTAAGCACTAAATAATGCAGTTACACCTGCATATCTGCTCCTTTTTAAGCTCAGCAACTAAGGGCAGGGGCCAGCTGAGCACATTGTTAGAGGGCTATGCATGTAATGTAGTGGAGAAGAAGTATAAAGTAGCACAAAAAAGGAATACTCCAGGAGAAGAGGGGGATAAAGGGGCACGGCTGGTTTTGTTGTCTGGTGTCACCTTGGGTCACATGTCACACAATGATGGTGAGAAGGGTCTCTTGGGGAGGTCATCCACAGGTGTGAAAAGTGAGGAATTGTGGGGGATGGTGTTCACAATGGCCTTCTTTTGTCTATGGAACAAAAGAGCATGTGGCCTCCACAAACTTTCAATGAACACACATCATGTGACTCAGTTCTGGCTGTGACATCACAACCTCAAAGAGTTCTATGATTACTGATGATGTCACCAGGAACCCCACAGAATAATAATAATAATAGACTGTCTTTGATGTCACAGCCACAGTCTGTGACATCACAACTTCAAAGACTTCTACTCATGATGTCATCAGGAGCCTCACAGAATGTGGGGTAATAGATTTGATTTGTAAATCAAATGTATTACAAATTGATTTGATTTGTAAATCAATCAAGTCTGCTTAACAGCGCAATACATTTAACTTCTAGCACCTGCTAACAGAGAAAACAGACATTTCCAGATGGATGCTAATCTCCACAGATTTACAGCTGGTGTAGAAACAGCTGCTGAAACTGATAAGAAACCACCTTGCAGGAATGAGGCAACTTCACCTGCCTCTGTTAGTCTTAGGAACAGACAACTCCACATAGAAAAATATGATGTTCTGTCTGGTAAACTCAGTGATTACCTTATACAGAAACTCCTAGGGAAAGGGTCATTTGGACAAGTGGTTCAGTGCATAAGATTTGACACCAAGGAGAAGATGGCCATGAAAATTATGAGGAAAGATCAGGCCTTGGCTGGTAAAAGAGAGGTGGCTGTACTTAATAGACTCAAGAAGCTTGACCAAGAAAAGAACAACTTGGTCAGGTTTACTGATCATTTTGAGCACAAAGGGCATGTTTGTCTGGCATTTGAAATGCTGGACATAACTATGGAAGATTTCATAGAGAAGATTACTGTAAAGCCACTGCATCTGTCTGAGATTCAAGTAATCGCACAACAGATGCTGGTGGCTCTGAAGGCACTCAAAAGCATAGGTCTGGCACATGCAGACATCAAACCAAACAATATAATGCTGGTTAATCATCGTCTGCAGCCTTTTAAGGTGAAACTAGTTGATTTTGGTATGGCTGTTCCGATCTCCAAAGTACGCCCTGGCACCCTGATCCAAATCACTGGCTACAGGGCCCCTGAAGTTATCCTGGGCCTTCCACTGAATGAGGCTGTGGACATGTGGAGTCTTGGCTGCATTTTAGCCTTTATATACCTTGGCCAGGACCCATATTCATTACTCTGTAAACATGAGGAAATGAGAGTAATCGTGCAGATGCAGGGTCAGCCTGATGACCATATGCTGAATTCTGGACTTTATACCAGAGACTTTTTCAGCAAAGACCAGAACTCCCAAAGTCCTTCGTGGAAGCTGAAAACGGAGTGCATGTTCCCCTGCTGCAAAAATGAAGGCTCCATGACCAATTGGCATAGGGGTGCTTTTGACAAGTTTACCAGTTTTGATGACATGGCAAAGACTCGCTCTGGGGTGAAAGATACCACCAAGTATGAAGACACACAGGCATTTTTAAAGCTCCTCAGATGGATGCTACATGTAGATCCTGAAAAAAGAATCACTCCCAGTGAAGCACTGGAGCACCGTTTCATTACCATGAAACACTTTCCTACTGATGCTAACCCCAACCATTATATGTCATCAGCCTATTTGACGGTAAAAGAATACAAACTGGCAGAATCATCAGTTGAATGCAAGCGCTTTAAAACATTCACCAAAGTTTCAAGTTGGAATGGAGCATCCATTACTAACCTAAATGATCCACTTTCAGCTGATGAAGGAACTGTTGCTTGCACCAATGATGACCCACAACCCACAGCTGGCTTAGATAACACCACCACTGCTGAGACTGCTACGAAACTACCTGGCATTACTCAGACAACTTCACCTCCCACTGTAAGTCATAATTTTGACAACAGACATCTCCAGATAGAAAGATATGATGTTCTGTCCGGTAAATTAAGTAGGTACCTCATACAGAAGCTCCTGGGGAAGGGGGCATTTGGACAAGTGGCCCAGTGCATAAGATTAGACAATAAGGAGAAGATGGCCGTGAAGATTGTGAGGAAAGACGAGGCCTGGGCTGGTAAAAGAGAGGTGGCCATGCTTAAAAAAGTCAACAAACTTGACCAAGACAAGAACAACTTGGTCAGGTTTATTGAGCATTTTGAGCACAAAGGACATGTTTGTTTGGCTTTTGAAATGCTGGACGTAAGTATCGAACATTTCATAGAGAAGATGACTTTCAAGCCACTGCATCTGTCTGAGATTAGACTGATCACAGAACAGATGCTGGTGGCTCTGAATGCCCTCAAGAGCATAGGTCTGGCACATGCAGACATCAAGCCAGACAACATAATGTTGGTCAATCATCACCTGCAGCCTTTCAAGGTGAAACTGATTGATTTCGGTTTGGCTGTTCCAGTCTCCAAAATGCGAACTGGCACCGTGATGCAGGCCATTGGCTACAGGGCGCCTGAAGTTATCCTGGGCCTTCCATTGAATGAGGCTGTAGACATGTGGGGTCTTGGCTGTGTTCTGGCCTTTGTGTACTTTCGCCAGGACCCTTATCCATTACTCTGCGAACGTGAAGTAATCAGAGTCATCATGCAGATGCAGGGTCAGCCTGATGATCAAATGCTGAATTCTGGAATTTATACCAAAGACCTCTTCAGCAAAGACCTAGACTCCCCTGGTCCTTCATGGAAGCTGAAACCAAAGTGCAACCTCACGTGCTGCAAGAATGAAAGCCCCTGGACCAATGAGTGCATGGGTGTTTTTGAAAAGTTTGCAAGTTTCAATGACCTGGCAAAGACTCGCCCTGACGTGAAGGGTACAGCTGAGTATGAGGACACACAGGCCTTTTTAAACCTCCTCAAATGGATGCTGCATGTAGATCCTGAAAAAAGAGTCACCTCCAGTGAAGCACTAGAGCACCATTTTATTTCCATGAAACACTTGCCGAATGACGCTAACCCAAACCCTTTAATGTCATCAGCCAATTCATCAATAAATGAATGCCAGCTGGAGAAATCATCAGTTGAATGCAAGCGCTTTAAAACATTCAGCAAAGTTTCAGATTGGAATTTAGCATCCGTTACTAGCTTGGATGACCCACTTTCAGCTGATGAAGAAACTGTTGCTTGCACTGATGATGAATCACCACACAAAGATGGCCTAGATGAAGTCAGCAACACTTGTTCAAATTTTGGAACATCAACTATGGCTGACAGAACCACTGTTGACAATTGTAGCAGACCACCAGGAGAAGTTGTCTTAGATGACGCCATCACTGAGACTGTTAAAAAACCACCTGGCATAAATGAGGCAACTTCACCTGCCTCTGTTGGTCATGAGTCTAATGTGGAAAACACCAGCACTGATGAAGGAACTACAGGATTTGTAGAAGTCAAAACCCGGAAGAAGTATTTGAAGAGGATTCGTCGATTCTTCTCACAGCTGTTCAAGAAAATAAGTTGCTGCAGTGTAGATGTTATTGACTAAAGATGCACCACACTTGATTTAAGATACACTGGGGTCCAAAAGTCCAGATCACAAAGTGGTCTCAGACTTTTGGACTCCAGTGTATATCATGGTGAGCACATCATTGCAATGGTTAGCACTGTCACCATACACAGTAAGACAGCTCTACATCTGAATATGCCCATCTGTGTAGAGTTCATATGTTCTCCCTATGTCTGCGTGGGTTTACTCCGGGTGCTCCGGTTTTCTCCCACAGTTCAAAAACAAATGAATAAATAAATAAAATAACTGACAACTTTAAATTTCCTGTGTGTGAATGATTGTCTATTTGTGTTTGCCAAGTGATTGCCAGCTGACTTGAGTGGACTCAAATTATTGGTCACAAATTATTCCAAATTACAAAAGTCTACTCTTCCATTTAAGTGACAGGGAATTATTGGGAAGTTTTGACAAATTTAATACTGATTAAAACAGAAAAGAAAGGAAAATTTGTTTTAAAAATTTGTTATTAATCTGTCTCTGACAATACCTTTAGCAAATTTAAAAAAAGAATCCCATTGGTATTTAGCCTTCCGCCATGTATCAATACAGTCGGGGACAGCTCTCTTAACTTCACATCTGCACAAGTTGATGATCTCGGTGATAGTATTGTAGCCTCACTGCGTGTAACACTAGATACTGTGGCCCCTCTGAGAAAGAACATAGTGAGTCAGAGGAGGCTAGTTCCATGGTATAACTCAGAAACACAAACTTTAAAGCAAAGTTCAAAGAAGCTAGAAAGGAAGTAGCGTTCTACTAACTTGGAAGAATTTCTAAAGGCTTGGAAAGACAGCCTATAAAGGCATATATAAAAAAGTCTCTGCAAAGCCAGAACCTCCTATTATTCATCATTAATAGAAGAAAACAAGAATAATCCCAGGTTTCTGTTCAGTACTGTAGCCAGGCTGACAGACAGCCATAGCTCTGTTGAACCATCTATTCCTTTAGCCCTCAGTTGTAATGAATTTATGAACTTCTTTAAAAATACAATTATCTCTGTTTGAGAGAAAATTCACCATCTCCTCCCAACAGCTGACTCAGATGTACTGTCCAGTTCAGCAGCCTCAGAGTCCACTGTAACTGGCTTATATTTTGACTGCTTCTCTCCTGTAGATCTCTCTGAGCTCACTTCAACTGTTTCTTCATCTAAACCATCAACTTGTGTTCTAGATCCTGTTCCAACAAGGATGTTTTTCCTTTAATCAGCACCTCTATATCAAGTCTGATTAACTTATCTTTATCAACTGGTTATGTACCGCAAGATTTTAAAGTCGCAGTAATTAAACCTCTACTTAAAAAGCCTACTCTTGATCCAGATGTTTTAGCCAATTATAGACCTATATCCAACCTCCCCTTTATTTCAGAATCCTTGAGAAGGTCGTTGCAAACCAGTTATGTGATTATTTGCACAGAAGTGGTTTGTTTGATGATTTTCAGTCAGGTTTTAGAGTCCATCATAGCACAGAAACAGCTCTGGTTAAGGTAACCAACGATCTCCTCATAGCCTCAGACAATGGACTTGTCTCTATACGTGTCCTGCTAGATCTTAGTGCTGCATTTGACACCATCAATCATAAGATTTTATTACAGAGACTAGAGCATATGGTTGGCATCAAAGAAACTGCACTAAGCTGGTGTAAGTCATATTTGTCAGATAGGTTCCAGTTTGTTCATGTTAATAATGACTCTTCTATGCACAACAAAGTCAGTCATGGCGTTCCACAAGGTTCTGTGCTAGGACCAATACTTCTCACTCTATATATGCTTCCTCCAGTAAATATATTATTAGGAAGCACCAGATACATTTCCATTGTTATGCTGATGACACCCAGCTGTACTTATCCATGAAGCCAAGTGAAACCAACCAGGTGGCCAAGCTTCAGGCGTGTCTTAAGGACATAAAAACCTGGATGACCAGTCATTTTTCACTCTTAAATTCAGACAAAACTTAAGTTATTGTACTTGGCCCGAAACACCTCAGAGATACAATATGAGATAATATACTGACTCTGGATGACATTACCTTGGCCTCCAATGCTACAGTCAGAAACCTTGGTGTCATTTTTGACCAGGACTTGTCCTTTACTTCACATATAAAGCAAGTCTCTAGGACAGCTTTCTTCCACCTGCGCAACATTGCAAAAATCAGATCCATTCTGTGTCTAAAGGATGCTGAAAATCTAGTTCATGCACTTGTTACCTCAAGACTGGACTACTGTAATTCTTTATTGTCAGGATGTTCCAAAAATTCAGTGAAAAGCCTCCAATTGATCCAAAATGCTGCAGCACGAGTACTGACAGGAACTAGGAAACAAGATCACATCTCTCCTGTGTTAGCTTCTCTGCATTGGTTCCCTGTAAAATCCAGAATAGAATTTAAAATCCTCCTCCTCAACTACAAAGCCATTAATGGTCAGGCACCATCATATCTTAAACAGCTTATAGCTCCCTATTTTCCCAGTAGGACAACTCGCTCTCTAAACGCAGGTCTACTTGTGGTTCCTAGAGTTTCTCAGAGCAGAATCGAGGACCAGAGCCTTCAGCTATCAGGCTCCTCTCCTGTGGAACCAGCTCCCAGTGTGGGTTCGGGAGGCAGACACCCTCTCTACCTTTAAGATCAGGCTTAAAACTGTCCTCTATGATAAAGCTTATAGTTAAGGCTGGCTCAGGTATGTCCTGAACCATCCCTTAGTTATGCTGCTATAGAGCTAGGCTGCTGGGGGTTCCCATGATGCAATGGGCTCTCTCTCTCTCTCTCTCTCTCTTTCTTGACTACTTAATGCAATTAACTTTTTTTTCTCTCACGTTGCTTCTCCTCTCTCCCTCTCTCTGTCCTCATTCTGCAGGTATCTCTGCCTCTGGAGCAGCGGGATCCAGATCTACCACTACTCATCATTATTATTTACCACTGTTATCTGTCATTATTATTGATAACACCATGACCTATACAGCTGTTCCTGATCTCTCTCTCTCTCTCTCTCATTTCTCCTCTCTCCTCCCCCCGCCCCCTCTTTCTCCTCTTAAACCCAACTGGTCGAGGCAGACGGCCGCCCACCCTGAGCCCGGTTCTGTTGGAGGTTTCATTCTTTTAAAAGGGAGTTTTTCCTCCCCCCTGTTGCCAAGTGCTTGCTCTCTGTGGGAACGGTTGGGTTTTTCTCTATAACAAAGTAAGGTCTCCACCTTACCCTGTAAAGTACCTTGAGATAATGTATATTATGATTTGTAGCTATACAAATAAAACTGAATTGAATTTAGTTGAATGATAAAGCCTATCAGATTTGTATTTTGTTAGAAATGAGCACTGTTACGCTAAACTAATATTCAAAATCATGCACAAAATTGATGATCCATGATCAAAGCAAAAAAAATTACTGCAATTGTATGCCCCTGCCACTTAAACTAGTTTCAGATAATAATCCCTGTTTATCCAGATCATATAAAATATTAAACTATTAAACTATTTGCATTAAATGTCATAAATATGGTGTGAAGTTATGAATAAAAGTGTTTTGTGAGATCAAATGGCATGTAGGGGAGGGATTGTGGTCTGAGTGATCGGATCTCAGATGTGTCCTGAATGTGTCTTGGATGTGTTCACACCTGTACTTAGAGCTGTCCACTTGTGATCGGATCACCAGAGACGGATGTTACTACAAGGTCTGAACAGGGCCTTAAGCAGGCACTTGCATCACTACTGTTGAGGAAAAGGGAAGTGGAGCAGTCTGCTCTGAGCAGGCCTGTATTGGAGAGCTGTTGTTTCAGTTAGTAGCCTGGTGCTATCCTGTTTTGGGAGCCTTATTGCCCCCACAGTGATTGCCAGAGAGAAGATGGGTGTTGTTCCTGGACAAGCCAGAGAAAGAGGGGAGGTTTGTGGCCTCTGGGAGAGCCGGGAGGAGAAGAGTGGGGGAGAAAGGGGCACAGTTGGTTTTGTTGTCTGGTGTCACCTTGGGTCACATGTCACACAATGACCAACTCTCACTGGTCAGAAGGGTCTCTTGGGTCATCCACAGGTGTGAAAAGTGAAGAATTGTGGGGGATGATGTTCACAATAACTTTCTTTTGTCTATGGAACAAAAGAACATGTGGCCTCCAAACACTTTCAGTGAACTGAGTTACAACATATACTTTATTGTAAATACAGTCCAAACAACTTAAAGTAACACAAACTGACAAAACAGCAAGTTCTGGCAGAACATACAGTAAAGCTTGCTCTATAGACAAAAATTAAAACATACATAATACATAAAACATGTACAACCCTGTTTTCAAAAAAGTTGGGACACTGTGTAAATTGTAAATAAAAACAGAATCCGATGATGTGCAAATCATGTAAACCTATATTTAACTGAAAATAGAACAAAGACAATATATCAAATGTTAAAATGCTGAAATTTTATTGTTTTATGAAAAATATTGGCTCAATTTGAATTTGATGCCAGCAACACGTTTCAAAAAAGTTGGGACAGGGTCATGTTTACCACTGTGTTGCATCACCTCTTCTTTTAACAACACTCTGTAAATGTTTGGGAGCTGAGGAGATCAGTTGCTGGAGTTTTGAAAGTGAAATGTTGTCCCATTCTTGCCTGAAATAGGATTTCAACTGCTCAACAGTTTGGGGCCTCCTTTGTCATATTTCTCATTTCATGATGCACATCATGTTTTCAACGGGTGACAGGTCTGGACTGAAGGCAGGCCAGTTCAGTTTTCTATTGACTCTTCTATAGTGATGTCACAGACTGTGGCTGTGACATCACAACTTATAGAACTCTTTGAAATTGTGATGTAATCAAAGGATTACTGATGATGTCATCAGGAACCCCACAGAATAATAATAATAGACTGTCTTTGATGTCACAGCCACAGTCTGTGACATCACAACTTCAAAGACTTCTACTGATGATGTCATCAGGAGCCTCACAGAATGTGAGTTAATAGATTTGATTTGTAAATCAAATTTGATTTGTAAATCAAATCTATTTCCGCATCAGTCTGCTTAACAGCGCTATACATTTAACTTCTAGCACCTGCTAAAAGAGAAAACAGACATTTCCAGATGGATGCTAATCTCCACAGATTTACAGCTGGTGTAGAAACAGCTGCTGAAACTGATAAGAAACCACCTTGCAGGAATGAGGCAACTTCACCTGCCTCTGTTAGTCTTAGGAACAGACAACTCCAGATAGAAAAATATGATGTTCTGTCTGGTAAACTCAGTGATTACCTTATACAGAAACTCCTAGGGAAAGGGTCATTTGGACAAGTGGTCCAGTGCATAAGATTTGACACCAAGGAGAAGATGGCAGTGAAAATTATGAGGAAAGATCAGGCCTTGGCTGGTAAAAGAGAGGTGGCTGTACTTAATAGACTCAAGAAGCTTGACCAAGAGAAGAACAACTTGGTCAGGTTTACTGATCATTTTGAGCACAAAGGGCATGTTTGTCTGGCATTTGAAATGCTGGACATAACTATGGAAGATTTCATAGAGAAGATTACTGTAAAGCCACTGCATCTGTCTGAGATTCAAGTAATCGCACAACAGATGCTGGTGGCTCTGAAGGCACTCAAAAGCATAGGTCTGGCACATGCAGACATCAAACCAAACAATATAATGCTGGTTAATCATCGTCTGCAGCCTTTTAAGGTGAAACTAGTTGATTTTGGTATGGCTGTTCCGATCTCCAAAGTACGCCCTGGCACCCTGATCCAAATCACTGGCTACAGGGCCCCTGAAGTTATCCTGGGCCTTCCACTGAATGAGGCTGTGGACATGTGGAGTCTTGGCTGCATTTTAGCCTTTATATACCTTGGCCAGGACCCATATTCATTACTCTGTAAACATGAGGAAATGAGAGTAATCGTGCAGATGCAGGGTCAGCCTGATGACCATATGCTGAATTCTGGACTTTATACCAGAGACTTTTTCAGCAAAGACCAGAACTCCCAAAGTCCTTCATGGAAGCTGAAAACGGAGTGCATGTTCCCCTGCTGCAAAAATGAAGGCTCCATGACCAATTGGCATAGGGGTGCTTTTGACAAGTTTACCAGTTTTGATGACATGGCAAAGACTCGCTCTGGGGTGAAAGATACCACCAAGTATGAGGACACACAGGCATTTTTAAAGCTCCTCAGATGGATGCTACATGTAGATCCTGAAAAAAGAATCACTCCCAGTGAAGCACTGGAGCACCGTTTCATTACCATGAAACACTTTCCTACTGATGCTAACCCCAACCATTATATGTCATCAGCCTATTTGACGGTAAAAGAATACAAACTGGCAGAATCATCAGTTGAATGCAAGCGCTTTAAAACATTCACCAAAGTTTCAAGTTGGAATGGAGCATCCATTACTAACCTAAATGATCCACTTTCAGCTGATGAAGGAACTGTTGCTTGCACCAATGATGACCCACAACCCACAGCTGGCTTAGATAACACCACCACTGCTGAGACTGCTACGAAACTACCTGGCATTACTCAGACAACTTCACCTCCCACTGTAAGTCATAATTTTGACAACAGACATCTCCAGATAGAAAAATATGATGTTCTGTCCGGTAAATTAAGTAGGTACCTCATACAGAAGCTCCTGGGGAAGGGGGCATTTGGACAAGTGGCCCAGTGCATAAGATTAGACAATAAGGAGAAGATGGCCGTGAAGATTGTGAGGAAAGACGAGGCCTGGGCTGGTAAAAGAGAGGTGGCCATGCTTAAAAAAGTCAACAAACTTGACCAAGACAAGAACAACTTGGTCAGGTTTATTGAGCATTTTGAGCACAAAGGACATGTTTGTTTGGCTTTTGAAATGCTGGACGTAAGTATCGAACATTTCATAGAGAAGATGACTTTCAAGCCACTGCATCTGTCTGAGATTAGACTGATCACAGAACAGATGCTGGTGGCTCTGAATGCCCTCAAGAGCATAGGTCTGGCACATGCAGACATCAAGCCAGACAACATAATGCTGGTCAATCATCACCTGCAGCCTTTCAAGGTGAAACTGATTGATTTCGGTTTGGCTGTTCCAGTCTCCAAAATGCGAACTGGCACCGTGATGCAGGCCATTGGCTACAGGGCGCCTGAAGTTATCCTGGGCCTTCCATTGAATGAGGCTGTAGACATGTGGGGTCTTGGCTGTGTTCTGGCCTTTGTGTACTTTCGCCAGGACCCTTATCCATTACTCTGCGAACGTGAAGTAATCAGAGTCATCATGCAGATGCAGGGTCAGCCTGATGATCAAATGCTGAATTCTGGAATTTATACCAAAGACCTCTTCAGCAAAGACCTAGACTCCCCTGGTCCTTCATGGAAGCTGAAACCAAAGTGCAACCTCACGTGCTGCAAGAATGAAAGCCCCTGGACCAATGAGTGCATGGGTGTTTTTGAAAAGTTTGCAAGTTTCAATGACCTGGCAAAGACTCGCCCTGACATGAAGGCTGCTGAGTATGAGGACACGCAGGCCTTTTTAAACCTCCTCAAATGGATGCTGCATGTAGATCCTGAAAAAAGAGTCACCTCCAGTGAAGCACTAGAGCACCGTTTTATTACGATGAAACACTTGCCGAGTGACGCTAACCCAAACCCTTTAATGTCATCGGCCAATTCAGTGATAAAAGAATTCCAGCTGGAGAAATCATCAGTTGAATTCAAGCGCTTTAAAACATTCAGCAAAGTTTCAGATTGGAATTTAGCCTCCGTTACTAGCTTGGATGACCCACTTTCAGCTGATGAAGAAACTGTTGCTTGCACTGATGATGAATCACCACACAAAGATGGACGAGAAGAAGCCAGCAACACTTGTTCAAATTTTGGAACATCAGCTATGGCTGACAGAACCACTGTTGACAATTGTAGCAGACCACCAGGAGAAGTTGTCTTAGATGACGCCATCACTGAGACTGTTAAAAAACCACCTGGCATAAATGAGGCAACTTCACCTGCCTCTGTTGGTCATGAGTCTAATGTGGAAAACACCAGCACTGACGAAGGAACTACAGGATTTGTAGAAGTCAAAACCCGGAAGAAGTATTTGAAGAGGATTCGTCGATTCTTCTCACAGCTGTTCAAGAAAATAAGTTGCTGCAGTGTAGATGTTATTGACTAAAGATGCACCACACTTGATTTAAGATACACTGGGGTCCAAAAGTCCAGATCACAAAGTGGTCTCAGACTTTTGGACTCCAGTGTATATCATGGTGAGCACATCATTGCAGTGGTTAGTACTGTCACCATACACAGTAAGACAGCTCTACATCTGAATATAACCATCTGTGTAGAATTCATCTGTCTCCCTATGTCTGCGTGGGTTTACTCCGGGTGCTCCGGTTTTCTCCCACAGTTCAAAAACAAATGAATAAATAAATAAAATAACTGACAACTTTAAATTTCCTGTGTGTGAATGATGATGTCTATTTGTTTTTGCCAAGTGATTGCCAGCTGACTTGAGTGGACTCAAATTATTGGTCACAAATAATTCCAAATTACCAAAGTCTACTCTTCCATTTAAGTGAATGGGAAAGTGGTCTCAGATTTGTTATCCATTATTGGATTTTGTCACAATTGCTGTGTGAAGTAATGGCTAAAAAGTGTTTTGTGAGATCACACTTACCTTGACCTTTGACCACCAAAATCAAATCATTTCGTTCTCTAGTCCACGTGGACATTTGTGTCAAATTCGTGAAGACATTGTGTTCACAAGGCCAAAACCATGTTTTGTGAGGTCACTGTGACCTTGACCTTTGACCACCAAAATCTAATCAGTTCATCCTTGAGTCCGAATGGACATTTCTGCCAAATTTGAAGAAGTTCTTTCAAGGCAGTACTGAGATATTGTGTCCCCGAGAATGGGACGTACAGACAGGCAACCAGAAAACAATATGCCTACAGCTCTCTAGCACGGAAGCATAAAAAAAGCAAAAAGAAAATCCTTGCGAGCTTATTGATAAATATACAGTCACAGTGTTGATTAACTACATATGGTAATATAAATGACTACAACAGAGAGAAACCAAATAATTATTTCTTTCTTTTATTCTTTAATGTCTAAGCACCTTCATGGTTTATACACTTCATATTTGATTTGTTTACATTGTTGCATTGTGCTTTGTTATGATATTTGAGGGAACTATAACATTAAGTAATGGCATATTGCTAACGTAGTTCCTCAGCGATTTAACATTTTCTTCTATTTCTCTAATCTCGATAATTGAATCTGTGACAACATATTAACTAAGGACCATGATCATTTGTAGCAGGTCTGCTTCTATAATGCTTTGATTGGGGAGACATTAAGAGATGTTGACAGGTCACTAGCTGGCAGACTTCCAGACTTGTTACTGGAGTGTTCTTAAAGATTGTAAGATGAATGAAGTGTTTCATGTTATCTAAAACCAAAACCATAGAATCTAACAATAAGCTCATAATGCATTTAATTTTAAACCCTGGTTTAACAAACAGAGATGGGTGCATGGTGACAGACAAAAGCAGCTTTTCAACTGGTCAAAAAACCTGCTAAGGGGGCGGCCAGATAGCGGAGTGGTTAGGGCGCGTACCACATTAGCAGGCGTGTGCTGACTCTTTCCTGCATGTCATTCCCCCTCTCTCGCTGCCTCTTTCCTGTCACTCGCTACTGTCCTGTCAAATAAAGGCAAAAATGCAAAAAAAACAAACGCTAAGTCCTGCTGACATTGGGCTTTTGTCTGCAACGGAAAAGGGTACAATCAGCAGTCACTGCCAGGTCAAATGACTCTGCAGCAGACGGGTAGTTATTGGCTCTGGCTCTGATCGGCACTGATGTAAACACAACACCCTAATTTTTGCCCGTTTTCCAAGCTGTGATGTCTTGGACTGACAGGACCAACAAGCCAGGGATGAAACGTGATGGATCCCTTTTACCAGCTGACAGCTCACTGTTTCTCCGGTGTCTCTGTGCGTGTCTTCTGTAACGGCATGTGATGACGTTGTTCCTTGCAGTTGTGTGTGTTCTCAGTCCAAACCGAAAGGCAAACTAGGCTGGAAATGTAACAAGCTTTAATCAGCTTTATTAATGGGTTTTCCCATGTTTAAGAAAACCTGCTTATACCTGCTAATGTTGGTGTAAAAAGAGTAAAAGAGAGAGAGAGAGAGAGAGAGAGAGAGAGAGATCAAAGCATGGTGAGTGAAACGCTAAAAAGCTTTTTGGTTTTTGAGAGAGAAGTGTGCTGCTAGTATGAGGCGTAAACCTGAAGTTAGCTAACGCTAATACAGATGCAGCCAACTAGCTTACCGCTGTCTAGGACGTGATTGCAATCACCAAACCTGCAATTTGCAAGTAGCCAAAATGAGACTTTTTTTGAAGTCATAATCTGTAACTTTTCCACATTCAAATGTCTACAAATGACCAGACCTATGTTACATATTTTTTGAGTTATGTTCCTCCATCATCCCAAATGTTTCTAGCAACTTCCAAAGAAGTTGTGATTTTAATCATGATAACAATCTCTTTCATTTGGTAGCCTGTCAATAATGTCATATCCCCTATGCACATGTGTCAGCGTCATGGTTCCCCTGAATGTTTTTCAATAAAGATCAAAAAATAAATACATTTAAAAAAGCATCGCGGTTGCTTGCCAGAGGCTTATAAGTGACTTTTATCCTGCGTCTCAGTTTCCAGCTATTTCAAGACGTTGTGTCCACCGAGAAGTGTTGGTAAATCACTGAGTTTTAAAGTTACGCCGCTTTATGTGCTGCTCCTACCAGTTTTAATCCCCCAGTCCGTTAGATACGGAGAGGAGGACACCTCTGTGGATGTGTGGTTCACAAGTTGGCGGTTAGATGAGCAGTTTTAGCCTCCAACTCTTCCTCAATGTCCTGTGTCCGCCGTACAACTGCCAGTAAAAACCTCCTGAACTTCTGGTTCATCAGCAGTTAGTTAGTTAGATTAGCAGCCCAAGCTCCCAACCCTGACTTTAAACGTTAAACTCCTTTTAATGCTTTTCACGGTTATAACCACTGCGTCTGTTTATTTTGGAGAGGAGGCTACTGTTGAACATAACTCAGCTCCAGGTAAAAACCCAGTGACTGACGCTGAAGATATCCAGACCAGGAGCTGCTGTGATGGAGAGGCCCCTGTAGGCAGAAGTTACATTCTGCTAACAAAATCATCATCAATATTTCATTACATTTTTTAATTGTCTTGATCATAACGACCGTTTAAAAAAAAAAAATATTATTTTGAGTTTGTCCATTAGCCGCCAGATGAATGTATCAACTATCAATACTTTTTAAGGATTGAGAGGCTAAGGACCCGGGCCCTTAGCCTCTGAATTTAAGGTCATGAATGTATTATAAGATACTAATACATACATTAATACTTCCATGACCTAAACACAGAGGCTAAGTTTAGGTCATGGATGTATTATAAGATACTAATACATACATTAATACTTCCATGACCTAAACACAGAGGCTAAGTTTAGGTGCGCTGCGAGAGGAAAAGAAGAAGAAAAAAACCGTTAGTCATTGTTGGCGCGGATACTTAAACGCATAAGGTAAGCAGACATCCAATATCTGGCTGCATTTATCAATAAATGAACGAAACTTTCACACGAATGTCATGAGATGTGTGTGTGTGTGTTTATGTGTTTATGTGTGTATCACTTTTATTCCGTTTCGAGGGCAGACAGGCCAGGATCGGGCCGCTAACGGTTAGCAAGCTAAGCAATCTAACGGTTAGCAGGCTAACGCTAGCTCGCTAACGGTTAGCAGGCTAACGTTAGCTCGCTAACGGTTAGCAGGCTAGCTTTAGAAGACAACAGAAAGTAAAGTGATCTGTGTTACATCCCCGACAGATGGTCACCTCCGCTTGTGGTGTTTTTTTTTTTTTTTGCTGGTGTACCAGCTGTGAGTGTAGTTCTCATGTTATTTATTATTTTTTAATTGATGCATGTCAGGTCTGTGATCCTACTATGCTCCACTGGAATTATGTGCTTTCTATTATCCTTGTTTTTTTTTAATTTCATGTCTTATCAAAAATATACTAAATCTACAAATGCTTTCATTTTGTATAATTTCAGTTGAATTTTAGAGACTGGAAAAGTATTACTACTGCAAATGCACATTGAAGGGGCCAGTGAAAGAAGAGCAAGATGATTTTCATTTTCATAAGAAATAAAAAAAGACCTTATAAAATCCAGTAGGGGTGGGGAAGGGTGATTATGTCCAAAAACGGGAAAAAAAACTCATCAGCATAAGCTGTTCAAACATCTACAACACAAAGATAGAAAGTTAAAACGATCGCGGTGCAAAGACTCAACATTGACTATTTCCCTGGTAAAAAAATGTATTAATTTATTATTTATTAAATTAATTAAAAATAGTTTCCAATAGGCACATCAATGTTACTGTGTGTAAGAATTAATTTGTAATTTGTGCTCTCTTTTAATCTTGTATCTTACATCATGTGCTGTGGTTCAGTGAATAGATGGACCTCAGAAAACCAAGGTCTCAGTGACCCACCGTCAGCCCTCTGTTACAGCCTTGGCTCTATCATGCTACAGTGACACATTAAAGCCTCTTGAAGAACAAAGCACTATTATAAGATGAAACAGACTGTTGGTTTTTTTAATGGTCATTGTGGGGGCTGTAACAGTAATCATGGTACTGTTGAAGTGTACTGAAATAGAAAAAATAAATAGAAATAAGCATTTGTCAACATTAATTCATATAAATGGGTTTGACAAAATATTAGGAACACCCCTCAGGATAGTGTTAGTTTATATACAGTGTTATTGAAAAGTTTGAGATCAATACTTTAAGTCAGGAAGGAAAGATTGTGACCGTATTTCCTGCGGCGTGGATAGTTGGTGGAAAGGTAATTCTAGTTTTAAAAAAACTTGTTTCTTCCTAATGCTCCAACCCTTCATTCTCACGCTGTCACCCCTTTTTATCCCAGGGGATTTTAGCAGAAACATTTCAGATTGATGTGATATCAATAAGATATGAAATTGAGATCTGAATTACAACTCCCTAGTGCTCCTCATGGGTTTTTAGTAGCCATAAGCAAGATATGAATAAATTCAAAAAGATACAATGATGAGAGCTCATCTACTGCTTCCATTTCTCCCATTGTAATTTTTAGTTCAATATCCAATATATCAAATTCAATATTTGTCTTACCTCAGTCTCAAAAATTCATTCTCTCATCTTTTCTCTTCAGGGAGTTTTAGGAGCAACAATTGAGATTGAAGTGATCTTAAACAAATATACAATTGAGATCTTACTACTCTCTTAAGACTTTAAGAAAAGACTACCCTGAGCAAAAGAATTTTCCTGAACAGCTGAAGTGAAAATCTAAATTAACCACTGCACACTAAAATAAGAAGAAAAAAAGAAAATCAATGTAATCAAGTTAATTTTGATTTTCACAGAACATCATATTTCCACCACACCGGACTGGCAGCTAATGGTTGACCTAGGCAGCAACTCAAATTTCACAGATTGCACTAACAACTTTGCAGCCAGATATCGTCCTCTTGTCAGAGGCCTCAAAACAGCTTTCCCTGATAGCACTGAACGTGCCTCGGGGAGGGCGTTTCGTAGGAAGCATGCCAGGTACCAGGACCCCTTCGAGGAATGCTGGACACAGGGTTGGCGAGCACACTGCCACCCAGTGGAAGTAGGCTGCAGAGCGGGGCTTTGAACAAAGCCGCCATCAGGGCTACAACAGAGGCAGCAGAGAGAGCTTCTTCTGCAGGTGGCTGCTGATGAGGAGTGGTGATCTGTGGTCTAGTGCTGCTGGGATGCAAGTTGGGGCCTGATCGACCCTGTCGGGGTCACCTGGGTGAGGGAGTACGATGTTGTGAGACCCAGAACACCCAATGAACCCAGGAAACCTCACTGATGATGTGTCCCAGTGCATCTGTAGGATGTTTCTTTCCCCTATATATTTTTTTTCCTGTCATTTATTTCTCTTTCTTTTCTCACCAGTCAGTTAATAAAATGAATTAAAACTCACTTATTTTACTCTCCTGTGTAAGATTTAACAGCTCATTTTATTTTTCAATGCCTCCAATTTTACCACTTACTTGGCATACATTTAATCATTGGTCTGTTTCTTATTTTTTTCATGCTTTTCTTCCCCTCCATTTTCCCAGTGCTTACATGTTAATGAAATGGGCATGTCCAGAACAATGATTATTAGAGTTAGCAAGTTAAGTTTTAAGCAGTGTTGCTGCATCCTGGATGGTGTAGTTTTTATGCCAAAAGTTAGTAAGTCCTCTCATTAATATAAAAGCAATAAAGAAATGGGAATTGTGGTGAGGAAAAGGAAATGTTTCATGAGGAAAATGAATAGATAAAAGAATGTGTGCCAAAAAAAAATGAGTAGATGAGTAAAATTAATGTTTTAATTTATCAATTAAATGGTAGAAAATGAAAGTATAAAACTTACTTTTACTTGTATATATATTTCTTTTACTTTCCAATTCGATTAATAAACCAACAATACAATTTATTGATGCCTGATAATATATTTGACTTGAGTGGTAACCATTTACTACACAATTTATATTTTGTAAACCTTCACAGCTGATTTTCATTTTCAGGACTTCAAATGTCTTTGCACCGTTAAATGATTTGAATTCCAAACAATTCTAGCAAATTGTTGTATGTTATATTTTTATTTAGTATTTGTGCAATACTCCTCTACACTGCAGTGTTTTAAACCATTGCTGTTCACCACCCCTCATCCATATTTAGGGTATATATACTCCTGTCACCACCCCAACATTTCAACTTTGTATCTGGCTATTTATCTTTTATCTTGCACCTTGCCTCTGTTATTTTTCTAAATTAGTCTTCTGGTATATTTTATTTATATTTTGTTGTTTTTTTTTATCGCTGTTGGTTTCTTAATTTCGTTGTATGCCACCAATGACCAAAAAAAAAAAAGCTTCTTATGTTACATCTCAATTACTGCAGAGCTATACATTTACCTGCCCCCATCACAGAGGTGTTTGGTGTCAAATGTGCAGCTTTGTTCCAGCTGTTGTTGAACCCTGGCTCTGTTTTGCCACCAGGTGGGGGCAGCTGGACCCGGCTGAGCCAGGCTGCTCGGGGTTTGCTGCCCCCCGCAGGCCACTCACCGGTACATGTGCTTCTCTCCGGAGATAAAGAAGGAACATCTCGGTGTAGTGAAGAAAATCACTGTATAAAATAGTATAGCATGGGACGAGGGTGTATCTTACCGCCACATAAACCAGTGGCCCCAGTTGCCTCGCAGTGTTTCTCACATCCACACACCCTGAGATCTTCAGGATGCACTTTTAATCTGCCTAAACGCCAAATAGCGGTCGGCTGACGGAGCGACACTTCATTTTTCCCGGAGATTTGTCGCTATTGTTTACATTTCGGGACATCATAAGGCGTTTTCCCCCGCGGCTACACACCATCCCTGTAGCTGTAACGATGGCTGAGTAGTGTTTTGCGGCTAATGGGTGTGTGGATAAGGGCAGATAGACCGGCATGGCACGTCAGACAAAACCCGCTCATAAGAACACACGGAGAGGGTGACAAGGACGGGGAGAAAGAAAGGGGAGGGGAACTGACATTAAAGCAACACAACAAGGAAACTACACTGCAGAGCCACAGACGCCTTCATTTTATGTTTTTGAATAATAGCCGGAGCTAGTGTGGCGAAGTGTGTGTGTGAAATCTGCCCGTAGCTCAGCCCCGCACAGCCGCAAGTGCCCGAGAAGAAGCCGCTTTTCACCGAGTTGGATTTAAAGGCGCTCTCCGACGCTTTCAGAGATATGGGTGAGGATAATGAAAGAGGGCTTTAATTGTAATTCAGGGGGAAATTAACAGAGCAGGCGCAGGCCTCTGCTTGTGGGGAGAGCCATGCCCTAATGGGAGGTGGAAACAAAGGCCAACCGCATAGCTTAGCCGTAATTAATGAAATGCCAATTTAGATTATCTTTTGGTTGTTTTGGCCCCTTGAGATTCCTCTCACCACGATAGGATTGCTATCACTTTAGCATGCAGTAGTTATGAGTGATGCTGGCTGCCATTACAGTGGAGCTTTCATCATAAAGTCATTACAATTAAAATAATGGACACTTACACTGGCTGTATCCCTGATGTAGCTTTAATGTACAGATGGTAAATTGGTATTCTGCTGTTCTGGCTAATTTTGAAACTTCTGAGTAACCTGACCTTTTACAAGAGAAAACATGAAGTGCATGCACCATAAGAGATCCAAAATTACAGCATTGTTTTCAACAATAACATTGCACCCACATATTACTCCAGCAGACCCGGTGTGTGAGTGTTTGTTTGTGTCCTCAGGTTCAGAGCCGCCCAGCTCTCCACAGGTGGTGGAGGATGGAGGAGAGGAGGACGAGGAGGAGCTGAGTGGAGGGGAGGAGGCAGACCTGAAGTCCAGCTCCGGCCGAGGCTCCCTGCTGACCCGGAGAGGCATCACCCTGAGAGTGCTGCTGAAGGACGGCCTGGTGGAGCCAGGGGACGGGGTGCTTGGCATCCACTACCTGGTAATAACACACAACACAGCAGTAGACAGTGAGAGTGTTGTTGTTTATTATTTATCCAAGTGTTGTATTATATGATGCGAGGTTGCACCTGGCTTGTGTCTCTGATACACAGGTAATTAAAGGCACCAGGCAGGTGCTTCAAAGAAACATGTGCATGTCTTTTGTTTTTCCTTAAAACTTTCTCTCTGTCCTCAGGGTAAGAACTTTGTCGGAGACCTGTTGAATGATGGGAAGATCCGATGGGTGGAGACGGGCCAGATCTTCAACTCCCCCAGTGCCTGGGCAACACACTGCAAACGTCTGGTGAACCCGGCCAAGAAGTCTGGCTGTGGCTGGGCGTCTGTACGCTACCGGGGACAGAAACTGGTCCAGTACAAAACCACCTGGCTGCACAAGTACCAACCCAGTGCAGACATGGTGAGAGCGCAATGATAGAGCCTTTTTTTCCCTTTATCTTTTCTTAATGAAGCAAATATCTGAGGCAATATACCGAAAGTTTAGACCAACCAGTTCCCTTAATAAAACATTTTTCTCATACAATTCTGTGCTAAGAAAACATTGTTCAGTCAGGTTTAATGGAAGGACAATGAAGCAGAATGAGTATGAAGCCCATTAACTTTGTAGCACTGCATCCAATCAGATAGTTATTCATGGATCAATACAGAGACAGGACTTCAGGTTACGGCCCCACCTGACATCTGACATGCAAAGAGAAGTGAAGAGGTGGGGAGAAGCAAAATAACTCGCTGATTTGGAAAGAGGGATGATGAAATCACTGGGAGAGGAACTGACAGTACGTTGTTCATTTGAAGTAATATTTACTTTGAGATTATTTGCTCACAGTGGAAGAAAAGTATATAATGTAATGACATACAGTCCATTACAGTAAGACAGAGATGTAAGGGCTTATAGATCTGAGGGCAGAGTTTCCGAACTTCTTTACACTTAAAAATGAAGCGATGTCTCCTGTACTCGTGTCCCCTTGTTACAGGTTCACTGTGGACATGAGTAGTTTTCTTTTATCACATTATTTAATTTGAAGGTTGGTTAAAGGCCTGAAGAAGGAGAGTTTGTAATTATCTTGTGACCTTTCGTTTTATCTTGGGGACCTCATGGGAGGGCGGGCATGATTTGTTCTACTGTTCGTCTATATGACTGTATCCACATTATCCTATGTCACATATTGTGTTCATTTCTTGTGATATCAGAGCCTGGTGAGTGAGGAGGATGATGACGAGGATGAAGAGGAAGGTAAGACGGCAGTGCAAGCAGATGAGAAGAACAAGAACACCAAACCTGGATTACATGGTATGATCCTTCTCTTCTCTTCTCTTCTCTTCTCTTCTCTTCTCTTCTCTTCTCTTCTCTTCTTCTCTCTTTAAGCTTAAAAGAAGATCTTCTTTACTGTTACAGATGTAATGGTTTCACGAAGAACTGACAGAGAGAGAGTTCCTGTCAGATATTGCACCTTGGGCACCAGGGATGCTGCCAGGTACTTTCTATCATTCAGACCAATCAGTGTCATTTTATGTGACCATTGTGTTGTGCATGAGATGAATGAGACACTAATGTGTATCCTCAGAGATCCACACACACTAGTGGAGCTGTCAGCCTTCTCAGCCATCAACAGATTCCAGCCTTTCAACGTAGCTGTGTCCAGTAATGTATTGCTGCTAATGGTAAGCAACAGTCACAGCTAAAGCAGGATAATTAAACACTGACGAACATTTTAAAAGACCAAGATGCCTGCTTTTTGTCCTTTTATAGGACTTTCACTGTCACCTGACCACCAGTGAGGTGGTGGGATACCTCGGCGGACGGTGGGATACTAATACACAACGTGAGTAGGACTTTACCATAGACATGGGAGAGCAACTGGAAGAAAGTATAAATTAGAATGAGGCAGCCTTCATCACACGTGTTCCTCTTTATGGTGGTGCTGTGTTTCAGTGCTGACCGTCTTAAGGGCTTTCCCGTGTCGGACGAGGCTGGCAGACAGAGAATCTGCTTCTGCTGTCGAGGAGGAGGTACAGTAACACATGGACAGCAGATCACAAGTCTGCACGAACAGCATATATGCTTTCAGAAAACATCAAGGTGAATGACACCCATTTTAAAAATTCACAAGCTCTTCCTGTGCCCCAGGACAGTTCAGCAGCCAGCACTTGTCAACGTGCATCTCTTTTTCCAAAGGCCAGAAACCAAAGAACCGACTCTTGAATTTCCATCACAGGGAAATAAAAAACTAGGACTGCAGTGCCAAGTGTGCTAACCCTGAAGATTAAGTAATAGTAAAGTAATACAAGTTCATTTCTAGCAACATCACACATTTTATTTTAAGTGTTTTAGGTCAAACAAACTGCTCTGGCATACAGAAATATATTTGAAATGTGAAACGATATTATGCACTGAAAACTGATCAGTTTACAGATTAGGAAATACAAAAATGCAAGTTGGGACATGTGCTTTAAAATTGGGCTGCAAATGATAATTTTTCCAAATTTGCAAAATACTAATCAAACAATCAGAATAGTCTTATCCATTTCTAAATCATCACTGAGGCTCTTCTGTGAACTGGCACTGTGCATAATAACTACTGTCTTAGTGTATGTGTATTAACTTAGGGTGAAATTAAATGTAGAGCATGTCTCCCACTTTAAAAAAAAAAATTCAGTCTCTTGTCATGTTTGCTCTCCTCCAGATCTGTCAGAACCTGTTCATGCGCGGGCTGTCATTGGTGGGCTGGTACCACAGTCACCCACGAGGTCCAGCTCTGCCGTCACTGCAGGACATTGACTCCCAGATGGACCACCAGCTGAGGCTGCAGGGCTCAAACAACGGCTTCCAGCCCTGTCTGGGCATCATCTGTGGTCAGTGCCTGCCTTTATATGCAGTGTTGATCTGTACAGGGAATTCTCTTTGAATGCTTCATCCACAGGGAGACGCACTTTATTCATCCCATGCAAGGAATTCAATACTATCGCTGAAGTAATACTATATACCAGTGTTGTCGTTGAGTCAAGTCCCCAGTGTTCAAATCCAAGTCCAAGTCTGAGTCACCAAAGACGAGTCAGAGTCAAGTCCCCATTACCTGAGTCCAAGTCCAAGTCATCCAGGTTGAGTCAAGTTCCAAGATGGGCTCCAGTACTGCACTCTGATACAGTCAAAGAGCTGACACACAAATTAAAAAAGGTCTACATTAAACACAAAGGACTCAGCTGTCACCATTTCAAAGGGCGTTTATTTACAATGTGTGACAAATGTCAAACAAATGCACTTGCAGGCAAAATGCCAGAGTCTCAGACTCTGAATGCAGCAAATGCTCAAGTCTGAGTCCAAGTCCGAGTCTCAGATCTCAAGTCCAGCTTGAGTCACAAGTCCTGAAAATCAGAACGTGAGTCAGACTTGGGTCCAGACTCAAGTACTAGAACACGACTATAGTACTGTATATATTACAAAGCAGGGGACATAGAGGTTCTATCTACAGTACGTGCATAGTAAGTGTACTGCAATGTCAGAAGTGGTTACCCACAAGTTACACTGCCCATAAATTGGGCATACTTCAATAAGAATGAAATAAAGTAATGAGTATAGTGTTTACAGATAGCAACATATGTAATAGGTAACATAAAATAGACTACAAATATTGCACTTGAATGAGACTTGAATGACTTTCATAAAGATACCTTCAGCAATTGTCATAGACTGCTCCATAAAATGTGCAACAAGTACAAAAAACTTACAGTTCATTTCCCAGCTGTCAATTCATTTGCACTTTGCATTTGCATTTTTCTTTTTCTACGTAATTAATATTTTGCAACAGAATAAAGCGGAAGAAAGTGAGGTCTTTTGTGAACATAAACTTTTGAGTTCCTGTAGGCTGATGGGTAATTGTCACTGCAGTGAAGTCAGCAAAACATGACTGAAATGATTGCAACCAAATTGTTAATAATGTCTTAAAGGGATATTTGCTGCAGTTTCTAAATCAGCTACAGCTTGTATTTCCAGTATTTGCCATGGCATGTGAAGGCATCGTCATCATCACTATCATGTTGTCTGGTCAAAACCTTTCTAATCATCAGCCAGGTTTGATGACACTTAACTTTTAACTTTTTTTTTTTTTTTAACAGGACCATATTATCATGGCAATCAAGGTGTGGCCTCCACAATAACTCCATTCTGGGTGGTACCACCACCTGAGGTAAAGACACAGACATAACTAATGGACTTTAAAACAGTTGTCTTCTTATTTCATAGCTTTGTTACTTAGTTAAGTCTTTCCTGTCACAGTTCATTTTAAACATTTGTGCTCAGTTTTCTGCTGAAATAATGCATCATCTGCCTTCCTGCAGCAACGGCCTAATGACTATGGTATCCCAGTGGCTGTAGAAGTCACCTACGTACAGGACAACTTTCTCACCAGCGACGTTCTTAATGAGATGGTACTGGTACCTTTGAAAATACAACAGAGAAATATAATTTGTGTAACTGGTTTTTATAAATGCTGTAAAATGTTTGGCTCTGATTTGTTTTTGTCCAAAGATGCTGCTGGTCGACTACTACAGGGCAGCTCCCGACCTCGTCCAGTTCAGCCAGTATTGGTGCCCCGACACGACCATGATGGACAAGATCAAGGTAGGATGATTTATAGAAAATAGATTGCACCTCATTTTATTCTGGGACAGTTATTAGGGGTGATGCTTCTGGGATTCTCAGACCCCGCAGCTTACCTAACTAGTCCGTCTTCTTCCCCCTCAGGGCTCTCTGAGTTGCCATGCCCCCAAAGATCAGGCCTACTCTCAGATCTTGGAGCATGTCTACAGTCAGCTGATCAACATGCACTGAGTGGATCTGCTCTGCATGTGTGCATGTGGCTGCTCTCCATCTCAAGTTGTTCCATTTCAAACACCTTTTGTGCAGAGCTGACAGGCTCTGGTCTGATGTGCGTACAGTGTAAAACCTGCTTGAAAAACATGTAGATGCCTTGAATTCTCTCATACGTAGTTTGATACAGCATTATTGTGAGTTCAGACACACCTCAATGACTTTGAAGGTGAAGGTGCTAAATCTTTGATGCTAGTCACTCTAGGAGTTTGTATTTACCGTTGGTGAAAACAATGTGAAACTAGTGTTAAAAACCAATGTTTTACTAAGATTAAAAATTGTGGTAGGACACTAAATGGAATTGTTTCGTAGACCAGACATCAGCCTGTCGATAAGCACTGGCCTCCTAACTCCTACACGTGGACCTATGTGCCTATCTGTGTCAGTATCCTGTGGTATGAGCAGATATTGCCAGATATGTACAATGTAAACTTGTAATTGCCTTCATAGACTAAACCAGGAACAGTGATTGGAAAACAAAATGTAAGAAAATGGTAGTGCTAAATATCTTTAGCATACAACATAAGCAAAAAAGGCATGACTGTCTTGGTTTGACATAAACTTAACTCTGCAATAGTTTTTGTGAATGATTGTGTTCCTCAAGTTAAATCGAAAGGTTCAAATGTGGTGCAAGTAAATCCATTTTGCCAAACAAGTTTTTTTTTTAATGAACCTGTGTGTGTCTGTGAGCTGTGCTGTGAATGTGCTCCTCTACTGTCTCCCTGTCAGGTCACATGAGACAAGAGTCCTGTTGTTAGGACACATATTTGCTTCCTCTTTACCTGTACTGTATTTATAATTAGCTGTGGATTGTGTGATGTACATGTATGAAGATGTATGCCTTAAGCCTGCTGATTGATGATCCACAAAGCATTAAAATATACACACTGGAACTATTTAAACATGACTGTCTCTTCCTTCATTGTGTGCATTTATGTGAGGATCATTTCTGTACTACTTTTATTTTGTGTTCTCCAGGTCAACTGCATGAAATACATTTTCAGAGCCAGTCATACTTTGATGTCAACAGACCTCACTACTGATCAAATACAAGGATAACACATTTTTCCTTTTTATTTATTGTAAGAATGGGGGAGGTGGGGGATGGAAAAGAAGCACATACAAATACTTTGATAGTAAAAGACAAAATATTGCGGTTAAATTCTGTACTCATACCAAAAGTAAAAAGGCAACTTAAATCTATGACATACATTTACAAGGTGTGATACAGGACTACATGCAAAGATTAATTTAAAGGTCTTGTATATAAAAAATAATACTATAGAGAGCCACAATGATTTAACGTTGTTCAAAAGAACATTTAAGACTAATTAAACAAATGCATAGCCCTTTAAAAAAAGAAATCATTGGGACATTTTTTTAAAACATGGATTAAAATCTACATAAAAGCAGTTTCCACTGGTGGTTTGCTGATGAACCTCACATGATCTAAACACCAACATGTTCAGGAAACTGCTGTAGTGTCATAAATGTGCAGAAATGTGCACACATGCATTTCATCTTTACACAGGAAAAATGCCAATGGCTAGAAATAAAACCAAAAGTAGAAAAAAGAAATTCTTGACCATTGTTCTTAAGAAGCTAGGTTAGGTTTTGGTTGCTGTATTAGTTGCGGTACTTTCCCTCCTTTCTTTTCCAAAGGCACTAAAAGCAAAGCCAACAAGGACTTGTCAGTGTGATCCAGACAGCACCTCCAACAGTCCTTTAACTTTGCCCTGAACTTGATACCAACAATGAAATGTAGTAGATCAGAGATGTAAACATGTATAGACAAGGACCAAACTCAGGAGCGGGGGATGTGTTTGGCAGCATGGAGTGAAGGACAAACACACAACAGAGGGGAAATATAGCAGAAAGATACTGCAAACAGTGAAAGAGCACGTATTTGTCATTCACAATTAAAACTTTTTTCCCCGCCTAAGACAATTGGACTGATGATACTTGTTTGGTAAGGATTAATGTAACAAGTGTTCTCCAAATTAGTCCAATTATTTTCCCTTGATGTTTTCCCTTTCACTCCAGGTCCCTCATACTGTCCAGTGTGTGCTGGATCAAACTCCATCTGCGTGTGTTGACTGTGCTCAATCCAAAACAAGAAACCAGCCTTGTCTCAGTAGAATAGACACCTGTCTACATCAACCCATTATACTAACAAAAAAAACAAATCAGAGCCATTGTGAGTGATCAGAATCACAGGGTCAGACCAAGCAGAGATGAGTTTCACATTCTCAAAGACATGAGGGCAGACAGAAACAGTAGGACAGTTAGTGACGTATACAAAAGACTGGGTCGCTGCCAGCAGCAATGTCTTATCAGGTGCCTATAACAGGTTTCAAAAGACTTAGAAGATAAAGTACAGGGCTTAGCATGTTAAGACAAACACGCCCAAAATGAAATGAATATATGGCTGTTATAGGATATCTAGCAGTTTAACAAATAGGCGTAATAAGCAATATGTTGCTATTGCATTTTACAAAGACTTTTTGGCTCTGTCTCTTCTATTAAACAGACTAACAGACAACCATTAAACGACTAATCATTCTGCATTTCCACACACACCTGCCTTAAGTGACAAAAAGGTGCAATGTCTGCATTTAACTTTGGGTCTATGTATAATGGTGGAGTAATTCTGTCACACACACATCAATCTCTTTTGAGGACCAAGGTGCAATTACATTTTCTCACATATTCAGTAAGCAGTTATGCTTAGTTGAGACTAATATAAATCAAATACTGAAACAATATAAATGAACCCACTGTTGTCTTCTGAAGCTATCGTCATCACAGTTTAGAAAAAGAGCATTAACAAATAGGCCAAAACCTGAAAACAGTCTAGATTATTACACAAATTTTGGCTCATGTTTCTCATTAAAAATGTGAAGCAGTATTTTTTTTTTAGATCCACAAAATCTACACTTCTGTTCAGGTGTAGTTCCATTTTAGTTTGAGTAAAAGTAAATCTCAGTCACACCAGCAGGTGGCATCAAGAGATGAGCTCCAGTTCTTTAAAGGGCACAAAGTTTTCAGTTTTGAAATGACTAATATTCAGTCAAGTTACATGACATTCCTGTGAGGTGAATTGGCCTCTCCAGGCTGAAAACTGACTGTTCAACTGGTGACCAACCTGAGTTTTACACAGACTGCACTCACACATAGGGGATGATATAAACGCATCATCCCAATCACCAATGATCACCAGATTTAATACGATTCTTTTTGCTATATCAGTAATTTGTGGTTAAAGAAAAATATTGCCTATAAATGTTTCATCAGTTAGTCCTCATGAAATGTTTCTGACTGTCAGATAACGGGTAACGACATTTTGTATCCATCTTAGTCTAGGTCCTTTCACCTTTAGGTGGAACAGGTTGATATATTATGGTCTGGACTTTGAAATGTAACCATCTTCCGAAGAACTCTAGATGATGAAAAGTGCTCATCTGTGAGGATGACTTTGGAGCTGAAGGTGAAAATGAATCTTCTGCTGACCATCCCTTGGCTTCAATTTCCTCTCTCTTTACTAATTCTACTTGCTCTCTCCTCTCCATCAGTCTCCTCTCGGCTCTCTTGCTCTCTCTGTATTAGTGTGGCAACGGAACGAGGACCTCGACATAGTTGAGAGGGAAGAATCCCGACTGGCCGTTCAGCATGCCCTCGTACCAGTTCTCGTCAATCTGATTGGTCAGGGTGATGATATCGCCCTCGTGGAAGCCCAGCTCTCCCTCGTTCTCCGGCTCAAAGTCATACAGTGCCTTACAGCTCGGTTGCTCCGGGGCTGAGAAAACAGAGTTAAGGGGAGAAAAGATGAAGATGATGGGAAGAAAAGCAGGAAAACTTAAATTCAGGATGGTCTCACTCAGTGAAGGGCCACAGCAGCACCAGTTTCAGGAAAATTTGAAGCATGTACTGTAGTTCACACCTTTTTATGTATGTTAGTAACACATTAGTGTGTAGTACAGTCAGATAAACTGCAACACAGCATCACTGCAAACAAGCTCACAGGTTTAATCTTTAACCAAAAACCACAGTATCCTTTGACAACAGGTTTCTGTATGACTGTTCTCCTCCCTCCCTATCCGTGGTTTCCTCCGTCTATCCGTTTCTCTGTGACCTCACATAGATCAGCAGAGTGGGCTCCATGCACAGACAAACTACCCTGTTTTTCTCGCCAAACAATTTTCTCATTGTATCAAGTTTACCCCACAGGCTGCTGGGTAGGCTCGAGATAGGGAAAGCTTTGGCCTCTCATTCTCTGTTTTACTCCCTACTATATCAATTTGTAAGAGCAGAAAAAATAACGTAAACACTTAATGGAGTAAGCCCAACTCTGAAGCAACTTCATCATAATAACAAACATTTCTCCAAAAGTAGATTATATTACAAGAGATTCTTTCAATGCACAAAAAGAATCAGTTTATTCAATGTGCAAAAAAGGTGCATGTTTCAAGAGGCCATGTCAAAAGGCCATCATCAGCACAGAAGTTGTGCTGTGTTGACAATGATGAGCATCACTTATGCTTCTGAATGAAAACATTCACATTTGAAGAGCCTCTTCTACTTTTTATTTATATATATAAAAAAAAATAATAATATACATATATTTCTATAAATATATATCTTTTGAAAAGCCTAGACTGGGTGCAAGCCCTTTCACAATTCTTTGAGGTTATATTAGAGTTAATGTCAATTTGTATAATTGTTATTGATAAAATGTCTGGGGACTAACACTTTCGTCTGAAAAGGTTACAAAGGTTACAAATACTGCTAATTAGTTATTCTTCATGAAGTGTTTATTTTCTCTAACTGCCATACCCATCATAATAACTAAGGCAAAATGCATTCATTAGTAAATATTTATTGATGTCAATGTACTTGTCTTCATATAGCTCACTAATTATGCTAATATAAAGTCAATATGATTAAGAAAACAGGACTTTAATTACATCAATTTTAAGTAGTGTCACCTCAATATAAAATGTTCTATATGCAGCAAACTGTGAGTCAAGTCACATCTACACTGTACTGTCCCCAAGATAATGGGTTTAAAATCATTTGTTTACACTAATGATGTTCTGCATATTACGCAATATGGTGGGAGGACATAAAAACTGAAACACTGTTACAATAATTAGTGTGCAATAAAAGTTGAAAATCTGGTGTCCAGATTAAGAACTCACCAACCTCAACTCTGTTATTCAAAAAAAAGGGCAAATTACTGAAACAAACAGCTCATGTTAAAAAAACTGCGCATGTTAGGTAATAATCCTGAAAGTGCACTTGCCCAAAGCACTGGTCTAAAAACTGTGAGGTGCAGTACTGTGGGTACACACTGCTCCAAAATAAACAGCACTGGTCACATGAAGGGGTCAAATGTCCTCAGGGGACAAATTTACTGAGCAATAATACCAATTCTGAAAATAATAGTTAAAGCAGCTTTAGTTATACATTCTCCTTTAATATTAACAAAGTGTACAATACTCTGAAAAAAATAAAATCTCACAACGTGCAACTTAATACTATATGAACATTATGTAGTTTCGCCATTCAAGGGCCGATACCTTTGTATCTTAACTGTTTGATCTGTTCAAAGATCAGTTGAAGGATTGTCAATTGTTCCTTGAATTAAGAGAATCCTGACTGTTCTTTAACAATGTGTTAAATAAATATGTGTTTAAATCAAATGTAGATTGAACCAGTGGTTGCAGGGCTGTTAATACTTAATACAGGTTTTAGTATCTAAAGCACAGGATGTTAGTTTCACACAAAGCCACATATAATGCTTTCAAATGACACATGCAACATAAACCACCAACTGTGTGCTTAATCTGTGAAAAGCAACTTATACCACATGTCACACATTTCACATCAGAGGCTGTACAAGCACAGAGGACCATTTCAAGACCACAGCTAAAGTTGTGACACTGACAAACGGTCCACACAATCTGACTCACACAATCTGGGTTTCCGAAAGGACAATCTGGCCAAGTGAAAAGACGGCTCTGATGACGTCACGGGAAAGAGGAACAAGGTCAGTTGGAGAAAGGCCATTCAGATGACACACGGACACACACATGGACACACACACACACATGGACACACACATACACACACACACACACGTATACATACTCACAGTCATTCCTCCCTCACACATCCATTTTCTCATGGTCAACGACTGAGTGTATTTGAGAGTCAAACATTCAGTGCATGCCACCACTTACAGAGCCTCACAAACAGACTGGAGAACAGAAAAACAAATGCACGCTGAATGTTTTCCACATATTTCTGCTCAGTGGTACTGACTGGTTGCAGGTCTTAAGTAATCATGTTGGCTATGGGGGTTTAGTTTCGGTCATATTTCTAAGAATGCAGGCATTTTACTTTGGCTTGTTGCCTCTTCTGTGTGTACAGAAGCAGCTGGATGTTCGGTTGTTTTTTTATTTCTGGTATGGCAGCTCTCTTCCAAAGCTCTTTTGTGTGGCTTTGAGTGATGTAAGTGTAAGGATGAAAATAATGACAGAGAGTTTTTGTTGTCGTTTGTTATGTCAAGGGCCCATCTGTTCTCCGCTGCCAACTGTGCAGTCAGCCACTTCATCATTTTGACATTAATAGTTCAGATTTATTTTACTTAAATACTCAGAGTAAAATCACAAAATGTTTATGTTGATCTACAGTAACAACCTTTTACGTATTTGTTTTCAGAGCCCATCAGCTCTCTCTTACCTGAGTTACATGAAGGTGGAGGGGCCATTGAGCTTGAGTATCCACCATTTGAATGGTTGTTGTCTCCAAAGTCAAAGATAGGTTTGGGTTTGGGTGTGTATTCACGTCTTGGTCGAGACTGAGCCTCATTCATCCTGTTCCAGAAGATACATGAATGAATCTAACGTTTTCAAATCTTCACAATAAATACAAATGCTGAAAATGATGTGTGGACAGACTGAACCTGACTTGAAAAGCCCCAAGCAGAAAGCTGTACAGCCAGTATGTAGGTATTTGTGTGTGTCAGGCATCATTACTGCACCTGTCTCTGAGTTTGTCAGAAAGTTCGTCCAGCACCTGCACAGCCTGTCTGTGGTACTGCAGCTGGGACTCCACTAGAGATGAGAGCTGGCTCACCTGCTCGATCTACACACACACACACACACACACACACACACACACACACACACACACACACACACACACAAAATAAATAAATTACAAGACAATCAACGTTACTCAGTGACAGCTCCAGTGACAGGATGTGGACATATACTGCACCTTGGCGAAACCTTATTATGAAGCTTATGAATAATAAATAATGTTTACATTTGTTTGACAAATTAATCAGAACTCATGGTCTGCTTTGCTTTTTATGATGTAATCAAAGGATAATAAATAGATAAAGATTAAGATTATTTGATCAAACTACTGTTTCCAAGGTCAAAAATTTTATTTCCTGCTCAAACTCACGCATACCCAGTATTTAAACAGTCATAGGAAATAACATCAAAGAGGAAATATGAAAGACAGACTTCCTCCTACTGCACTGGTCATATTCATGCACTGTCAACCATACTGTTCATATCGTCCTCAATAATAAAACTAACCTCTTAACTGCTGTGCTGTACTATAACAAAACACACAAATCAACTAGCTAAAGTGACTGCCGGCTAATGTAACAGTCCTGCAATTATAAACCCTAAATGTACTGATTCAACGTTATGATCATTTTGGAAGATGTAGTTCGTGGTTGTTGAACTGAAAGGTGTTTCTATTAATTTGTCCAGTCCTTTTAAATCAAAGAATGTAGGCTAGATACCACACACATCTCTCTGTATCATGCAACACAGTTCAACAGCACTACAAACTGCAGCCTCCAAAATGATCATAATGTTCATTCAACTTCTCTATAACAGTTTCCACACAAAATGAATATTAAAACCTTCATGACAAAGGGTTTATTGTTGGACTGCTATATTAGACTGCATTTGTTTTAGCTAGGTGTACCAGCAGTGATTAACTGGCAATTGAATCTATGCTCTAATCCGTTTTGTACTTCTATGCCTCCTCACCTACAGGTGTGTTCACCTGCAGTTATGTACATGGCAAGCAAATGCTCTAACTGTGAAACCCAAATAGTGATTAGATGTTATAACTGTTCAACTACAGCTATTTAAAGGCATGTTTACCTGCAGTGTCATTTGTGCTAAATGGGTGTGTTACATCAATCTCTACAGGTGTAACTGCCATGTGTTTGTCCTGTGGGTGTGCAGCAGACAGCTGCCTTCCAGAGCAAAAGTTTAAAGGTCAGGAAAGCTCCACAGTGCCGCAAGTGATGAAAAGTTTGACGTGATAGAGTTGTGTATATTTCAGGCATGTAAATATTCTTTTTCTGCTGTGTTGAAAATGGGTAAATGTCACAAATGCCAGAATGCTTTAAGCATGACTAACCATCAGAATCTATCTTTATAGATGATGACGCCTGACCTTTGGATGTAGTTACAGCTATTATTATTTTAAAGGGAGTGGTCTACAAATTATGCCAGGAGACAAACACGAACACCACACACTGAACAGTAAGAAATATCTCCTCACGTCAGTCTCCAGCAAGTTGTACATGCTGGTCTCGGCCACTTCCTTTGACTCATGAAACTTCTCCAGAGCCTGTCGAACCTCCTCATCTGGGATCTTGCCCTGGCGCTTTTTCTTGTAGTCATAGTCCAGGCGACGGCCTTCAAGCTTCTTGAGGTGGTGCTGAAATGGTCAGAGCCATAGTTAGTTTAGTAGTGATCAATACCTTACAGGAACTTCAATTTGACATTTTGGAGGAATGATGATTGAAGGTTTGGTTTGTTATCATTTAATACTGCACCATGAGAGGGACTAATCAGCAGGCTACAGTTTATTTCCCTATCATAAAAAAGCTTGTCAGTGTGTGAGATACCTGTATCTCTCTGAGGTCCTTGTCACAGAGCCCTTGCAACGGATCAATGAAGTTTTGTTTGACGTCAATGTCTAGAGAGTCTTTGACTTCTGCCAATCTCCTCATGGCCTCTCCTACATCTACTAGTGCTCCGCCTGAAATGCACAGAGATTAAAGGCTCGGTGACATGAGTAAATTTACAGTTTACATTTATAGTTATTATAGCACCATCAGACCACAAGTACAGACACAGACAGTGTCTCATAAAAACCCACTCACACACAGACAGAAGTACATTACTTAAAATAGTCAAAGTGTTTCATAAGCACTGGAATCTGACAGTGAGTGAAGCAAGCACAAACAATGCACACATCAAAACTTATAATTACACACACACACACACACACACACACACACACACACACACACATTTGTCTGCCAAGAATGTATTATTCTAAACCACAACACACACACACACACATCTTACCAAAGTTAGTGTCCTCCCCAAGTTCCCGTCCATACTTGGCCATACATTCCCCTAGAAGTCCCTCAGCCTGAGGATAGCCTGGGTTCTTCACCTGACCACGAATCTTGGACATGGTGTTCAACATTGACAGTTTGGCCCGAGATGCTGCAGACGGAAGTTGAAACAAATGTTAATCAAAGAGCTTAAACAATTTAAATACATGCATTTAAACAGATTATGTTCTCACCTGGGTTGGGCTGAAGGTACTCGGATGTTTTGGAGATTACCTCCACTACTGCTTTACTGGTCACATCTACTTTCTACAAAACACAGCAAGCACACACACATCACAAGTGTGCAACAGAGCTACTGAAGCCAAAGAACTATAATAAAAGTAATAGGCAGAGAACTTTTTGCCCACAGTTAAAAGTATTTATTTTATTTTTTGGTTTATTATTTTATTTTGGTTCCCTTCTAGTTTGGATACACACAATATATTATAATTGCATGCACCAGACACTGGGCACTGAACCAGGGCCCAATGTTAATCTTTGAATCAGTTGTTTTGTTGTTCCAAGACCCAAAAATATTCAATTTACTATCATATTAGGCAACAAAGAGAAACAGAAAACGTTCACATTTGAGAAGCTGGGACCAGTACGTTTTAGCATTTTTGCAGTTTACAGTTCAGGAATTTAATGGCAACAAGTTTTCAGTGTCATCCACACAATTTTGAAAGTTCTTCATAAACACTGTGAGGTGCAAACAGCAAGAGCTGAAGTCCAACAAAAAATGGCAGCATGTTTGTGTACTGCATGAAAAAAAAAACAGCCCGACCCACAGCTTTGATTACAGCTGTTTCCAAAGAAAGATGCCTCTTACCCGTTCCAAGTCTCTGAAGTCATCATCAAGTTTAGTTCCTTCTGCACCTCCAACTTTCTCACTAACCATCTAGAGGGAGAGAAAGACAGGGAGACAGAAAGAAGGGCATGAGAGAGAGAGAGAGAGAGAGGAGTGCAATTTAATTAATACTGCTCATAAGGTTTTGATTTGAGTTGGAAACAAACCAAAGCTCATATCTAATTTACACATGCACATTTGCTCTGTGTAGAAAATGGACATGTCTTCTTTTAGGAAAATGTGTGTGTGGATTGCAGCATATTGTATGAACAAATCCTACCTTTATCCTTACTACTCAGGTGACTTTAAAGAAGAAATTTTGAGTAACAGATAACTGTGCAGCAAAACACCAGAAATCAAATGAAGGACAACAACATGAACAGTGTTACACAATTCCTTTTGTTTACGTTTTGAAAAAGGTAGGACCAGCTAACTTCATTATTTCTATTTCAATACAGACAATATGCTAAAACTTAAGTAAACTGAAACACGTTGATTGAAAGCACATGTATTTCCAAGTGAGATCTCTCAGCATGTTTTTAGGCCACAGACAAAAGCCTGGAAAATGGAAAACAGTCCTTTTTCTGTACATGTACGGTACCTTTTGGCTAATTTCTTGAATCATGAGAAGGGTTTGTTCTTTTTAGAGACAAAAGTCAGTCACAGAGAACTGTAAATTAAATGAAACTTGTTATTCTGGGAATGAGACTGTACGTCTGTGGCAATTTAAGATAATTAAAATCCTGTCTGTTGTGACCATGAGCCACATGGTTTCACATCCGAGTTTCTCCAAGTGGAATGGGCAGAAAAACAATTCCTATCACTTCCACTAAGATAATAAACATAGCATGCAACAAAAAGACCTTGGTTGCAGAGTATCTTGAAAACCTATTCTACAAAGATCAGAGCAAACCACAATGACTAACTGGTGGTTTTCCTTGGTTTATGACATGATTCCAGTCAAAATTATTCACGATACCTTTGTAGAAATAAAACATTTGCCACACCAGGACATGCTGTTATGAACCTGTCTTTTTTTGAGGGAAGCTGTAACAACCCAGATGTTAATTTTTAATTATTTCGCCCTGCAGTATTAACAGAGGGAGCAATTCAAGCTGTCTGGACTGTTAATGAAACACCACAAGAGAGACCCTGAAAAAGAAATAAACAACTAAATAAAATGAATTAGCCTTTCATTTGTAAGATTTGAATTTTATACTGTAAGACACTACAGTTAATGAAGTGAGATTATCAGTTTCATAAAATAACACTAAGCATGACAACAGTGAGGGATTTTTCTGACAGGCTGACCTAATTAGGTTTCAGACAAATATAATTTGGTTCAATACTGACACCTTTGCACATCGGCAACATGATCTTTTCAGGTGGTCTCTGACTCTGGAGTAGTTTATTACGTATATCCAGTCCTTCGATTAAGAGATTTAGATGCCATGTTCTTGTCTTTCCTTTCCTTAGTCAAATTCAATCATCTATGATGAGTTTGGGTCATTTCCTCTCTGCCTCAAACTACTGTTGGTGACCATGTTGTGATTATAGGACTTACCAAGACTTTTCTGGGTCTGACAGAAATGCTTGTTTAAAGAGTATTATGATAGGTGACATGATGTTTCATACCAGTGCACTGATTAAATATTCAAGAGTTTCTTTATCTATTACAAGGAGATTCTAACATATAAATACAACAAACAGAAAATGAAATGCATCAAGGTTACCCTTGCTCCTCCACAGCAGCTGACAGACTTTTGCTGAACCGTCTAGTATCAGTATGTTCGAGCTATACTGCAGAATCTCTGCTGTACACAGAAGGCACATGACTGGGGGCCTTGGGGGATTCAGGTCACAAGTAAAGATACAGCCTCAGCTCTGACCATACTTTGACTACCTCTGAGTAAAGATAAGATTGCAGTTTGCAGTCCTAAATTTTTGCTGTCTCATCTTTTTTGCACACTAACAGGCCTTATAAGACTTCTAGGGAAGAGTAATTAATTTAATCAATAAATGGGGTGATTCTTTTTTTGTTTTTGCCTCTAAGTTTGAGATTTCTGTCTTTTCTCATTTTGGGAAGTAGAAAAGTGAATTATTTAAATAACAGCCACTAAATATAACATTTTTCCTTTGGTAATGAAAACATTATGTTCTCAGACATGTAACATTTTATTTACATGCACACAGGCTCAAAGGAACTGAGCCCAAAAACATCCACACAAGGTTATCATTGGGAAGTGTTGGTATAAACAACGCATAGAGCTACACAGAGGGATCAGTCTAGAACAGGTACTCTTTCCATCATAATGACTGGGTATTAGTTAAATGGTAGTGCACTATCACAAAGCATGCTTCACGTTCTTGTTTGGCTTCAGATGATTTTAAGATTGTAAGGCACAGAAGAGGGTTGTCTAATACAGAGGCCGAGGTACCAACTACGTAGCAAGAGGGAAAGTAGCAGCAGTAAATGTGATTCATACTGGGGTTTTTTTCGTCGCACTGCATATGAAAATCAGCTGGTAAACAACAGTTGGTGGGTAAAACCACTTTTTTTCCAAGTCAATTATTCCTCTCTAGCATATTAGCTGCAGCATACATGATGGCTTTTGTTAAAGCTGTCTTATCTAAAAACAAATTTTAAGTGCAGAATTAAAAGGGGGTAAAAAAACAACTTGTTTTTAGATACAGAATTCTGTCTTGACTATACTTGGTATGAAAACTAAATCACATCCTAGTTAGATACCCGAAAACTAGGTCAAAGTTGTTTGACATCAAAGCTGGTTATGAAAAAATAGCTCTGTCACCACAGCGTGAGAGCAAACCTCACTTCAAAAGGAAATTATGTTACTGTGATTGGACACGGAAAGGGAAGGTGTGATAGCAATTTAGCAGCCTTTCTGATGACACGAAGCTGGCTGGTATTCAAATTACATCATTTTAGCTTAGCAAATGTTCAATTAAAAAGACCATTTGATTTTTTCTGTAATTTCTTAATTTACTGCAGTGGTGACTCTTGGGTTGTATGAGTTTCAATGTTTTCCCACCACCCTGTATTTAAAATTCACACTCTACCTCCCTCTAGGTTATTTCCAGTAAATCAGTAAGCCTTCAGTGTTCTTTTAACTCACACACACAGGAGCCAAGCACTTATCAGCATTTCAGGTGAGCAATAGGGTTAAAATAAAATTCTCTACAATTACCATATGTACATTTATGTCATGATATCAATACATATCATAATATAATTCATTGTACAAACTGTATATAATAATATCTATATAATAATATAATTCCTGTTTTTGTCTAAACGAGGAAATTAAACACCTGTTAGATGAAAGTACATCTTCACATTCAAGTAAAATCATATAAAAATACAACATTGCTATAAAGTAGTCCTGCTCAGCCACAAAGGTCTTTTACTTACATACATATTAAAGAGATTGATGTCATTGTATTAACAGCGTGGACGAACAACAATCTCAAATTCTCTCATCATATTGCTCCTCCTTGATCTTAATTGGCCCAATTAGCCGCACCAGTAGCATGATGTCTGCTGCTTCTAACCCTAACGTCATCATCCATTCACCTGCACCTGCATTATGACCTGATCTTGATTAAGAGTAATAATAACCAAAATGGGGATTATACTGAAGACCGATTATCATTCATATAAGCCAGCTTAATCCTCGATGACGTCTAAACCTGACTCTAATCTACTTTTTATCAACTAATCTCTCCTGACTGAACTCTGTTTTAAGGTCCATTATGATGAACATTTTGGGCCAGATGGAGTAAAATGTGATGCTTACAAAATGTGCATGTTTTGAAGAGGCTTGTGCAGTGCTTCTAAACCTGGTCCAACAATTTCATTAAGAACATTAATAAAATAAGCATTTTTGTAAGTGATATGTTCCTCTCAACATATAGATTTGATGCTTCTTTAAGTTGTTAAAATTTTGAAAAGAGATAACTATAATAAATCAAAATAACCAATCGATATCTATGGCAATTCTTGACCGCAGTTGTCTGGCAGGAGTCCATTAATTTCTGGTGACCAAACAGTACAACTGACGTGTGTTTGCTGTTGTCAGAGGAAGTGTTAAATTCAAGGTAAGGACAGCAACAGTGAGGCAGAGCTAGTAAACTAAGACATATAATTTCAAATGTGTCTGATATTTTCTTCACACCAGCTGGTGCTTTACATCAGCAGAATTGTCCATTACAATATTATTATCCCTTAGTTAACTTCCTGTGTCTTTACATGTAACCATAACTTTATTTATTTTCAGTTGTACACAAATGTTTCAGAACCATTAGACTTATAACTCTATTGGTGCGTAAATTACCTTGATAAACTGCACAATTATTCTTATAAGGCCTTAAATTTAGTGTCGTCATTTTTAGACAAACACATAGGAGGGTGAGAGGAGGAGTGTAAAAGAGAAAAAACAAGGATGTGCGCACTACAAGGCACAGATATAATTTCCACAGCCAACTTCCTGCATGGCTCCAGCATAGAAAATCTGGGCTATGTCAAGTGTTATTGACTCTCATGGAGTTTTGGCAAGAAAGGAAGCTGCATTGCAGTCAAATAATGGGAAAGCACACTCTCCTCCTCCTTCTCTTCATCATCTCTTAGGGTCACTTTCTCCAGCATTAATTCACTTAAGCTCCCTCGGTCACCTTCACTCTTCATTTTCACTGCAGTCAGTACCAACAGGCCTAAAATGACAGCTTGCAAATCGTGTTATTTTTCCTCCCAACCAAACCAACGGGGATCTGAGTCTGTTCCTGACAGGAAGCAGGGGCAGAAACCAAATGTCTTTCCTGCTTAGATCAGCAGGGGTAGGAAGAAAAGAGACTCAAAAATCTTTTTAACCGTCCCCGCCCATGACTGAGAGAGCTGGCCAAAATTAAAAACATTCACACCAGTGTACAGACAATCACACTAAGGAACTTTTATATCTCCAAGACCAGCAGAGACATTTCATACACAATGGTGCTTCACCTTTTCCCCTCAGATGCTCTAAATATTGATTTGTCTCACTTCACAAAAGAGTAGCACTGTAGACAACTGGAAAATAGGTGACTTCAAAGAAGCATTACCAAAACCAAGCTGCTCAGGTTTCACTGCAGCACCCATGGAAAAGGTGGGTCTTTCAGGAAGTTACCCCATATGTTTACGTGCTGGCTCGGTTTAGTCATATTGTACTACTTTTCTGTGTATAGTTTTTTACTGACTCACCCGGAGAGTCCCTGAGGCAAACAGAGCTAATGTTTACCACAGGATGTGCATTTACTGACTCTGAAGTGGTGCACCGCTGAGTAAGGAAACTTGAAAGCACAAAAATGTGAAATTCCCGTAAATGGTTACAGCATGATAACTTTACTCAGCATTAGTTAAAGTTAGTTAACACAACTTTAATCAACGTTAACGCAAAACACGTCCGAAGACGCCTGTTAACTTTAAGGCTAGCTGTAAAAGCACACGGAGTGCCAACTAAAAATAACACTGACATTTTACACACTGACACAAAGGGTTTGTAATCCAGCCTCCTGTCGTCAACACACAATAACATAACACATCAGCACAGCTTTTATCAACATTAGCCAGTCATAACCCGCTAGCTTCTGGTGCTAAACGAGGCTAGCGGCTAACGATACATGACAGTTGCTAGCTAAAAGGGAAAAAAAAAAAAAAAAAGTTCTGCAAACCTGGCTGGCTTTGTAAAACTGCTTCTTCAAGCCCGCGACAGACATCTTGAACCCCGACCGTCTTCAAGTTCCGACGCTGAAGTTGTAAGTAGGTCACAAAACAACAAAAGTTAGCGGTTTAGTTTGTGGGAAAAGGGGCCAACGCAGAAATGTTTAGGAGGAATCATAGGACTGCACGGCCGTCACTCCGAGTCGGGACACGCCAGCTGACCACGTCCACGTCGAGGGTGATCCTCACCCACTGTCACCGCGGATAACGGGGCCGAGCCGTGCGGAGACCCCCTCAGTCGACGGCGTTAGCCCCCGAGCGGAAAAACATCAAGCACGAACAGCGGAGGGCACATCGATAAGTTATACACAGCACCGATTCTGCCCGAGCCACTTTGAGAAAATCAGTTTCCCGAGTTTACGCAGCAGATGTTTGGGTTGGTGCACAGCGCCCCCTGCTGGATGCAGCAGCCCCCACCACCCCACAGCCGTCCGTATGCGCTCATGCAATATACTTTCACACTGCTCATGCCTGGAGACACAAAGAATGACAAGGCCTTCCTCGCAAACACAAGTGGGATGAGATTATTCTTGCTAGAAACGTAGCTGGGTGCAGAAATGAGCTGCTGGGCCCCTTGTCCATCCCATTTTCTGTGCAGAAATGAGCTGCTTTTCTATACTGGTGTTGCGCTTTGCCCTGGGTTTTCTGTATGGTGACTTGAAGGAAACCTAACTTACAAACACATACAAATTGCCTGACACAAAAGCCTTTGCTAAGCAAATAAATGAATAATTAGGTTGGCAGGTTATCTTAAGTTTTAGTTATTCATAACCTCAAGCTAAATTTTAAATGAAATCAGCACACACCATCTGACATACAGCAGGCCTGAACCATTCTGGGGCCCCCTCAGTTTTCAGATTCTTTTGGATATGTGGAATGACGTTTTAAGATAAACATCTCTTGAGATTTCTGACAGTACGGTGGTGAGCTGAATTTCATTTCTGGGGCTCAAAGTAACTGAAAACTTTATAGACAACATGTCTTTGGATGTCACTTGAATGGCCGCAGTTATGGCAGCGTTAAAACAAAACAGCCTAGTATCATGGTAGGGAGGTATAGGAGTGTATTTTTTGCGCCTGAGGTGGAGACACACTGTTACTTTAAAGACTAGAGTGAAGTCTCTCTCTCTCTCTCTCTCTCTCTCTCTCTCTCTCTCTCTCTCTCTCATTGGCTGCAAAGAAATCATCTTACCAGGAAAAATAACTTATCCAAGGACCCAGTGGGTTTATGAACCCCAGCTTGACAACCACAGTTCTCATCTACCATTCCTCGATGATATTGCACAAGATGTTTCCAATATAGATCATTTACCTCCTACTTTTGTGTAGAGCATATAGACTGGAACGACAAACACACAGGTCTGAGGTCGGCAGAGGGACAAAGTGCAAACTGCAAAGATAGATGAGCTTTATTTTAATATACTCTTTCAGTGCAATTAACTTTGATTTAAGAAAACAGTAGTATTTGTAGCACTAATGCAGTATAATCTAAGTGTGTAATGTCAACATGGTGTTGTGAACGTCATCTAAAGGACAGCTAAAATAGGTTTATTGTTTCGCAACAGAGTAACTGTACTCATCTAAATGAGTCAGAAATTACAATTTTATGCTCCTTTCTAAATTGCCTTTTTGCCTTAGGTCATAATTTTTTCCGAACACGTTCTCTATCCTCCAGAGATCCTGTGTGGAAACTTCCAGAAGGACAACCAATTCTAAGCGTCATGACTGGTTTCCACCAGACATGATGCTTAGAACTGAGACCAAAACAGTTCAGTCTTGGTTTCATCAGACGAGAGAATCTTGTTTTTCACAGTCAGAGTCCTTTGGGTGCTCCCTTCTCCCCTGATTGCTCATTTTAGTCGGGCAGCCAGCTCTAGGAAGAGTCCTGGTTGTTCTGAACCTCTTCCATTTAAGAATCATGGAGGCCTCTGTGCTGTTGGGAACCTTCACTGCAGCAGAAATGTTTTTGTAGCCTTCTCCAGATCTGTGCCTTGACACAATCCTGTCTCTGAGCTCTGCAGACAGTTAATTCCACCTCATGGCTTTGATGTTGCTCTGGTGTGCATTGTCAGCTGTGAGACCATACATAGACAATTGTGTGCCTTTCCAAATCACGTCCAATCAATAAAATTTACTCCAATCCAGATGCGGAAATTAGAAAAATGGGAGGCACCTGAGCAATTTCAAGTGTCATAGTAAAGTGTTTGAATACTTTTGTCAATGTGATATTTCAGTTTTTCCTTCTTAATCAATCTGCAAAATATTCTAAAATTCTGGTTTCACTTTCATCACTGAGTGCAGGTTGATCATAGAAATTGAATTTTTTATTTTAGCATAAGCCTGCAACATAACAAAATGAAAAAAGAATTGTATTGCAAAATGTATTTAAAGAAAATTTGTGTCTGATGAAACTGTGATAAATGTATTATTTCATTTAACCACAGAATATAACATGTTTATTTCTAAACAGTAAAAAAAAAAATATAACAACTATTTCTTTTAATTGTAAAAAGACTTTTATTACATTCTTAAATCCACATATTGTATCACCATTGTGCAATAACACTTTACTGTGTTAAAACCTCTTGGGCTTTATATCCATGACATATCATAAATTATTTCTTATTAAAATCTATATTGATTTAATAATAATAATCTTAAAATAGAGTGAAAATATCATAAACAGAAGGATCATGACAAAAGAGAAACTTTTAGGGAGACATCTTTAAAAATGCTCTTTAAAAAAAATAGAATTACATCTCTCCAAGACAAAAAGGACACTAAACTGATGAGAAAAAAACCCCAAACAGTACATATAAGGATAAAAATTAAGAAACAAAAAGATCACAACAAAACCAACACAAGATTCAGAGATTATAATCCATCATTTATATTTACTTTACTATATTTACTTTTTTTTATATCCTATTTCATCTATTACTCAAACTTGAAAAAGTCTTGCAATAATGATATTAGACAGGGGTAAAATCTTTGATACTTCTGTAATCAAACATTCACAAGAACATGTACTGTACACAGTGATCAAGGTTTTAAGGTCTTCTATGTTGGTGCAAGGTGTCTTGCTAGCTAGACTAACTGCAGACACTGTAGGACAGAGAGCCCAGCTATCTCCCTGAGTAACTCTAAACGGAAATATAAGTGCAGATCTTCAGTACTGCCCCCTGGACAGATTCTAGGCCTGCAAAAGTACACTGAATCTTTTGAAACCAGCATATATAACATTCTCTGACTTAAACACACAAAGTATTGCACTTTGTTACAATCTGTAAGTATCATCTGGACATGTCAGCTGGTAGCCGACCTGCTTCGTAGTTGGCTGTGTATTTGGTACGTTATATTCTATATAACATTATTTTGCTGTGCTGTGAGGTTGACTGTGCTGGAGTGCTTATGAAAATATTAACTGTAATACATGGCAACAAAGGCCCAACACATTGAGAACAATGGGAAAGACATTATTGCACAATCCCACCATGCCACTGTCTTGTGTACACAGTAAAAGGGGTAATACCCCTTCATACTGTGTGAGATAACTTGATTTCTATTGGGAAAAGCACTGTCCCAGCAGTGCAAAGCAAACCCGGCAAGAATATTAAATAAAGCTAGATATCCAACACCGGTCATGTGATTGTCTTAAATGCTTTAGAAATAATTATGAGGCAGTACATTTCTAAGATTAAAACTCCTCTTTTCTCGTAGCTTCTTCAGTATACTGATAAGACAATGTAGTTTTACAGAAACACAATATGTTGCCCTACTTTGAAGATAAAGGTTTCATCTGAACACACCTTCCTGCACCTCCAGAGAGTTTACTTCAGATAGATCTGTATCTATGTAGGGCTTCCTGGGCCTTAAGGCTTGAACTGTTCTCATATGACAGAAAAGCAGTCAGTATAAGTAGATCTAGTATTTCTGTTTGCTTTTGTCTTCTGTCCAGTTTTAAGAGCAAAATGTTTTTTTCTTTTAAGGATAGTTTGGTCATCACTGGCCTTCAAATTTCACCACTAATTGTTATATTCTTAACGAGGCTCTCTAGTATGAATGCAGATATTCTAACTCAGGGGGGTAGCTGATGGCTCTGTCAACCCTTTTCTGTGCCATATAGTGTTTGAAGAGGGTGAGGTAGTAAGGGAGTGGGGAATAAGGAACAGAGGATTTAATTCTCCAATCAGAACATCTTGGCTGCTTGGCAGCACAATCTTGCCCGACCCCAAAGCAGTGAGAGCTGAGACAGACAGTGAATCCCTCTAAGTGAGGTCTAAGGAGCTTAAATAACACCACCACCCACCTCTCCACTCTCTATTCTTTGCCCCTAATTCAACCATGTAGGTGTTGATGTAGTTAACCGTCACATTTCAACATTATACATTTTTTTTTTTTCAGTACACCCAAAGACACTCTTCTTCGGAGGGGGCTGTGGTGTGACAGTTCCAGATGCTCCTCCACCGGAGCACATAACCCCACAGTGGTTGGCTGCCCAGCACCTTGTTCATACAACTTGTTTACAGTAGGAGGGTGTATCTCTGACTGGTTTAAGGTTAAGTTTCACAGATGGCAGGCTGAGTGTGAACACGTAAAATCTTGTGCTAAGAGTTCATTTTGGATTTAGGACTCATAAGTGCTAATTATCCACTAGATTTACGTTTCAATGACAACAATCTTTTCATCACAGAACCCAAAAGTATGAGCAGGCAGTTATCTGTTTGAGAGACCTGAGCACAAACACAACCCTCCTCCTCCTCGCTCTATGAATTCACAATTGCTCTTATCTTACATGATAATATAGGTGTTAATATAGACATATGTATATGTAAAAAAGGAACATTTGAAAATACTTTCACAATACCTCTGTGATTCTCTCACTCTCACTCTCTAAGTGGCATTTGTAAAGGGAAAAGGTATTAGGACTGAGGTCATTGATTGCATCAAAAAAAAAAAAAAAAAGAAAGAGCTCACATCAGTGTCTGAGGGTGTGCTCGTAAAAATACCTACAAAGATCAGCATAAGCGCTATGTTTTGTGCTCTGTGTGCAAGCGTTTGTAGGTGCATGGCGGCAGACACTGAATGTTTGCCCATGATTCACACAGTTTAAAAACCCTGTCTGATTGTGAGTTTGATCATGGTCCCTTTAAACAGTTTGTTCATATGTTCCAAAACTGCAAAATATGGGCACTACCAAAAAATGTTTGATGAAACAATAAACTGTTACTAGACTGACAACTCACACAGGCATCGTTACTGCAAACCTCCACAATGTGAGTGAGGATTTTAAGTATGTACATTCTATTACAAGCCTAGGGCTGTGCTGAACGGTAAAGGGAAAAGGGGGTACATTCAAAAATAGCTTACAGGAACTGTGAAAATGCTAAAAGTCAAATTTATATTATAAAGGAATTCAACTTGATAAGAGGTTTAAGGTCTCCACATAGAAAAATATGTAGGCTTCTATTTATTCTTTTCTTTAACTCCCTAAAAAAAAAGAGGTAACATGCACTGAGCACCTAGCAGGAGTTCCTGTGGTGTTAGGTTGAAGCTGAAAGCACTGCCTTGCAGGGCAGTGTAAGCTACTCCACAAGGTTGGGAGTTCAGAGGTGAGAGGAGTGTGTCCTAAAGTGTAGCGTGCAGGATTGTCATTGAGCTGCTGGTTGATTTTGCCTCAGCTGGTTGCCACATTTTAAAAAAATCTCCCCCCTCCCTAAACCTCAGTGTTTCTATTTGAATCAAGCTACCGTATTTAGCTACGAGGTGCTAGCCCTCTGTGGAGTCAGGGAAGGTGATTTCACTGCCAAAAACCTCCCTATACAGAGCAGGAAAGGTATATGCTGTCTCAGGGTGAACCAGACGGAAAAACTCCAGTTTGTCGATGTGAAGGTTGCAAATGGACTTCATTATAGGAAGCTTCGATACCATCTAGATAGGACATATAGAAAAGGGGGAGTAAAACATTATTAGACTGATGAATTAATCAGTAGGTTAACAAACCATCATAACAGTAATTTTGACCAAATTGGCACAGTAGTACAGCAGGATGTGTACCTTAGCTAGTTTGTCTTCTGACGCTCCCTCTTTTTGTAGACACCGCTGCAGAGCCATGTAGACTTTGTCCTGCAGCTTCTGTACCTTCTGGACATCTGTGAGCCAGGGTCGGTCTGAAGGAAATAATAGTGACAAGACGGTGTCATTAGTGTTGTCATGACACCGCATCAATATTTACAATGTAGTGTCTAGAAGCAGAATACGAAATGCTTGGACTGATACATGAGTTGTGCTATGAACCTTTGGCAGATGAATGACTAGCTTATACATTTTTCGACTTGATGTCTTTGATTTTCTTTAAGGCAGCTTGTTGGCTTCACAATGCAATGTTAATTAGTTTGCAGAGATATTAAACCTGTTTGAGATGAGTGAGCTTTTTGAAGTCAAATGTCAAAGTTATGCTTCTGACATTCTTAACTGACAAGCCATGTTGTTCCAATTTTCATTTCATGGTTTGGAAAATTGCGAACAGTAATCTATATTATTTACATCTATTGTGCTATAACATTCCAAAGGATGGGTATGACTGTTTAGGGAGTCTCTTTAGTCACGTATATAATTATCCTATCATTTCTCAAATGTGAGTAAATAAATGGGGTTACATAGTCAAAATATGTCAATGAACCAGTTTGAAAGAGCAGGAATGATGCTTTGTCATTTTTAGGGCCTCCCTGTGTCATTATGTTTCCCTGTGATATAAGAAGCCTATAGCTGGCAAACTAATAACAGACAACTAATAGCATCTAATCACAATTGTAATTACCTAAGTTGAGTGTTTAACATGTGCTACAACCTTTCCTGGATAACATTTATGATAAACTGCCTCTGTCTGCCAGGAAAGAGCTTTACACCTGTGAAATGTGTGAACTACACTGGCATCTACAGGTTTATTTCACCACTCTAGTTTAAGTGTAAGTGCTACACTGAGTGGGGATCTAGCCCTTTGCAAGGCTGATACAGAACTTAAGATAAGATTAATCTATTTAGTTAAAGAATTACCTGGTGAGAGCAGCACAGCAGCACTGAAAAGAGCCATCTCTTCCTCTGACATCTGTATACGGCTCAGGCTTTTAGCCAAGTCAAACACTGCGTTCACAAGGTCATCACAGCCTAAGTAGAGAGAAGAGAGAAAAATAAAGATCATCAAAACAGAAACTCATTGACCTGATCTGACCTGAACTGATCCCCTGTTCATCCTTTTATCACATTTATACATTTGTGTCCCATGAGAGAAAGCTAGACAGTGAAACTCTTAACTCACCAAGAGCTTTGAAAAGCTGAGCAGTGGCAAACTTTCCATCAAAGAGCAATGTATTGTTGATGGGGTTGTAGGCCCGACACATACGGATCAGAAGAACATCCATGCAGCCTGTGGACACATGCAAAAAAGAAGAAAGCTTAGCAGCATATTCATGTTGACATAGTTGCTGTGCCGATGCTTTAAGACATAAAGCCCACACTCTTAAAATCTTTGCTAAATATTTAACTAGGCTGTTTACATCAGGTCCTCTGACAGGCACATAGTGCATTTGAGAACTGACTGAAAGTTTTGATGTGTAAGACAAATTTGCTATGACTAAATGTAAAGGAACAGTACAATCTGATTTAACTTTGGATCCCTATATATGGTCTACTTTGTAAAAAACATCTCAGCACTGCTGCATGTTTCAGGAAGCAGCTATAACCAGTAATGCTGGTTGAATCTGCACTGTCACGATTATATACAGTAAAAGTTTAATGACAAGATAATTATATATAATTTACTGAGAAAATGAGGGGAAACATCACCTGAGCAACTGCAGATATGATTGATGTAATCAAGGTTCACATTGCATTTTGTCATGAAGTCATAACCGATGTAGGAAACCTTTGTACATGTGCATACTGGTCATTGTTAATCAAGCAGCTTTTGTATTGCCAATTTTGATTGAGTGCTGATGTTTTGACATATTAATGTGTGATGTGTTTCAATATTGATAACTAGCAATGATTTACAAACCTGTAATCTTTCTCTACCCTTCTGGTAATAGTCTATGGGTGTGGAAACTTTCCTTCCTTCAGACATTTCTGGCTGCAACACCTAATTAGTTTAATTAAATACTTTCTGAGAAACATGTTGTGTATGTGCCCTTGTTTCTTTCATCTTCATAAAAATGAGGAAGAAGAATACCTTGGCTACCTGTCAGAACCTTTTATCTAATGTTTGGACTGACCTGGATTACACAGAAAACCATAAAGAACTTAATTTCCATACATTCCATACAAGAAGTAGATCAGGTTTTCATGATTCTTTACAGTATGACAATCACAGATGCTGCGTGATTCAAACAAGCCATGCACCCCTTCAAGTCACTCTGCACACAGGTGGTATTTGGACTCCGTGAACTCAGCTACCACTTGAGGGTAGCATACTGTTCATATGACAACGGCTATCTTTGTCATAGCTGAAGTTTGTAAACTAATGAACATACACACAGCAGGCTGGCTGTCTTGTAAAAACAGCACCTGACTGTTATGTGGCTAAACACAACGTGAAGAGCTGAGTTTTAGCACACAGGCGGTGTGCAAACTCGTGTCATGCTCTGACCTGCTTTGAGAAGGATAATCTGATCGTTCTGACACAGGTCCATGAAGCCAGAGATGCGCTTGGCAAACTCTACCACATACTGGATGGCATTGGTGATGTGAATGGCACATTGTTGCCACATCACCTCAGCTGACTGAAAGAGAAAACAAGAGACAGAAAGGTTTTTATGAGAAATAAAACACCTTAGGGGCAAGTAGACACGATAACCCTAAGTGACAACAGGGATTTTCTAGTTGTGTGATCAGATTTTAAGCTAAATAAGTGTTGGCCTACACAATGTTTGACATTTCTTTAAAGTTTTCTGTTGATATATATACAAGGTTAAAAACTGAAACCATTCCTCTCTGAACCTTGTACAAATAAATAACAGGGCATGATGAGCCAAACTTAAGTACCAAACTTAACTGTTAGATAGTTGTTTATAGTTTTAAACTGTAATGAGCAGTTCATAATACATTTTGCTCAAACTAATTTCAAACTTCAAGGTAGATGGTGGAGATTTTCAACAGATTTCCTGATATAGATGAGGTTCTACTGTCAAATGCTTGTAAGTGGATATCAAAATGTCTGGTATATACCTTGGTCTGGTATGAGCGTGTCTCCTCTGGGCTATACAAAGTCCATGCCATTCTCTTCAGCTCCTCTGTGCTGTACTGGCTCGTCTCAATATGGGACTTGACCACACTCTGAGTTATACGCTCTAAACAGGAGCAAACATTTGTCATTTCTCTAGAAAGGTCACCTCTTAACTTCTTCTATGACAACACTAAAGATAGATAGATAGATAGATAGATAGATAGATAGATAGATAGATAGATAGATAGATAGATAGATAGATAGATGTTGCAGTTAAACTATGTCTTTTCAAACACAATAGTAAGTTATGTCTTTTCACCTTTATAGTTATTGGTAAATTTTAAATTGATTTAAGGTTTAATGTTTCCTGGACCTATACTGACCTATCTCAAGAAGGGAGCAGCCCCCAGGCAGTGGGTTGAGGATAGCATGTGAGAAGAGTCCAGAGTCATGCAACAGCTGGTACTCATGCTTGATGCTGTGGTTGCCGTCTACAAAGTCCAAGTTGGTCTGTTCTGGTGAACTCTGAGAGGATGAGCTACTGCCTGCACTGCCGCCCAGCATGTCCAGGTTACAGTACTCTCCACCTGCATCCTCTGGGGTCAGTGGCAGGTCAAAAAGCAGGCCTTCCGGCAGCGTGGTAATGTCGTCCAGATCGCTGAGTGCAGTGCTGGAGCCTCTTCTGTAGGGACGGTTGAGGTCGGTCATGTCGTTATTCTCCTCATGGGCACTGATGCCTGCACACTCTTGGGACTGCTGGTGTTTCTGAACCTCTGCATACAGACTGTCACGCTGTTTTTTGGACATCCGACCAAACTTCACCGCTGCAACAAGACGATGTAAGGACATAAATTAAACATTCAAGAAGGTATGGTCTCAGTCAAATGAGGTTATATATGACTCATTCATTGCAATAAGCAAAAAGCAGGAGATGGAAACTCTCAGTTAATTAGATCTAGATCAACCTGAACTCACCATCACGGCTCATGCCCAGAGCGAGACACTTCTGCAACCTACAGTGCTGACAGCGGTTGCGGTTGGTCCGGTCAATTAGACAGTTCCTCTGTCGAGAGCAGGAGTACATTGCGTTGTTCTGCTGGCTGCGTCGGAAGAAGCCCTACAGACAAAGAGACACACAATGTGAGCATCCAACACAGCATCTATTGCATGTTGTAGATAATAAACAAGAGGCTTTTCTTAGACTGAGTACATTAAAGCTCTGTTTTAATGTAAAGCTATTTCATAGCTCACCTTGCAGCCTTCACAGGTGATGACACCATAGTGAATCCCTGATGATTTGTCCCCACAGATTTTACAGGGAATCACCTCTATTTGAGCTGGAGAGAGACAAGAATGAGGGAAAAAGATCAGTGAAATACTAAAATACATTTCAATAGATATGGTACCTAAAACAATAGTTTAATTATGCCATTGAAAAACACAAATAAATCGATAAATGGACATGTATTTAATGAGAAAAAAAATTTATTAAATGATCTTTGCTGTCAATCATAATAACAGTCATAAAACTGTTTTTCTTTTATTTGGTACAATGATCTAGATCTGCAGACATTAGCCAACTAATCAGTAAGTAATCAGTAATTCAATTATTTTGAAAATCAATTAATCTTTTGAGTAGTTTTTCCAGCAAACATGCAGTGTAAGGATTTGGTGCTTTTCTCTGTTCAACATCAATGTAAATTGAATGTTTTGGCGTTTTGAACTGTTGGTCAAATACAACATTTAAAGACGTCACCTTGGGTTCTGGGAAACTGTGATGGATTTTTTCCCCTGACATTTTATGCACAAAACAACTAATCTTTAATTGAGAAATGAATCTTGAGATTCATTCATATTAAAAATAATGGTTCAATGTGTAGCTGCTCCACAACCTTACAATGATACACAGCATGAGAGGAGATTTTATCTGCTGTCATTCTTCAGCAACATCCAGCAATATGAACATGTATAGGAAACCCATCCCACAGGTATGTAATAAGGAAACAAATATTTGGATATTTGCCAAAAGCACTACGCTAAAGAAGCTTTTTTTGTGCGTGTGTGTGTCAGTTACAGGAGGATTCAACATTTACTTTTTAGGCCTATTGTGCTGACAGCTATTGTCAATAAAACACCTCAGCCATATGAAATCAATATTTACTTTAGAAAACTATGATTTTTTTTTTTACTCAAACTGAACTCACACAAGACAACCATCACCTTACATGTGATGCGATATGGTACAAGTGGATTTCTCTTACAAGAATTCAGGTTATTTCATGAGTCAAATTTGTCATCTGTGCAGTGCAAGTTTTGAAGCTGGAGCTAATAATAATGATACATTTGTGATAATGTTACAGCAGTACAAAGAAAAGTGTCAATAACACAAAGGAAACTGTGTATACATTATGCACCTTGTGTTCTTTGGGGAAGCCTGAGCCTTCTTACTCAGGAACAGCCTGTTCTTTTCGTTATGTTGTTTATCTAAGTAGCTGGGCCTCCTCAAGCCCAGAATAGCAGGTCAATTGCATTAGCTGAGGCCCGGGGTTATAAAGTTTCACGTCTCTCTCTCTGTCTCTCGCTCTGCCACTCCTTGTCCAGGATGAACAAAATGTTATCAGGTTAACAAGACCATACTGCTGTGCTGAACCTTCCAAGCCCCACAATTGTAACCCACAAAACAACTGTTGCCCACTGTTACTGTGAGGACTGTGTGCAAGATTTGATTTGGCTAGGGCTGCGGGGTGTGCCAAACAATCCCTAAAGCACTTCTGTTGGATCACACAGGGTATTAGGTAACCTGTAAATCGCTGTGAAGGCTTTAACCGGCCTTCGCAGCTCTTCACAGAAAATTGCTGTTTTCTAAAGGCTTTTTTAATAAACTGCTCACAATCAACCAAACATGAGTCACTCAGCGTGGGGAGGGACATGCGTCACGCGCTGAGGCAAAATGAAAGAGGTTAGTGACTGATATTACCCTGAAAATCATGACTCGAGACGACAATCTGTCTACATATTCCCTCTAAAGACACTTTCTGTGCAGTGTAGGTGACATATTTGAGTTGAATTCCTGACGGTAAGCGAATTGCAACTGACGGATATAAATAAATAAAGGGCAATGGAAAAAAAAAGTCCCTTTCTCCATTGCTCCCTTTATCGCTCCCCCTCCAGAGCCTCACCCCCGCCCTTCAGCCTGTTATATAACCACCGTCTGGCCGCATTCCATGAACACACTCATTCAAAGGTGGTTGTCTTGGCAACGGTGTGACGAACCTCCCTCACCCTCCTGTGCTCTCATTGGCTGCTGAGCGAGAGGGCTTTGTCTGTGACTCGCCGCCTCACCTGCCAGTCAGCTGAGCGGCACAGCCAGGCCCAGAGAGCAGGAGCTGCTCCACTGACACAGTTTCCCATTCAATGAAGGGGGAGGCGCTAGTGGCGGTAGCCTCACAACACAAGGAACACAATCTGGTTTCTTGCAAGTCTTAAGTTGGAACCAAATGTTACTCAGACTGTAAGTAAAAGGGGGGGGGGGGGGGGGGGGGGGGGTGGAGGCCTCCTTTTGGTTTGAAATGAAAACAGTGGAAGGTTTGATTACTGAAAGATGGATGATCAGTTGAAACTGACAGGGTCTACCTACCCCACAACGTCTGGAAATATTTTCAAAAACATCTAGTACAGTATGCTGCGGCAGGAGGGAACAGACGTAGCTAATAGTAGCTCTCAACTTGTTGCAGCATGTCAAGTATTTGAGTGAAATTTCAGCTGTGTTTGAGCTAGACCATAAATCTATTTTTACTCTGCTGCAGTTGGCTGCCCAGAGATTCCTTCTGCTGTTCTGGTCCATTAGAAAATAAATGTTGCACCAATCACAACATTGAACTTACATATACACTGTTTAGTGTAAATAACAGTGTGTATTAGCAGCTGTTACACTGGTCTCAGATAGTGACAACAGTCTACTCTGTGAGCATTTCAGTAATTATAAGTCGTCTTCTCGTGCAGAACTGATGCTAAAGTGAGGATAAATACACGCTATCACAATGCATTGCAGAAAATCATCTTTTTACATTGAAGGTTTGCGTTTGTCTGATTTTAAAGTCCTTTCTGTGTCAGTCAGTCAGTGTGTTGGTGTGTCAGTGATTGTTGGTCAGCACTTTTCCTCATCAGTGCCATAAACCCTCGGCTAGGGAGACTTTGCCCTCTCATCCCAGCTAATCAAATAGAGTCCAAGGTCCTATTTATCTTGTGCTTTACATATACCTGACATACTGTATACCTAACCTACATTTGAGAGGGCCTCTGGGGGCTCTATGGGAGGAATGACATATACGGTGTGTTGTGCAACATAATACAAGGCTTTGTACATTCAGAGTTGGCAGTTATTTTATCAAATATACAGCCGTGTCCTGTGTCTGCCATTTTCTCTTTTCACCTATCTCCAAATTCCTGGCTTCAACTACCACCTGTTTTCTATACAGCTACTGTATGTGGACAAAAATGACAGTTTTTCTCCTCCTCTAATCCCACTGACCTACCTACCCAACAAGGATCGTATAATATGGCCTGACATTAACCCCTAACTCTTTAAAAATGCACTGCAGGTTTAGGTAATTACTCAGCAGATGCAGTAGTGTAATGAGGGGTATCCTTGTACACAGAGGCCCATATCGTGCATCACTCTTAACTCAACTTGTTGCTGTAGCCACGTTCCTGTGTTATTTACCGCAGTAAATTAAAACTGAATAGGAATTTTTTTTGTGTGTGTATGTTCTAAGAAATGTTTCAGCTATATTTGCACTGACTGTAACTGCAAGCCAGCAAGGTCATGGTATGTACATTATGTACAAAGTGGCAAATAAGAGACACACACATGGCTACAGAAAATGTAATTCATTTAACATTCATTTAACCTTTCCTTGTGACCTGAATTACTGAAATACTTTCTGCGATACAGTCTTGAAGAAGAAAATATTTTTTGTATTTGTGTCTGCACACGTCCCAAACTGGAGGTTGGCAGTATAGCTGTCAGCCCAACCAGGTAAAGATACTTTTTTTTCACTTTTCATATTTCCTTTTCTTTTTTGTTGCATTCCTTTAGTTTTATGCTATGAATTATCCACTGATAAACTATATGTTAAATGAGCGACTTGATCTAAAACTATACTGTGAAAACAATTTACTCATCTCATGAGTAAGGTTTACAAATACATACAGAACTTACACCTTTTCCCATTGGACCTATAATTAATATTCACATGCTTAACCACAGTGCTACGCCTGCCAAGAACTGCAGCCTTGCACTCCATGTCTGTGTAATCCCTGCCCATTGATTAGAAAAGATAAGGTGCATGCGCTTGATCACGCTGTATGTGCAGCGCCAAGTCCAAACCCAAGAGGTCCTCTGCCGCACAAGGAAAACCAGACTGAGGAATTCATTTCTCAGCATGTAATTCTGCTTTCTGCTCCAAACCACAGGAACAAATTTAGGACCATGCTGCTGCAATCACAGTCGCCTTGACTTAAAATCTCTTTATGTCTGTTTAGATGTCACTTTTCCTTATGCATGCTTGGAAAATAGATATGACCTATCAAAATGACTTTGCCTCAAGATACAACTAAACCTAAACAAATGTTACAGAGCAAAATATTGTTATTAAGTAATCACTGTTTGCCTTACTGGGCTGCAAAATGAAATGTAGTCATAAGACTCAAAATGGCACGGATCCATGCTAACATTTCGACATTTTGCTTGCATACCAACATACAGGCTGGGTGAAGAGTTAAAGCTTTAGATAAGAGGAGTGGAATCTCAGCATGCAGTTGTCAGAGAGAAAGGGCACCTTGACACATACTGTAGCTCACTGTGAACTTCCCCAAGGCTGCACACTCAACAGATAGTGGCTTTGAGCTTCAGCTCAGCACAGCAGTATCCTGGGAGAGCAGAGAGTGGGCCTTTTATCTTTACTGCTACTGTACCTTTGATCCTTGGCTAACTGAGCTCCAACACAGTCTTATGTGTCTTCAGATGTGCACACCATCAGTGCACTGAGGCATAAAAACTAAGGGTGCTTTATTGAAGTTTGTTTATTTTATTGTGTTGCATCGTACCTACCCAAACTGCAACAGTTGCCAAGAATAAATCAGGGCTAAACAAGTACAACGGCACTGTTAATTGCATCTGGAGGTGACATAAGAAAAATCTAAACACTGCTTGTGACCTTCACACTCTAGCATGTCTTGTTTTTTTTCCCTTTAAATAGTAAATTCAGCTGAAAACTGACTATTACATTTTTTTGTGTTGTATATTTACAGAATATGACTGACAAGCCATCCTTGACTGAAGAGACATACACTCTAGTTGATGTAAGTAACCTTAGCTGACAGAGGAAATCGAGCTTAACTCACCCCTGCTGTGCTTCATGGTTAAATGTGGGCTTGCTGTGCCCATATCCTGCTTGTTACAGTATGGCTTTGACATCATAACACCACAAAAACAAATTATTTATGTCTGGTAATTCTTATCAGTAAAAATAAACGTGACTTTTTAAAGTAGATTTCATAAATGTAATCTCTGTCACAAAACTTCATGTAAAAGTGATGTTTATGTTGTAGCTGAAAGTCATAAAAGGCAGCAGGCAGCTTAAGATTCACTGAAATCAGGATTTTCCAGTGCAGCTCATGTCTACAGTATCCTATAAGGGAACAATCACCACTGACAACTGATTTAAATTATCAACATTGTCTCATCAGTAATGACGACAGACCATGCCCTCCACCCTCCCTCGCACACACACTCTCACACGTAAGCACGTACACACACACACACACACACACACACACACACACACACACGCTGTAATCCTCAATGACAGAACTAGGTCAATGGAGCACCTCCTATCTCTGCCTCTACCACCCCTCGCCCCTCCGCACTGGCCGCCATACTGCTGATGCTGAAAACAAAAACACGTTGAATTAACTAACAGTAACAGTACTACAGCACTGCAAAACGAGCTGTCAGTGCTTTCAGCCACTTTCAAACACTTAAGAGAGAACAACTTCAGAATGCCCTCAATAATATTGTAAAACTAGTGTTTGGGTCACACATAAGTAACTCAAAATTCTGATAAAATACAGTAAAAGAAAATGTGAATTCAAGGGAACTGGATATTTCTCCAACCTAAGTACTCCCTACCGACAGATATGCGTGCGGGCTGACAGCCCCTGGATCACTCCGCTCCCTCCCTCCCTTCCCTGTCTCTTACATAAGTGGAGTCGCTTACCGGCGAAATAAAGTAACCACAGCTGCAACGCATTCCCCTCGTCACAGGCGAAAATAAATAACTGCACAAAACCCTTGCAGTTTATACAAATAACCTGAACACACTCATGCCTAAACCTGTGCGTAATGAAATGTATCTGCGCTATTATTAAAATAATCCACTTTTAAATATTATGTCATGTGTCTATTGAGATTCAACATTGTGTAAACAACTTTTTAGGTCCACAAGGTGACGTATTTATTATTATTTTTTTACATAGGCTAGAACCTAGAAAAAAGATTTGTATTTTCCTCCTAAGCGGTCTTGTGTTTATTCCAGTGCGCGTACGCAGACTACGCACTTCCAGAGTTCCGTCATTACAGTAAACTGCAGCTCAAAAGTTATCATTTACAAACACCACACATTTCTGGCTGCTTCAAAATACGTTGCAACGAATGCGATCATTTCCTTAAACTCACCTCTCATGTCGGCGGTGCAGTCTAGCCAACTCTTCGAGTCATACAACTCCAAATGGACAAGAAGCCAAGAAACAGTGAGAGCGACGCGCACTTATTTGCCCCAAACCGGAGCAGCTGAAAACTGTCACAACAACAAATCCTCATATGGGTTTTCTAACCTCTCCTTCGCTTGCGCCGACCTTAAAAAAAAATATATATTGTTTTAAAAACAACAAGCGTGTTTCTCTGTTATCGACTCTCTGCCCGCTCCGCGCAGTCTCAGACGTGCCGCCGTGTTGGACCCCTGCAGGATATGAAGGCAGCTCTTTCCTCGCCTCCTCGGCTCCTTCCTGCTCCGCGGCTCGATGTAACCTAGTTTCGGCGCGTGGACTACACATGATCCTCACCCCGCCTCGTGCCCCGTGAGGCGAGGCGCGCGCGCGCGCGCGCGAGCTGCGACGCCCTCCGCGCGCTTTAAGGAGGCTCTCGCGTGCGTGGGAAAGTGTGGCAGTGTGTCAGCTCAGAGGGAGAGACACGCGGCGTGGGAACTGTTTAATAACAAACTAACAGTGTTTTATTTCCGGGCGGGCCCAGGCCCCTCTGCTTTAATAAGCAGCGATAATAAGTCATGAGCGAAATGAAGCGTCTTTATTTTCTAGATAAGCTTCATAAGTATGAAAAGGGCGACGGTCCCAATGGAAAGCCCAGTTGATTTGATTGACAGTTTATAAATATTTAAAAGGCCATGTCGGTGTTTACAAACACTTTAGAGGTATAATCCAGCTCGCAGCTTCAATCAAGTTTTCCTTTTGTTTTTTGTAAATTATAGTGATGCAAGTGGAAGTTCACAGTACACAAGCCGAGTAACTTATCTTCCTGGAGCAAGATTTAGTCACATATGTGACAAATGTGATCACATAAGGGAGGCAGCATGCTTTTTACAATCCAAAAAGCTATATGGTTGCTTAATAGTAGTCAGGGTAATGGAAAAGTATATTGTATTGACTTAGACTTCCACCTTTATGGTAACATAACACTGTACAGTTTGTATTATAATTACTTTAATTACATTTAATTGGTTGCATGGATGCAAATGATATTTCCTTAAGAAGCACAGATAATCACAAAAAGTGCATTTTGATTTTTCAAATGTTACCCACCGCGGTGGTTTCAGTATTATCACTTTTTAAATACTGAAGACACAAAGACACAGTTTTCTGTCACTGTCAATAGATATGAAGCATGGACACTGGGATGTAAGGGGTGGGCCTGCTTCTGTGTATACACAGACCAACAACGGACCAAAGTTCTAGCCCATAACTCTACAAACAACACAGGTACCGTTTCTCCATATTAAGTAACAATTACTAAATTATTACTGGTAAGCTAAATTTGTTCTGGTGCTTATTTCTTGTGAATGAAATGGCTATTGTGTCCTCAGTTTTATTTTGCTAACTAACTCTGCATTATATCACTGGATTACCAAACACTAATCTTGGTAGAGGAATGAAATGTGACCATGCTGTTGTGCTGTGCTGTGTTTTTTTTTTCATTTGCTATCTATCTATCTATCTATCTATCTATCTATCTATCTATCTATCTATCTATCTATCTATCTATCTATCTATCTATCTATCTGTCTATCTTCACCAGGTTCATCTTCATTCCAGTTGTTTCCTTTTGAAATGTGAGTGTGAATAAGAGGAAGAGAGCAGACACGCCCTGTGCCAGAGAATAGCTTGTGACCAAAACCATTAATAACAATGCCGATGAAATCAATTGATTTGCAGGCGTGGGGTAAGATGACGAATGTATCATGTAACTTAGGCACAGTTATGAAATGAGGAGAAGAGAGAGATTATGGTTAAGTAGGTTAGTAGAGCAACACACAACTTTCACACCCCTCCCTCGCTCGTCTTTCTGGTGTGCATGCGTGGTGAGTCTCTCCCTGTGTTTCTGTCCTTTTCCGCTGTGAACGCTTTTGTCCTGAATCATTCCTAAGTCAAAACTCATATGTTTACACACAGTCTCTCAGCACCACCTTGCTTTATGGTCCTACCTCTCTCTATTGTTCCTCCTCATGTTTGTGGATGTGTTATCTAGCTTATACTTTTCTATAGTTTCTTAAACTTGTGGGATTGCTCAAAAAAAAAAAAAAAGAAAAAGAAAAAAAAAACTGAAAGAAAGAAAGATTTCAGCATAAATGCAAAGCAATAATGCATTGCTTTTCCTGAATGCACAGTTTAAAAACACAATGCTGGGAAAATGCAGTATTGCTGTGGCTGTAAACTTCCTCTTCCTCCCATTTAGGTGGTTTGTCAGTCCGATGGTTTCCTTCCTGATCCGCATCTGCCATCTTTCTCGGGTTATATTATGTCCCTCAGCATGTCCCCCTGCCGCCATGAAGCAGTCACACATCCATCCGGTGTTCGCCTGCAACATCACTGACCTCCTAACCCTGAATCTTACGTAACCATGGCAATACCCAAATTAGAACATGGAGCATGGAAAGAAGGAGGTGCTTAGTGCTTCACACACAGGCACGTAGCTCCCAACCAGATTTCCAGATTAAGGGAGATGGAATGAACGCGTCTGTCTGGATGTGTGCATGTTTGAGTGTGTGTGTACGTTTGTACTCTGCGTGTACTGGTCAGACATAAACTAAAAAAAGAAATCAAAACACCTCCACCTCTAAAGCAGAGGCAGTGACAGTTGGAAGTGTTTTATGCATGTTCAAAGTGCGGCGCATGAATGCAATGACAATTTAATGGCTTAAACTGGCCTCTGTGCCACAGCGCATAAAGCCCAGTATTCTGAGAGGATTATTTTAGGATCCAAGCTCTGGCTTCCATAATCCTCTCTTCTCTCCTCTCCCTCATCCTGCTAAACCCTCTCTCTTCTCCCCTTTCAAATGCCCTCTAATCTCTCCCACTTCGTCTCTGTGTGTGGCTGTAATCTGGTTTGTACCTATCTTTCACCTGCACCGGGTTCACATCAATAGGTCAGTGTGCCAAACTACAGGGTGCCTCTTCCTTCATCTCCTGTTCCCTTGGACATAATCGTTCCTAACCCTACCATAACCCGAGGGATGCCCTCTCTGGCGTTTGATTGGTGCTTGAAGGCCAATGGCAGTGCTGATGTCTTCAGACAGAGTTCACAGTGCAGACCTTGAAAAGAGCAGTTGACAAAATAATCTTTCCACAAGGTTTACTTAGTAGCTCTTCTGAAGATCACACAAAATCTTCGGCAGCTGTCCAGTTGTCATGGAACCGCCCTTGTTTTTCCTGGAGCTGTTCTCTCAAATGGACAGTTATTTATTTATTTATTGACAGGCTGTGATTTAAAAAAAAATTATTATTTTTTTTATTCAAGGTCCAGTTACACACTTTTCTGGCATTTCCAACTGCATCACATAGTCCTCGTCAGCAGTTCAAACATCAACAACTTACTGGCAACTGAGCAACCTCACTCTGCTGATGAGGACTGTGTGGTAAAGCTTCACAACCAGCAAGTGCTGTGAGACGATTGTCGGATGCTGTTTCCATGTTCGGGAAAGCTGTATGGCTCACATTTTTACACTGTATTTAAAATGTGGCTACACACCATAATTACTGCCGCTGATGTCTCAATGGCAAGCCCTGAGATCTCCAGTTACAGGACTTGTAATCTGAGTTGGTGTCACTTCAGTGACTGATTTTGTTTGCCACCGTCTCTCATTCATCCAGCTGCTGACAACAAAGAGTCTGCAGCCGCGTCATGTCAGCGAACAGGCTCAAATGGCAACACGAATATGCTGATGTTTTAGTATATTGTTCACCAGCTCACTTAAGTTTGTTACCATGCTAATGCTTGATAATTATGAAACTAGATGAAAAGTCAGAGGATCAATAAAGACATTAAAATTCTTCCCAAGGGGAACATGAACATCTGCACCAAATTGCACAGCAATGGTGGCACCGGAGGAAAAAGCGAAGGGTTGTCAAATCAGTAGGATTCATCATCTGGTGACAATGAATGTTTGGAAAAAAAAATTCATCTGACATTTGTTGAGGCATTTTACTCTGAACCAAAGTGATGGACTTATCCACAAACTGACATCCATTGAGCCACAGTGCCAGCTTGGCAAAAAACTGCAGCGGTATACAGAAGCTCTTTTGCTCCTGCTTAAGTGATTTTGTAGACGACTGCTCTTATTTAAAATAACCTTTAGACTGAAACTGCATTAATGCTGCTGCTCCTGTATTTTGCTGCTTACCTAAAACCCTCATCAGCCGGAGTTAGGCCTGTGGCAAGATAAACTATATGTAACATGGGTAGCATGCCTCTAATGAGCTAAACAAACAAACAACAAACTGGAATGCCCTTCATGTCACTTTTGACTTGGTATTTGTCCGCCCTCAGCAGCTGTTGATACCAGATATGGCTGAAGTTATTGCCCTGAGGTGTGCATTAGCTCCACATCCTGTCATCGGGAATCAAGCTGTTTATTTGGTCTTGATGGGAAATATTTAAACGATAGGCATCCAATTAAAGCTGACATTTACCATGGTGTATCTGTCCGCGCTGCTTCCGCATGCAGTGTTTGTCCTGTTGTCTGTCAATATTGCTCTGCCTTCATCTCGATAATATTGAATCTGACAGTCATGACAGGAAGGAGCGACCACAGGCTTTTGCAGAGTTGTGACATGGGTTTGATAAAAGGATAGAGAAATAAACATGAATTTAGACAGCCTTATAGATAATACTGGGTCCCAGAAGAGATTATAGCAGAGATTATGTCTATGAGATAAAAACCAGATCTTAGAGGAATATTAAATAAGAATGGATCTGGACCAGGGATGGCAGCCCACTGGCACTCATATTTATCTTATCAGGATGATATTTCTGAGCCAGGTTCAGATGAGATTCAGTGTGACACACAGGCAAAACTGCTGTGTTTCTACCTTGTGACAACTGACACAGTCACAGCATTTTATATTGTTGACTCGAAACTTCATTATGAGTAAGTCCCTTCATTTCCTCTGTCATCTTTGAATAACCATGATCACATACAAGGAGCCAAAGGCTGGTTGAAGGACTGGAAGTTCATTACCTCCTCTTTCACCCCCCACATCTGCTATTATTTTTCCCACCCTTCCCTTCATTGGTAATTAAGTGCAAATCCTCTCCACATGTGGTTACTTCTATGGTTCTATGGCTTGGTTCTATGAGAACGAATGAAAAAATATGTTTACTAAACGGGAAAAACTGGGCTTTGTCATCACCATCCAATATCTGTGCATGTCTGCACATGCCTTTGTGTGTGTCCATTGTCTGAGGCATCACATACCATCCATACAAGTATTTTCAGATCAATAGGCTCAAGAGCGTTCCGCAATATTTGTAAAATATTATCAAACGCGGCACTCTAAGGGACCTAAAATGGTCCAAGACTTTTACTTGACAGACTCAGGTATTATGATGTCTTTTGAGGAGTTGAGCTTTAAATTTGGCCTCAACAGGAAACATTTTTTCAAGTACCTTCAGCTTAGAAGCTTTGTTAAAGCAAATCATAATAATTTACTTACCAGACCCCCACATTCATCCTTGGAGGAAATTATGATAAAGGACAGTTTAAGAAAAGGGACCATATCAGAAGTATACAGGTTGCTGACATCTTATTCATCAGAAAATGCACAGTATAAGTTGATACATGGAAGGAAGACTTGCAATTAGAAGTTTCGGATGGGGATTGGAAAGCAGCCTGTGCTAAGGCTCACACTATGTCCATAAATACACATCTTAAACTTATACAGTACAAATGGTTAATGCGGACATATGTGACACCGATAGATTTAAATAGATACAATAAAAATATACCAGATGTATGCACAAAATGTATGGAATCCAGAGGAACTTTGTTTCACTGCATTCGGCAATGCAGAAAGATTAAAATATTCTGGGAAGAGGTAAGAGCTATAGCCGAGAAGATTATTTCAAAACCAATCTTGCTGGACCCTAAACTTTTTTTGTTGGGCTTATACCCAGAGAAACATAACTATAGTAGGAATGAGCGGACATTTATAGACCTCAGCTTGCTTTATGCTAAGAAATGTGTTGCATTGTTGTGGAAAAAGATTTATAGACCAAGTACTACTCAATGGATAAGACAGATGTTAGCAAGCCTTCCATTAGAGAGAATAATTTACATATTAAAGGCTAAATGGCATGTATTTGAGAACATATGGAGCCCTTTCATCAACTACATTAAGGACTTGGATTTAACAGACGAAGAAGTGGATGACTAGTCTTTGTGGACAATGCAGATTCCAATCTTGAAAGATTTATATAGTTTTTTCTATATATGCGTTTTAATTTGCTCTGATTACAAACAATAATTGATTGTATATAGATTACCATTTTCTTTAATAGGAGGAGCATTCCTGTTCTGAGCGTTATGTTTTGTTTTGTTTTGTTTCTTCTTTTGTCTATAAGTAAATGCAGCGATCTTACAGTATGGAAGTTGAATGAAGCTATACAAATGTAAAGGCTGTATATCAAGTGTTAAAAACTGAAAATAAAAAAATATATATATATTATCAAATGCAATCCGTCACTCAGTTGTCTCTGTTGCTTTACACATTTTTTTCACATCTCCTCTGCTGAATTTCCTCCACAAACCAGTTTACCAAGGCCAGTCTCAGTTTCAACAGCAGAAAGGAGAAAAGAGAGATGCCTGAATGAAGGTGGGCAACAATCAGAAAAATATGTCAGCTGTGCATACAATTGGGTTATAGGGCCTCAGTGTTGTGTGTGTGAGTCTGTGTGCATGCTACAGTGTGGAAATTCATTGCAGACTCTCAGAAAAAAGGAAGACGTTTACATGCGTGAACATGAGCATGACCTGGTGTGGGTTCATTTTAACAGTCTGTTTCTTGCTCTGGAAAACGGAAAAAATGTGCGCTGTTCAGGACTCGCAAACCAAGCAGAACTTGACCAGTTAAAGCTAAAAACTGACTTCAATAACGATACTGAAGTGGAAGCGATATCTCTCCTTACATCACAGAACTGTGCTCTGTTCCATTAAGGATCTGATATTGTCGGTTTGCATTTATCTTGCAATTTACTGGACACTTGTGGCGGTCACAGGCTACTGTCTCTGGAAGCTGGCCCAACTACCAGCCGTACCATCTATCATTTCTGTCATGGCCATATCACTTGACCCTCGCATAAACGAGGATTCAGGAAAGTATAACACTAGTCTCAGTCAGAGTCAGGCAACCCTGTATACGCTTCCTATACAAGTAGTGAAGGGCCCCGCCTCCCCCACAAACAAAGCTGAACTATCCTTCTGGTCACAAAAACAGAAAAAAAAAAAAAAAACACCATGAGAGTGAATTCGGTAACAACAATAGCAAATAACATTAAGTTGATGTGTTTGCAGGTCATCTCTCTAACTGTCTGTGTATACAACTATTTATTATGTTTGAGGAGTGCCAACAGGGTTTATGAACTGCAGCTTGGGAAAGTTAACACGTGTACATCTGTCCATATGTGCATGTACCAAATAGGCTGTTTATGTTTTAATTGCATAGCCAAAGCTAAGTGTAAAATATTGTCAGGACTGAACTAATTACGAGGCAGCAGAATTATATTTTGTACAGTTTCTTATTTATGTCAATGTTGATATGAACTTAGACTTAGCATAGAAATTATTCTATACAATAAATATTGTTTGTTTATACCTCATTCTGTTCTGCATGCCTCTATTTATTCTTAGACTGACGGATGGAGCAAACTAAAGGAGGCAGGACTGTAGTGGGAGCACTGGGTGTCAGGTGTGGCTGTGTGGCAATGGCAAATGGTTTACATGGCTCACAGGTCAGGCGGGAAGGCCCCTTACCAGAATTTTTCTTTGGGTGCCAGGGAGGTCAGGAAAGGCTCTGGTCTGTGACATCTTCCTGTTTCTGTTAATCGAGGTGTAGCGTTCTCGGTGCAACACCTGCAGTAAGTTTGAAAGGTTTGCGACAGCTTACAAAAAAATACAGGATTCTGCGTCGTCACTGGAGAGTGTAGTTGGTTGTTCGCTTCTCTATCTGTAAAAGTCACCACACGCCACTGATCCTGTTCATTGTTTTTCCATATATAATGAAAACAAACAAAACAAGTAATCATCTGAGCAAGAGAGATAAACACAGCAGCACACAGAGACAATATAGAGAAACTGAGTAAAACAGTGAGAGGCAGAAAGCCAAGTCGATGTCCCAACAATCAGAAGATGATACTGAAAGGAGATCTGCTGTTTCCAACACTTGCTTCCATGACAACAGCCGTGCAGGGCCCCCGACCCTGTGGCTTGTCTGTAATGAATCATCTGCCCTGACGGTGAGGTAACACCCACAAATGAACACATATGTGCATGCAAACACATGTACACACTGCATGGGTGCACACGCTCACATGCACACTCGCTCACACACAGCTATGTTCTCCTCTCATGCGAGATTGGCTTTCAGAGAGTGCCTGTTTACCTCTAACAGAAGTAGAGTCAGGAGAAAAAAAACACACACACACACACACACACACACACACACACACACACACACACACACACACACAAATGCTTGTTTACATCAAGAGGATTGTTTTTCAACTGCTGCCTGTTGAACGAAGAGTGAAGTGGATTGTACATTCAACCACACCAATGCTGATTAATGACCAGCTCTGATTAATGGTTTTCAGCCACACCCGGAAACTGTGTTCATGTGTGCATGTATGTGTGTCTCCACATGTGAGCCTGTGTCCGTATACCTAGCTATATCCTTGTGACCCACACAGGCATGTTTGTATGTATCTGTGAAAAAAAAAAAAGAAAAAAAAAAAAGCAGGATCCATTTTCTCCCGACAGCTGCTCTGAAGAAGCAGAGGGAGTGTGTGTGATGACAGTCAAACCTTTCAAGAAGGAGCTGAAGGAGCACCTATAATACGCTGATTGTCTTACATTTGGAAAACGTCAGACTCTGCTAGATGAAATGGCTGACATGTTTTGATCGGAGCGATCAAGAAGAGGAGAGTTTCAAATTTCACACATGCTTCAAATATACCCATGGCTGCTCTGTGCTCTTTGCCTGTGGCAATCGGAGTGTTTGACAAACCATCTATTACTCAAAAGCTGTTAAGGGTCGACCTGGGGCCCCATCCCTCTCCTTCTCCATTCCTCTCTCACACTCCCTATCATGCAGAGAGGGATTGAGAGATGCAGCCCTGTCAAAGACAAAGTTTTCCTTCCTTTCTGTTAAATATGAATGTAATCATTCAAGCACACTTTGCTTGTGTAAGTGTTGATAATTCAGTGCACCAAGGTTGAAAATAGAGAGGCAAAATGTATGAACCAGATGTTCTGGTAAAAGATCATACCAAACTGAAGTTTAATATAAATTACTGCAGGCATTACAGGTGTTATCAAATGCTGTATACGTATTTGTGAAGATTTTGTCCTCACTGATCTGGTGACACCTGTGGTTCGAGCAAAGACTCCTTGAGCAGCTGCTTTGTCACGAATACAACAGAAGAGAAACCGATGTATCTGTTCAACAAACTGCCTTTGTCCTAATACAGAAGACTGTCAAAAATAAAGGTCACGAATGAACTAAAATGACCTGATTTATCTGTAACTTCTATGCACCCTAAGAGTGTTTGCATGGGTGTGTATTTTCTACAATATACTTCATTGTTTAAATCGCAATACAACCTCTCATGCCTTATCATTGCTTTTCCTACACAATGGATAAACAAATGAATGAACAAACATGTTGTCTCTCTAGGCGTCACAGGTGCCGTAGATTATTAGATTATTTTGTTTGGTTACTCAGTTTAAAACAGTCTTAGGAGGGCAGGAGACACACTCAGCAGGAGATACACTTCTTTGTTTATCGATGTCCCCCTCTTCCTTCTCTGGGTTTATTAGAGTCATGTGGCAAGGATTGTTTTGAATAACAACCCACTACGGTGAAACAACGACCCCTGGTGATATTAAGTGTGAAGGCACCTCGTAACGCTTGTACTCCTTACCTAATAGACATCAGCCCGGCCCCTCGGCACAGCTGCTTTCTGCATCCAGTGTAAATGAGAGCTCATGGAGCTCAGTGGTTATAATGAGAACATTATAATTCTGTTCATGCATGTTTGGGAACTCAGGCATTAATATTCTCTCTAAGCCAGATTAATCAGTTGAACACACACAATTAAAGTAGTTCCTGTTATGCAACTGCTCTGTAGGAGAGAGCTTGGTGCAGTGATTTACAAGTTGTGTTTGTGCAAGAAAAAGAAAAAGATCCACATGCACTGACACATAATAAAAGTTTGATTAAATGAGATTATTTATTATTTATTATTTTTGGTCTGTAGGCATTTGTGCAAACATAGTAAAAACAGAAAGAAGTTGCTGCAATTACGCATAAACAAGGTAAATGGACATTTTACAGTGATTCTGTCCAATGTGCTTTACAAATTGCCTCTTATTCACGCATGCATGCGCGTACACACACACACACACACACACACATACACACACACACATACACTAATGACTGTAGAGCTACCATGCAATGCACATGTCTATGATTTATTTTTTTGTGTGTGTGCATTGGCCTCCAGTTGTTTTACAGTTTAATACTGTCTTATTATCAACCTGCAACTCACTTTGAATTGTACTGACCTGTATGAAAGGTGCTATTGATTTATTGATTGACTGACATCATCATAAAACTCAAAGGATCAAGACCTGCAATCACAAACTGACTGATTACTGTAATCTAAATCTAAGGCTATCAATGCTTTTCTGCCCTACATTTTAAAATTTGAAGAAATCTCACCTATCTTTCATTCACACAGAATATCTTATATATAAATGTACAGGATCAAATATACTTGGGTGTACATGCTTTCAATATGATCGATAGGTAAGACACTAGGTTAAGAAATAAAATGTGTGAGAAAATAGGAAACAATGGAGACAGGAAGTGAAAGGTGAGGAAAGGGGAGAAGGGATCAGGAGAGTGAAGGGGAGGTGAGCAAGAGAGGTGAAGAACAGGGGAGGGGGCTACGTACATCTCCGGGCTGAGAGGAAAATCACTGCACAGCTCCACCACCCAGTCTCAACCACACCCTTTACATCCTGTGTAACAACATATTGTATTTACATTGATACACAAAGGCGACACATTTAACAGCAGGGAAGCATTCAGTAGTCCTGTTACTGCTGCTAGAATAACCTGTATTCTCAATATCCTCTCTGAGAGCGGCTGTTGGAGAGCAGCAGCTGAGTAGTTTCAGGAGATGATTTAAGGCTTAAAGAATGGCATTCAGAGCTTGCTGGTACGTGCCGCTTCTTGAGGTAATACTCATTATTGTATAAATGATGCCACCTTTCTTGCAAAGCAGTTGTAAATAGAGCAATGAAAGCATTCATAGCTGCATCATTGTGTGGAAAAGACCGAGATACAGCACCAAGGATTTTTTTTTTAGTATATACACAGTGTAGGTGATTGCATGAATTGGATTGCTGCAGGAATTTAACCATGGATTTATTATTTCCTGCTCATAACCCCCTCAATAATATTCAGAGACATTCCCAGGAGCTTTAATCTAATCTCTGGCCAGATTCAATACAGAAAGACATTAGATGAGATCAGACTGACACTTTATTGTTTTTCCCATGAGAGTTTCTAGGTTATCTGAGAAAAAGAGAAAAAGGTACTTCATTGTTGTAGCCTGCAAAAAACTACTGTGTGAAGTTCAAACACATCACAAAAACACTTAGTTTAGCTGTGGTCTGAACCCGAAACAGCAGCTCATAGTACTTCTGGTGGGAAATAAAGTGAGAATAATGTTACAGTTTAATGTTATAGAGGACTAAATTGTAAAAGGCTCAAGGCTGTATTTAAATACTTGATAAGTTGATTAGTGAATTTCTCATTGGAACATAGCAGTTTCTGAGAATTACACTTACTGCTATTTTAAACAAATTTATCAAACTGAATTACTTTAAATGCCTGTAATGCCTTTAAATGCTGCTTGCTATAATTGAATTGTAGGTGTTAGGCTTTGTATATACGGCACAGTATGTGTTGCCTCAGAAATGGTAGCATCTGTTATTAACTAGTACACATAATGTAATGTAAGCATTATTTACCTCTGTTAGTGTGTAGGATCTCTTGTTACATAACAAAGTATCAGTAAACAATCCCTAATTAGTCTGACCTGATGTAAATTGTGCCAGAAGTTGTGAATAATAGATCACACTTTGTCCGAGGACAGTTCAACTGACCTAGATTTTCTTTTTATTTCTATTTTCTGTCTTATTTTTTACATTTTTACATTTTTTGTTAGCTTATGTGTCAAAGATGATCTACATGCCCCTAAAAACATGGGAGATTAAATTTAACAGAATTTGCAAAATGTGGCGCAACATGTCCGCCTCAGAAACGAGGACACAAACAAGACAACAAAGATATTCCTGTTTTCCTGTCCTGTTTCACAGACTTTGTGATTGTTCCACATCTTGTGATTGCAACTTGTGATCAGTTGTGCAATCTGTAGATAAAAGCAGTAAATGGATTACGTGCAGACACAGAAAAAGAGGGAGAGAGAGGTAGAAAGTATTTTGTGGCTTGTAGTCTTTCACATAGTACAAATGCTCAAAACAATCCGTCAAAAAATTCCAATTATCCAATTTTTCCACACGTATAGACACTTCAGAAACAAAGTAACTAATGTTGAAGCCAATTTATTTATATGACAGCTGGACTGGAGGATGATTGGTATTCACCATAACGCTTTTCAATGAAAAAAAATGTCTCTGTACATAAACGTATTAGAAATGGAAGGTTGGGTAATGCTCAGCTCCTTTCATGTTACTTGACAACCATCACAAAGGAAACTAGTGATGAAATCCTTCCTTTCTCATCGGGTTATTGGAGAATGAAGAGACTTATATCACTGAACACGGAGTTCAAGGGAGAAACATATGCCCACGCATATGCACACAAACACACATAGCTGCTAATCTATTGTCATGGAGACCAATTGTTCTCATGCAGTATGATGTGGGTGTGGTTACAGGAAAAAGTGGGCCTCTTCAACATATCTGAAGAAAAGCAGCTGAAATTAGGTGATGTTTTGGTTACACAGCTCCTCTTGAACAGAGGCAATCAGGGGAAAATAGTAAAATCACACTTGAAGGTAATCAAATTACCAGTGGCTGTAATCAAGTAATTTGATCTCTTTAAAGGCTAGAAATAGAGCTCTCTGCCTCACTCTGACTACGCTGTGTAGTATTTTAAATTTTAACATTCTGCAAGGAAATTACTGCTTTTGAATTTGTAGCCTTCGGGATTTTAAGAGGCCACAATTTATTCAGGCAACAGTGTCAGTTCTACAGTACATAATATTCATTACCATTATCTGACAGCCACTGAGGTAGCAAAGCGCCCGGAGTTAAATTACCTTTGCAGCATGTGAAAGGAGAAGAATACATTGATGATGACACAGGCATTATATGGGTGTGATGCAGTATGTAAAGAAAGCTGTTATGTATATGTCAGATGGTAATTTCCCTAGTCATCTTACATATGGTCTTTCTCTTCCCGTTAATTATATGATGCACAAAACAGTGATGAATAGAAGAGTGAATAGGAATGATGTCATACAAAACTCCATATTGTGTAATGGACATGCACGACTACAGAAGTGCACACTTATGTAAAGCTCAGAAGTAGGAGTGAACACAAACGTATACATGCACACGTTTTTAAAACTACATTTGTGACCGTTTAAAATGCAGCTATGTGTATTTGTAAGTCCTAACCCTCACAGGTTATGGCCTTAGTTCTCGCTTATACTAGCTTACATACACAGGCAGCTGTGGACGCCATGAATATGTAATTGTTTTCATTTACACTCCACTTGGACATAACATTTCATATATATGCACATCCACATATTCCACACATGCTCATTATGAATTGAATCAAAATGGCAACATCCAGGCAAGAAGAAGAAGAGCTGCTTTGTCTGCTGTACTCATTCTTTTAAAGATCAATACTAGAGGTGAGGGTAGCGGCAGACACAGCTTCTCTTCAAACTCAGTGTCTTTGTTTGTTTTCCATCTTTTCTTCTTCAATTAAGACGAAGGTGTTGTACACCTCCAATGTGCTGCACCCTGCTACCATTAGCAGCAATGCTATTTTCTATTTTCTCTTTCAGCCTGATAGCAAGTGTATAAAGATCTGTTTGAAAATTCTCTGGCTCTCATTGACATAAGAAAGACATAGTCATAAGACATAAGTCTGAGAAATAAGCATACTACTGGATGAAGTGAGATCACAGGGTGAAAACATGTTTGTGAAATGTTTGCAAATTCATTAAAAAACCTAATTTCTTATTTACAAAAGTATTCAGATCCTTAATTCAGTTCTTTCTAGAAGCCCCATTGCCAGCAATTATGGCTTTGAGTCTTTTTGAGCAAGTCTCTACAAGCTTTGCACACCTGGATTTGGGCAGTTTGTCCCATTTCTCCATGTCCCATTGGAAGTAAAGTGTCTGTGAACTGACATCTTCAGGGTTCTCCACAATCGCCTCCATAGCATGATGCTGCCATCAGCACCATGCTTCAGTGTAGGGATGGTATCAGCCAGGTCATCAGCAGTGCCTCGTGTTTGCCAGACATAGTAGTTGGCGTTCTGCCAAAAGGGTTCAGCTTTTGTCTCATCAGACCAGAGAATCTTTGTCTGCATGCTCTCAGAGTCAATTGGCAAACTCTGAGTGGGCTGCCATACGCCTTTTACTCAAAGTGACCTACATCTAGCCACTCAACCATAATGACCTGATTGATTGAGTTCTGCTGAGATGGTCGCCCTCCAGCGCTGGAGCTCAGACTGCTGCTCAACTTTGTTTCTATTGTCACTCTGATAACTTAGAAACCAGATGTTCAAGAGGTTTTCCAGCCGAATTATCCACACAGGTATCCTCCTCTCCATAACGAATGGACCAGGGGATTAACACCAGTAGAGCCAACAAATAAAGCTGTTTCATGCTGGAAACCAGTTGAAAACCACTAATGGTCTTCAGCGGAAACAGGACATCTTGGAGGGGCTTGGAGCTGAACTGCCTAACATTTGCCTTCAATTGGTAAAAATACATAGTTGTATCTTAAAATGTATCTTAAAAATGAGGCTTAAAACTGGATAAAAATCCATTTTGAGCTTCTGACAGGCAACCATAATGCCAACACATGCAGGGATATAACGCTATTGATAGGCGACCAAATGAAACAGACTGTTAACATGATTAAAATAACGTATTTCTCTAGGTTTGAGAATTCCTGGAAACATTTGGAATAATACACAACTCCAAAAAATATCTGACGTAGGTATAGTCATTTAAGACATTTTAATGTGGATAAGTTCCATATTATAACTTTAAAAAGAAATCTACAACATAATAAAATGTGCAAAAGCGAAGGAGTCTGAATACTTTCTGAAGCCACTGCTACTGCCAGAAGCTAGTTAGCTTAGCCTGGGCTGGAAACAGGGTAAAGAAGTTGGTCTGTCTAGCTAGGGTAAAACAATTCCATTAAAAAATCCCCCTGTAAAACCACAATGTGTTGTTTTTACTCTTTGGTTTTTTTATGTTAATAAACTAACACGGTATATTTCATTAATGAGTGAGCTTTGGAGATGCCATGAGGCAGACTCTGTAACATTTGGACAGAGCCAGGCTAGCTGTCTATCCCAGTTTCCTGTTCAACTATTTCTGTAAAACACAGAAAAAGTCAAAGCCGTCAAACTGCCCTGAAGAAGTTTCCTTACTGATGGAAAATGTCCACACTGTCAAGGTCTAAAACCAACTAAACTCACACACACACATACACACACACACACACACAAAGTGTTTATGATGTGTGTTTTCATTTTCACATAGTCTTACTGTATCTTTGCTCACAGACGTTCAAACGTCTGGCTGCACACAGAGTGAAGACATAAAATCACACGAGTACTTAACAACTACATAATTCTTTGCATCAGAAACCCTTTGTTAAAAAATGTAATGTGATCTGCATTATATTAATTTGGCAGACATCTTTGTCCCAAGCCTCTCACATTTTACGCACTAGAGCCTGAACCAAAGCGAGGACTCGCGCTGAACCTGTCCTGAAACAACTGGTGCTCTAGAAATGTGACATTCAGGTGAGGGATGTGGCCGAGTTGACCGGGTCAAAGACAGAGAGTGCTGTGTATCAGTGCTGCCAGTCTCACTTTCAGTCTTGCTGTGGTCGGCGGACTGTGGTAAGACCAGGCACAAGATAAGACATATCACAGCGAATGATCTATAACGTATCGGAGGAGGCTCAGTTTTCAATTAATCCAACCCTCATTGTGTTACAGCACATCAGTACCACAGCTAATCACCAGGACCGGGACTAACACACTGACACAAATTTCTAACCACAACACAAACACTCACTGATAAGCCTCTGAGTGATTGCTCAGAGCAATGCATGTGATGTGAGTGTGTTGGTTCTTGTGTTTGTGTGTGAGTGTGTTTATGTATAGCCAGAGGAAGAAGGATATCTACATAACTTTTTTTACATTGTCAAGAAAAATAATGCAAGTTCTTAGTTCTCTTTGTCTCATAATAACTTGATTTTTATGACACTCTCATAGTACATTATTGCACACAAAAGTTAAAAAGGGACACAAAACTGAGAAAAAGCACAGCTCAGAATGAAATAAAATAACAGGAAACACATGACAACACATGAAATTGGAAGTACAAATGCAATACCAGGACAGAGAAACATAAAATAAAAAAAATTTAATGAAACTTTAGTCTGAAAATATATTTTTCTAGGAGATTTAAACATATTTTCCATATGGTTTTTATGAATACAAATACCTATATTTGTTTGATTTGTTTATGGGAAAAGTACGTTCTAGGGACCTGAATGTGTGGGCAACTACATATATATATACCCAATACGTAGGCTTTTAATATGAAGAGGATGTAGGACAGCATGTCCAACCAGGATTCACTCAAAGTCTAGTCACGATGTGTCAATTTAATGTTTTTTTTTTTTACATCTCAGCAAAGTGCATCTGCAACACATTGACCCCTGAACCACGTTTCCATGGAAACGTGGTTGCCTCACCAACCCGCGCAGCTGGACAATGGTAGAGGTAATCTCAGCATCACATAAAGCAGGTGAACACATTTGTGTGCAGCAGCAAAGAAAAAATGAGGACAGTTTACTGGTAAATTGGGAAAGAGATTGAGGCAAAAGTGGAGACTGCACTGAAAAGGGTGCACAGGGAATGGAAATGGGACAAAGGACCCCACCGATGAAACAGAATTCTGCTCTACTGCCCCAATAAACTCTGACATCTACAAGTTGACCACCTTTTTTGTGTTCTGCTGCCTTGTCACACAAGCAGCTACAAACAGTCACATAAAAGGAAAGGCCTGAATTCAATCATTAAAAAAATACATTGCCCTACATATAGACATTTGGTAAATAATGGGAATGAATGAAAGATGATAGCTAATGACATTTTGATTGAATGTGATGAAAGCAAAACATATCAGATCTATTTTCTTTTAATCTCAATGACTGCACAATTGTATAAAAGCCAATTTGGACAGTTATGTTTTCACAGGGATCTGAACATTAACTGCTTTTCACCACAGGATAAAAACTATTATTTTGCTCTCTACGAAAAAAAAGGTGAAATTTTACAAAAATATCAAGACATTTTTTGTTACAACCCCCTTTTTCTTTTTAGCCTGAACACTGCTGTGTACTAATGATATAAATGTCAGATTGTAGTATAATTGGGCAATTTTGCTCCATGCAGTATTGCCTGTCAGACTGGAGTCTCTGGGACCGTGTTACTGCCACAAACACTTTGATATGCAAAACCATCTCCTCTGTCTAAAGCTGCTCATTTTATTCTGTTGTCTGAGCAAAACCGCTCTTTGTGAAAAAATGATCAAACTCCTGCAAATAGCATCACACAGATGGAAACTGAGAGAGTGCAGGCAATTTGTAGGTGCATTTAGAAGGAAAATGGCTTCATTATCTCATCACTATCTCCATTATCCTCATTGTCAATATCTAATAGAAAGATGTGTGTAATGATGTTTCGTAACCATTATAGCTGAAATAACACAAAAGTCTTTCATGTACTGTGCCATATTTAATTGCTACTACAGGGGTCTAGTTTAGGGGATTCTTTAACTATAACCATCATGGTCAAAGTGCTATTTATGTCCAGAGGGGTACTATACTGAGAGTGTAAAATATACTACTATATATATCATATATATACTACTATATAAAACTAGGTGAGCAAATTCTGTCCAGACAACAACTAAGTGAAGAGCATTTATCTGCTATACCACTTATCCTTATAGGGTTGTGGGGGGGGGGGGGCTGGAGCCAATCCCAGCTGACACTGGGTGAGGTACACCCTGGACAGGTCGCCAGTCTATCACAAGGCTGACATATAGAGACGGACCGCTTGTGCATATCTTTGGATTGTGGGAGGAAGCTGGAGTACCCAGAGGGAGCTCATGGCAGACTCCGTGCAGAAAGGCCCCGAGTTCAAACCCAGAACCTTCTCGCTTTGAGCTGACAGTGCTAACCACTGCACCACTGTGTTGCCAAGCAGTTTGGGATAATTCAACCTTCCTCTCAAGCACTGTACCAATTAGCTAAGGCTGCTGTAATTTCACACAAAGTCTGATAGTTCAGATCATCTCTTAAAAACACCTGAAATGCTTTGTGCTGATCCTCAGAAGGATGAGGCGAAAACATGGGTGTTTGTGGTGGTATGTGGGGTTTTCGTGGGTCAGCTGACTGAGTTGGTGAGCGTCTGTCAAAAACGTATTCTTGTTACTTAGTTTGTTTGCTTTCTCTTCTCCTCCTCTTTCTTTTGGTAGATGCCCTTTCTTTTCATGATTTTTGTCTTCTGTTCATGGAGTTCCAACTTCACAGTATGACCGTATAAGCCCTCCAGATGCATACCTTGCTCTAACTGAGTCTTGTCTTGATTCCCCTTGGGTATTACTTTATGCTGACAATTTGTGGACGTGACGGGCCCAAGCACAGAGGGCAGACACTATCCACAGGATTACACACCATAATGCACTGGAAGGATAAATTGTTTTGCTTACAGCTCACATACTGCACCCTGCGGTAATAAAACATATTCTTTCAAGCATTTCTTTGCAATGGTGCCATGAAGAGGGGTGAAAACACACACAGTCACCCAGACCTCAGTGGTTTTTGTGTTTATAAAGATGTTTGTTGACTACACTGTTTGTGCAGGATGCAGCTGTACACCCTGCTGACTTGCCAATTAGAACGACACATTTGCTCAGGCACCCTGCTGATTTTCCAATTACACCTACACAGTCCCACACTCTGCTGACTGCAATTAGGGCCCATATACGTGCTCTCTGCATCTCACACATGTGCATATTGTGCATGACTGCTGGCGGTTACGGATCACAATGTAAAGCAATCAAACTCAATTTAGAAACCAGTTCAAATAAAGGTGGAAAAACAGGTGAAGATGACAAGTGATGAGATGTTAAGGAAGTAGCAGTAGGAAAATTATGAAGCTGCGCTGCATTTCCTGGTAGGCAGTGGCTTTCTGTGTTCATACATAGCTGAGTAGTTACAATAAAGTGAATTCAACATGTGGTCAGCTGAGGTTAACTGGAGAGCTTACGACTGCAGTGAACTGAACTGAACTGGCCTATTTAGTCAGCCCCTGCTGTACCTCTAAATACAAGGTTGTTTGTTTCTGCACAGAAAATAAAGACTGTAGAGTTGTCACAGAGTAACGCATGAAGAAATAACAAGACATTGAGGTAGTGGACCTTGAGCTTTAATTCTATTTTCCAGAATCACCTCTCTGAACCCTCAAGACACCGCATCACCTCTAAATTACATTGAAAAAAAAGAGTATCACCCCATGTGAGTTGTGTTACTGTCCCTTAGCTGGAGGAGCTGTTTGAAGTCCCCCAGCACACTGTCCTGAGATAGTTGGTGGGGGGTTGTCCTCATAGGGACCTGCATGAAGACAGAGACCTTAATAAGAATCATAAGGTTTGCTTGCCCTCATATCCAAACCTCAACATATATACAGGTAACACCACTTAATGTGTGATATTACCGACATGTCCTCAAAACTGAAAAACTCCCAGCTAGTATAGAGCTCAACATTTCTACAAGTCTTCCAGTGCACACAGAAACAGCTACTCCTTTTTAATGTAAGCAATAATGAGTCATAATGTCCTTCCCTTCTGATTTGTACATCTCTGTATATGTCCACCTGGGGGCTCTCCGCTCCCACTCAAACTGCCAAATTAGATTTTATGGACCCTTCTATTAACACATCCAGCTCCTCTGAATTTTCCCTTCCTCTCTCTCTCTCGTCCTTTCTTGTAAATTTTCTCGCATGTGGCTCTTATTTCATTATCTCCCTCCCTTATTACTGTGCTTTTCTCCTCTCAAATCCACACATGATTCGCAGTCGGCTGTTATACATTCCAGGCAATTATTGTGAATTATTTAGAACATTTCAGAATACAGTGTGAAATACTCTTAAAATGGTGAAAATGTGCTTTAAATTGGTTTGATTTGATCTGACACTGAGTCCTGCGAGCTATAAAGCTGGAGCGGAGAAATGGACAAAAAGGCAGGAATTAAATTTAGCCTTATGGATTTGAGTGGTTTCAGCTCACTAGTTTTTCTTTCCCCCAAAAGCTTACACCGTCCCCTACTGGTCAAGATTGTTGTTGCAAAGCACCTGCAATATTTTTTTGTTGGTGGAAAAACAACCTGTCCTCTACTAGGACATATTCTTCTCCTCACTACATACAGTGTGTTACAGATGTTGGCAGTATTGTCTGACTGAAAACTATGTAAGAAAACACTGTTTTATTAAGAGCAAGGCTCTTCTTGGCCTATTTAAATGATGATTTCTATTGTGTGATAAATATTTTCTGATTCATAGATACAAACAATATAAGAAAAAAACACATGTACACACACAAATACAGGAAGCTGGGTTTTTAGTGTGTGTGTATGTGTCAGAGGGTGTCTGGGCACTTATCGATGCAACATTCAAGGCTGAGAATTAACACCTTGACCCTTGCAGACCTCTTTCTTTCCAGACTTCTATGCTCTGTGAATGTTTTTGCATTAAACCCTGTGAAAACACAGTCACATGTCTTAGACTGAGCTGCTTCTCTAAATCACTTCATTTTACCTCTGTTTTGTCGTTTGTTCAGAGTGGTGTGACATGTTTCATATCTCATGCTGGATATGTTGTGAGTGATGAGTGTTGTGGCTCTAGAGACGGCAACATCAGTCTGTCAGTCAGTCCAAGACTTTTCCTTTAGTGCCACCTTGAGGTGAACATTTGTGGTTTTGGGTTAAATCTCTCAACAACTGTTGGATGGATCGACATAAAATTTGACACATACATTCATGTTTCCCTCACGATGAATTCCAGTGTTTTTGATGATCCCCTGACTATTTAGTGCCACCTTCAGGTCAAAATTGTTGCAATTTGTGCTGCACTAGTGCTAATTATCAAATGTTGCCATCCTAACAGGCTCTACTAAAACTGGAACAATGTGGTTAATATAACCTGCTTCACATCAATAAGTTATCATTGTCATTGTGATAACATGTTGACGTAAAGCAGCATTGTGGATTCTTAGTGTTAAATCAAATTATACAGAGCAAAGTAAGCACAAGAACAATGGAAAAAGAATACCTAGCTGAATAAAAGTGGGTACGTGGAGTCCAAATATTGAGATGGTGAGGCAGATGAGAGCTGGCATTATGTGGACCTCAGCTGTGGAGTAGGGAGTCAAATCAAGGAGAGTACCCACTGGCACTGTTTCAGCCTCTTCATTAATCAGATTCATCATAATGAGAGAGAGAGAGAGTGAGAGAGTGTGCGTGTCTCTGTGTGTGTGTGTGTGTGTGAGCCTGGGGGAGGAAAGGACAGAAGAAGAGGAAGAAGATAGATAGATAGATAGATAGATAGATAGATAGATAGATAGATAGATAGAAAGATAGACGGCTGCCTGGTGTCACGTACACTGCCTCTTATTTTCTCGCAGATCTAATAGGACACGGGCCAGGTGTAAACAAGCTGTAAATTATCCCGAAGCTGGCACATTGCAGTCTCCTTAAATCTGCAGAGGACAGTGAACAATGATGCCACTCCTGTGGAATTGGAAGCACAGTGTGGGACACAGATCGCCCACCTCCCCCTCTTCCTCCCCACCTTCCTCCTCCCTCCTCCATTCTTCCTATCACTTGAGTACTGCAGAACTGGAGGGCTTCAGTCCTATAAAACACCAGCGAATGAGAGCCCCTGACAGGTCCTCACGGTCCTCCACCACTCAACAGATGTGAAATGGCCTGATAGGCTCCCCAGAGAGATGAAGAGCTGGATGGGGAGGAGAGGGAGAGGCAGAGGAGTAGGAGTACAGCGAGGTGGGGAGGAGGGTGAAGAAAAAGGTGATGTAAATGCCTGTCTACACGGGGCAATATGAACAGACAGGTAAATTACAATTCCTGTCACTGATTTACACTTTGTTATGATTGTTTTCCTGAATATGCAGAGGTCTTGCTCCAGGCTTGTGGCACTTATTGCAATAATCTTCTTGTGGAACAACTGCACCTTCTAGTGAAGACTGATGGTACTACACTGCAATGCCTGCTCACTGTGCAGCTTTGACTTAAAATGCTTCTCAGTGCACTGTGTACTAGATGAAGGTACAATTCATTTTGAATCATTTCACGTTTATTTATAGGGTGTTATTGTTTTTTCTCAAGAGATGAGTATTTCAGTTTTTCTGAAAACATAAAAAAATAACATAAGATATGACAATAGGCTACAAAGTTCTCGTTAAACAGCCAGAATATATAGATAGCTTTTAAATGTTTTTGTGCCTCATGTTTTCATTTCAGTTGACCTCTCACTCCTTAATGCATGAACAACATTGAATTTTACTTAGTAGTGTTTTTTTTTATTTTTTTTTATAGTTTTCAACAGGATATTGCAGTTGCTTTTCAGTGTAGCCAATTTGTTAGCCTGCGCTAACTTCAGGCCTGGATTAAGACTGCAGAGACCCCTGGGCACAAAATCCTGGGCCCCCTGCTCTCCACATACTGTATACGTGCATCCAGGTTTTGAATAATAGATTTTCAGTGGAGGCAACTGTCTGTTGCAAGCACCTGTATTTTATGCGGGATTCACACTGACAGCTTACAATTTATGATCGCTACCTGAAGGAAAATATCAACACTTGAGGATATTCTATCATACAGGATTTACAATACATGATTGCAACAATTTTTTCCCTTGCCATTTTCTTAGCAACAATATCAACACATTGACCTACAGTGTATAGCTGAATAGCAGACACAAGCACATTCTGCCCCACCTCCACTAATATAGTTCTTGTCATCAGATTCTTCCATCAGTTTCTCTCTCTCTTTCTCACACACACACACACAGTGATCGATTCAAGCTGCTCTGCGTAGATCAACCTATAGTAAATGATAATATATAGTATATAACCTGTATCATACAGGCTTTCCACCATACCAGACATCCTGACATAGAGACGCAATGACACAACAGCCTAATGGTTCCAAGAAACAACCAATGTCAACTAGGAGATGTATTTACACAACACCTAGGAGACAAGAATACCTTAAAATAGGATAGTCAACAAATTACAATAGGAGAGAAAGCTTACGTCATGCTGCTCATCATGATGTTTTAAGAAGTGTTAAGGGGCAAAGGAAACCCAGTACAGTCCAGGTACATGCTTCAGTGAACTGGAGTGTTACAGTCCTTACAGTATCTTGCTTGTTTAACTAAAATTGTCAAGTAAATGTAGTTGAGTACACGGTACAATATTTCCCTCCCTGAAATGTGGTGGAGTGGAAGTATAATGTTGCATTCAATGGAAATACTCAAGTACCTTAAAAATTGTACTTAAGTACAGTACTTAGAGTACATGTTCTTAATTACCTCTCACCACTGCTAAACAATTATTTAGCTTTCAGCGCAGATGGCTTTTTAATAGCGTCCAGTTACCCAACCAGATAAAAGCCCTGAATTCCTGAGTGAAAACAAAGGGGGTGCTAATAAAATAATAGGCTAACAGGCTAAATAAAAAGCTAATAACAAAAGGTAAGGGTATCTAAACCACCACAGCTATAAAAATACTATAATAAACTCTATATTGATGTCAAAGTGTATCTTTACTCCTCCATTGTCTCCAGTGTTTACTGAAATGATCACATTTTATATTGGTAATGAAATGCCTAGCCAACACTGGAAATGAAAGTGTGAACTGTCAGCTAGCTAACTTGAGGCAAAAGTTAGACACTAGCTGACATTATTATTCATGCGTAGATACTTGATACAAAAACTCAAAAATTCAAAAACAATGAAGGTAAGAAAGTACAGTGTATTAAATAAGCGGGATAGTTACTGCTACTTACCTTAATCAACAAGTGTCTATGCAACTCACAGGAGCAGAACAGGAGCTTCTGAGCCCGGCCAACAAGATGATCAATTAAGACATGGTATAGTCCACTTTAATTGTGTCTGAAATCGTTTTACAGGATTCTTCCAGGCATGAGTATGCAATATATAGTAAGAGGCAAGTATAAATGTTTCAACATCATCCCAAGCTGTTATTTTTACCTCTTCTGGGGCAGCAAGTCTTAATCAGAGGGGTCAGACCTGGCTCCAATCCCCCCCGTAATTTGAACCCAGCTTGACCCTTTCTCAACTTGATACAGACCAAGTGGTAACCATAGACTGTATATAATGCTGAAGTGCCTTAACCCTGCATTCTATCGAATGACCATCAGGGGGCGACACCACTGGTTGCAAAAAGAAGTCAGATTGTATGGAAGTCTATGAGAAAATGACCCTACTTCTCATTTGGTTTATGACCCCAGTAAACGTTTTCATAACGAGTTTATGGTCTCAATCGCTAGTTTCAAGTCTTCTTCAATACAACATGATGTTCATTTTTTAAATTATAGTCCCATTTAATTTAAAATAGACGATAAAGTAGGGTATGCATTTGGGCGTGGCTAAAGGATGATTGACACATTTTGGCTTGTCACTCTAGAGCAGTCCCTTTTAACTATTAACTATGAAAAGTACTTTAACACTTCGTAATAAAGTTTACCTCGACTTATGGAAAATGACTTCGGATGCAGCAGCGCTGAGGAGCCGAAAGATTGATGCCGTTGTCAGGTAGACAGTTTAGGTGGGCGTGGATAGTGACCTTGGCTCTTAGGTCAGCCCCACCCCTCGCTCCTAATCAGCTCCACCCTCTTGTCCAAATATGGTTTCTTCTGGTTTCAAAAAATCAAGATGGCGGCGGCCAAATTGCAAACTCGAGGCTTCAAAACGGCAATTCGCAAACCAATGGGTGACGTCACGGTGGGTTGCCACCTGGTGGTAACCCACCGTGAACACCCAATGATTTGTGAACTACCATTTTCTATTTATTTTTCTATTTTCTAAATTTTTTTAATGAACTGCCGTGTGGAGTCTCTAGTTTACCATGTTGCCGTTGTCATCTTGGGTTTTTGAAACCAGAAGTATGAAAAAAAAAACACATTTTGAGGAGAAGGTGGAGCTGTGGAGGCTCTGACCTGCTCTGTAGTCTATCCTGATTGTCAGGCAGGTCTCCGTGTGTGGTACAGTGTGTCAATCACATGGTAGCCACGCCCTAATGCATACTTTACTTGATTGTCTATTTTCCTCTAAATGGAACCATAACTAAAAAATTTACATCATGTCATATTGATGAAAACTTAGAACTAACGATTGAGACCATAAACTCATTAAGAAAACATTTACTGAGGTAATAATTAAGTGAGAATTAGGGTCATTTTACCATTGACTTCCACACAATCCAACTTCTTTTTGCAACCAGTGGTGTCCCCCTAGAAAGCAGATTTAAGGCACTTCTGCATTGACTTCACAGACCCAGAGTCCACGTCCATTTTTATTTACAGTCTACGATACAGACATAGCCAGCAAACCAATCATAATATTTTTCTTATGAGCAAATAAAGTAACTGCATTCATTAGTTTCTATTTCAGCACACACACACACACACACACACACACACACACACACACACACAGTGATTTGATTATAAAAGCTATAATTTAAAAGTTGGGGGGATTTGGAGCCCACTAGACATCAGATACCACTGAAAATTGATGCTTGGCCAAATTAGACTTTCCTTTTTTGCTCCATATTAATTTAGGAGACTGGCAAATTAAAAAACAAAATTAACAACTTTCCCTGTTAACCAAATGAAATTAAGCATCATTAGAAAGTAGAGTGAAAACTCTCAGTCGTGGTCTGTACCATGCAGTGTACATTTACTAAAGTACTGTACTGCTTAAGTACAATTTTGAGTTACTTGTACTCCACTCAAAGTATAATATATAAAATATGATTGCATGGAATGGAATATTCCATGCAATCATATTTTATATATTTTTTCTACTCCATTACACTGATATGACAGCTATAGTCACTATAATAACTATAATTACTTGTATTACACATACAAGACATATGATCAACTTAAATAGTATGATGTATTATTATAGGTCCTCCATACCTGTCCATTCTGCAAAATAAATACAAATTTTTTTGTTACTTTTGAGTACATTTTAAGGCTTGTGTAGTTCTACACAAGCAATACTTTTACCTGTGATAAAGTATTTTTATTGTATTGTTACTTTTACTTGAACCATTTTTATCTAAATAGTTCTTCCAGCACTGTGCAACTCAGTGACATAACAGGTAACAGAGCAATCATTTGTGAAATGAACTAATTTCACATTGTATAAATCAATGTGCTACAGTTTTTATGCTAACATTAGATTTAAAATTAATAAATTGAATTGACTGAGAAAGTCAAACACTGTAGTCAATGAACACAACTTAGAGGTCAATGTCTGAGTGGTTTATTAGAATAAGAAAGTTGACATAGAGCAAAGTCTCCATGCGGAGTGACAGGCAGAGCTCAGGACAATGTGGAGAATGGTGAACAACTGCTGGAGTGTGTTTGTGTATGTGTGTTTGTGTCTAATGTACGTGTTCTGTGCAGTTGTTGGAGGGTGCATGCACGTGTTGCTTTTTGCGTGACGACAAACAGATTTCTTCGCGGACACAAGCACACACACTTGCATGTACTGTACAAATTCACACGTCGCTACTTCTGTACACACACAGAGGCTGTGTCGTCATGCAGCTACTGCACTTTAATTACATGTAAGCATCAAGGTTATGTACACGTAGTAGGAACATGTGTTGTCATCTGATGACACCATGCCCCGAGGTACCCGGGGCGATGGTGGGGGGCCAGCCTCTGGTGAGAGCCACAGGACGGCGGGGTCCTTCACAGTAACAGGAGACTCCACTCTAAAGCAGAGAGGTCTCTTTTTGAACCTCAGCCTGTGTGAGTTCATTTGCTCCTTCTCTTCCTCCTCTTCCTCCTTTCAGATTCAGCATCCAAACAGGACACAACAGCTCAGTGCTGATCACAGTACTGCTTCATTGCCACTGTCAATATAATAACAATAATGATAGTCATCAAGTTTGTCTTCATTGTCATCATCAAATCCGGCACACCAGAGAATTGAAATTGAAATCATATACAATAATATCCCATATAATTTCAAACCAAATATCTACCACAGAAACAAACGATAGAAAAAACAAACTTGACAAAAATGATCAGTGCTGACTAAATACATCTACAATTTTACAAAAATGCAAATGTTGATTTTATTTTTGCCTTTTTGTGCTTTTTCCTCTCATGGGTTGGTTTGGAAGGGAGCAGTTCCATGTCACTGCTCCTCACTGCGATGGTGGATTTAATACAAGTTAGCCTCCCTTTCAGGACTCTTTCTAGGGCATAGAGCACAGACAGTACAGTACAGGAGCACTGCAGGGCAAGATGGCAGTTATTGGCTGGGGGGCACCTCATCACCGGGCCACATGGCATAAACAACCCCAAAACAGAAAGGCATGGTCTCTTCAGACACAAACACAACCTGATGAATAATGACATAAAGAGACAGACTGGGTCACGAGAGCTGGGTGGGAATTTCAAGTGTGCGTGTGACAATATGTGCAGGGAAGAGATAAAAACGACGAATGTGTGTGTGTGCAGAGTCGGACGCAATATGCGCTACAAAAAATGCCAAACAAAATAATTTCTAAGGAGAGGAAAACAATTTACTGTATGAGAGGCTTCGAAAATGTCTAACAAAATTGTAACACATTAAAGATTGGATGTGAAATAAAGCAGGATTTTGCGAATTACTTTGATTTCTGTTCCTGTCACCAACTCATTAAATTAAGTAGCTAACCTTTAATAGTGACAAACAGGATGAAAGCACAGCCTCGGTAGAGATATCATTTGAGTGTGTGTGTGTGTATGTGTGTGTACAGAGACAAAGTGTGAGTCTGTTGATAATAAAAGGAGCTTGAAAGAAGACGAAGACAAAGTGCAGCTGTTGTGAGAGGAGAAATGGGAATGACATGAAGCATGTAAAGAAGGGGGAGGTTGATGGCTTTAATAAACAGACTGACCTGCAAGAGGTTACATCTGAGTTCTTTAGCTGCCCCATAACGTTGAACTAAGGTAATCAAATTATGCGGTCAGTAAGATAACATCATGTACGGTACCGTTCCCAGAACCAGTCACTGTTGGCCTATTTCAAGCGTGAACTCTATTTCTGATCTTAATTCAATTGCATCCTGCATTTTGTTAAAGAGCCCTGCAGAATTTATGTGTGTTTGTGAGTGCATGAATGTGTGTGTGTGTGTGTGTGTGTGTGTGTGTGTGTGTGTGTGGCTGTTGGTTAGCGGAGGGGTAAAGAGCTGGTTGAACGTGCACCTCCCTCTCAGGGCTGATGTGTCTGTAGTAATCTTCTCAGGGGCTCATCAGGCCATTAGAGGGCTGGGAATGTACTTTGCCTAATCAAGCATGTTTAGTGAAACACCAGAGGAGATGCAGAGTGAGGACATGGCTGGATGGGCACACTGGCCAAGACAGAGAGGCCTCATTCATACACACACACACACACACACACACAGACTGGCAGACAGACACGCAGAACTCAGGCCACGGCAGAGATGGGAGACAAGGAGAGAGATAAAGAGAGGCAGAGATGAGGGGCCGGGCTGGTGGAAAGCTCAGCATCCTCAATACTAATGACCTGTTTCAGGGTGGAATGTATAAAGAATACATGCACTAATGTGGAGAGGCAGTAATGCAGTAACATCATGTTTGCCTGCCTGACCTCCTCCTCTGTCCTGGCTTGTCTCATGCACCACCTCAGACTCTTGGCTGTCTCATTTTTAGGACTGGGTGTCAAATCTCAGTGACAAAAATGTCAGCTGGTATCAAATACCTGGTCTGAGTTACAAGCTTGTTTACTTTTTCTTTGATCAGACAGTTCTTGATTTACATCTAAATGCTGTCAAATGTACACTGTTTAGACAGTGTTTAATAATTCATAGCTTTGGCTTTTGTTGAGTGGAAAAAGTATTTTGTAGAATTTCACAAAATAATGTATCAATAAATGTTTTATTTGCTATCTCATCAGCCTTCAGAATTAAACATTTAGAGCAATACCCAGCCTTAGTATTTTTACATTGAACATGCACTAACTGATTTTTCTGGCCACTTGACGGTAAAAGTTGTGAAGGGTACACTGACATATTATCACAATATAAGGCTAATGTATTAGCAAACAGTTGTCAATTTACACATCCAGAAGATACAAAGCAACAATATCATTCATTTGGAGCTGTGTTTGTGTAAGTCCAATATTTACTTTCCATTAAGCTCCATTTTTGGTCTCTACCAACTCCTGAGGAATATATCTGAATGTTTAGCTGCTAAATGCTCCCATATGTGCACTGGCTAGTCGCTAACTTTGACTGATGTTTGTTGCAGGCAGGTGGCATTGATTTTTAAAGCATTTTTCTTGAAAACAGCTGCCTGCTGAGACTGAAAACAACAGTGACGACAGCTGTGAGAGTGAACCAAAACAATTCAGTTATGGGTCAGAAAACCAATGAGCTAAAAGACGCTATAAAGAATCAGAGAGTTGCTTTAAATGGAAAATATTAATAATAAAAATATTTTTCATTATGATCTCAATAATGAAAGCTGTCATAGCATATTGGCACTAGTTTTATAAAAGTTTCAAGAAATACTGAGCCCTGGTTTTTGGTTTTTGTACACTGTGATATTTCATTATGTGGGTAGTATCTACCATCTGACCCTAAATTCCCCTCAGCACAGCCCATCATCTCCATTTTATCTGCATGTCTTTGTGCACTGTATAATGGTTTAACTATATTGTATAGCATGTTCTGCTCCCACGCAGGACCTTGACACTGTTAGCACAGATTTGTGAATGTCAAGCAAAGGGTTGTTGCACAACATTAATGGCTCAACAGAGAAAAGAATGAGGTTGGGAAAAAACAAGGAAGGATGAGAATGAGTGCATATGCTGTTTTTTTTTTCCACTCAATATGAGCAACACATTAATGGATACAAGCCCTAAGAGACTCACTCACACACAGACAAGCCGACAGAAAACAGCATCGTGACCCAGATGAACTGAGACTATCTCTGGATCTATGTCTGAATCAAGAATGGATTAGAACACACAGAAGCTGAAAACATAAAAGACAACAGTGTGAAAGAGTAACTCCACACCCAAGTAGACCCATGCCCATCTGTTTTCTTTATCCTGCTTTTGTTGGGAAACACGCTGAAAGGCAGAAAGGGGATAAAGCCACAAGGGATGACCATTGTGACAGTTAGCAGTGCCCCAATCCTGGCCTCAGCCCCAGCTTTGGCCCTCAGCTCCTCCCTGTCCTGGCAAGTGGGTGAAGCATAAGAGATGCCCGGGCCTGGTTGGTACATCTCACATGACGGATGGAGCTGCTGTCCTCCTCATTGATATTCTGCTATGCTGTGGTGCTGGGCTAGGTCCCTGACTCTTAACGGCTATTTGTTGCAGCAGTCTCCTCCTGCTTCTGGGGCACAAAGAGGCTCAGTGTCGGGCAGAAGAGGCTGAATGGAGGTCCCAAGCGGCCAGGCCTCACAGCCTCAGTCAGACAGCCAGACAGCCACAGCTCACATTCCCCCCTTCAAATGGACTGTGGAGCCCAGGGAGGCCTCAGGTCAGGTCAGTCAGACCCAGGCATACTGAGAGGCAGGGAAGGAGAGAAGAATGGAGGGGAGATATTGTTCCTTTTCCCAGCGCTCCGCTCTTTCTGATGTCCCTAAGCTTTAGTTTTCTTTGCTGAGAAAACAGTGATATTATAAAAATATCAAATTCAATTGGCTTTTTTCTTCATCATTATATGTTTCTTGCTTATTATTGCTCTCTTTCACTTCATCATGGCTCTGTCCAGTGCTGCTTCTGAGGTACTGGGAATCACTGAGAGTCTCAGCCCGTCACTAGACACTGGTCAACCATCCAAACCTCTGATTGGTAAACACATAGAGAGACACATAATAAAATCCACTTGTCTCTCTGTGATTGTTTATAAAAAGGGAAAATAATCTTTAACATCAACCTTCTCCTTACAGATACTTCATTATATAGTTATTCTTCACAGTTAAGACAGGACACTGGTTGGGGTTGTTGTGGCCGCACACATTCACACAATCACACTCACACACAGACACACACTGCATGATTCATTGAGAGTAACTGCCCTCTGGCACGGCTACAACAGTTTTAGTCTCATCTGAAATCCAAAGTAAAGCACATTGTTGTCTGCTGGATGCCACTGGCACAAAAAAAACAACAAAAAACAAAAGCAGAAAGTTTCACTCTCAAAGAAGATCCATGGTGTCAAAACAGTGAACAAAATGGTGGAGGGAGACCTTTCACATTTGGCGCTGCAAGCGAAATTGTCATTTTTTTAAAAATCTCCACTCTGTCCTTTTTAGAAGATTCCCCTTCCTTTGCACCCCTCCCTTTACCTTACTATTTGTCCTGTGGTGTCAAAGTCACACTCAGTGGGTCGTACCACTAACAGAGCAGAGGGGTGCACCTCAGATTAAGAGCAGAGGAACGGAGATGTGAGGAGAGTGTTCTCCTCTTTTTCAACTCTCTCTTTGTTTCTTTTCTCTCTGTCTCTCTCTTCAGTCTGCTGAATGACGTCATTGAACATTGAATGACAGTGAGAGAGGACAGAAAGGGTAAGGTTGGACCGGGACAGTGACTCTGAGGGGTTGATTTATTCCAGTTTACTGTTGGAGGGAATGGGTTTTCAGAGAGAGTTTGGTGTTGGGGCTCACGTACTTCACCTCACTGGCCACTGGGGGTGCGCTCTCCCATGTTCTTCCCTAGAAGATGGCTGAAGTCAGCCAGTTCTCCCAGCCCTCGAGGCCCATGCATGTCTGGCCTGATGAGGCCCTGGCGCTGGGAGTGATAGGGCGCTCCATTGTTGCTGTTGTAGTTGAGCGCCTCGTGACTCCAGCGAGGCTCCCCATAGTCCACGTGGGGAGTGGGAGCGGAAACCACCCTCCGTCGGTCGGGGGAGTCCTGCGGTGTAGCGGGGTAGATGTATTCTCCCGCTGAGTTCCTCAGGGTGCCGCTGGGACGGCTGCCACCATGCTCCCCTCTCTGGGTGGCTAGGATCAGGTAGCGTTGGCGCTCTGTGTGCGGGGGCAGCATGACCTCCCCTGGGTCCTCTATCCGGACCATCCCTCCACCCCCTCCACCTCCATGCAGGAACTTGGAGCTCAGGTAGATGACAGAGTTGTTGGGGCAGGGAGTCCCCACAGCAGTGAGGAAGGTCTGGCTCTGGTCCCAGTCGGTGTCTGGGAGACGCATGGACCGTTTCTGCTGCAGTGGGGTCTGCTCTGGAGTAGGCAGCAATCCTGGGTCCATCTCCCCTTTAGGCCAACCGTTGGGTGTCACAAAGGGATTGTCTGCCTGGGAACGGCGCCTCTCACCACCGCTGGTTCTTGTTACGCTCATCACTGACCCGCTGCGGCCCTGCCCCAGCATGCTCTGCTCTTTGTCACTTTTGCGGCGAGCACCGTTGGCTCCAGAGCTGCGGGAGTGGCGGTGACGGTGACTCATGATCCAGCAGACGGTGAGGCCTGAGAGAATGGCTCCTGTTGCGAAGGCTGAAACAGCAGACACCACCAGCAGGTTTACAGACACTAGGCCGTCAGGCTCCTCAATGAAACTCTCTTGGAGCAGCATTCCTACAAAGAAAGAGATAAAATCACACACAAAAAGAAAGCCATCAGTCAGCTGGTGGAAACATCTAAATAGCATCAGTATTTCCTGTATTAAACACGTGGGAGTAGACAAATGGCAAGACAAAATGGCCTATTTTCTCTCTCCACTCTGTGGGTGGGAATGGTTGTATGCTTTCCAGCCAAGGTAGCTCTAGCTAATTGCCTTCATTATATAAAGTGGATGGTGATTTTAATAGCTGTAATAACTGTCTTCCTGATTGAGAATAGCTCTCAGCCCTAACATGTTTCACAACATTAGCTTTATTGGGAGAGATGCCAAGTCTGGCAATAATAGTGAGTAATATTTTAAAGTTTTCATACCATTACAATCTGCTATACATGCAATTTATTGTTGTGCACCAACACCTGAACTTGCTTTCAATGGTGTGACTTAAAAATATACAAATACTAGTACTCCTTTTTGCTCAAATAACTGCAATTGCAAGGATGAACATAAGGCATTGCGTTCATAGAAGGATATCCCATCAGCACACAAGACCATGAATTTCTGTATTTCTTTGGTATAAGAACATGTCATGAACTCCCTCGGAGGAAACCGTTTATGAATTATTGAAGATATGAATTCAACTAGACCACAGCACAGGCTGCCATGGATCAATTAGGAAAATGCCAGAAGAGAAGTTGTTCTTTGCTGCGTGAGCTCCTGGGACCAACACCAACGAATACAATGAAATTGTGCCAAGGGAAGCAGATTGGAGAAAAGCAGATGAAGGAAAGAGGAGGGGAGAGAGAGAGAGAGAGAGAGAGAGAGAGAAGTTGCCTAAAGCGAACTCGAACATTTGGGGCCTTAGACAAACATAGTAATAGTTGTTAAATTACAACACCAATAGCGGCAGAGGGAGGACTGTCTCCACAAGGACAGCAAAATAAATCCTTTCTCACAGCAAATAAATGGATGTCATTAAAAGACATTGGGAGCCACTTACTCACTTGCACACGGCACATAAAAGGAGCAGGACAAAGAACAGGAGGAAGAATGAAAATACTGAGAACAGCAACGTTTCTTTTTAAACAAACATACTTTTATTGTCTGACAAATTCATTTTCAATGGGGACAAATGGGGCTGGTTGTGGTGCAAATACTCCAGTATGAGACAGCCTGGTGGTTAATTAATGTGGCCTGTGGCTTTGTATAATAATGTGCTACTCTCCACATTGACATTAAGCTGGGGAATGGCAGCTCAAACCATGTGAGAGACTGCTGAACTGCTGTGAGCCGGAGGTGCTCCTGTACACATTAAAGGGGCAGTTCACCCAAAAACAAAGTAACTGTTTCTATACCCACAGTGCAATCTATTCATCTCGATTGCACAGGCATGTATGATTTCATCTCATCCCAACAGGGTAGAGCTCGAAGCGGGTTCGCATTAGTGAGCCCCCCGCCCCAAAAAAAAGGAAAAAAAAAGGCCTACAGTAACAACTCGTTCTTAATACTATGTCACAGCCAAGAAAAACAATGAGTTTAATGACTTTTTTAATGACTTTAACAAGTACAAGTACAAGGGCTTCACAAAGTACAGAGAGACAGAGCAGGAAAAACAGGTCAAAGTGTCAAAGTACTGGATGGTGGTGCTAGATAAAAACTCAAATATGGATTACAAAGTAGTGATTACAAGTAATCTTGTGTGTGACATAAATGTCTTTACCAAATTTCAAGGCAACCCAAAGAACAGAGAAAAAAAAAAAAAAACAAGGAAATGTCAAGGGATCCACTTAATTGGGATCGATCCTCTGGGAGCCAATGGTGGACTGGAGACATGGTGTTAAAAATATAATGCCTGTGTTTATTCAGACACTAAGGTTCATTGTTGGGCTGTAAATGTAGCTTTGTTAAAGCATAACTGCATTCTAAAGAGGTGACAATTATGTTAAACTATTCATCAATATTTTGTCTCTTACGATTTCATCTTGTAGCTCTGACAGTGGATTCTCAGTGCTATCAATCAAAATGAGTCCTTACTCTCAGCAAGTTTGCAGTTTCCATTGACTGAAACCTGACGTTAATCAACTGGACCTGTTAGTCAATCAATGTCCTTTTCAGCATTAATTAGTCCTTTATCGCAAATCCAATAAGCTCAGTGATATACGTGGACACAGGTTTTAGTTACAGCCTGTTCAATCATGTGACATGCACGGTTCAGGCAAATCCTTTTGAATAACTGGACATCACATTTTGTGGTCGGTCTTAAATAGTTTTGTATTTATCTAGGAAGAATATATATTTCCAGCTAATATTTTGGACTAAAATAGGATTGTTAAAAAAAAAAAAACAACCTTGTTTAACATTCTACTGAAGTTGCTCCTCACATGAGGCTTAAGTTATGCATTTTAAAGTGTTTATTTAACTGAGTATTAATGTTTATTTTGGAGGTTAGTTTTCACCCACAGGATGTAAAAACTTGATTGCTCAATATTTCAAAACTGCTCCCAATACAGATGGCAGCTCATAACTCGGATCACACGACGTATCTTTCCTCACTTCATTCCTTCAAACTGTCACGCAGCCAGCTCGTGGTTACACAGGCTAACCAGCACAGACATCCTTGTAGTCTTTGTGTATTCATTTAAGCACCCATGTTCCTCTGTGTTTATATTGAATTTGGCATTTGTTCACTGGAAGTTCTTTTTCTCCTTGAGCACATTGTTGGCATCTTTGTTGCAGAAGCCTAAACATAGCCCTGACTCCTGCTGTATTTATTTTCATGTTTCAGGCCAATATTCAGTTTGGAATGACTGCCAGCTTCAATTACATTATCGCTCCTCTCCTCAGTAAAAAGGGCGTTCTTGGGGGCAGCAGATGCGACACGAAGAAAGGCATTTGGAGGTTACAGTGCCAGCATGTTCATTTATAGTTTCCACACACACACAAACACTGGAGGAATATGAAAAGTCAGGTAATGAATTGATCCATGGTTGGATGTTTTTGGTTTTTTTTTTTCAATAAACCGCAGCCTTGATGACTTTGTAAACAAAAAAGGAAGCGCTGCAACCACAGAAAAAGTCGGAACAAGGCAGCAATATAACGGGGGAAAACCACAAATCTCCCCTCGTTCACATACATCACAGCTGGAATTGCTCTTGCTGTACTCAGCTGCAGAGGCTGTAGATATTTCTCTAACAGTTACCTCAACTGTGGTCCAGGGTTGCTGTGTGGCACTTCAGATTAAATTCTGCACGGTGCAATAATACTGCTGTCATCTTCATGCAGGAGGAGAGGGCTTGACAAGTGTGTGTGTGTGTTGTGTGCTAGTACTGTATGGCTGAGAGAAGCAGGGACAGACTTCCTCAACTCTCCTTCTCTTTGACATAGACACTCTCACATATGTTAATAATTTTTGTCAATTTCTTTCATCCCCCCCACATAGAACTGTCTTTCTTAGATAAACAACATGTGGATGAAATCTTTAGCCAGTGGTAAAAAGATGAAAAAATAAATTAATATGAAAGGGCAGGTGTTTAGAGATTAGGGTAGTCTGTGTGTTTGTGTGACAGCAGACAGGTTTCTCTGCATCCTACCGAGGGGTGACAGTCGAAGCAGAAGTGTGCACACTTTCTCCTCCCTTCAGCTCTTTCTCTCCCTCTTCCAATCCTCCAACTTATTAAAGCTTAATAGAAGCCAACGGGGCTGCCTGTCAGCCTGACGCACACTGAGCCGCTTGTCTTGAGGCTTCCAGCTCCAATTACAGCGTAACAATGAGAGAAGAGGAGAAGAGAGGAGAGTAGAGGAGAGGAGAGGGAGGAGAGTAGAGTAGAGGAGAGTAGAGGAGAGGAGAGGAGAGGAGAGGGGATGAGAGTAGAGGAGAGTAGAGGAGAGGAGAGGAGAGGAGAGGGGATGAGAGAGGAGGAGAGATTTTATATAGGTTGGGGAAAAAAGGGAAATTGGAGGAGGACATGAGACATAAGAGAAGGAGACCTGATACAAAAGGTGAGAAGATAAGAAGGAGGAGAGGAGGGGATAAGTGAGGTGAAGAGGAGAGACAAAAGGATAGAGGAAGGGAGTTTGGAGGAGAGAAGAGACAGAAGCAGATGGAAAGACTGTGCTGTTGAAAGCAACACCGATAGGATATTTGTGTATATATACATTCACACTAATTAACTGTCAAATTCAAAGCACAAAGACGCTCGTGCATAGTTTCAATTTTTCTTTGGTATTTGATTTCCTTTGTTTCTAACCCACAGTCATCTGCTCCTTCACATCCCGTATCGTCCCTCCCTCTCTCCAATCCTCTTGTTAGCCGCTAATCCTCTCTCCGTATCTCTCTCTCTCTCTCTCTCTCTCTTACTCACCCACTCCTTTGATCATCAGGGGTGGCGGCATGATGGGAGTAATGGCTTAAAAATTCATAAAAGATGTAAAGAAACTTTTACTTGCACACTCTCAAATCAAATCAAGGTTGTTCCTGCACTATCAGATTTAATATTAAAGCTACAAAGTGATGTTTCTGTTACTCGGCGATCGTGGCAGCTGTGGTCATGTTAATCGGAGAGAGTTGTGTGGCTGCCTCTAACTTTTCCTTCATGTCTTCTTCTCCCATGTCTCCCTCCCTCCCTCCCTCCATTCTGCCGGTGAGTTAGAGAAATTAATGAAAAGCCCTGCTAGCTCCATGCCAGTTGTTAAACATTTCCCTTGATTAAAGCGCTGGCAGACGACTCCATGTATCTGCTCAGCCCATGCTCACAGTTTGGCGGCGCTTTTGACAATGGCCTTGTGAACATGTGTGTGCGTGAGATAAAGACGGAGAGTGGGATGAAGGGGAAGAAGATGATTTTCAACCCACCTTCAGTGGTGATGATCTTGATTAAACAGATGCATCCAAAAGATAATCACAGTTTATTACAGCTGGGGTCTAATTTTCATAGTTTTGGCCATCATTTCTATGGGGGATGAGAGTGCTGTATTCATCAAAGTAATGGCTGAAATCTGGGAACACTGCAGCATTGCTTCAATAAAGCCTGAGAAGCCAAGAAAAAAGACAAATGGTGACGCCTGAGTATCTAAACCAATGGTTCCCAACCTGGAGGTCGAGCCTCAAAAAGGGGTTGCAAGACAGATCTGAGCAGCCAAGGGATGTTTAACAAGGTATAAAAGGTATAAAAACATGTTCCAATGGTAACATACCTATACTGATGATGATGACCAAAACTACCAATATAAGACCGTGGTTGTGATAAACCAGAATTAGTCTTAAATAAAATTCTCACCAGAACAACTAAATGGCATTGAGATGCATGCTTCACCTCCTTGCTTCCTATACTGCTTTTGATTACCATCTGGAGGTGTTCACAATTTTTGATGTTAAGGAATTAATTTGGTAACTATTTGGGGCTGCCTACAGTTCGATAAGTTTCTTAATCAAAAGCCAGGCAGGGGAACTTTTATGCAGTTTGAGAGCTGGAATACATGTATTAGAAACACAGCACATCAAACCAGAACAAAGAGACTTCACAGCATCCCGGTGGACCTGTCGATGCCACAAGCACACACTTCTGAGCTTGATGGGTTACGACTGTGTCAGCGTACAGCCACTGATCTGAGGGGCTTTCATCTTCAGAATCCATCATTTCTCTGCATGTTAATGTGTTTACGCACCAGCCAATGGCAGGGGATGCACGTGGCAAAGCATGTGCACTGTCATGTGAAGAAGTGTGTATAGACGTATGAATATGTGCGTGTGTTAATAAGTGACAACATGCACTGCTTGTACCCATGGCTCAGTGATTTTGCTCATTATCCTTCTCTCCTTTTCCTCTGTTGAAAGACTGCAGGCACTATTTTGTTTCTGGTTTTAGTACCCCCCCCCCCTTCCCGCTGTCCTTTTATGATTATTATGTTTTTTTACCATCGCCATTACTTTTCTTGAAGCAGATACACTATTCCTGCTAATGCATCTGTCTCTCATTCACACATAGACAGAGAGTACACCTAATGTTGTGAGCTGTGAAGCTAACACCAATGTGGTACGAGCATAGCAAGAAACTGAGAAAGAATTAAAGCCCTTTAAAAAGAAGCAAAAATGCTGCAGAGCTCCTTACTTGGACAAAACCTGGCTTGCTCGTAAACCGTGCTTACTTTCGGGGTGATTGTAAAACCATTTACAGTCCCTCCCTGACAGCGAGAGCACGGCTGAGGGAAGCTGCAGGAGAGTTCTGCTCGGCTCCCTGGTAAAATAAAGATAAATATATAAAAAATTAAAACCACCCCCAAAACCTCGGCTCCTGAGGGCCAGTCAGACCTGCCTGTCTCTCCCCGAATGATCAATATGTTAAAACATTTATGTGCACAGGCCATGTGTTTGCAATTAAAATTCCATAAAATCTCCACCAAAAAAAAAACGCGGTTAATAGATTCAGGTCTTCAGCTGGGTCTATTAGCGAGGGCAGATCAGGCTTTTGGCTGGCTCACAGTCAAAGTTTGCAATGATGACTGCATAATAATATACCTGCATGACTCTCTTGTTACCTTTAGATTCCTCTCTTCCACCTCTCGCTCTCTCCTTCTAGCTGCCCAGTGTATTTTAAATTTCAGCTCTGTCCCTCCTTCCTCATTTTGGTTTCGTTCTCCTTTTTGTGCTTATGGGAAAATCTCTGCTTGGGGTAAATGAGGTAAGTCTAGAGTTGCTTTAGGAAAATGCTATGTGTTAAAATCATCAGAGGGGGGCTAACTCCCTCCTGCTGCCATATAATCAAAAGCTACAGGACGTTTTTTTTTTTTTTCTCAGCCTCCACACACATGTTGCTATTAGGAATGTCCCTCATTGAATTTGTGGGTTCAATTACACCAGGAGCTCTTGTTTTCCCAATCTGGTCAACCTTCAGTGGAAGGCTACTTAACACAGGCGAGGCTGTTAACAGTTTCAGCCGCATCCAGTCCAAAAAAAAGCAGCTGAGCTGAGGTAGACGCTGTGGAGAAATAAATTATTTTACAGAGAGTTTTGTGTGTGTACAAATGTACATGTGCGGGTTTCTCAGCAGGATTAAGTTTTTATTCTTTCCCTCTATACCCCATGACTTACAGGTTACGGTGTTGGCTGGTGTTTTCATTTGGTAATTGATATTCTCGTTTTAGGTGCAAAGCCAAGAGCAGATTGTGGAGAGCAATAATAAATATTCACAAACATGTCACGGGCAATAAATTGGAGCGCAGGTCCGCATAGCATTAGTCTAACTATCCGCCCAGAGGGTTCATATCTCTCGTTCCCAAATCACGAACCAGGCAATTTCAACTTAATCTTTCTCACATGCTACATCCACATATCACATCGGAGCTATGCACGGTGCTATACTATACGCCCACCCGCTGAAAACACATGCCAATTTGTTTTTATGTTAACACCCCCAGCACTGTAGTGTTGGACTCGTTCCCAATACAAATTTATGGAAGTTTAACCGAATGATTAAACCATCAGGCCTCATGTCAGGGCTGCACGCCATCTGGTGGCTGATTGAATCTGCTCTCGCCCCATCCGTTCAGCCTCCCCCGTTCTCTTAATTTACAGGCTGCCTTTAATGAAATGTCATCGCTGTGACATGGACCAAGGCCTCGCAGTTGGACATGCTGTCAGGAAACATCCTCGACCAAACGATCACTCAGATTCACAGTGCCTGTCAGCTGACCTGGACTAAAGGTAGTTTAAGGTGATCAATACCGAGGTGCTGCAACAAACTCAGGGGTGAAACTCATAGGAAGACGCTGATGGGAGATGTGACAAAGACAGAAACAGCAGAGAGGAAGTGTTGGAGTGAAGAGGAACATAAGAAGAGAATAAGAGATTGAGATGGAAAGAGTGTGTGACTGATGAAGAAAGAGAGCAAGGGAGGGAGTGTGAAAAAAGTAGCGTAGTGTTATTGATGTGTTGCAGAAAGGAGGAAACGTGTTGTTTGATGCAGGGAGTTAGGGGAACTCACCATAGTGGATTTCTGCCTGAATGATAGGCACAGAAACAACCCCCAGTTGTGTGAGTGGAGAGTAGTTACAGTAATCTGAAGTCACGCTGCAGGACTCTCTGTTGAGGCATTACACAGCACCTCCAGGTCCTGCCTGCACTTTACAGGACAACTATTACTCAGCACAGGACACAGACCTGCCCCGGGCTCTTATTCGTCATCATCTGTGTGTGTGTGTGTGTGTGTGTGCGTGCGCATGTGAGTTTGGCCAGATTTCTTAAATGCCACTGATTGGTGTTACAGAGCTGGTGGCTTCAGCTGGTGTATGTTTGTGTGTAGCTGTGTGTAAAAAGGCTCTAGGTCCCAGCACACAATGGTTAATGTGCAGATCCATCTTGTTTTTCCCATCTTTCCACAGACACACACACACAGACACACACACACTCACATGTACCTGCCTTCTGTTTGAGGCTGGCATCTGGATCACATAATCAACTCATTCATCCAATCATGCAAATACAGGTAAAAGGTACAAGGTCTCTCAGATGCTTGAATGTAATGCAACTTAAAGTACATCAAACAACAAAATGTACATGAAGTATCAAAAGTAGTGGCACTATTTATTCAGAACTGCCCCTGTCAGTGTTGTTTGATATTATTGGGTCACGGAATCAGAAGCTGTGAATAAAACAATATTAAACCAGTCCTAATTTCGCCACCTGATTTTGACTTATATGTGACAAAAAATTTATATTTTTTCATTTTAATACATTGTAGTCAATTTTGCTACAATTTAGTACAAAATTAAACTGTCTACTATAATCAGTGGAAATGTATTAAAGTTAAGTTTAATGCTGCTGTTTTGAAATGTTTTTCATTATGTTGTTCTACTTGATGGAGTTTTTGCAACCAAGCACCCCAACAGTTTTATTTGTGCCTTACAGGTACAGTTTTTCAAGGTTGTGGCTTCCAGCTTTTAATTAATCCAAAAAAAGCAGCAGCACTAAAATTAGACACTAAAGCCCCTGAAAACTTGGTTTTCAAAACTTAAATATTTCTCCATAAAAATAGTTCCTCGCCACTGTCAGTGTGCTGCTTGTTGTCACATTCATGCTCAGTCATCTGCTAGTTAAACTTTCCAAACAAAAAATATTTGCATATTTATAAATTCTGGATTTAAAAATAAAGGAGACAGATGAAATTCCAAATATTTTCAACCTGGCTGATGAACTACTTTTAAATGGTAAAAAAACATGAGATACAAATTATTACTCTTTTAGAAAACTTTTAGATTTATCAAAACATGTTTGCTGTGGGATAGAATCTTTTACTCTTCGTGACTAAAGAAGGAACAAATAAAAATAAACATACTTATTACCGATTATCAGTTTAACAGTTCAAAATGTTGTGGGTGTGGTTTGATCATTTCTGACTGACAGCAAAGTGTAAACATCAGTAAACAACCTCCAACAACTGTCACATTTTGATTCAAATGTTGTAAAATCTTGATTGGTTCATGGCATTTTCCAGTAGAGCCACAACCACTAAACCAGTAAGAAGAGGCCAAAAAAGAAAAGACAGATATACAGAAGTCTCCCATGTAAAACAACCAAAACTTTGGTGGAAATCTTTTGTTGGTATGTGCAGACAATGTGCAGAAGAGAAAATGAAAAATGCCATTTGTGATTTACATACAATACATCTTTGTCCATTTTACTTTTTATTTTTTAATTACCCACCAGGACTCTGATGCAGTTCATTTGCATTTGCATTGAAACTCCCTGCATTTTCTCTTCAATTAGTAAAACCTGAAGCATTTTTTAAGATATCGAGGTTACAACTGGGCTTTGTTTACTGTAAATGGCTTTAATCATTGGCTCTTTGCTCAATGGAACAAGTTTTAGATGTGTGGGGACATAAAAAGAGGGTGGCTAAGAGTAACTGTAGTCTCTATACATACACCCCTCACCACCCAAAATCTCACTTCAACCAGTCCTTGATAGATGGCGCACACACACACACACACACACACACACACACACACAAAAGCATCTATCAGTGAAGACCCGTGGTACGCTGAGGGGTCAGCAGGCCCTTTGTGTTTTTCACTGCTCTCTCTGTGGCTCCCGCTGAGAGGAAGGAGATGTGAGGAGCAGAGGGAGGACTCAGAGAAGGAAGTCAGATGAAAGAGCTGAAGCCCTTCAGGAGTCCTCGCACCTCGCCAAGCTTTCCAGAGGCTGAGGCTGCTATTCTTATCTTCTTAGAGCTCGCTAAAAAAAATTCTCCATCTCTGCTCTAAAAACTGCACACACACCATACACTTTTTCACTTCTCTTTGCCCAAGTACACACGCACACACGTCAATAGTTATAAGGCACATAGGTCCTCATATTTCATCAGCCAACGGTTTTCACTGAGGGGATCAGCTCTGTTCTCTCAGAAACTCCTCGGGGTGGGAGAGATGTGTGAGTTACAGCGCAGTCTGGTGTCTGGGGATGCTCAGCTACACACCACACTTCCTCTATCTCTCTTTCCCTCCCTCTTTCTCCCTCTCTCTCTGAGTGTGCCCTTGGTGTCTGACTTGCAGGAGTGACAGCAGAGGGAGTTAGGGGAGGAGGCGGGAGGACTGTGGCGTCAAGGTTACAGAGCCCTCTCTCGCTCCGTCTGAAAGAGAAGACCGCATCAAACAAAAAACGAACTACCCCCCGTTTTCCTTCTTGTTTCCTGTCTGTCTCTGCCGCTCTGTTGGGGTTCGGACTACAGGGCAGCACATTTATCATCAGCAGACTTATGACCATGCGCTTTAACTAGCTGCCATGTAAATACAAAGAGCTGTGTCTACTTTATGGGTTCTCCCTCCTAAGCCTCAACTCAGGCCTCTCTCCAACTCACAGCAATTAGAATGGAATTAGATGAGACCACAGTCGTAAATTTGGCAACAAATTTTCCTTCCTGCACAAAGCTCCTCACAAAATCACAACCACCAGAGAGAAAGACAGAGTCAGCCCTGGGTACGCAGTGACCATCATCCACTCTAACGTCACGGCACAACAAGGATTCTTCAATCTCCCTTCACCTTATTGATGTTTCAGTGGACCTCAATTACTGAGTGATTGCGTCCCGCTGTCCCACCAGTCAAAACACTGCCTTAGTTCAGGAAATATTTTCACAGCACCATAATTGCTTCCATCTGTAGCTACACTGTGGCAACACTAGCTATGTCATTACGCCTGAGTGAGTTCACAGTGAAACGGGTGGCGAAGGAGTATGTGCGAGTGTGAATGTGTGTGTGTGTGTCGGTGAGGGTTTGGATGCATGCATTCGTTGAGGAGCCTGCTCTGCTTTTATCAACAGAGGGAGGGAGATTTGAGAAATGTGTTGAGCTGGAACAACGGAGGAATGTGATGAAGCAGGACGTGTCTGCAGCTAGAGCACCACGCACACCCCCACACACCGCCTCCTCTGCCTGTTTGATGGCTGATTTAACAGAGTTGACTTTAGCTGATGAACTGTCTGTGCAAACACAATTTGAGTCATTCTCCCCAAATGCCTGCAAACAGCAAAATAAAATGAGGGAGTGTTTAGCTCATTGCTGCAGGGAGATTGAGGCGCTTGGCATTCCTGAGGCTGTTGCAGGGTCCCAACTAAAAGATCTGGATGCAAGAATCTTTTCCCTTAGATTCTAGAGACCCTCATGGCAAATTTAAAGAGAGATGCTTGAGCTGTGACAGACCATTTAGACCATGTTTATGCTGTAACCGATCTGCCTGTCAGCAAGGGTCACAACCTGGAAAAAGTGAAGCGAGCCAATCGACACGTTGTGATAACCTGCCGTAAGTGGATCTGACATCCTATAACGTCTGTCGACGCCCGAACCAAATCTGACTCATTACGCTGTTTACAAAAATGGTTTATATTACCTATCACATACCCATTCACACATGCTCACCTCACACACACACCCAAAGCCCCCAGCAGTTCAGAGTTAGTTGGTGGTTTCAGTCAGCTGAGTGTGTTCTGCTCAAACATCATTAAAATTAAATCCAGCACAAATCCAGCTGCAGTTTATCATGCTGGCTGAGTTGTCCACTGTGAAGAGCCTACTAATTTAGAGGGCACACAACTGCTCACACATATACATCAATAGCTTTATTTTCCTGCAAGCTAAACTGCTGGTTGAAACTCTGGGTACAAATGGGTGTGACCAAGTTTTTTTTTTTTTTTTGCAATTTTAGAGACCAGAGGCACAACACAGTGCAGACTAGAAAGGAGGCTGAAGCAGGAATTGATGCATTATTAGTTGGAGGAATACAACATCAGCAGGTGGAGTTAGGGTAAGCTTCACTAATGGCCAGTGGTTGTCAGGTCTGACAGTTTCCTAATGAGCCAAGAAATGTCTTGGTGCAGAATCCAAAACCACATTCTGTAAGCAGCTCAAATACAGGTTTCAGCACTCCAAATAAGTTTCAAGACAATTTTTCCTTTTAAGAGATAAAGCTGGTGATGTTTTACTTTTTATTATTATCAACCATTCTCCTGAAGAAACTACAATCAGAAATAAATGTAGGCCACTAACACATTATTATTTGTGTTGCTAAAGCCTGATATCGCTCATGCCTCTGTGCCATACAAAGGCATTGTTGCCCAAACACTATAAAAAACACATGAAAGAGCCAGAGCGTTGCACCAGCATTGCTTCTGCATTTTTGATCTCTGAGAGTAGCTGTGCGTTGGGTTCAAAGTGTGTTTACACCCTTTGCTAGTTTGACGAGCTGAGAGGAATAAACTCTCTCTTTCCAGAGGAAAATGGTACGCAGCGATTTGATCATCCAGACACTATTGACAAACCTCAGGATTAATCTGGAGGAAAAGCTGAGGAGCTTATGTATCTTTTTTGGTTAGATCTTGTTGACGTGTCATAAAATTGAATAATTGATGAACATATCCTCAAAGTTTGAGAATAAATATGAGTATTTCACTACATCACTCTGCAGGCGAAACAACCACAATGCTGCTGTATGACAGACCTATGAGTTTAGGCAAGAGAAGAAGACCTTATACATTAAATACTCAAAGTAGCTGTAGAGTCAAATAGAGATTCTGCTTTAATCACATTGAAAATTGTCTTTTGATGTGTGTTTGTCAAAATCAATAATGCAAATTCAAAATTGCTTGTTTTTTCAAGGGAGTCTGTGTTTGCACATCTGCTAAATCAAACCTTAAAAACTGCTCTTTGCACTTGTGTTTTCAATAAAAATGTCGTCTGAGCAGGTGGAAATAGAAACACAAGTTGATGCCAGAGCAGCTGCGTCACTTCTGCCCCCCCTGCCTCAGTGCAAGTATGCATGTCTGGAGTCACGAAATTACCGAACAACAACGTTAGCCTGCTTAGCGCCTGAGAGAAAGTACAGCCCATACAGACTGATGGACATACATTAGACTTCACACACACACACACACACACACACACACACACACACACACACACACATAATTGAACGCAGATATTTCTCTGACCTCATCTCTTTCATCAAAGTGTCCCTCCCACAACACATCGTCTAAATTAGACGTTGTGCTTCCAAACCCTGCTTTGATCAGAGCGGGCTTAGAGGAACAGCATGTCTCTACATACTAATATTTGGTGTGTGTGTGTGTGTGTGTGTGTATTTGGGAGGGTGATCTTTGTTTTCCAATAAATGCAGAGAGAACCATGCATAACCACAAGGCAATACCCTTAGCTACACTTGACTCCCTCATAGTTTGCAGTAACTAAAGTGATCTCACACTGTGACCTTGTAAATGTACATTTGGTTAACAATGGTGTAAGGAACATTATGCTCAGTTAATTGATTTTTATGACAAATTAAGATAAACTGAACTGTTCCAAACTAGAGATGAAGATAGTGTGAAGTGAGGAGAAGAGCAACAGCTCAGTGATACATGAAAGAAAAACTTATGAGGATAAGAGGCAGGTGGTTTACATCACCTTGGCAGAGTTACAACCTGGCCACAAGCCCACTGAGGAGGCCAGTGACAGCGCCGTGACACAGGAGACGCCGGTGGCACTCTCAGACCATTTGTCACAGCGGCCCTGGCCCTGGCACCCATGAAAATAGCTGCTCCTCTCCCTTCCCTGCACCTCCCTCCATTCTCAAAGCTTTCATCCCTCCTCACTCTCGCATTTCCTCTGTGATTACCCCCTTGCCACCAAATCTTTTTGTCCTCCTGCAACCACACTTTTTCTGTCCTCTCTCGCCATCACTGCTTCTTTTCTTATTCACCCTTATGACTCCACACTTCTGATCTCCTGAACCATTTCACCCTTTCCATCCTCAAAGTTTGCCTTCTTCCTATGATCTCTCAATCCCTTACTCATTCTTTTTGCTCTGCTCCCTGCTCCTTGATCTGATTTACGCAGCCACCCCCTCCCCTTCTTTGCTCCTCTCAGTCCCATTCCTCTCCCCTTGCAGAATCACCCTTGATATCTATTCGACTGCCATCAGCCAGAGGAGAGATGAAAATCGATTCTCCTTCCAGCAACTGCTACTCTCTGGCTAAGGAGAAAGGGGAGGCAGTTAGCTGGGCTTTAAGTAAGGCCGTCCATCCATCTCCCTTTGAGGTCTGACGACAAGGCCGCTCTGAAATCAGTGTAGCACTGACTGAGGCCGAAGAGGGATGAAGCAGCAGAAGAGCAAAGACTTTGGTACATTAAATTACTTGTTTTTTTCAGAAAAACTGTAAAGACAAAACCAGCATAATTTCCACTTAACAAGCTGAATATGACCAGCTTAAACTCAACGGGCTAGTTCAGCCAAATTACAAAAACCATATTTTCTCACGTTCAGTACTCAGGCCATGAAGACAGATTTGGTTTAATTTGGCCAGGTTTTTATATATCTGTCTCTGATATTTCTGCTACCACAAACACAACTGCGGTTTGTTTCTGGCACTCACAGCATTGAAAAGCATAATGGAAATGAATGCCTGCACACTGAAAAAATAATCTAGAAGAGGCTCAGCTGCAAAAAAGATTTCAATTTATTATATATCTAAAAGATAACAAAGAAAAGCACAACTTCCAACACACAATGTAACCATTCCCTTGGAAATTTTTAGTGGAGCTACTTTGTACCGAAGAAGGTCTGGGCAAATAAAAGTAAATGCTATCAAGTGGCTATGAGGTAAGTGAGAAAATTTGTAATTTAGGTAAAATTTAGGACTCTGATTCCCAGCCTTTTTGGTTTGTGAGCCGATAAAATGTCTCTTTGAAACCCCAAGTCACAGGTTGCTACCAAAGAGGAATTTTTCCCAGTAAACGTCTCAGAATATTTTATTAGCCACCAGAAGAGGTAAAACTCTCCGGCCCTTGGGAAAAGGCATGGATTAGAGAACAAATTTATAACCCTCTGATTTATCCTGTGATCCACTAGAGACACCCAAACCCCAAGGTTGGGACCTGGTGGTTGAGGTGACTCTTTCAGTTTACCGCTTACCTCGTAGCTAACAACAGTGTTAATAAAAAGATAATCTCATGAGATCGTGACAAAAACAAATAAACAGTTTATTCTGATAATTGACTGTTGAAGATGTGTGAATTCCGACCATGACTGGACGCCAAAGAGGGAAAATTTAGTTTGACACGCAGCTGCAGAAAGAGACTCTTCCTCGAGGGAAGAAGTAAGCAAAGGGAGGGCGAAAATGAGATTGCTGAATTTCCCCAAAGAGAAATAGATAGGCCAGACCATATCTCACCTCCCATCTGCTGGGTCAAGATACAGGCAGGTGGAATGAGTCCAATATAGAGATATGAAATATTCAGAAACCAAAAGCCTTCTGTCTGTTTCACCAATCCAAGTCCCTGAGGAGCTTGTGTTGGTGTGTCTACTTACAAACAGACACAAATCCTATGAGTATTTGTGTGTGTAAGTCCACAAATGTACATAGTGCGTCCCCTGTACGTGAGGAATAAGGCATGTGAGGAGAGGCACAGAGAAAGATACTGACAGACACATATAGAGAGGGTGTGCAGGCAGTTTTCAAAGTCTTAACGGTGTCAGTGACAGTTTGTCATAACAAGCCCATTGAAGCTGTGCCTCTCTGTCTTCTTCTGACTGAATATTGTGTTTGCAGATGGCTGAAAGAATCTGTCTCAAAGGAAGACAAAGAAAGATGGACTCAGAGTTAACTAGGAACAGGAAACACCAAGGAAAACATCCATATCAGAGACAATGAAAGTGTCAAATAATAAAGAAAAAAAAGGGGATATGATGAAAAGATAGGCTACGGCACCGAGTTCATCACAATATCTGAGATAAAGCGTTGGTGGCAGCCGTCAAATAGATGCTGGCTCACACTGCAGCCAGGCCAGCCCAGCAGCTCTCGTTCATCTGGTGACAACGGAGCTCACCTCTGTCAAGGGAGTTCAGCTTGGGCATATTTCATGACGGGATCAGACGCAGGCACAAATGTGCCTCAGAGCTATGACATTCCTTAAAGGCAGGTCCAGAGAGCAGGACGGTACATCTCTATCTGACACCGGTCCAAGAAGAACAGATACCAGGGAGCAGCGCACTTTCATCCCAGTGTAACTGAGCAAGCTGATGTGTACAAATCTGAAAATTCATGTTCTACTTCATACTATTTGTGGCGGGGTAAAAAAAAGTACTCCACTAACTTTACACATCAAAGTTAGTTCATTAATCGTGATAGGTATCACACACCCTGTGAAGCACCATCTATTATGTCTTCTGTTGCTCTGGAGGAAGCTTCGTCAAGTCTAAAGAAAGACACTATCAAGATGCATAGTGGGAGGAGTGTAGGATCCACTGTTTTTGGAGCTTGGCCCATACTAGCTGTGGAAGATTGGTACTGATACTGTCAACAATGTCAACTATTCCTAGGCAAAACAGAAAAAGTGACAAATATGTTTTTTTGTTGATACAACTTGAGAAAAAGTATTACTATTTGTGTTAAAATAAGATCTGGTGTACCGCCTCTTCATATAGAACAAGGGTCAGTGCGCTGTTTGGGAGAAGTAAATTGAATTCTACCAATGTTTGATATAGAGGGAATACTAAGTGAGTATCCTTTTTTTTATGCTGTTTGTGTTGGAAATTTTTGATGGACATGTATCAAAATATGTTTAGAACTTAGTACTTTGTAAATGCATGAGAGTTTAACAAGTAATCTTTCTATCAGTAAAGATTAATATTTGTTTTGTGGGATCACTTCCCTGTTGCATGTAGACACTGATATATTGTAAAAGTTTCTTATAATCTTATAACAGAGGGATGGGCCGTGTGATGACTTGGCATATTTGATGAATACAAATCATTTTTATATTACATTTACATGTGTTCATTTGGATTTTGTCCAAAGTGATGTAGAAATGAGGTACAATCTGAGCCAAAGAAGAAGAAGTGCTGCATTGCTCAGTTTCAAATTCCACATGACACGTTGCAGGTGGATGCAGCAGGGCATGGATGTGCAGGAGATGACACAGAGAGAGAGAGAGAGAGTATGTCTAGCTGTCTGATATTTATAGAGTATGTGAGGTGACTAGGTACTCTCATTCACTAAGGAATAAAAGTCGGGATATTTCTGCTGCCTTATTTGACTTTTTTTTTTTTTTCAAACCACTCTCTTATAAGTCCACTAACTTTATAGAAGTTAAATATTAAATCGCTGGAGTATTGATGATACACAAAAAAAGTTCTGTGATGCTCTACACTGTGCAGAGAGTGGAAAACCGATGTAACTACACCTTCAATATGAGTGTCATTACTTTCTCTGACCCTGAGACCATGTACCAGAGGTCGAGATATAACAAGCACAGGAGAGGATCCAAGACTGGAGCTTGTAAAACAGTCCATTAGCACTGAGCATGAGTAATTATGTTCATCTCTCAGCCACTGGTGTAGTGCAGAAGTAGAGTAATGATCATAGAAGTTGCACTTTTAATTACAAGCTTTCTGCACAACAGCATGTATCTGCTGAAGTGGAGTTCCCTTGTGGAGAAGAAATTTCTCACATTTTTCATCTAGTTTATGTTATTTAGCAAAAACTAATCAAAAACAGGAACGCTGCAGAGCATGACCTGTTTTAAATCAAACAGACCTTTTGGAAGATCAAGTGTGTCTGTGTATGAGCCGAACCAAAAGCTTGAATACAGTCCCTCTACATGTTCTATAAGGAGCTACACATGGGCTTAATGAAGACAAATAACCAGCTTAACTTCCCCGTGCACAGAGAGAAAGAGCATCAGCCATCAGTTACAGAGGCCGTCCCCCGTGGTTTGGTGGTCAGAGGACCTGAAGTGAGAGAGCAGCATCAAACAGAGCACCCATCTGAAACAGGATTAGAGTTGTATGCGGGTGCCGATTATGCAATATTTATCTGTTCTTTTCTCGGGGAGCACGGCACATGAACTCAGGGAACTTTCAGAAGCAAAGGATTAATTTGCACGCATTGGAATTAGCTCTCACATCAAAGCGAGGGGGTGTCATGGGAGTATCCAAAACCTCTGTGTATCTAGAATAGAGATTTTGCTTTGCTGTGTACCACTTCTATTTTCATAACGATATGGGGATGGGGGAAAAAAAAAGAAAAGGAAACATCAAGGGGAATTCAAGCTGGAGTTGAATATAATTAACCACCATGTACATGCAACAAAACCTACCAGACCAAAGCAAAGATAGCATACAAGTAAGGACAGAGTAAACAGCAAGGAGAACAAAGTTAGCTAAAACATACACAGGGATTTTCTTGCCGGCACAGAGACAAAACGAAACTAGCAGACCGTCTTCGTGTTGGATCCTGGTGGTTACTCTTGGGAGAAGTGAGATACTACAGAGCAGTGAGCTGGACTGGGACTTGTCTCTGTGTTTATTTGTGGATTTCCTCTGTATAAACTGAAACTACCAGGCTCTTCCTCTGTTTTACTGTATTGTTGTGTACCCTGCAGATACACAAGTTATGTAAGGATCTGGGCAAAGACAAGAGCGCGATTAGCTTTAACACTTGTGGGCAAAACACACACACACAAACACACGCACACACAGTCTGAGAATCACTCCTCTTACCGTCACAGTCACCCAAGTGGGCCACGTTTCCCTGTTCAACATCTTGCTCGAACGGCAGTCTGCAGAGGAGAAGAGACACAGTCATTAATCAGAAGACACAGAGGCACAGCAACTCGGCCACTGACACACAGCACAGATCTACTCTGATAGAGGAAAACTATCTCAATGTTACGGCAGAGGACAAGTAACAAGGAAGCGTACATCTCTGCAAGCTCCTTTGACACCAAGGATTTTGAAGTCTGTTTTTATTGTGAAGAAAGTGAGAAAAAAAAACATTTAAAACAGCAGTAGAACAGAAGAGGCCTTTGAGCTGCCTAATATCTTGCAATAATCATCTTTATAATTTGAAGTTAACCACTTGCGCCTGCAGGGTAATTAATTAAGCTAATCAATGCACCAAATTGCAAATATTTCTAGGTCAGCGTCTTCACATGAGATATTTGTGGTGTAGATATAAACCTCATGCCTTCAAGTATCAGGGAGTCCGTCATTAATATGCTGCTTTAAGGTAAGGAGGTTCTCAAAAAAAATCATAAGATCATCATATCAACTTTATGAAAAACACCCTTGTTAAAAAGTAATTTGTCAGATACATTAAACATTCAACAAAAACAAAAACCTTCCTATTATTTTACAGAAATGATGACATATCTTATTTCTACAACCCCGTGCTTAAAAACTAATTTCCTATTTGGGCAACAGGGGAGCATGGAAAACTATGGACAATAATATACGATGAAGTGCGGAAGCAGAGAGGAAATGAGAACAGCACAGACCAGGTGCTTAGAAAGAAAACCACATCTGCTTTCAGGGTACTGGGGAAAATAGAAAAGTTGCAATGGACAGGCTGAGTTAGTGTGTGTATGGATGTGTGTGTTTCTATGTATATGTCAGTACAGAATACATTTACAATGCAGACCATGCATTGTAAACACTGGTAATGGAGTGATTAAGGTAAAACATGAGACATGGTTGTTTTAGTTTTTGCTATAACTGATATGGGAAAACAACACACACACACACACACACACACACACACACACACACACCGACAAATCAACAGTTATACATCATGACCATGCCCATGTAACACAGTGGTGGTATGTGCTTTAGAAATAATTAACACTGGAGACTACTTTTGTAACCTTAACATCTACATACACAACAAAAAGTGTATTAAAGGTATTTTGAGAAATACACATATTTACGTCCTTGCTGAGAGTTAGATCAGAAGATTGATAAAACTCTCATGTCTGAACTGTGAATATTAAACTACAGGAAGAAACAAGTTAGCTTAGTTCAGCTTAATGACTGTAAACTGGGGGGAACAGGTAGCCTGGCTCTGTCTGAAGGTAAAAAAAATACCTGTAAAGCTCCCTAATTAACATATTTCATCTAATTTGTTTGAACTTTGGTCCTTGCTGCAGCGGCCCGGGTTTGGGTCCGACCCGTGGCCCTTTGCTGCATGTCATTATCTCTCTCTCCCCCCCTTTCCTGTCTCTCTCACTGTCACTATAATAAATGCAAAAGCCCGAAAAAATAACTTTTAAAAAAAAATGTAAAAAGAGTTACATGTTTAAACCATCTCTTGGTTGAGCTCATTTAACTCTTGGCAAGAAAGCAAATACATGTATTTCCCAAAATGTCAAACTATTCCTTCAATTAAAAAAAAAAAAAAAAAATCCCTTTGACTTTAATGCGTGATCTATAATTTCATTTGATGACTTGGGCATAAATTGCTAGAATGAACCACTGAGACTTGAGTCACACTAACCAAACACTTCAGGGCTGTCTTAGTAAGGATGTGTTGTATCAGTGAACTTGGCAGGAGAGATGCCCTGACCTGATGCAAGCCTATGTAATAATTTAAGTGAGATTAAGACATATGTGATCTTATTAAAAATTATAAAGCCTTCAGGGAAGCAGCCGTGATAGAAAAAAAGGATCTGAAAATGTCCTGTCCCATCAAGGATGTACAGAGAAATGTTTCTTTGTCATGATCTGTTGTTTTAATCAATCAGTCAAAACCACTGAAGACAATTTGGATTAACGTGGAAAATTGCTATGAAGAAGTAAACAACTATTTAAGCGTTTTTCATGGTTTACACTGAAGCACCATTTGGCGCACAAACAACCTTTGAAGAACCAGAGCATGCACTGCCCGGGGATGCTGAATTGAGCTCACTGGGACAAGAGACATCAGTATTCTGCAATTAGCTAAAGGCTCAGGCAGCAGTGCAGCCAACATGTGTGCTTTTAATGCCTAGAAAACATTGTGACAAATGAGTCCAACTGTGCTGCGAACCTACAGCGATTGTCATCTTAATAAAGAACAATGTTTTGTGCTCAGTTGGCTGCCTCTGATGAACTGTGGGTCATTTACTTTATATGAGTTAGCTCTGTCTGTGCATCTGTGTGTGCTTGCATGTTTTGTTCCCTGTTCTTTATTTCGAACAAATTCTCCCAGGCTTCATAATAAAGCAGAAAGTGATAAAGACCATATGTTTATGCATATTGAGTCCTGTGGAGAATGTTTACAGATACCCGGCCAGGAGTATTTGTATCTCAGGGGATAGCCAGAGGGTACGTGGAAAGATTATGGAGTGGCTCAACTAATTTAATGAAATAAAAATTATTATTTAATAAAAAAACTAATCTCCATATATTGAGTCAGCTACAACACCAGAACACCACATGTTGCAGTTAAGAGGGTTTAGTTAGTTAACAGTTAACTACAAGTAATGAATAAATGGTTGAAATATTAATTAAATGTGATTAATAAACAGTTGTTTTGTCACCTTGCAGAAGTTAGTTTATACCACCTTGTCTGGCAGTACCATAACTACAGTGAACAAAATTTGATAATTAGAAACACACATACGCACACATACAAACGTAAAACCATTTTACTTCGCAGTAAAACAACCACAAGAACTCCTTTCATTAAAAAGTACAAGACTTCTCTTCCTCAGAAACAGCCCACATCACAATCTGATGTTATATAATGTCAGTTGCTGAGTTCTCCTCTGGCGTCAGTTTGCAAAGAGAGGTTGCATTATTCCACAAAGAGGAAATCCACAGTAACTCGATGCAAAATCGATTGTCGAGTTGACCGCCCTTGGTAAATCAAATCAAGACCAACACAGAGGCCTTTAATAGTATAAGCAGGCAGCCTGAGGTGGTCTTTAAGGCCCATGTTGTCTGTTCTGCTGGTACTACACCTGTGTTTTGCAAACCTAATTCAGTAAGCAGCCCGACTAAAGAGAGATTTGATTTCACTGGAGGAAGCAAGCTGCGACTGGAGGTGAGCTGTCAAGACAGACCGCTGCGTTTCAGTAGCAGGAGAAGAGGGAGGTCACACACACACACACACACACACACACGCACACACACACACACACACACATACACACACACACACAAAAACACATCCAGGCAGATACACACATTCATGCACACACCCAGACAGCACACTGTCTGGGTACCTGTGCATAATACCAACAGTGTTACACAAGAGACAAACACCAAACTCTGCACATCTACAGAGTTTTATATGTCCACTACTTGATAACAAGCAAAGTGAAAGGCCGTTGTTTAACAGCAGCTGCAGACACGTTGAATCAATACGGGTAAACAGAGCAGACTGTGTGACAGGCTACTTAGAGGGCACAGATGTTGCTCAGAGGCTCAAATAGTTGCAGACAGACCGAAGGACTTCCAGACCAAATAAATAATTTATAGGATGTCTCTATGGGTGTGCTGTCAGAAAAATAACCTTGAGAGGAATGATAAAGGTAGAAATAAATCAAAACAAAACAAATTCAGTTCAGAAAAAAAAGTGTTGTATTAAAGTGAAAGAGCAGAGAAAGGTGGTAAAACAACACTTACATCTTCAGATGTGCAGATGAATAAACCAGGCAGGCAGAGTGGCAGTGTGGTGACATATAGCGGGTACTGTGTAATGTATAAAGCAGAGCAAACAGTGTGTGTGTCATGGTGTTGCTTAGTGCAAACAGAAAGGTGTTATACCTGGTCCCAGGTCTGAGGAAAGAGCAGGTGCTTCCTCTGGTCCAGCCACAGTAAGGATCCCTGGAGGCGATACAGTTCCTGCAGAGACACACAAAAATTCACTTTATTCACGTTAACTCCAGGTTTTCAGGTGTTCTGCTCTGCTTGATCTTGGCTGTAATTTAAAGGACCATACTGATGCTTTCTGCACATTTTAGACCATCAGCTACAAAGCACAAACACCAGCAAATTATTACAATTTTCTACAGAATGTCATATATTTGTAGACTGAGTTTCTACCTCAGAGGAAGCCATTGATTTCTGCCATTTCCAACTAGTGAAACTTGGAGCTTGCTCGATAATGTCATTCATTTTCTAGTTGGGCTGAGACAATGCACTTGAGCAGCGATAGTTTTAAAAATACTCCATGTTGGTGCATAGAAGTGATTCAAGTATAAGTGTGAAGGTTTATCCTTGACCTTGGAAAAAGCATTTGGACAAAACTGGTCAACTTACAAGTTCAAAACTTGCAGTGCAGTTCAAACCTCTGGAAAAATCTAGTATGTGGAATCTGATCTAAGATTGTTTTAGGAAATTCAGACATCCTGAGATATGAGAGCGATTTGTACAGCAACAACCTTTTACATGCAAGAGCTCAGCAAATTGTCATTACAGTAACCACAGCATCCATGCTGCTTAAGACTTGTCTTTTGAATCAGATTCTCAGAAGACATGGTTCATAAATGAGATACTTCTACATCATCTTTTACTCCATATTTGTTCTCAATCTCTAAAATATCAGATATCAGAATGTCCTTGACTGCAGTTATAAGGAGAGTTACTACACTGCCACACAATGATGATGTGATTCTGACAAAAACACAAAGCCAGTGAGATGTTCACTGGGCAGGATTTCCAGTCTAAACTAGTGTCATGAATAGAAAGCATTTTTTGACTGGAAGGTAGAACATTAATCTAAGAGTCTGTGGCATCGCGGCCCATAAGGGATTAGTCACTGCTGACCAAAACCTTTGATATGGTCTGCTTGCTCTGTGGTTGACAGCAAAACATGAGTTTTTAAAGATGAGTCTATATGAGGAGTAATTGAGGTCAAAAGGTCAATCTGCAAGTGTATGCTCTGTACATACTGGAGAGGAGACCATTTACTGTAAGATGTTACATTATTAACGATTTATTTGACCGTGCAGGCTGAAAGCTGGTCAGACAGGAATCAGTCCATTAGCTGCTAACATACAAGATGAAAAGTTCTCACAAACACTCTTCAAAGGTTAAAAACCTGAAGCTGCTGAAGCGTCACAAAGAAATGTTGAATATACTCGCACATTAATTCTCATGCTCGCATCTAAACACATAAACGCTCGCATTTTCCACACCTCAGAGAGCATGTGAACGTTTCTTAATGTGCTCTGGATTTCACTCTTGTATGACTCACCTGGTTCACTGAACACACTGCACGCCTGATGTGCTGCGGTGTGTACCAGCTTGTGTTAATGTGTCAGTGGAGCCTAACAGGCCACAGCCACGGGCATCGAGGCTCAGTAAGTGTGCCAGTCAGGGAGAGGGAGTCTGTATCGTGGTGTTGGTGTGGGCGTATGCAGATGAAGTATCGTTCACTATGAATGATATGGAATATATCACACTGAATGTATGCGTTTTTCTGATTAAGATAGGAGTAGTACACTCAGGGTACTTGCTCTTTTCCACAGCTGCTCTTTAAAGTTAAACGCTGTCACAACATTCACAACACTAAGTGGGAAACTTTTTCTCTGAGGCTTCTGATAATCTAATAACTGCTGGATGAAGAAAGAATACATGTTCAGTGTTCTCATATCTATTATCATTTATTATTATCATTTATTGACGCTATTATGTAGTGTCAGAGAATATTATTATTATTATCATCTTGTACAATTACAGTGCATCTATGATAAAGTTAAAATTGCTGGCTGAGGCGATAATACAGCATTAGTTTTAATGACAGTGTATTACGCTAACGGCTTTTATTAGATTTTCTTCTCATTTACTGGCACATTTTATTGTGTTTTGGGTCATTTTGATATTACACAGCAGTTAACAGTTTACCACCTTGCTCAAGGGCACAGTGGCTGTTGTTATTGTTATTATCATTGCAAGGAAATTCAGGTCAGCTGCAGAACAGCAAGTCCGGAGCTGGCAGAGCTCCACCGAGTCTTCCTCAAGGACACTTGTGAAGGCAAAATACTTCTTGCATGGTCACCTGGCTTTTTATTATGCTGCCCCTGCTGCACTCTTGTGTCCCTGCTTGCACAGTATTTGGTGCAGACTTACTTCATGCATCGGGAATAGAGCTGGCACCGTGCCACTGGTACTCTGACCACACAGGAGGGAAAGGCGAGGAGGAGTGTGTGGCTCGCTCGGTCCAGAGTCAGAGACAACAGCTGCCTGGCCTGAGGAGAGTCTTCTGCACACCTGCAACACACACACACACACACAGGCAGGCGCACACACACACACATACACACACACACACACACACAAACACATTAGGTAACTTCAATTACCAGACCGAGACTGCACAATAAATCTCTGACCTCACTCTGAGCATCATGGCAAGAGCAAAGTATTCCTTATGACTCATTGTGAAAGACCAAAAAACCAAACACTAACAGTTCTATAAATAAAAGCCACAATAAAACTGATGAGAGGTCATCTGTCTTTCTGGATGTCACAATGTCAACCCAAATATGTGCTGTGCTGATTGTAGAGGTTTGAGAGGTCTGCTGACCATCAAAAAAAAAAAAAAACTGCAGCCAGGAGCTGAATCACATCTAATTGGCACTTCGAGCTACTATAGGCGGCAACAACCTGCCTTCATGTGGCAGATTTATACCTTTTTATGCACATGTGCACTCATGCATCAGTTGTATGTGGATGGTTTATGGTAATAACATTGAGGTAGGCCCACAGTCATTAAGATAAATCTATCATTCTGCTAAGGCCAAGCTGTGAGTCATTCTTCACAGCCTGCATCACAGAAGGTGAGGAAAAGGAGAAGGAGAGATGTAGAGAAAGTGGAGAAAGTAGAATATACAACTAACAAATGGAGGAAAAAGGCAGAATCAAAAATGAGAGACTTGTGACAGAGGGACAGGACCAGGATCAGGCAGGGGGAGAAAATACAGACTTTATTAGTGTTGCATCTCTTTCAGTTCATTCCCTTGTTCATTATGGCAACACACCAGTCATAAACCAGTGATTTCTATCTGTGCTGATCTCTTAGAGGTTAGCGGCCATGCTTTTACATACCCTGGGGTTTATTGCAGCACACAAGGCTTTGCTTTGTCTGTGTATGTAAGGTGAGGTTGGGGGGTGGCCTGGAGCATAAAAGGACAAAAAAAAAAAAGCGGCTGTGCTCTGTCTCCTGATTAGCTGGGTGACTGCTGTGATAGCTGGACTGTCAGTGACCTCCTGGTGGGCTCACCATGCACACCAAATTAACCCTCACACACTGGCTCCAGTCTACACCAGCTCATTCATCACAAAGTCCCCTCATTTCATTTGCCATCACTATCCCTCAGTTCGCCATGTGTGAAGCTGAACAAATGAGCTGGGACACAAATTGGTGAGTGTATTTTGGATGGGAATGGGAAAGGAAGGAAGTTTATAACTAGATAAGAAATGAAATAGTACAAGTAAATTGGACTGTAGCATCGGAAGAAAGTGTGTTTCCAGCCAGTTGGTTCAAGAAATAATCCCTTTCCCCCCTTGCTGCAGAAAAATGGCACATATATCAGGAAGCACAATTACCATGACAGAAAGCCAGTGTTTGGAAACATGTAGTTTCTTTTAAAATGCCTCTAATTAGCCCTGGTGAAAGATAATCACCAGCCAAATGTGCCTGCCTCTGTGTGACAATCTTCCACCCCCCACCGCCCCTACAGCTCTCCTCCATGTAAAACAGTGCATCTCAACAAAGAACAAAAGCAAAAATGAAGATTGAAAAGGTATTGTGTTCAGTGTTTCTTATGTACTGATGGGCATCCAGTGAAGCCTCAGAGTTTCCTGCTTCATGCAAAATGCTAATTAGAGAGGGACAAGCCCGATTCACTCCGATCTTTTGTCAAGAGCCACATATTAAATATGATTCAGCTTCAGATCGAAGATAAAGGGTCATTTTTCCCGACAGAGTGTAATTTTGGTCAAGATTAAGGATAATGTGATTTTGTCATCATTTCATTACTTTCGGATGTCTTTCCCCTAATGTCATCCTACAGTACATCTCCACCTCATTAGAAGATGTTCAGATTTGATAATGAATATTAGACTCTAATCCTGTTCTTTTCTGTTTGCCCTATCTGTATTCTCTGCATGGGGTGGCAGCGTCTCAGTCAGAGCCGAAACAATTATGTGCATCTCTTGGAGAAAAGGTGAGGTTTTCTGCATAATTCAGGACACATCACGTTTCCAGGACATCATGTTTTTTTGTTTTTTTTCCTTTCTAGGTGATTCACACCTCCAGCCCCGGACTGCTGCTGTATATCTTCCCTTTGTGAGCCGTTTTACATCAGTCCTTCTCATGTGTCTTAAAGGTGTAGTTCCACATTTTGGGAAATGTAGCTTAAACAGCTGGTTAACTTAGCCTAGTGTAAAGTGGACACAGGAGGAAAGAGCTAGTGTGTAAAAAAAATTAAAAATAAAAATAAAATAAAAAATATTGCCCAGCAACATCTTTAAAGCTCACTAATGAACACATCAGGCAACCTCAAAGTGACAACAGCGCTCTAGGAAGTCATTGCATGCTGCCAAGAAATAACAAGGAGCACATAACCCCCCTCTGAAGACAACATGGCAATGACATGACACTTCAGTTTATATATATGGACTAAACAAACAAGATCTAATGTGTGAACTGGTGAGTTTTAGAGGTGCTAGTAGGTGATTTAATTACCTTTGGACAGACCCAGGCTGTTTACCACTGTTTGTAGTGCTAAGCTATGCTACCTAGCTGTTAGCTTGATATTTAATAGACAAACAGGAAAGTGGTATCAATGTTCTGATCCAACTCTCAGCAAGAAAGCGACTAAGCGTTTTTCACAAAATGGTGAAAAAATCTTTTAACATTTTCCTTTTATTTAGCTTCAACATCTTACTTGTCAGGGTTGAATCCCTCCAGTTCCTCCAGGAAGATGTTGCTGTTGGTGACGGTGTTGTCCTGGTTAGGCATGATGAGGAACTTGAGGATGGTCCCTCTGCTCGACCCGAGGAACAGGACGGTCCGGTTTCTGTAAGACCCTGCTTCTGTGTCCACCACAATCTTATTCAGCTGGTACCTGCAGGCAAGAGAGAGACAGAGCATTACATTAACGCCACACAGCTGTGTGGCTCATTTGGGACTATTCTTCAATAAAAGCTAAAAGCATATTCAAGTAGCTCCTCAAGGCAAGTTTATGATTTAAGTGCATTACAGCTGATTGTTTTAGGTGTAAAATATGGACTCTTGTGAATTTAAATCATAATATGCCATTTTCTCTTAAGTTACTGTAAAATGAAATGAATTCCACAGAGAAAAAACTGCTCATCAAATTTGCATAATAAACTAATTACAGCAGCCGTTCAGTCATTAATAATATCAGTCAAGTAAATGGGCTTGTTCTGGAACAATAGCTGAGTGTTGCTGAACTACACACAGTCCTGTGTGTATGAGTCAATAAACGAGAATAGAAGCCATGTTATGCTGGGTGTTTAATATTCCACATACATCCAGTCCCTATAATCCCCCGGTGGCCGGACGGCAGTGGTAGATTGTGGAGCGCGAGAGAGACAGAGAGAGAGATAGAGAGAGGAATGCGTGCATTTATGTGAGACTTGATGTGTTACAGCTGTTTGCCTGTTACCACAGGCTTCAACACCAAACCAGGGTAACATCAACAGAAGGAGCAGGCAGGCCACGTGTGTGTGTGCAGAGATACATCTGTTTGTGTTTGCAGCCCTAAAACATCACACGGGAATTTAGTGGAATCAACTAATGTTTTATCATTGATTCAATATAAATATATAAGTTTTGTTCATTTAAAGTTAAGTCAGCTCAAAATTTCCAGCTTTTATTTTCAGGCCAGGCCAGGTTTTATTTTCAGGCTGTCTTCTGCCTTGAAGTCTTGTGATGATTTGAATGAATGCACTGCCGAGTGTTGAATAAACTCATTAAGTCTCTAGGGAGAAAAAAGCAATTTATTAGCTTATTAGCAGACTTCCCAGCATGCAATATTTGTGAGTTAAAACTCACCACACTCTTTTTCGTACAGAAATTAAGTTTGTAAAATACGAAACCACTTTGTCAAATATGGTTGAAGAGAAATGTAATTGGTGCTTGGATTATGTTCATTTATTTGAGAGCAGAACATTTTAGTATTGCACAGAAGTCACATGGAGGTGGTCTGAGTCGATGGTTATTATGCAAGGACTTTGACACTGGAGACTGGAATTCATATCCTCTGTTGCATGAGGTTAGATTTAAGCAACAAAAGCACTTTTTGTGAATTATACCTCAAGGATTTTTGTTAAATGTTAATAAAGTAGTTGCTTCTGACTTTTTCAGTATTTAAAGTATTCACTCAGTATGCACTATTTCTGTAAAAGAGCTTTTATTATACTTTAGTTGCCATGAATGAATATTGAAACAAATGAATGAGGTTATATTACAAATGTGTTCTATATAAACATTTTACAGCTTGTCAGATATGTTCATTAAAAACGGTTCCTCGTCATATTGATAAGAAATATAATTGAAGTGGCAATACAGTTCTTTCATAATGTGTTTGCTGCAGCAAATTATTGGCACATTAACATCATTTCTAGGATACAGAGTTGGCGTTTGACTGCTTGTCTGAGTTCACGCTCACCTAACCATGGTTCTGACTATCCAGGGTCTTTGTCCGAGCGACGGGACAGCTTCATCCATCAGAGGATGGGTCTTGACAAAGTTGAGCATGTCATCAGGGAAAGAATTGGAAGAATTAAACCTGGATCCTTCAACAGCACAGCCACCGGGTCTGGAGACAAGAAGTTTCAGCACAAGTTTAGCACACAGCACACAGGCAGAATAATGTTCTCATTTCGGCCTACTTCAGGCCTTGGTGAAGATGCAGTTATATAATTAAACAGTCTAGACTGTCTGAATGCCTCAGATTCAGACAGATATTCTTTTTGAACAAGTGACTGATTTGATTTTCTCAAAAGCTCATATTTTGTATATGTTTGTATATAAGTATTTGAAAGTGATGGATATTTGAATGAGGTGAAGACGTGCCTTTAGAAAAGAGCTCTATCCATGTGAAAAATGCATTTCGCACCTCTACGTGACTTTCAGTTCATTGAACAAAGTTTTCAGAGGCTGTAATACCACATGCAGTATCTTAATGCATTCACCATTACATTATTGTATATTTAATCAGACTTGTTTTTCCTTGACATGCACTTCACCCTGCAAAACCCACTGACTGAGACAGAATCATGGCTAACTTAAATAAAAGTTGTTCATTATACTGTTTTCTTTTCATGGTTCCCTGATTAACCACCTGAACACAGATGCATAAATTGATTACAGCCATCTGCACCTTGGCTTTGGGATGACTTCATCTGGAACAGGCGTCCAAATAGACTCGGGTGATTTCTGCTCCTTGAACCTCCCATCAAACACCGCCGCCAGCTGCTCCATGTCAAAGGCACACACCGCTGAACCTGGGATACTAGAGAGACAGAGTGGTGCGACAGGTTGAGACAGGGACTGTTGATTGATAAAACACTTTGACCTGACACAAAGTGACTGTCAGTCTTGCATCAAGTGGGTTTCACTTCAGTCAGGGGTACAGAAAAAATAAGTGACGGAAAAAAAAGATAAAGTAGAGAATACCTTCTCTGAAAAATAAGACTCAAGAGTAGAAGTTAAAATATAGAAAGTCATTTGTGAGTGTGAGAAAGGGACCGACACACAGTGAAGATGACAAACTGGATTTGGGCTGTTCGTGTTTTGACAGTCAATGCTCGAACACAAAAGGAAATTATTATTGAGAGGCAGAGAAAGACAAGATAAAATAGATGCTGTCAACTCTGTGGGTGAAGAATAGATAAGCAACGGATGCAGAGGCTAGATTAGACCCATGAAAAGATCTTGGCTGGAATTCCTGGAATATGAAACGAAATAGGAAATGAGTCACTGAATTTTCTGCCTTTCACAAAGGAGGGGAAGATTCTTGTAAATGAACCCAACAACACGTTGTTCCAGTAAAAAGCTCTGTGCACCTCAGAGGCTGTTTAACTACTCGTGAACCCTGCAACAGGGAACAGAACATCTGTTCCAAAAGACTTGTCCATAGCCCACACACATGCTCACAGACACAATTCGCACAGTTGCAACAAATAGAAACACATTCACAAAAAATTTGATTATCTCTTCACTGTGTCTGACGCTACGTTTTCTGTTTAAGGCTACAGAAACTACAGAGACAGAAACAAACAGAGCAGTGTCAGGATGAGATAAGAAGTTAGTTAAAAAAAAAAAAACATCCCATGCTTCCTGCTCCGAGACTCAACTCTCTGCTCTGAATGTGTCCCCATCAATGACTAATGGCGTGTGTGCGGTGTGAGAGCTAGTGACTAAGTGCTAATACATGAGTGAAAAAAGAGACTGAATCACCTGCTGCCTGCTGCTACATGAATCCCACACATACCCCATCTGTTTCTTTTTCTGTTTTTCTTTTTCTTAAAAAACAAATGTCCAACTGCGGATTTGAGTGTCTGTGCCCCCGTGATTATGAGCAGTGTTTCTCTTGAGTCTCCCAGTGAGAAGGCAGCGCCTGAAGGCTGGATTTTAGTTGCAGCAGGGAGCTGTTCTCTCTGATGTTGCAGTTGATCAGGTCTTGGCGTCTCCTGTAGTAGTTATCATTCATAGGCAGGGATGCAACTCTAACCCGGCCAGCGTGGCGGAGCTGCGGGCGGAGCTGTGGACGATACGGCATCTCTCTCTCAAGACCGCACGCACCAGATGTGAGGTGTGACATGTCTGCCAGCTCTGCACCAACGCCAGTTTGGCTTACTTCCTCTACCTTTCTCCACCCTCTCTTCCTCTCTTGCTGCAGGTCATTAGGTTTGCCCCATGTAACGATCTTTGTCTAACAGACGCAAGACAAAAGGCCCCAGGCTGTTTTTCTCTCTGAATTCTTTCAATTATTTAAATGTTCTCTCTGTTGTAGTCTCTCCTGCTTTTGTTTCTTGGTCCATTCATGTTGATTTTTTTGGACACAAATTTAATTTTCAATAATTTTCTCAGTCACTCTCCACACTTGAGACTACTTTTCTTTGTTTACTTTCAAATTAAGCTCTTTCCTCTCTCTCTCTGTCCGTTGGAGTTTGTCCTTCCTTCAGTCTTTCTCCTTGACTGTGGTTGAGTGACAGGCTGTCCAGGCTTGACACATACAGTGTCCGTTTGAGAGAGCTGCTGTGGAGTCATAGGTTCTTTTTCACTATTCAACAAGGTCACTGAGAGCTTGGAATAACACAGCCCTCACTGATACACGATGCCTCTTAGGAGAAGACGAGGAAGATGAGAAGAAGGTGGGCGTTTCAAAGTCAATCCTTTAATTAGATAGATAAAGTGTGGAGACTTGAAATTCACCACATACCACAGTCACAGTCAATTTAACAAAAAATCCATTAAAATGTTTATTAATTCAAAGGTCATAAATCCCACACACTTAGTCTGATTGTATGTACAGCACCAGCTTGCCAATTGGACCATTTCCTGTAAGTCTTTGTACATTTTCTTACTTCCAAATCGGAACTATTTTTTGTTGGTGACTAGACTGACTGACTTGACTTGATTTATACCAAACATGAAATGGAGCCAGAGGGGTTTCAGATACACTTTATCCTATTTTTTTTCAGTAAAATCAGAGAAACTGTTTGGCCACCACAGCGGCAGAAACTTTGCAAGGGTCGTGGCTTTGTACTAAGCTAATTACCTTCAGTCTAATTAACCCAAAATGTGTTTAGAAATGTTTTAGAAACACTTTGACATTTTGGAAAATACACTTATTTGTTTTCTTGCCAGAGTTAAATGAGAAGATCGAGGCCACTCTCTCTCATTCTCACTGTGGTAAATATGAAGCTGAAACCAGTGGACTGTTCGCTGAGCTTAGCATAAAAACTGGAAACAGAAGGAAACATTTAGCTCTGTCCAAATGTAAAGAAATCACTAAGCTCACTAATGAACACAGGACAGTCTAGTTGTGTAAAAATGACAAACTGCAGTTTTAGGGGGAGTTGCACACCACACACCACATATATGTGTAATGTATAGTCATATACGGTCCTTTAGAATGGGACAATGTATGGTCCATTTCTGGTCTGTAATCTGTCAGACTTGGATAAAAAAAAGGTGCACTAGTAGTTGACTTTATGAATATTTAAACAGCATAAAAACTGTATCAAAAAACTTTCATAATAAACCTTCAAATTCCAGACCCTCTGCACCCTCTGAAGGTCTACCCTTTATCTTTATTCTTAATATTATTACATCATTTTTTTCACTTTCATCTATTCTCCAGCAAAACCTCCAGCCTGATGTTTTTTTTTTTCTCTCTTCAAGTAACCCAATTTTCATACTTTTCCTTGACCTTTTCACATCACTTCCCTGGGGATTTTCTCTTCTCTCCCTAACCTGACTATCCTGGTCCTTGTGGACAAGCTAACACTTCTGTAACAACTCTGTATTTCCTTGTGACATGGCTCTGCTGTCACCTACATGTGGTGTTCCTTTCCCATACCCATTTCTGTGTCTCCAGGTAGCTACCTAACCATGTATTCCTCTTCCTTCCCCATTTGCGGGCCCGAGGGGGACTGGCTCGCACATCTGTGCATCCTCCCTTGTGCCTCACTTCTCCTGGCGCTGTAAACCTGTTCTCCTCCTGCTCCTCGTCCTCCTCATTTCCCCTCCTCTGCCGTGTTTTCCCAGAGGGACATCTTGCCGTCTGACCCTGTCACGTGGGATTCTTTACAGCCAAAACCAAACATGGCCTCCCACATTCAGGATGCACTAGATTGGCTTCACTTTGCATGGGATGTTTTTCCTTGCATTCCTGCATGACTTCATTAAGCCTGATGAGCCTACATCAGTCTACTCAAGCAGCAATAGACATTTCAGCTGCCACAACAATAGCTAAATAATAACAATTGTTTCTGTTTTTATTCCAGCCCAGTGCAGCAGGATGACAGTAATACTTCCATTTGACATCCTGTTGCTGTTCTTTTGACATACACTTATTTATGTTGCTAAATAAAGCAGAAAATACACTTTTCTGTCTTCTTCTCCCCAGTGGTCTTATATTGTTTCTCCTTATGCTTCCTTGACCACTTCAGCATCAGGAGTGTGAGTGCAGGAAATTGAAGCTTCTTTCAGACGTCTTTGAGAGGAAGGGCCTGGGGCTTCAGAGGTGGGTGCACAAAGGAACTGGCAACCGGGGGCAATTTTATACCCTGGAAGCAATGACTGAAGGATTCTACAAATGCAGCTCCATAACAGTGAAGGAGCTGGTATGTAGCTGTAAAATTATCACTGGAGTGTGGGCACTGGGGGAGATGAGTAACTTCAGAGAGTCCAGGGGAGATTCTTAGTAAAACAATAGACTGTACATGAAAAGGGTAAAATCTTGACTCCATCCTGTCATTCTCATGCTAAAGCCCCATACATGCTGCACAGGGCCAAATGGCAGGAAAGAGTAGCTATTCCTCCAGTCACAGGTCCTGCTTCATGCTGTTTTCACTGCACGCTGCCAGCCAAAGCAATTTGTCTGGCAAGCACTTAGCCAGTGTGGCACAGTGGGACACATGGGGCTAGTGGGAGTTTTGCAGCTCACCTCACACATTCCCTCTTTCTCTTTGTGTTCATTTTGCTCCATCACACGTCTCCTTATCCATCCGTCTAAACCTCCCTTTCTCTCTGTCGTGGCTGGAAGTTATTTAAAATAGGACCCAGTAGCAGTTTACCCAGGCAGGGGCGTGTGTGTGTGTGTGTGTGTGTGTGTGTGTGTGTGTGTGTGTGAGTTCAGCTGGTTCTCCTCTGTGGCAAGCTGTAAATGCTGTTATCTGGGAACCATTGTTAAGTGTGTTTGTGGACGTGTGTGTTTGTGTATGAAAGTGGGAGTGTGTGTGTGTGTCTGTCTGTGTGAAGCTTCCATCTGTCTCTGCAGGCAGTGGCCTCCTCTCACAGAGTAGCCTTTCCAAACACGCAGATAAGATGCAGCTGATGAAACAGTTTTAGATCTCAGAGAGCGAGGGATGCACGTGTTGTCCATTATTGACTTCCTCCTCCAAGAGTTTCTCATCCGTCTCTCCCCCTCTTGCTCGCCATCTCCTTCTTTACTCCCCTATGTGCCCTCTCTCCTTTTTGTATTTACTTGATCATTGTTTTTTTTTTTTCCCTTCCTCTATTTCTCTCCTGTCTCATACTGTAAGATGGGAAGACCTCTGCTTTGAGACACTGCCCTGCAACTAGTAAAGTGCTTTATTTTCAAAGACACAGAGATGGTATTATACTGGGAACACTGACAAGGTGATAGTTATGCTGCTGGCTACAATGAAGTGAGAGACTGTATTGTCCTAGTCCAGAGTTAAATAGCAGGCAGTTGTTAGTATTTCTAAATATTGGCTATAATGTGCACGCACTACCAGACATGCTAAGTGGTATTGGGGCCATTATGGTAGTGTAAGGTGAGTGAGCCATCAAAGAAAAATATACTGGATTCTCTTCTATGATTTAAGCCACTTAGGCTGCAACATGATATAAAAACACTTTATTTTAAAGCACAGAGTACCTGTTCATCTGTGTGCCGCTTGAATGTTCCTCCACACACACACACACACACACACCTCTTAGTAAAGATTATATTCAGTATTAAGATCATATTTTTCTTTGTATTGTTGAAAAAAAATACACCACTTTCTGTGTCAGTATCTTCAAACAAAGCAGATTACGCTTAATGCATTGGAAACGAGACGGGGGAATTGAAAAACTATTTGCACTGGATACAAGGGGGAATTTTTCCACTGGTGGTCTTCGCCTTCATTTTAGGAAAAGTTAGGACTCAACACTAGTGATTTGTGAAAAGTTTTCACAAGTTGTTCTTGGTTAGAGCTGAAACAATCCTGTATTTGGTGCATCTAAAGCATCAGAAGTGTATGTATGTGTAGCTCAACTGTTGTTCAGTTTCTCTGGTTTGCTGTCTGTGTTGTCTCTGGCTCTGAAAACACCCTCACTCTCCAATTATTCCCCATTTACCAGGCAGCATCACTCCTCTCCTCACCTCTCCTCTTCTCTCCTCTCACCTTTTTTCAATTTAATTTTGTCTTTCAACAAATCGCCCCTTTGTCCTTAGTGAAAGCGTTCCATGTGTCTTAAATTACTCTGTACCCCACAATCCTGACCTTTGCACCTCCACACACGCCTCTTTCATTTCTCCAGAGCTTTGCTTGGCCCATAGGAAGCCTTGCTCTTTCTGATTTCACAGGTGAAGGAACAAACTGTGGTGGTCCACTACATTTTCAAGATGAGTGTAGCTTCACACCGGGTGTCTATCCCCGTCTCCCCAGGAAGTATGTCAAGTTGCTCTTTCTATGTCTGTGTATTTCTTAAAAAACTCTCAGTGTGATTCCCCCTTTCTCTCTGAGACAGGGCATCGATTGAAATCTCTCTCTCATTTCAACCCTCACAGTCACACAAGTGCACACACATATACACACAAATACAGCTTCTTATTTGAAGGCAGAAAGGCTGAGTATTGATCTTAATCAGTGATTCCCAACCAGGATCTGCAGTTGCCTGGGGTTGTGGAAAGATTGTGGAATAGCAATAAGTAGCAGTTGTAGTAATTTGAGAAGCACTAATTTGAAAAAACAGAAATTACAACTAGAATATAAAAATATGTCCTCATTGAGTCAGTTTGTGCAAACTAACAAAAGAGCAGAGAGTTTGAAACAGTTAGCTAAATGTATTGGTTTAATGGTCAATAACACTGTTGTAGAGTTGATAAAGGGGTACTTGGGTTCATCTGACAGAACTGTGGGACACAACTTAAGTGTACGTCACTGTCTACAGATTTTTCAGCACATGTTTTGTCTATGTGGTACCTGTTAGCTGGTGTGGAGAACACCCCCAGGATGATGTCCCTGCCGTGCATCCTGATGATGGGACTGGTGGAGTGGAGCAGGTTAAAGTAGAAGTGGGAATCACCGGGGACGGAGCAGTTGAGACGGGCTTTCAGGAACGACGTCCACTGCTTCTCAAGGACGCGCTGAGACCCGCCCTGGTCTCGTTTGCACACCCGGGCCACACGAGACACCACCACCTGTGAGAAGTCAGGCAGGGAGAAGCAGACATAACCATAGAAAATGAGTGTGCAAAATACATTTGCAAGATACTGACAGGCATATCCATCCTACGGCTCACATACCACTCCAATGACGAGGCAGGGAGCTAGGAAATATTTCCCAAGCTTTGGGTTTCATCTTCAAAAAGGTTTTGTTTAAAAGCTTTGTTCAACTCCAGGGTGATCTCTAAAGAGTCATTTGCATGCTATTTGCAATGCAGAAACCCTGTTCTGACAGATCATTGTTTTATAATGGTAAATTTAATATCAATTATTCATGAAAATGTCAGCGCATCTCAAAATTATTTCTTTGAACACTTTCATCTAAATAACGGTGATGCTGTTTAAGTATCCATTTACTCTGCTTTCTGTAAACAAGTCAAAGCCAGAGACCTTGTGCAAGCGCTTTTTCCCAAATGTGAATTGCTAATTTATCATGGTACTAGGTTTATTGATGCTGCTATTTTTTTCTTAAAGATGTACACTTAGCTTGCTTATCTGGTAAGGGCAGGGAATATACAGTCACTATATAAAAAAAGGACCTCTCTCAGGTTAATAAAGACATGAGTTGTTTGCTCAGACCATGATTTGTTGGATTAGATATGCAGACAAACAAATACGAGGATGAAAGGTCAGTGTAGCTGTGGGAAAAGAGTTGAATTGGCATTCAAATAATAGCAGCAGAGGGATATTAGGTATGCATCTCCTTTCATGGTGGTGCATTTTAACGACACGTTTCACATACTCTACAGTCCTTTTAAAAAATGCTTTGAAAGGACCAGCGGTTCCTCTGTGTAAATACTGAAAGTACAGAAGGAAAAGAGGATACGTTCATCAGAATGACTTCTATACCTTCTCCAGGTAATTGAACTCCATGGCTATCTCTCTGAAGAAGAAGTAGATGTGAGGTCCCCACTCCACAGCACTGACAAAATACGGCTCTGTATTGTGAGAGAGCGAAATGGTGAGAGAGAGGAGAAGAAGGGGAAAGTACATACGGTTTGTGGAGAGTAAAGGTTTGATGAAATATAATGCAGCATGAGAAAGTGTACAGCAAACAGCGTGTCCATTTGCAAATGCATTGTTCACTCCCATGACACCGAGGTAACATGAGGGCAGTGAGAAAGAGCCACAGGCCATGCTTAATTTCATTGCATGGTGAAAGGGGATTTCACACCAAACAATAAGCACATTATGGCTCCCTGATGTTTCTGAGAAATTAGTTTCACGCTATGCATTGCGGTGCTATTACACCGGGGACCGGCTACAACCTGTATGTCTGATATTGTGTTTTTTTGACTGTCCCGTTGTCATGGTTAGGTTTGACTGCGGACCGGCCTTGATGTGGATCATCAAAACTCTGTCAAGGAGCAGTAAGTTTGACAGGTTCGTGCCCAGTGACCTGAACACAGAGTCGTCAGCCTGCTGACTCAGCCCTCTGCTACTGACACATGTATTGATCCTGTATGCAGCTAAGTGATGTGGACACACACTCAACCCATCACACTCTGACGACAACAATAACAGACACGATGCTTACGAGAAGACGTGCTTAAGAGAATTGCACTAATGCATGTACACCTGCAAAACACAAAACAAAAAAAGAAAAAAAAAATGCCTTGACAAGTATACAGAGGCACACACACAATACACACACACACATTCAGGTACCTCTGAACCACTTGGAGTCATGCTTCACGGTGCGCAAAGCGGGACTGTCCCCAAGGCTACGATAGATCACCGCATCAATGGCCAGGAAGTCTGTCACTGTGGCTGTAAACAGATTCCCCTCTGACACAAAACACACACACACACACACACACACACACACATTAGTGAGTTGGACAGCCTGCCAAAGCAACAGCATAACTGCAAACAATAAAGCCAGAGTCAATGTTACCGCTTCTGAAAGCCCTGCATCATAAACCTGACATGACTGACCAGTCAACAATGTAATTGTAGTGACATAATTGCAACTTTGCACTACTCCCATGCAAGAAACTGCATTTTTTTTTTTACTGCTAGCTAATGTGAGATAATGGACTGATGGCTGAACAGTAATGGCTCCCTACAGTACAGTACAGCCCCAGAACACTGTTGATTTGATTATGGTGAAGTGTTTAAATCTGATGAAGTAAACACAAGAGATGAATAAAATTGAAGAATCACAGTCACTCAGTTTTACTGAGCTTATTTAACATATTGAGGTGTCAAAATATCTTTCAATGATGTTCTGCAAATGATATTCATTGCCGCGACTACTAAAAGTAAACGTGTGATCCGCGCACAGGCGGGACTAAAACAAAAGGTGTGTCTTACCTGCAAACAGAGCTACGTTGGCGTGTTTGGGGTCATAAGGGCATCTCGCCATCCCACTGACTGTGTCCCCGACCATCTCCAGATTGTCCCCCTGTTACCCCGTGCACACATAAACACACACAGATGGATACATCAATCAGCAAACTCCAAACAATATGAATGCGTCTACAGCAGCATCATGAAAACAAGGCACAAGAGAATGGCAATTAGGGAGTGTTACCGTAAGTGCAAACTAATGATTCACTGGTGGCAATTAGGCAGAGCAGCAACAACAAGAGTCACATTCTCATACATAGATAAAACAGATAAACACACACACACACACACACACACACATGCAGACACACAGAGGTCCATACACCCACACAGAGTCACGCTGGTAATTCAAACAAGTTTCCAGCTCTCACACAAACGTACACATACGGGTATATACAGTGAAATCTCTGCATCTCTCTCTCTCTACCGTTTTCATTTTCACAAACACTGTCACAAACACACACAAAAAAAAAAAAAGCCTCAAGCAAACTATTTCAGCAGCACACTGGAATACTCATCCACAGTTAAAAATGAAATAATTTATAGGTGTCATTTCATTAAAACCCTGCTATAAATAAAACAGTAGCTCGCATCGCTAACTAGTCCCCAGAGTAAAAGACAGCCTATCAGGCAGAGACAGGTGTGTTATACACTGTTGTAGAATGTCATTAGTGGCTGACAGATAATGGGCCAGGTACGTCACAGTGTCCCACTATGTTTGAAATGTGAGAGACTGAAAATAACACTTATCTAAAAAAGCCTTTGATAGTGAAAGGATTTTTTCCCCTCTTCTCTTCCTCTCTCCAGCCCAACTGCCTTTATCCCTCATTTAATATTCCTGCTGAATGATGTGAAATCAGCCGAGCCGATGATTAATATTTATGTGTAGTTTTTCTTCCACAAGTTTAAAATTGTTACTGTAATTGAGAGAGACAGGGATTGGGTGGGAAGTGGAGTACATTCAGCTTGCATGTTGGAGGATTCAGGTGAGTTGCTCTTGGATGGATACATATCTTCAGAGTCTGACAAATGTATGAATCGGGTCAGCCAACACTTACACTTGTAGCCTGAGCCCTGCTGTCTCTAAAATTCTGCGTCCAACTGCAAAGTTGCTTTGCTTTCTTAACCACCAGCAACAGAAAATCAAACCAGACAAACAAGTCACGTCTACAGCACCCTTGTCTCTGAATACCCTCCTCTTCCTCTTTTTCACTCTGTATGTTCTTCTTGATTATCCGTTGTCCCTGACTCTCAATGATAACAGGCTCAGCAGACCACAAAGTTTAACCACTGAGAAATAACAACTGTTGTATCTCAGGAAAACAAGGCACTGGAGCTGCCAGAGAACAAGGATAAATAACTCCTGAAGAGGAAGTCAACACTGCCTCGAGCGCTAAGCAAACAACTTTAATCAAGCTGTAAATTTTCACCTGAACAGACTTAGTAATTATACTATGGAAGCGGAGCCTCTCTTCTGGAAATACAGATAAGCCATTTGTCAATGACGCCAAACCAGTCGTAAGAATTAATGCACGGTGTGGACCAGTCACATGTTTGGTGCAGGTGGTGTTGTGATGGTAGGTGTGAGCATGCTCAGTCTTTACTTACAGTATAATTGGCACAGAGTGGGTTGAAGGCATTGGTCCCACACACAAACAGGCCTCCTTGCCTGCTGAGCAGCACCTTCATGAAGTTACGGCATTCATCCTGCAGGAAAAAGAGAAATGAAGAGAGGCAGAGCTTAATATGCGGGAGGGCTAAAACTGAAGAGAAGAAAGGAAAAAAAGATGGAGTGAATAGAGGAAAAACTGAGTTTATTTTTCAGACTGATTATACAGCCCGCACTGTGAAATGAAGCTTTTCAGTTGCCTGATGTGTGGAATTATCACACCATTAACGCTGTCAATCATGTTGATACAGTCTGAATGTAGCCTGCAGAGAATTTAAGTGTCTACCCTCTTCACACATGCACACACAGATACACACGTACACAGTTGCTGTTGATTGACAGATGGTAATCTAAACCAGCTTCAGGATTTTAAAACAAGTAACAGATTTAAGGCTAATTCCTCCACCGTGAGGTGTCAAACTACATGATGCCCGTCTAATGACTAAATAAACCTGAGTCATGGTTTCATTCTTCCATGCTCTTTCTTTGAAATGAGAAGTCGTGTAAGCACCACATGACTTAATGGCTGCTTTTCCCCCACAGTGCCAGATGGTAATAAATGTTGGTTTAGTGAAACAGAGAAAAATGACATTCAAGTTAATCTCTTGCCTCCACAAAAAAGTCAGTGTGTTCATAGTAGAAATCGCTAAACACATGTAATCTCTGAATTACCCTTTACATTGTTGATCATACAATTCTGCAACACTGGTTCAGTTACATTTTGTTATCTATTTCAGTGATTTTACTTTTAGCTAAAAACGTATTGCTATTATTTAGCTATTACTTACATTATTACGTTTTACTAATCCACTATTTTAGCAGACTATTCAAACATTTAGTCATCACTTTTGACTAGTTAACTTACAATTTTCACCATTACTTTCACTAGCTATTTAACTTTTAGCTATCTATCCACCTGTTTTTCCATTAGCAATCTATTTAAATTGTTTGATCCACTACTTTATGATAAATGCTCAGACTTTTACGTTTGATCATTATCATTTACATAAATATTCAAGCAGCTTATTCGTGACTTTTAGCTAGCTATCTAGCTACAGTTGGCTCAATATGTCAAAATCATATTATAATTTTTATCTTTTAACTTTTATCAAATTTGTTAAGCTACTTCTGTTTACCAGAATTAGAGGAGTTTCCCCTGGGGTATAAGAACTGTATGGTCTGGAATCACGGACCTAAAGTATGGACCGACTTTTTATTAGCTTTTCACATATTTCCTACAGATGAGATTGAGATTAGATTCTAACGATTGATATATATGCAACCTTTTTGGCTTGTGACCCCTTTAAAATAAAGCAATACAACATCTATGGCCTCTCACCAAAGGCTTGGCCTTGTGTGCAGTTTGATTAAAGTAATTTTATCATTGCAGCTTTTTTGATTGTAGGATTTCACAGGTAAAAAGTTAGACAATATAAACATACTTACAGTATGGGTAACATAAAGGTTTATTGTTCTTTCTTTATCATCTAGTGATCACTCAGACTTATCTTAGGACCTCAGAGGGAGTTTCGATCTCTCACTTGAGACTGTGAGCAGCACAGTGAAGGCTTTACAACCAAAAGGTAACATGATAGCAAACAAACAAAAAAACCTGTCAACACAGCAGTGAATCTGTGTGAGCAGGAGTTTTTCCCAAGTATTAAACCTAAATTCCAGCCATGACCTTTGACTTTAAAAGCCAAAAAGTACTGACAGCAGTTTGTCTTTGCAGAGCCGAGTCCGCCACCTGTGTGTGTGTGTGTGTGTGTGAGTGTAGAGTGAGTGGTGATATACAGTAGATCACTGGTGGACAACAGCCAGCAACCCTCCTCAAACTAGTTTCCAAGTCAGGATGGCACCAGCCACACACACACACACACACGCACACACACACCAGATGGGGTCTACTTGAAGACCACCACTCACACTGATATCATCGGAAAGCGAAGTAGGGCTGGAGCACAAGCAGTGGTGGTGGTGATAGTGGGTATGTCAAATGACTATGATTGTGTGTGTGTGTGTGTGGAAGAGATCAGAGGGACAGCAGTGATATGGGAGACGGGTGAGTGTTATTCCAGATGCTCCACCCTACATCCCTCTGCCCCTCCACCTTCCCACTTCACTCCCTGCAGGCTTCTCGTTTTTCAACAGCAAAAAAACAGGAAAGAAGGAAGTGTTTTTGTGTGTGTGTGTGTGTGTGTGTGTGTGTGTGCGTGCGCGTGTTGGTGCAGGGGCTGTGTCAAGTGTGAAGTGTAAATTTCTAATGGCGCAGCACTATGCGACAAATTGAGGAGCGACAGCCGCTCTATATGTATGTGTGTCACTCCCCACATAACAGCATGTGTTCATGTGTGCATAGCCTACATCTGTGTGTGTATGTCCGTGCATTTGTGTGTGTATCTGTGTATCACAGCACAGATGCGTGCTCATGTGTGAGTATCATTTGCATGCTGTTTGTCGGTGGGGTTGCAGTCTGTCAGCTTGGTCAGAGCTGTAATCACAAAGCCAGATGAAGCACTCTTAATAACAACCCAGTCCCACTGCCAGTATCTCAAAGAGGGGAGTAAATACTTCAAAGAGCCAAGCCACTGCACAAATGTGGGCAATTGGCAGTGCTTGTACACATAAAATGAAACATTTCATGGCTACAGGATAAAAACAGGGTTGGAGCCTTTGTAACATTTCAGCTATTGAGCTTTGATTGTCATTTGCACTTAACAGATATCGTCAAAATTCATCCCCTGCTGCATACACATATTTCATTAACCCTTATTCATCAGTTCCAGGAAGCAATTTGGCACTTCCAGGTATGGATCTTTCTTTATTAAAGCACTATTCAGTCAGCAGGATTAGGCTTTTACTGTGGTTTCCACATAAAAAAAACAAACAAAACCCAATTATAAAAGGAATTATAAAGCAGTGAGTCACAGAATTAAACAATTATACATAAATCCAAATGCTGTACGTCCTGGTGCCTCCTTATTCTCCCTCTGCCTCCTCCCTTCTCTCTGCTCCCTCACTCCCTGGGCAGAATCCAGACAAAACGCCACCTGTGCAGGCTGGCAAGCCTTTCCGAGACCCAGACGACTGCAGCCCTCCTCCTCCTCTTCCTCCAACCTCCTCCTGCTCCTCTTACTGACAGTGGCAGAGCTGCCTGGGCTCTGAAAAATTAATCTGCAGCACAGATGAGTTACACAGGAGCACAAGCCTCAGTGCAAATAGGGACTTAGTTGTGAATGGACAGGGAGATTTAAAGATCGAGGGAAAGGGTGGTGAGAGATAGGGAGAGATCGTCTAGAAGCATGTATATGTGAGTCCATGAGCAAGTTTGCATGTGTCAATCTGCATTTATAAAAACTAGAGACTTTGCGTTTGGCAGGTTTTTAATCAGTTTCTTGCTCTTGAGGCAGATGTTAGCCAAGCGAGTTCTACTCTGCAGATGTTCACCGCGCAATTGCATTCCACGCCTTTGTGATTTCTGCCACAGACACAGACATTTTCCTTTGACACACAAAAACACGTATATACAAAAGTATTCCTGGTCATATAAATGCCAGTGATCACACACACAGTCAGAGGATTGACAACCAGGTCTCTGTTGCTACAACAACATCTGCTCCAAACAACCGGCATCAGTCAGACACCATTAAAACTCCGGAGACTCGACCTTCTGCATCTGCTTTCCATCTATTGTCGGTAATGCTACCTTTATACTGAGATGATAAACAGCCTTCTCATTTGGCCTAAGCCCGGGCTCAATGTTTGTTCTGACGATGAGGCTTTATCCCAAAACCTAATGAAGTCAGGGTTTTACCCCTGGCTACAATCAGCATTCTTGTGTTTGGTCTAACCCAAACACAAAACAGGTTGATAAGTTGTAAAATCTTCTGCTCTTTTCCCAGATTTAGGAGCAACCACAGCATTTTTTATAATCTAATAAAATATAACAAGTAATCCTGCTGACCTGCTTTAGTAATGTTCGTACAATAGGAGCCATCTAAGGAAGCACATCAGGGGGTCATATTTAGCAAGCTGCTCCTCTAAATCTCCAAAGTTTCCATTACATGCCTGGCTGGTCCCCTGATGTTAGTGACCAGGGAGAGGAGAGCTCTGCTCTGCCAAGAGCCGCCATTGAGCCAGAACTCTCCCACACATACTCAAACACACACACACACACACACACACACACACACACACACACATGTACTGTATACACAACACACACTCACACACACAAGGATTGGGAAGCCCTCTTCTCCACTCATAACCAACAGGCCTGTCACTTCCAGAAAAATCCCTGATGCACAATTTTGAGTGAAAGAAAGAAAGCGTGTGTATGTTTATGTGCATGTGGGTGGAGGATAAATTAACAGCGGTACCAAATTAGCAGCAATGTGCTGCTCTGAGTGCTGCGGTCTTACTCAGCATGTTAAAGCTAATCCGTGTCCCTCTGCAACCCTTCTTCTGTGTTTGATGGTAATTCTGACTGAACACACCACAGGCCACAAACAAACATCAGACACCAGAGGGAGGAAGAGAGGAAGAGAAAGTGAGATAATAGAGATAGGAGAGAGAGAGGGAGCGACGAAGAGAGAGACAGAAACATAGAAAACCAGAAGAATTTTTCCAGGCCAGTCAGCCATGTGGCAGCCTCAGTGGTGGAGCTGACCTGCAGCAGGACCTACAGATCGTCATGTCAGCTGACCTCCACTCCCCGGTGGACACATACACACGCCAGGCATTTACAAACACACCCGCACACACCGGCGTTAAATCCTTGACCACAACACTTAACCCGAGTCACCTCTGGATGGCTCTCTGTCTGACAACCTGCTGAGAAAACTGGCAAACTGTCACATTAACCAAACTGTGATTAATGTGTGTGTGATACTGTAAGAAAACTGGCTTCTTGGGATCATATGGAGGAAAAGAGGCTCTGCACACAGAAGTCCAATGCAGGTATTTCATGATCTTTTAGTCACTAAACCTTCATTAGGCCAAATTTAAAAAAAAAAACCTTATAATGACATCATGCAAGTACACAAGAGAAATCACAGCTGCAAATTCCCAGTCCAGATACATAATATACACTACAATTAAAACATATCACAAAACTGAAGATAAATCAATACAGACAGCCAAGATAATGGGAAAAAAAGAATCAAAAAGTAATTGAAGGGAAGAAAATGCTGCACAAACATCTGGAAAGCTGACATTAAGTTTATTTGTGTTTTGCATCATTCGCTGTGCTAACCGAGAACTGTGTCATCATTACTTCATTATACTGGAAATTTTTTGTTGTTGTCTTACACCATAAATATGAGTTGTGAGTGTGGTAATGTTCTCAAAATGACAACTTCTGAACTTCTGAACACTGTGATACAATAAAGGTTGAATTTAAATCAATCTTGTCCCAAGTGGGGGACAACTTGCAGAGAGAAAAAACAGCTAGCAAAACCTATAATGTACAGTAAAGTGTAAAATGAGCTCAGAGATTCAATAAAAAAGGCAGGGAAACTAGAAACTTTAAATACATGAAACGTCAGTGAGATTTAAAACCACAACTAGAAGGAATGAAAGTGACTCCACGTGTGGTATTTCGAATTGATTAATTTAGGAGCTAAAAAAAAAAAAGGCTGTGAAACCAAATCCTCTGACAGTCCAACCAAGAAAAGGCATTCGGTTTGGACGATTGAAAACCCAGGGCTCCTCCGAGAGCAAGATCAACGCTGTATTGATCAAACAATCTCGCTAAGTGCTGCTTATAACGATGCCCAAATGCTCTTTAAAAGCGTTCTATATGGAATTGCCTTTGTTTGCATGTGCATGCCACATTGCCATGGCCTGATATGTTGGCACAGAGCCACCTCTGGGGGACGTCTCCCCTCTACCTCTTACTGTCTTTTGCTTTCACTGGAAGAGAAAGGGAAGGGGTGACAGAAGGGGAGGCAATGACAGCAAGAGACAATGAAAATGGCAAATACAGGAGAGATAAAGCCACATCGGAAAGCAAAGGACAAAAGAAGATATGATGGGAATTTGTGAGTGACAGCGAGGCGACTGTTGCATTCATCAACAATCACTTGGTCAACGCGGGAAAAGTAAAAAGGCAAAAGAATTAGGATATTGAATTTTCAGCCTAATTAGGGGGAATACTATGTCCTTTGTGATCAACCAAGCAGAAATATTTAATTACAAAACCAATTACGAGGTGGCGAATGTATCACATCTGACACAACCATCCCCCAAGCAGAACAGGACATTTTCAGGAGGTGAAGGGGAGGAGAGAAAGAGGGGTGCAGAGGGTGAGAGAAGGCGTGGGAGGGACACAGAAAATGGCTTCCTGACAGATGCGTTTGTAGAGATTTTCTTTTTTAATTGTGTTCATCTATGTGTAGGATAGACAGTTGCTAAAAAAAACCACTTTGAACACTTGAAGTCATGAATATGCATGAACGTGCAGCACGTATGTAGAAAGGGGTTGGTGATCCCACCTACATGTATGTAAGAACCAGCATGTTGTGTGTCTGCATGCATTATAGTCAGATAAAGATGGAGCTTTTGTTAAATATTCAGTGAGCACACAGTTGATCTCCAACATCTTAATCAAAACAATAGGGGGCAACAAAAGCAACACCTGTAGCAATCTGATGCAACCCAGTACAAAGGCCCTCGAGTAAACACTATAGCTGGGCAATACATGAAGGTAATCTTAACACTGTGATATCAAAATACATCTTAAATTATGTATTTTCTAGGTCTTAAAGCAAAATGATTCAATTTTCTGAATTTTTAGTGTAACTCTACAATGTAAAAAGGCCTAATAATCAGATATGAAAAAAAGAAGACTATGCGCACACGAAAGACAAGCTTCTTCTGACAAAAAGTAATCCCACATCTTACAATATCATCAACCAGAGCACACACGTGTTTTGCCATGCAAGTTATTAATTATAGCTCCTGAGTCCTTTTGGTCAGCAGTTAATTGTTTTTCTTATTTGGTCATGAATTTGCAATATAATATAATTGAAATGGCCGTACCAAAGCACCAGTAGCATTCCCCTCATTTTTTCCTATTAATATTGAGGTATGTGTTTTAATATATTACAATATTTGAGTATCAGTGTCACCAGTGCTAATTCTAGTGTGGCTACTTGATCAATAAAAGGTTATTCAAATTATTTTTTATAGAATGCACTATACAATAACAGGTATTGCTAATCTGTATGAAACTTAAAGATACCCTGTGTCCACTATGGAGTAATGTTTTGGTGACTAGGTCCCTATTTTGTTTCTATCTCATGCATGCGCACAAGGATGCACATGTAGGCCTTATGCACTGGCTTAAATGTGCATGGCGTCAGCAAGCAGCCAATTTATTCCACTGATCAACAGGTGGCCACGAGGAATGCGTAAACAATTTTGGCAGGGAACAAATGGACTGCAAGCAATGGATATAGCAATGGATGTAAAAAATAAAAGCTTTATATTAAAGGAAATGCATTAAACACAATGCCATTTGGTGAAAACACTGAATGTAAACACATTCAAAATGTTGCACTTTCTGTTGACACTGTGTTAGAGAGGTGTTGACTCAACTCTGCAGTCATTTCGGAGGCTGTTGTTTTTGCACATGATTACATTGTGTAGTTAGGTGTGTGTAGTTCCAACTTTACATTATTTTCAGAGATTGCTATTTGGAATTAAATCATTACATTTTTAGTTGCGTTCTGATGGTGAATATCAGCAAAAAACACTGACCTTCCTGACTTAAAAATATGGCTTTCAGATCGTACTCCAGTGAATGTGAAAGAGTCTGTGTGTGTACATGTGTGTGTGTGTGTGTGACTGGATGTGCTTGTGTCTACTTGCATAATGCACACACAAGCACATCCATTCATATGCTTCTGAGCCCAGAGAGCTGACGACCTGGCAGTGTTCTTATCTTCCTCACGTTGCTGTGTGACTCACAGCATTACCAGGCAGCACAGTCATTAGGGGCAAGAAGACCTTTCATATCTCAGTCAGCCCCACAGCTCTCCTCAGGGCTAGCCAACAGGGACCTCCTCTCCTCCTCTCCTCCTCTCCTCTCCTCCTCTCCTCCTCTCCTCTCCTCCTCTCCTCTTTGTCTCACCCCCCTTGTCTCTCCCTACCCTCCCCCTCCTCCCCCCTCTGCTCCTCTCAGCCTAGCTTTTAGTCTCTGTCCCTCTATTCTCCATTGTGTTTCTGTCTGGCACTGTCTCACACAGATTTAATGTCAGGTATTCTCTCACTGTGTTAAATAAGTCATTTTTTTCTCTTCCTTCAGGGGACAGAGCCCATGTTTCCCCCGTCAACCACAACCATCGCCACACACACACACACACGCACACACGTAGAGACTGAATACAGGCTGTTTATGTGTGGCAGACAGCATCTAGGGATGTGTGCCTGTGTGAGTTGGAGATATAGGAGGTATTCAGGCGTGGGCTGCTGGTGGCTGCTGGGACGTTTCACCCCATCTCTTCCTCGCTGCCTTAGTTTCCTGACGCCCACCTGCATTTTCTGAGGGCACAAACTGAATTCCTAAATCATGATGGTAGAACGACGGGTGTATAGGTAGGAGTGATTCTGTGCTTCTGATTGCTGTGTGTGTGTTTGTGTGTGTGTATGTGTGTGTGTGTGTGTGTGTGTGTGTGTGTGTGTGTGTGTGTGTTTGAGTGATGGGGTAGATGGTTAGATGAGCAGGGACAATGAGATAATACACGCTCATTGCCCCCCTCTTCTTGAGGCTCTGCCAGCAGGCATGTCAGTCAGATAACTGGCACAATGAAACCAAAGCTCCCGGCAGGAAGGTAAAACATGTGCCATAATTTCGATGATCAAGGCATGTGTGTATGTCTGTGTGTGTGTGCTTGTAAGAAAGAGAGGTGGGGGTTCATGTCGTTCTGCAGCACATGATGTCTGCATGTGCTGTAGTTTCAGTGTTTTGGCTCTTTACCCGCTTACACTGAGAAATATGAAAGCTGAAAAAAAATCTGATTGGTTTAAAGTGATTTTCATGCTCATTTCAGTTTGCAGCAAATGATGCAATGAGATGAGAAACAACACAACAAGTTTCTTCAAAATCAATAAATCAATCCTGTGCTAAGTACAAACCACTGTTCTGTCACCTTAGTGTCACTTCAGTGACAGAACTGTGATGTTTTGCCATTATTCATGATGAGGCCCTTTAAGGCTGCTTTAATTAACATATTTATTTTAACAAGGGATCAAATGACGGCTTGTATGTGAAAGGGGTTGACCAAAATCTCAGTTAATGCAGGGGTGATGTGCTGTTTTCATGCTGTTATTGTACTGTATAACTGTCGTAAACTATATTTAATAGACAGAGACAGAGAGAAAGATCGAGACTAGAATTTTAATCACAGTCTCACCTCATGTTTGCCCTTCATTCTGCAGATCCTGATGTCGTTCTTGTTAGACTCCCATGTTCTTTTCTGTACACGGAGTAGCACACACATACACACTGCTGGTTAGCTACATTTTCAATTCTCTGTGGTAGAAAATTACATCTTCCAGCGCAATGATAAGTAATACAGCCTATGAAAGATGTAAACGCTGTGTGTGTCTTGTCCGGAAGGTGCTCACCTTACTGTAGAACATCTCATCTCCTGCAACAATGTCCAACTCCACGCGGAAAAGGTCATCCCTTGAAAGAGGGAGAGAGTGACAGTCAAACAACACAGCACTATGCAGAGCTGTAAGGTAAAGCAAGACACTGAACTAAGCAAATTATGAATACCAGTTCCTGTGCAAGAGTACAGCTTGAATATTATTGCTAGCTCAGGATAGTGCAAGTCGATGCAGATTCTCTGTTGAGTGAAATCCAGTCCACACACTCAATAGAAACTCTCAGTGTGAATATTTCCACTACATATTGAATCTGTGTGGTTTTACGACTAAATAATTCTTTACCCTGTGTATAATCTTGCTCCAGTGCGTGCAGCTATGTAATGCAAACATATTAGAGACATTTATTCCTTTAAAGTTGATCAGACCCGCAGAGATTAGGGAACAGTTTTACAATGTCTTCCATTTCTCCCAATATAAATGAGAAATGGAACCCGACTGCATAATGATGTCTCATATTTCCCCTTCGCCTTTTGCCTCTGCTCATTAAACTTGACTTGCTGCATTGAATTTTCTGCCAAGCCCCCGAATTCAGCTTATCAGTCTTATTCAAAAGGCCTGAAATTGAATTAATGGATGATTTAATCAACTTGTTATACTGATGTTTGCACACCCCCACATGCTGCCTACACGTGGTCCAAAACACCATGCATGTATTCATGATTTTCCGAACGCTGCTTTTTCGCACTGCTACTCTACTGATAATTCTGCAGTAACCTTGGACGAACCTGTGAAAATGCCCACTTAATGAGAGATGGACTAGGCAGCTAACAGCTGACGTTTGCATACTGATCAAGGCCTTGGTATCTGATGGGATGGATCTGAAGCTTGGGCTTCATCTAAGTGAAGGACCAGGCTCTGAATGGGCTAATCTGTAAATCTGCTATAGCCGTGTTATTGGAGTAGTATTGATCCCATCTCTGATCCAGCTCTGCTTCCCCATCTGTGCTTCACGTTCTCTCTTGGTTCCTCCTCTTCCCTTGACAGAGAAGCTGGTTATTATGTGTGGGCATCCATGTGCAAGTGGTTGCGCATCTGAGTGTTCAGACCACCTGAGTGTGTGTGTATTATTGTGTTTTTGCATTTATTTGTCTTTTTATATTTGACAGAGAGAGCTGTGAGAATGTGTGCTTGATGAGAGCACAGGTAGGCCAAGTGCCATCAGGTTACTCATCTCCTGAATAATTCATCTGCGCTTCCTGTTGCTCTGTTGGAAGATTCCTGCTCTTACTCAACCTCGCAGACCAGGACAACGGCTGAGTGGCGAAGAAGTGCGAAATCACCAAACACTTGCTCGGTGCATCCCTGCTTAACGGGTCAGAGTTTAAGCGTTCTCCAAACAGTGGAGTGGGCCAGAGTGTGAGGGGTAATCTCATCCAGGCTGCTTCAGCGTTGTCTCAGCATTAACATAATGAATATAGCAACAGGCCTCCTAGTCAGAGTGGCTGACAGCCAGCACTGTTGCCTCTGATAGTGCAGAGGAGGGGGAATTATTTACGCCACCGCTTCTCTTTCTCTCTCTCTCTCTCTCCATCTCTTCTCTTGCCTGCCTGCTCCAGGTTGTTTGAATGATACAAAGCCTGTGGCCTGTATGCTTTTGTTTGTATGTGTGTTAGTGGATTTAATGTGTGCTGCATGTGGCAGAAGGTTAGGATTCAGGGTAAAGATTAACACGTGTACTATGATAATATTTCAAAATTCTTTATGTGAATTCTATATGTTCTTTATGTGGCCTGAAATACGTCAACTCATTGCCTCATAACTTAAATAGGCGCTTCAGCTTACAAATCCCTTTCCTTAAAGCAACACATAAAAACTCTTCTATTTCTCTGCCCTCATCTGGCCTTGCGTGTATGTGTGTATAATGTGCGCGTGCCTGAGCTGTTATTTTATATATGCCTCCGACCCTTTTCGACCTGGCTAATACAAAGTCAACACAGACTCTGGAGAAACTGTCAACATTTCCTACATTTCTTTCTTGACCAGCTTGTGAACTTTCTCGTTATGGCTGGCCAAACAAAAGCAGACCCAGGTCGGGTCAAGACCTCTTAAGCTGCCAAGTTTCCCAATATCTTTTTTCAGTTTTCCTACTCCTCTTGTTGCTAGCTGCAGTATTGTGGTTCAGTGTGAGCAGTGCTAAGCCTTTCTGAGCCTGCAAATAGGCTGCTCCACTGGATGAAACTGAAATAGAAAGATTTGAGCTGACCACCTAGTTACCTTGACACGGATGCTGACTGAGGGAGAGTTCTCGGGAGCAACTCAGTGTGTGTGAGCATGTACCTGGGTGACTGTAAATACATTCCTGGCTTAGGACCTGTGCCCCACTTCTTAACAACATGGTCGCTCTGACCACTGAGTATGCAGTGATTTCAAAACTGAGAAGTGGATAGTAAACTCCTGCACACTGCCTGCACTAAGTTTTATCAAGAAAGAGGTTAAAGACGTCTTTCGGCATTAAACAGTACTTGAAAAACAACATCTGTATACTTCAGCCTAAAGGAGTCAAATCACAGACATGTTACATAACTGATAAAATACATACAGAAAATGACACTAATAATGTTACTCAAAATAGATGTTAGTAATAATCTAAAGTTATTTTTGAAGAAAAATGCCTTCTCAGTTATGGATTTTTTTCTTCCATGAACTGAATATCTTTAGGTTTTAGGTTAATTTGTTTTACATTAACCAAAACAGTATCTACCTATATGAGGATTAGGACCTATATGAGGATTAGTCCAGGGTGTACACTTTATTGCACCAATACAGAGTGTGGAATCAGTGTCTGTGGCATGTGTCCATGTGGGTGTTCGTCTGTGTTCGCCTGCATGCAGACTTTCTCTTTCAGCCTCACTACAGCTGAGAAGCCTGGCAGCTTTACCCCCCAAAGCTTCCCAGCCTTTGCCACAGTTGATTGTCTCCCTGTCCGTCTGCGATGAGTCATTTGACCTGTCTGTGACCTCTGCGTAACCTCCAGTGACCTCTGTGGTCAGTGCCTGTGGGTTAATAAACTGAGCACCTGGCAGTCAGCACACTTTCCCTTTCAAGCTAATGCAAAATGCACACACACACACACACACACACACACACACACACACAGACACACAGACACACACACACACACACACACACACACACACACACACACACACGGACACACACATGGACACACACTGCAAAAACCTTTTATATATTTATCAAACTCAAACAGTTATTCAAGATTTGGCTGCATTCCTTCGGTCATCTTGTCAATTGGTAAACACTCTGCAATTGGTTTATATTTGTGTGGATTAGCCCTTTGGATCTGACTGAGTGCTGCCTTCCACCAGCCAAATACATAGTTTACTTTCATTTAGCAGTGATGGGAAGAGGACAGGGAGAGGTGGCTGCTCTCAGCAGGTGCTTGGGGTAGGGATTTAGCAGTGCTTGCAGTCTGAGGAGAAGCTATGCTAATGGTGACAGGATTTGGGGCTGAGTGAGGCGTCTTATCAGGCCATGCACTCTGCAGGAGCTTTTGGCAGTCATACCTGCCACCACAGGTACTTATTTATACATTACACATTTTAAATCTGCCTTCCTGCTGGGCTGTCTCTGGCTCACACATGCACATGGATCTCTTTCTTTCTAGACTGATTTTCTGTCAGGAAGCTGCAAACACTATTAACCACACTTATAAGAAATATATAAATATGCTCTTAACACTCTCTTTCTCCGTGTCTCTCTCGCTGCCATCGACACCCCTCTGCTTTCTGCGTGTCAGTCTCGCATTTCATTGTCATCTGGCTGGCTGAGACATTCATATCAGTTTACCTCTGCTACTCAGTAACAATTTCTGCAGCTGTAAATTGAAATGAAGAGTTTTTTTTCCACAAAAACTGCTTCATGGCTCTGGGTATATTTTAAAGCAAACCAACAGTAGCTGTCTGTGGGCAGTTTTACTATCAGGCTGTGTGCATGTGTGTGCTTACACAGACCCTCGCAGCACAGACAGAATGGCTGGAACCATGTTACATGGTTTGATATATTTATTACTAACTCTCACTAGTGAGGTTAGACCAGCTGGAGGCCAGGGACTGGGTCATTTCCTGGACTACAGTGGCGTCTCTTATTGGAAACCACTTCAGTCTTCTTTCAGACTGCCACTACAGCAAATAACCAGCACCATATGTGGAAACCGACTGTGTCTCATTTTTTTTTAGCATGTTTCAAGCTAAATTAATTTTGGGACAACATGGGCAGTAAATCTTGAGGTGCATGTTTTTTGTTAGCTCAGTCTGTCTCAGGTTGGCTCCCGACTGGCTCCGGGGAGCAGCAGATGCAGCTTTACAGTTTGAACCTGGTGCAGCTGAGCAGGCTGTCTTCATCTGGCCCTCCTGACCACCAGGGCTACTGCCTGTCCAGGATCGGCACATTCAACAGACTGACAGACATATGGAGACCATCATGGAGACCAAACTAGAACACATTTTTGTCAAGCCAAATATCAGCCTCAGATGCAGCTACTGTAGCAGATTGGTTCTGTAGTGATCTTGCTACAGTTATTGATGTGTGAAATGTAGTACATAAGCCTCCAACTACTGATACATTTGGAGCACTGTCTTAAAAAACTACCATAACTGACCTTTAGTTTTTAACATGCCCAAAAAACACACACACCCATGGTTTAGGCTTTTTTTCAGTTGTTTTGTCCACTTAACCACGTGGAGACATACTTATTGCGATTGATGGACACTGATTCATATTTCAGTGAGTTTTGTTGTCCCTGGAAAGACATCTCAAACCTTTGTTAGTAAAGGGATTGTGCTTCACAATCCCTTTTGTTGGCCTCATGCAACTTTAAACTGAGCAGAGGCCTATTCAGCCAGAATAATAAATATCTGTCAATTTGTTACTCATATAATTCATTTGGTCATTCAGGTATTTTGTGTAGAGTAGAAGACTAATGCAAATGGAGATGGTAAAACCTGAGAGAGTGTAGTAAGTAGACAGAATATCAAGTTGAGGCCAATGGTCAACATGCAGTTTTTCATGGAGGAAAACCTATAATCTGAATTCTGTATGTGGGTGTACTTTAGCATCAGTTGTATTTAGGCACAGCTTTCCTTTGGGCTGAATGCATCAACATCAGCCTGACACCGTGTTAACATGCCTACAGTTAGCATGTTGAAATGCTGACCAAAGTGTTGGACCCGTCACCCAACTGATATCTCTATTCTGTCCTGCCACAATCAATAAATTTAAGAGCCAACACTTGGCTCTCTATAGCAATGCTGACAGTATTTTTTTAATAAAAAAAGGTCTGAGGCTCAGACACTGTATCTAACTCCTAAAATAATGTCCGATGTATATGGCTAATGTTGCATGGCAAAGACAATCCAGCAGATTTTAAAGCTGAAAATTGCTCTGACAGAGCTATATTTGTATTTGTATATGTGTGTGGTGCAAGCAATTATCATATCATGCATATTACCCAGATTTGTCAAAGCTCATGCTAACACATGGCTATAAATGAATTTCAAATCTGTGTGTTTGTACGTCTGTGTGTGCTGGCATGTGTCATACCTGGCTCCAATGTAGAGGGTTCGATTGACTTGCAGGATCCTCTGGATGTGTAGAGGCTCCTGCCTCAGCCATGTTCGGTGAGGTCGGCCCAGAAACACTGGGTATCTTCTCACCACTGGGAGACAGAAACACGCAATGACTGATCCCACAGTGACATCCATCTTTGACAAAAGTAGTCAAAATAAAAGTGGTTTTGTGTTAGTTTGTTTTGACAGCTCGGCAGCAGTGACAGGGTGATGTGGAGATAAAGTCTGAGACCTGCGATTGAAACAGCAGCGTATCTGATACATTAAGCAGACAGTGACACAGAGCAGAGCACAAACAAATAATCTTTTGAGAATGATATTGACTGTACTGCATCATGTCACTGCTGCTCTGCTGACTGATTGAGACCCGCTTTTGATGAATTGTTCATTTACATGACATTTTTTTGTAGACAAGTTTGGCAATACAATACATGTTCCGCCAACTGATTCAGATAATTCAAAAAGTCAGAGACACAAAGATAGGTGACATTTTTAAAAACATCAAAATCACACAACATAGAGGAGCAGAAATAACAGTTACATAGAAATCAGATGGATTAACTAGCATGGCTATCTGTCTTTGACCTTGACTAAGTTGAAAGAAACAGCTTTGCTTGTATCCTCTCTCTATCTTGCCATCATTATTTTTTTATATCCTGCCCTACAGTCCTTTCATCTGTTTCCTCTTCTTCTTCATAGTTTTCTTATACTTTTCATTCTGTCTATTTTCTTCTACCTTTCCTTTTCTGCCCATCTCCACACTCTATTTGTCTTGTCCATCCAGATGAGCTTGTGTTTTGTACTATAACTTATACCTGCTCTAAACCACAGCTGCAGAGTCCAATGCAGTTGCTCCTGTGCAGCTCTCTGTAGCCTTACAACCTCTTCAACTCATCTGTGTGGTATTGATACACGAAGAAGGGCCTGGACTCAGCTGGGAAATCATCAATCAATATTATTGAACTGCAATCAATCAAGGTCTGGCCTGAGCTGGAGACTGCCAAGCTGATTTGGAGACTCAAAGTCTGAGTGTGTAAGGACCTCTGTCTCTTGAGGGTCCGTGTGTGTGTGGGAAAGTCATGATTGTGAGAGCCCCTTCCTACGCTCTGCTCTCATTCCTGAGTTTGACCCCACACCCCCTGACCTGAACACCAGTCAACACCCGTCGTGTGAGAGCCTGTTTGACCTCAACAGCCCACAATGTGACCCTAAGCCACCCCCATTACCCACCCTCCCCATTCAACACCCTACGTGTTAGGGCACCTCACACATCATGACCTGCGTGAGAGGCACACAGGAGACTAGAGGTACAGAGAGTCCGGGGGGGGGGGGGGGGGGGGGGGGGTCGAATACCTTCAGTGGGGATGAAGTTGAGAGGCCCCGGTTCTTCAGGGAACGCCGAGCTGGACATTCGGAGGAGCCAGCACAGCAGGAAGAAGGAGGGAGAAGCCACGGTCGCCATAGCAACAGAAATGTAGTCTGTGGAAATACAAAGAAAGACAGAAAAAGGAGAAAATGCAGTGAGTGGTTGCTAAATGAGGCAGAGGAGTGAGACATGCATAAACATACACAGACAGAGAAACAGTCATTCACTCCACACGGCTGAGGAACTAACTAGCTTAATGGCCGACTGGCTGCTTTTCTCAAGTGAAGCTCTATCTTTGTATTCCCACGGCATCGCTATCTCTTCTCCCTGATGGGAGGGGAGACAAATAGCTGCTCAGAGCGAGGGGTTAAGTCATCCACTAAGGGAGAAGTGTCCAGTCAGCTCCGAATGCAGCCAGATCACTGTGGCACAACATCACCACATCAAAAAATCACACCGCCTATGACACATCTAAAGACTGTGAGAAAGAGACACAGGAGAAGAAGTAGGAGGGTGACATCGTGGCCAGGACAAAGGCTGACATAGGGCCTGTAGATGAATGGCAAATGTTTATTGGCAGAGAGAAAACGAAAGGCTCAATAATGCTATAGACATCAAACATTCTCTAGGATATGAGAGAGACTGAGAGAGGGAGGGAGGCGGTGGTCCACTTAAATTAAATGCTGGCCAGTGACGCAAAAACTGTCAGTATTTTTCATCGGGCACATGCAGGTCTCAGATGTGATTCATGTGGAAATGCAAATGATACCCAAATTAAGTTACCCTACACAAACCATCTGGAAAATGACTGCAGCTCTCTGCCTCATGTGAGAAAAGCTCTCAGATTTGCTGTTGACTTCAGCCACAAACCTCAGAAAGCATGATGGGCATGCCGCTACCTCTGCATGCTCTGACTGCGATTATGCTGCTGTAGCATTCGTGTGGTCGAATTTAATGTGCATCCAGCAGGCATTTCTATTCAAGTTGCTATTACCTTGAGGTCTGATTCAATTGTAGTTATCTATTCATTTTACCCTCTCTATACTAGCTTGGCAACGAGTTTTGTTTTCCAAGAAATGTCACAAACACACTGTTATTTACAACAACAAAAAAAAAACCACAACATAATACCGCTCTGATCATGTTGCTATCTAATTGCTAAAATGCAACATTGCTTAATTTGCATTGAAAATCAAGTAGAGTGGCCTTACATCCTCATCACTGCAAACACAAAACATTTCTTCCGCCATGCACAAATGCAACATCTCTAATTTGAATTGAATTGAATTTGGATTTCCTTATGCAAAACATCTTAGCATTTTACTGTGGTCACAGATGCGCAACGCTGGTGCAATGTGAAAACAAACACCTTGCAGAATGTATGGTGTCCACTATGTGTGTGCCCTTTCTGTCAATCTTCATCTCTCTTAGACTATTACTGTCACCTTCAGTTCAGTTCAAGTCAGCTAAAATGCATTGTGGGTTTGAGAGCTATATATATATATATATATATATATATATATATATATATATATATATATATAATATTTCAGCTTTTATATTTCAGCTGTGAAGCTGAACATGTCATTATCACACCATAGGTACGCTATAATACTCTGCTGTGACAGGTTAAAAAGTTACATAATCTTGCTTTAAGACTTCCCTTCATTAGTAATAATGGATCTAACTCAAACCATGACAAACAGCCGCAGACCATAAAGAAAGACCAAAAGTATGTGTACTGGGAGTAATATTGTAATATAGGTAGTTAAGTAAACTTGTTAATAATAAACAATGGGTCTATAAATGTTACATTAAATTTATATGAAGTTAAGTGCAGAAAAAAGTAAAACAGACAGTGAAGAAATGAAAGAAATTGCAGCCATGGAGAAAGCTGACACACTGTGTGTGTAGAGTATGCATATGGTACCAGCTTCCTTTCTTCAGTCATTATTTTTCTCTCACACACTCTCTCTACCCCGAAGGATACAAACAGCTATTGTGCAGCCCATCCCTTTAATGGAGTCTGAGACATAACCTTATCAGGACACATTATCTTTATGGGACATTTCTCAAATTCCTTGTTCTGACATCAGAATAAAAGTGGGAGGCATGCTAATTACCCAACACCCACAAGCAAAATTACAGGAGGTGAAGGGGAAAGAGTCACAAAAAGAAGAAAGGAGGTCATGGGGTAGCAAGAGAGATGGAGTGAGAGATAAGTGAGAAACAGTAAGACAGAGAAAGAGAGAGAGAGAGAGAGAGAGAGAGAGAGAGAGAGAAGATGAGAAGTCAGGAAGTCAGTATATCCAATCACAGATTCTATTGTTTCTGCTATTAATAATGTATGAATAAATGTCAGGCGGTATGCATTCGATTAGTATAATTAGACACCCTGGGCTATACAATTTCATGGGACAGCAGAAAAAGTAGACACAGAAGTATTAAAGCAAGTGTGTATGTGTGTGTATTCTGTGTGCGCATGTATGTGTGGGCACGCAAATAGTTCCAAGCCAAAGCATCTCTGTAATTATGACAAATGGCTGCAGCCGAGTCCATTCAGAAGCCTCGCTGCATGGCACAAGCTGCACGGTAGTATGCCATTATCATTGAGTGAGGCGTACTGCAAGTCATATATACATTTTGCCATTTTGAGGAGACACTAATTCAAAATATTCAACCCAAGGGTGCTATAGCACTCCATGTACAAAACTGAAATGGCAGTTGATATCACTGAAGCCATATTGAAGTTGGCACACCATGTGGGCTCCATGATTTAAAAAACTTTTAAAACTATACTGTCAGTAGCAAATTATTGTGTCAGTTCTGTCACCGCAGGGACTATTGTTTCCAGTGTTGTGACAAACATATTCAGGAATTGAGCTTGATTTTGGGCACTAACCCAACAGCCTTATTTGGGAGCCAAGTTAATACAGATGGCAAGTGACGAAAGTGGAGAAAAAAATACAAACGATAGCTGGTCGAGTAAAACTTTAGTCTGAGCTGTAATACCCCATCCACTGAATCTTCTGTTTGCTATTAATAAAACGGGGTTCCTGAACTCACCACCATGCTCCACTCACTTCAACAGGATTTACACTTGTTGTTAGTTTCTTCTTTCACACAGCCCCAGATCAATTTGATTATGGGTGTTTAGGCAGATAATTTCCTAAACAAAGTCATTAAGAGATAATTTAGCTGCCAAAAAGGTGGAGGGAGTTGGGCGTGGAGGGTTCCTGGACCCATCAATGCTACCTCAGAGTGAAAACCACAGTGGCCAACTAAGATAACTTAGAAAACAAATCTCCAGCAAAATCAATGATGCTTAGTGTCTTTAGTGAAGCCCTAATGAAGACTGATACTGTTCTGATACAGGGTAAAGTCGGACTAAAGAGCAGAGGCTTAAAAGAGAAGAAACAGAGCAGGAAATGGTTTGATGGCAGATGTGAGGAATCCCTGCAATATGCAATTGGATTCTGGTTTTTCAGAGATAGTGACCCTCTGCTACAGGGGTTTGGATATTTTGCATGCAAACAGAACATCTCATCATCAACTGAAGGGGCTAATATGGTCTGCATTGCTTTTCTAACTTATTACAGTTGCCATGGCTCTCACTCTCTTCCCCCTCTCCAGTCTCTCTACCTTTTCCTTTTCACCATCTCGTTACACCTTGGTTGTTCTCTTGCTCTGCCTTAGCCCCAGTCTTGTTGATGTGTACATTCTCACTGTGTTTCCATTACACAGCAGTGAGGTACTTGCACTAAAAATTGGAGAAACGGTTGAAAGAAAACCGAGATTATGCATGTCCTAGATATAGGGAAAATGGTAATGAAATAGAGCAGCTTTAATAGGGACACAGTGGTGGCGGTGGTGGTTAGGCTATTTATGATTAATATATTTAACATAGTGGTTGTCAAGTATTATGCAGAGGTATCAGTTCTGGTAGAATACAGTACTCAAGCAATAGTCCGATAGGCAATAATCCCTTTTCACACCGGTCACCCAGCTTCAAAAAGTCTGCACAGAGGAAGAATGAAGTTAAACATGGTCTATTTCCACTCAAATCCCTTTATCATCCTTTTACAAGGCAAATTATGTTTTTCTGTTCATCAGTTTTTTTCAGTATTACAGAATTATCACCCAATGCTGTAGTGCATTTCAGCATCTTTCAGCTCATTGTTTCTGTTTTCTGACCCACAACTTTACTGTTTTGGTTCTCCCTTATCAACCTCACCTCTAGCAGCAACAGACATCTGTTTTCAGTGGAAAAAGATGTATGGTTATGTCAATGGTAGTAGAACAAGCTCTACTAGCAGTAGAAGATGACATAGTACTACCAGACAATTCAATTCACAGTTTCCAATAAAGCTCTGTAAAAAGAGATAATGCTGGAGGGGAGAACAACAGCCTGATGGGTTTCAAGCTCTAATAACCTTTGTTATTGTAAGGGAGACAAACTACCAAAAGACTTTGGGCTTGATCCTTAAAACACTAAATAACTTTTGAAGGGGAGTTAATGCTCAAAGACTTACTCCTTTGCTGCAGGCTTAAGCGTGAGCTTCACTTTTCTCAGCTTTTATTGTTCCACATCACCAAGAAGACCTTCAGAATTCAGTACATGAGACTGTGCCAGTACATGGGGAAAGATATTAAGTTACTAGTGGAGGATTTTATCATTGTTCCATTTTCTTTATGTGGACTTAAAGACACCCTATAGATTTCCCAGAGACTGGCCTAATTGTCATATTAGTAGGATAGGAGAGTCTGCTTTATGGAGTGTGTAGAATCAATGACAGGTGATAGCCTCATGCTGCTTGGATCTCCTTCAATCAGCAATAACATAAGATGCCGTATGTGGCAGGGATGTGAGGAAGAAAGGGAATAAAGAATAAGACGTGAGAAAGAAGGCTGGGAGGGAGGATTTAAGGCAAAGATGAACACAGAAGGCTATAAAAAACTGAGGTGGGAGAAGGAGGAGAGGACAAGGCAGGACAAAGAAAATGACAAAAATAATGCACTACAGAGAGTGATGAAGAGAAACAGAGGTGAAAGAGAGACAAGTGAGGCATTCAAACAGAGAGGGGGAGTCACACCGGATATATAGAGAGCGAAGCCAAAGAATGCCCGGAATGAGAGAGACAGAAAGACAAAGGCACAGAAGAGAGGAAGAGCAGGAGCATAGAGCCAATGGTGCTTTTGCATTGCCAGACTTATTTCCACACTGAGCCAACAGCAGACTAGTGGGAAGGACCTTCTGGCTCAGTGCTTGCCTGGTTTGCAACTTATCTAAAGGGGTATCATTTTTCTGTATCCCTTTAAGTGTGGGAAATGGTAATGGAGTCCTTCAGGGGTCAATACATGGACCATTGCAATTTAGCTTGCACATGTGGCCTCCAGGCCACATAATCCAGAGACACAGGGTAATTTACCATAATTACACTGATGACACACCGTTATACTGAACCTATCCTTGTCCCTATGAGACCTCAACTTTTTAAAGTCACTGGATGAGTACATTAAAGACAGAATTAACTGGATGTGTAACAACTTCCTGCAACTCAGCAGAGACAAAACCAAAATTCTTGTTATTGGTGTTCAGTCTCTGTGGCAGGAAACATGTTCTCATTAGCCTATTTCTCCCTGGAAGAAACATTACCACAAAGGTTATAAATCTTGGTGCTATTGTTGATTATGACCTTATGTTCCAGAGCCACATGTATTTTTGTATCTTAAATGGCTTCTAAATACATGCAGAGAAATGTATATTATTATTGTTATTATCTTGTATTTCATGCCCAACAACAATCCTCTATAATTTTAGCTTTCTTTAATACCTGCCGCTGAGGTTATAGAAATTTTGTGATTATGGCCAATAAACTATATTGAGGATAAGGTAAGCAAATAAAACATTTAAAAATAGGGAAACACCATGATTAAAGATTAATAAAAATGTCTTCATTGCAGGTGTGTGACAGGATGCACACTTCTGTATGAAAGTAAAACACGCTACGTGCCAATCCACCACCCTGACCTCTTCACTCTCAGTCTTGCTTGTAAAGGGCCAACTATAAATGTTAGCACTGCCTGTAAATCTTGAAGTTCAAAATTGTCATGACACCATTACAATTTTTAAGGATACTGGATTGATCAATTATTCTTTCGGAAAACCCTTCTACTCAACCCTTCCCTTCTTCATTAACAACTTCCTGTCGTGGCTCCCTACATGGCCTTTCTTCACAGTACCTCTCTGACCTGCTTATTTCATATGTACAGCTCCCAGACCCCCTACTGTACATCATCTGCTCCCCTCTGCTTGTACTATGATTAAAATCAAAAATTGATAAAGCAGGTTGGGGTCCTTATGATGGTCCTAGCTGCTGGGATACTTTGCCATATTGCATTAGATATACTCAAACTTTAACATTATTAAAAAGCAGACTGAAAACATTTTCCCCAGTGCATTTAATTATTTAATTGTGTTTGTCCTCAAACTTTATCTGATTGCTTTTGTTTTATATTTGTGCACTGTATCTACACTGGAATAAAAGGTTCTATATGAATAAACTTAACTCCGACAGTTAACCTCCCCCCTGACTACTGATACTGACATGTATAAACACATACACTATGTACTCTACACACACATACACACAACAGAGCAACCAACACACGCATCTCCTGTGGGCATTGTGCCTTCACTTAAGCCAAGCCACAGTCTTCCCCCTCGAGCTCTTTCAGACTAATGTAAAAACGATGTAGGAATTCCCTCCACGAGAGCAAAATGCACACATGATTTCTCCCCTTTGGCTGGGATTTGAGTGACCTAGTCTCTGTTTACTAGATATTTGCATCACCATGAAATCCTGGAGCCTCAGCAACATCGCACATATTTAAAGAGAGAGAGGGAGTGAAAGAGAAAAGGTTGAGAGAGAGAAAAGAGGGGGAGTGCAGAGTAAATGAAAAGTGAAGAGTGACCTTTCTGCACTGAACACTGATTTTCCCATGCACTGAGAAGCACCATGGATTTATGTAAAAGGGAAATATGTGCAGCATGTGCAGAAGGACAAAACATTTCTATAACACTCCTCTTTTATGAGAATCAGACCATGAGAATATGTCCACTGTCTCTGCTCCCTGATAGTGGGGCCAGTTACATCAGTTAGTACAGTATCTTTTTTTACACAGCACCATGTGTCTAATGGATATATAATTTCAGGGGATTTAAAGGTTGGTGCTGAAATAAGATAATCTCTGACTATTTTTCTCTACAGTGGATGTGCTCCCATTAACAGGCGAGAGGTAGCCCAACTAAAGAGCGCTGGATGACAGAGCAGTAATGTAATACCTGTAATAGCTTATTGTTGATGAATGGATACCTTGGAGTATTACTGGAGCTCTCCTCAGCGTTGTGTCAGTGTCATTAACCTTCACAGTTCTCAAAATTACAGCTGTGGAGACACCGGGAGACAGAGTCGCAATCTAGAAAGAGTAGAACAAAGATTTTGCAGCACTGTCTGGCAACGTCTGCAGGTTAATTATAGGCCTGTGTTCAGGAGGAAGACTCTCCAAGAAGAAGCTCCAGGATAAATCTTTTATTCTCTGGACTGCACATATCTTATATTTTTCTACCCTCTATGTTTCTACACCTCATTTCTTTCATCTTTTAAGCTTCAACACACCCTTTTCTCTGAACAGGTCTCACTGTGATCATCAAAAAGTGATCTGCGAGACAAGAAGAAACATCGTGTCACATCACAACAGCAGAGATAGGCCTGACCTTTGGCTTCTCACTAGTTTACAACCATCATTAGTGGGGCAGGGATCAGGAACCAAGGCCATAAATCACACTCAAACCATCCATGTAGGAGGAACCCCGCTACACTGCAGTAAAAATGAAAAGAAAACACACTCTGAGACTGACGGGAGGCTAAAAGCAACTCCATCCATCACTAGCTGGAGGCTCCATAAAGCCAGTAAAACAGGAAAACACATGAGGCGATAATCTCTAGCATGGTTATAAATAATACAGAAACCTTGCTAATGGCAGTAAGAGGTTCCACAGCATGACAGAACCCCTCATGATGTGATTATTTGGCTAAAATTCCCCCCAAGGACATGTATTATCTCACATAAATACTCAGGAGTAACTCAATAGGGCAATATGTTCCCATCCAGAGACTGTTTGCCCTTTTTGCTTTGAATCGAGAGGAGAGGTGGATTTATTGTAATGGTAACAAGTGACAATCATCTGGGCATGGGGCCGGGTGGTGGGCAAAAATAGAACATTTAGGGGAAAGTGGAGGGCATTGAGAAATGGAAACAGACTGCAGGCTGTTCTGCTTGCATCTGCACATTATCACTACTACCTAGAGTTTAATGTCTGCTTTTAGTAATAGAAAGTATCAAGAAAAATAGTGGAAGGATGCAAATGACATGTTGATTATGAGTCTTTTATTTCTGAATAAATAAAAAGCACTTTTCACCTTGATAGTTTAGACACAAGTGCATTTACCACCTATTACCAATAGTGTAGTGATGTAATAATGCCTACCTGCTTGGCCAGCAAACATAAAACAACTGATATTCCCAGATGTGCTTATGTCAAATGAAGAACTACCTGACATCTTCAGTCATTATCATTATTGCATATGTGTGTATCAGTCTTGTCATTTAAAGTGGGCAGCCAGCTAGTGTAGCTTAGCCTAAAGACTGGAAACAGTGGGAAACAGGCTCTGTGTGGTAACAAAGGCCAATTAGCAACACTTCTGAAACTCACTAATGAGTGTGTTATTTCTTGTGTTTTTAATCTGTATAAAATCTGATTAGAAAAAATTAGAAGAAAATTAGAAGTTGTGCTTTTATGTGCTGGACTATTTTTTGGCCTGAAGCAGTTTCTTCCTGGAGTCTTGTTGTCACCATGAGGTTGACAGGAAACCGGTGGAGACTGCAGGAAGCCACTGTGCCAAGCCAAGAAATAGTCCTGCACATAACCCCCCCCTGTAAAACAAACAAGATATAAAAGCTTTAATTAGTGAGCTTTAGAGGTGCTGGAAGGCAGACGTGATGCTGTTTCTCCCTGTTTGCAGACTTTATGCTGATGGTGGTATTGATCTTCTCATCTAACCCACAAGAAGCATATAAGTGTGTTTTTCCAAAATGTCGAACTCTTCCTTTAAATTTCAGAATTGGAAGGTTGCCATGAGAAATAATAAGTGGACTTGAATAAAAAGTGGCCTGGTCTCCTAAACCCGACACAAAATGGTTGAACAAAGCATTTACAAGGTCAGATTCTACAATACACACAGTTACTTTTGAATAATGAATTGTACGTGAAAGGGCAGCATGAAATTGTCTATCTAAGCGATTCTGTTTTGGAGGAGAAAAGAGCCGCCAGCAGAGGAGGAAAGTGAGGGGGAAGGAACAGGGAGTTCTGTATACATTTTGGGCTTCACAATGACATCTCTGCATGCTAATGGTGTTTACCTTCTGTTCCTCCACCTACCCTCCCTGCACAGTGCATGAATTTCTGCCCTGCTTGGTTTTTACTGTCAAGATTGGCATATTCAAAACAAAGCTGGTTGTGAAATAATTCACTGCGCGGCTATATACTGTTCAGGGATAATATGTCCCTTAGTTGTGTCCAGATGTTTTATTTATAATGGCAAATTTCGCAGAAAAAAAATCATCTTGTCAAATGCCCCACTGTGAACACCCCCATCATAAACAGTATCTAAAAGCAATTTTCTCTTTGCCGACAGAGACGGGGAGGCACAGTATCTTCTCCCAGTGGAAGGCTGACAGAGCAGGGCTGGCACCGGCACAGATAGAAAGGCGTACCTGCATGTCCCCAGCCTTCGATTTCACACTGACGATCGCATACACATGCACCCGAGCTGTAGATGTGCAATGCAAGCTTTCACACACAGACATACACACACACACTCAGACTCATATATACATCTCCCTCACCCCTCCTTTCCCCTTTCTCCTCTCACCTCCGTTTTCCTACCCAGTCTGTCTTCTCTCACCACCAATCTGAAACCTGCTCGTCCAATTTAGTCAGACACATTCCACCTGTATCACTTTCAATACAAGTTCACGCGCTACAGTAACTCTGGATTCCTTTTTCTGCTTTATCTCCTCCTGTTGCTTTGAATGTCACATCTCATGTGGTACACACACACACACACACACACACACACACCCACATGCACACACACACACACACACACGCTGCGGCATCAATCAACAGACGTCTCCATTTGACAACTATGCACACAAGGCAGTTGTGAACAAAGACACATTTCCTGTGCGTGTACCCAGCAGTAGACCCAGACTCAAAACAAACAAACAGAAATAAACACACACGCACACACACGCACACACACAAAAATACGCACTGCCATTACATTGCAGGCATAACTCCCAGGCCTGGCTGTGTGCAAGTTTGATCCCTCTCACCGTGTCTGAGAAGCATGTTAATCAGTGAAGGAGGCTGCCAGCTCAGCCATATATGTCTCTATCATTCTTGCTCTCACTCCCCGTGTCTTCGTCTCTCTGACTATATCTGCATCTCTTCTCTCCAATCTGTCTTCGCCCGTGTCAAACCCCCTTCCTCCACCTCTACCTCATTGTATTTATCTTACATTTCTCTCCTTCTCCTATTTTTCTTGCTCAAGCTCTCATCCCATTACCGCAAATCATGTCTTTCTTTTTGCTCCCACATTTTAATGCATCTGCCCCTTGCGTCAGACTGATGGGATTTAAAACAGGATGGTTTATTTAGAGAGGCTCAGTGAAGATAGCTCACTTTTACCCACCAGCCTGACATTTTATTGCCCTCTTCCACCCCCTCCTTCTTGTAACCCGCCACTCCTTGCTCACCCCTCTGCTCTGAGGCTTTGGGATCTGTTTGTGCCTGTGCTAAAGTGGATTTGGTTGTGGTGACAGAATCAGGGTGGGTGGCTGTGGGATGCTGGAAGCATTTCACAGGAAGAGTTTTAAAGAGCGAGCTTTGAAAGCTGAAGGGCAGAGAGAGAGAGAGAGAAAGAGACAGAGAACTGGGGGGGGCAGTTGTGCGGAGGGAGATATAGCCATTATGTGTTTACGGAGACGGTTCCTAAGGAGATTTCTACCCAAGCACACAAGTCATAAGTCACGAAGCGAGGGAGTGAAGGGAGGTGGTCATCTCCTTGCAGACAGCGATAACAATAGTGAGACAGATGAAGACGAGGGAGTTGAGGGAAGGGGGGACAGGAAAGGGGAAATTAGAGGGTAAGGAGAACATGAAGATGTGTGGTGAGTGCAGTCATTTTAGAGAGAGGAGCGTGCCTTTTCAATAGCTCCACATGTGGGTAAAAGCAGAAGACGCCCTGTAGCTTCATTTAACAATGGTGCAAGGCTGAGACACAAATTAAAAGAGATGTTGCTTCCTTGACCTGAATGATCCAGTCAGACGGTCAAAGAAGAAGACGTGTTATTGTTGACAGCTTCTTTTCTGTATTTTACCCCATAAGGCTCCCGGGCTTGGCCTCCATCCATCGTGTTGCACTTAAAAATCAATGCATTCACATGACACACTTCACAGATAACATCTCAATGGGGGTTTTCTCTGCTCAGTCAGCCAGTAGCATCCATTCCCATTTGCACAACACAGGCTCAAGCTCCAGTCTCCTCACCAGTTCACGGTCGCTGGGATGTTCAACAATGTCATTTAGTACCTGGCATCTCATAGTGCGGATCAAATCAATAAAAGCCATTTCCCTTGCAAGTCAATGGCCCCCGCTCTGGTTGTCAAGTTAATTCAATAAAGACAGGGACAAAACAACGAGAAATACCTCCGTGAGCTCTCGGTTGCACGACACAAAACTTTACAGGGGAAAAGCATTTTCAGACGAGCGGCTCAGGTGTGGTGTACGGGACACCATTGATAAAGGAGGTGAGAGTACAGTACATGCTCAAGGATGTGTGAGGGTGAAAGGCTGTGCGCTGGAGCTATTCTCTCTGTGGTTACCTGTCATGAAGTCAGTGGAGAGGAATGAAGCAGCTCATCTGGGCCTTTTAAATCCCACATAACAAAAACAAGAATCCAACACACAGCTCCATCAGCCCGCTCTCTCATCTCTCCATTAAAGCACCGGCCTAGTACACAGATTCTTTGCGCTCCTTCCACTCTGGCAGATTGGTAGCTACAGACATTATTTTGTTCTTTGGATAACAGGGTAAGTGGCTCGTTCACTGATTGGTCTTTCTCCGGGCTTTTGAGCAACAGGGTATAGCGCTGCAGAGCCAAACAGACAGGAGACTAATCCCCCTGCTGCGGCTGTTGACAGAGGCTGCCATTTAAAAACACTGAGAAGAGGACAAACAACTAGGCACTGAGGAAAATTGCCCAGCTTGGTTTCACCAGACATTTCCCTCCAACACTTAGGAATATCCTAACAAATACTCTAGAATTTTAGTTTACCTGACAAAAAAGGATAAGAGAGGGGGAGCTTTAGGGAATTGTTGTGCAATTTGCATGAAAAGAAAATTCCTCCTTCGGATACTCTTACAGAGTTGTACATCCTCATTCTGGGATGTTCAGTGAGTTCCAGGAGCTGTTTTGTGATAAAACAATTTGCATTTACCCTCTTTTCTTTAAGGCCAGCTTGGTCTACTTCTGCTGAAGTTCCCTACATTAAAAGGGTGATTCTGAACTGCCCTGAGTGAATGTAAATATGATGCATTCAGTGCGTGTAGGTGGACACATCGAAAGCATTACAGAAACAAAGTCATCTAAAACACAGCATGGCCTCAGGCTACACTGTTTTCTGGACTATAGTGGCTATTGTCAGTGAGGAAACGAGCCTCACTGCCTCTTTCACAATGTCTGGCTGTATGTTGGACTCATACAGAAACTCAAGTATTCAGTGTTTGATTGTGATCAACAAATTCAATATGACACATTCTTGCCGTAGTTTATAACTGCTGAGAACATAAAGTTACATTCGATTTTTAATGGCTCCATTCAAGCAGCTCTCTTGCCCACTCAGATAGCCATCTCTAACTGGGAAAAAACAAAACCACCCTGTGGGAAATGACTGAATGGAGCCAAGTCATCACATTGTTGTCCAGTGTTAGCTGCACACTTGACAACACACTACAGTTTATGTTTTGTTTTGTAGGCGCAATGCCTGATATAAAATATATAGAGTGATAACGGCAGCAAGTGATGCATGAATTAGCTTAAAATTAGTTCATAATCAGCTGGTCAGCGAACAGCAGGCAGCAGCAGCTGATGATCGGCTGATCTGTGCAGCACATGTTCATGTTCCCGCCTGAACATACGCTCCATAAGGTGACATTTAACATTTATGTTAGTTGTGTCTGCTGTTAAACTGTTGTAAAATATGTCACCGTGCTGAAGATCCCTTGATGTTTTTCCTTGTTTTCTATCCGTGGCCAGACATCCGAAAAGAAAGAAAAGAAAAAAAAAATAATTACAAAGTAGCAGCCTCTCAGATAGGATGGATTTTCTTTTTCAAGCCAAACAGAAAAATACAGTAAGACTGTGGTGTGTGGTTTTGATGATTCCCCCTGCAATATATAACACTGGCTGCCTGGAAATGAAAACATATCCCAAACAGCAGAAACCATTGTGAACACGTGTGAGAAGTGCCGTAAAGATTTTGGCTCACATTAAAATAGGGTGTCTGTGCTGTGCTGTCAGTGCACATGGCAATTAGAAGTGAAGCTATGCTCTGGGCCTGGATTGATCCTGCAACAACAACCTGCCTGTTTATTGACAGATCTCCGGGGTTTCATTGCTGCACAGATGCCCTGAGGCCACTGAGTTGGGCCCCAGCTCTCTCTGTCTGTCTCTCTCTTTCTCTCTTTGTGTGTCTCTCACCCATGCTCCCTGTTCTTTGTGACCATGTGAGAAACAGTACTATTCAATAATGCCTTACCAGTGTCAGGTTTGGTTTTCCTATCAACAAAGAAATTCAGCCTCAGAGCATGAAGGCCATTTCTAGTACTGGCGAAACAGTTTGATAAGGACCGACCCTGACTCTGCTGATTCAAATACAGTTTCTTAACATTAATTGTTTACAATGTCTGAACTTACCAGTTACCCACACTTAAAATATTCTTCTGCTTTATAACAACCTTTTTGCGTTGACTTCACAGGCTTAGCCATTATTATAATAAGCAATTAAAACATTTTAATCACAACGACACTAGCTGTGTGTCTCCAGGGACAGTAATGTTGGTCTGTCCATCCATTGACCACTTTCATTGACTGAAATATCCAAATGCTTGTTTGATGGATTCCCATGAAGTTTTGCACAGACATTCACTTTTCCCAGATGATGTATCCTAATGACTCTGATGATCCTCCGCCATCATCAGGCCCAAATTTCAGTTTGTTTAACCATTCTAAGTATTAATGTTATTGTGAACATGTTAGCATGCAGACGGTAGCAATAAGCTCAAAGCACTGCTGTGTTTAGTTGTAGCCTCGTGAGGCCGTACTGGCTGTAGATTCTTGTTTAGGAGTAATGGAGTTAATGGAATGATGATACCAGGGTGTATGAAACTGAAATTTCCCTTTAAATGTGTGGTAACAAATCATTTTAAGGCTATGGTGCTGTCAAAAGAGCATCTCAAGCATAACAAAGCTACAATGCTATAATCAGTGCTGACGAAGCTGTGATGGAGATGTACAATAGCTCTGTTTACACGTTCTCCATCTGCCGCCAAATGGCCGTGGAAACACGTTGTACAGCTGAAGGGCAGCTGTCAAGCCCGGAAAGCCTTAGTGAAAAAAGAGAGAGAGAAGCTTGATATGCACCTAGAGGTGAGGACAGGGAGAAAGGTTAAAAAGAAGGAAAAATAGAGAACGACCAACGACAGGGTAAGAGGTAAGAGAGAGAAAGAGCGCGTAAATGAATTTTAGAGTCAGAGAGAGATGACACAGGGAGATAAGAACAAATAGAGGGTTGGATTGGACTGGCTGGAGACAAATGGAAAGATAGTGGAAATGCAGCCTCGCCAGCAGTGTGGTAACACCGTCTCTCACTGAAACAGTTTGGCTCTTGACAAGATAAGGACAGCCATCACAACCAGAGCCTCCATTTTTACTCATCCCGAGTGGTGGCTTCATAACACTCCTTTTAAAACTCTTTTCCCCTTACACCCCTTATCAAGAGGTGCTGTTGTTTAAAATCACACACACACACACACACACACACACACACACACACACACACACACACACACTAACACACAGAAACACAAATGATTAGCTGTTACAACAGCATTAAATGGAATTTAAAGACCGTTGCAAAAGGACAGTCACAGTTCATCAATTTGTGTGCTCCTGAATTAGACCACTGTCTTTATGAGTCTGGATGGTTCATTTCGCTGTCTTTTCTCTCTCTCTTCTGATATTGCAGACTTCTGACCACAGAGAAGAGGAAATCAGAGGACTTGGTTTTAGGCTATATGTTATAGCCTGTGTGAGCTTTGAAATGGCTGCCCAGTGCTAATCAGAATGACTCATGCTGTGGCAAATCTGTCAAAGAGATAAAAAAAATGTGAAGGCAGTGAGGGGCAAAGAGATGAAGGAAGCAACAACGAGGTTTGAATTACCAAACATCCAGTTATATGATTTTTATTAACCTAAACATCCACTCCTTGCTGTGCTTGCACTCATTTCATTCCCGTGTACTTCCTCTTTATGTCTCGCTCTCGCTCTCCCTGCTTCTACAGTCAAGCCTTGCTGTGTCCCTCAATGCCAACGGGCGCTATGGCAACAAGACACTGACTCTTGCAGTGTCTCAGTAAATATGGGAATCAACATGTGTGTGTGTGTGTGTGTGTGTGTGTGTTTGTGTGTCTATCTGTTTGAATACATTCATGCGCATTCGCCACCTTCTATTGAGGGATTAAGGCCTTGCCTTTGTAAAATATACTGATTTTGAAGTAGGGCAGGGCTACCTGAACTACTGCAACCAGCGACCTAACTGCTGCCACACTGGTACACCTGGTATTTATGGTATCTCTCCAAACTTCTCTGTGGTCTCTGGCATTTTTCTTTTGGGATCATACATCATTTCATCCAAAAAAAAGTTATCGAGGAGCATGGGAATAACTGCTCTCCAACTGTTGTCTCCTGTCTCATAACTGTCTGAAATCCATCAGCCTCTGTTGTGTTTATACTGACAGGGGTGGTTAGATAAACCAGGACGGTGCGAGCTAATGAGCTAATGAGCGAACATGATTTCTTTCATTGTGGACACTTCGGCTCTCTGCCCCTCAGTCAACACAGTCAAGTTTATTTGCTGTTGGTCAGTGGCACGACTTTGTGCGTCAAAGTTCAGCAAAGGTAAATGTCATGTAAAGAATTTACATTGCTCCTGCAAGCAAATCCATTGATTGTGGTAATCCCAATAAATTTGATTGATTTCACCAAATTTCCATGTTCAAATATTCATTTCACTTGGGTTTTGTTCTGCAGTACATTTTGGGATATCTTCAAGTTATATCTCAACATTTAAGGTTCACACCACGTTCAGTCACGATTGATGAATATTTATCGCTACATCACAGAATTAACATAAGAAAAGAAAACACTTTGCATGTTCTATTCAGCACAAAGGCCAAATTAAATATCTCTTCTTTTTCCAATAAGAAGCAAAAACTAAAACAGAATCAAAACAGACTAATCTAATGCTTGCATATTGAGCTCTCATCAGCTCTTTTTCTCTGTTACAAAGCATCATCTGGCCAGTGCACACATGCTGCCTCAGGCCATGTTTCCCTGCAGATGCATCCAGTCACAGAGTATTGTAGTGGGTAATGATAGTAAACTTCCCACACAAAAAAGTTGACAGCTCTCATTTCATATTAAAACTTATCTGGGAGGATGTGAAAACAAACGCAGATTTTCTCTTTAGGCACAAAAAAACCCAAGAGTCAGAGTTCTTTGATAAGTTCAGTGGACTGAACAAAGTCTACAAAGACAGCAAAACACTAACATCCAACCAATCACAAGTAAAGCAGGAAGTTAGGCTCTGACTGAAGCTTCTCTTTGCTGCAGTGGTTGAGCTGAGTTTCAGCTCCCTAAAGAGGCCAGGGAGGCTGCCTCCTTCATCTTTGGGCCATGATGAGTGAACTGCTTTAAAGGGGGTTTGAGTAATGAGGGTAATGCTAACCTGGCAAGTTGCTGCACAAAAGGATGCCAAGGAAGCAGAGCTGCAGCTTTTTGATTGATTAAGTTGTGTTAATATGCAGTTGCTGCTGAAAGTGTAGAGCTGACCAGATGTTGAGTTGCATTTTCTATTAGCTGGTCTTCCTGTAAGTGGGAGGGGATCTGGTTAGTCCAAAAGCACCAGATGCTGTTTATAGTGATCAAAGATGGAGAAAAAGAAACAAGATGAGGACATGGGTTAGCTGCATAGGGAAGCTCAGATATTTTATTCCACTACTTACTTTCTCTAATATTTATCGATATCAAGCATTTGAGCAGGAGCAAGTGACCCTGATGAGTAGACAGGGAGAAGCTGAGTGAAATAGTTTACTATTCAAGCAAATACACTTGGACTTGATGTAACGGCTCCATAGGTCTCTTCCCTGCTCAGTCAGCCATCCTCTCATATTGGACAGAGGAAAACACCAGTGAGAACATAGTGAGCAGAGCCGAGCAGAGCAGAGACCAAATAGATTCAAGTGCCAAAGAACTAAGAATAAGACCTACAATGCTTTGTTCCGGCAGAAATCTTATCACATTTACAAGGATATTTTAGAGGAAAAATTCAGTGCTGAATGTAGCAATTTCAGAAAAAAATGTATTATTTTATCTGAATGCTTTACAATTTTTTTTTGTCTACTGTCTACAGATGTCAATGATAGTTATTATAGAATACAGCTTTTAGATGAGAGTGATAGCCTGGAGTATAGGGTAGATAACCTTTCAGGGTTATGATTTATAAATCTTTATTTTTGTAAAATTGTCTTACTCACATTAGACTAGAGTAAAAGCAAAACTACTTGCTTCACTCGAGAGATTAGTCTGACACATCTTTACCACCAGCCTCAGTTGATTCAAGTCAATTTCAAAAGCAAGTAGAAGTAATTGAACTGGAAATATGGGTGAAAGCTAATTTCCTTTCATGCTTCACCTGAATGGAAAGATGGGCTGTGAGTTTTTAATCTCAGAGTGCGTGCAGGAGAGAGTGTGTGCCTGTGTGTGTTTGTGTGTGTTTGTGATGAGCATGACAGCATCGTCCACCCACTTTTATAGCCACTTATTGGACAGCAGCCTAGCAACAACGCCTCCTTTGCATGGTGCAAAAGTGTAATCAGACATGGCGTCAATTAACAGTACCAGTACAGGCAGTCCATCAGGCCTTTCACTGCACAGCTGGCCTCAACCTCAAGGCTGCTGAGTGTGGGAACATGTGGGAGGCCGTGCAAGAACCCTGCATGTTCACAGACAGTAGATGTGTGTGTGTGTGTGTGTGTGTGTGTGTGTGTGTGTGTGTGTGTGTGTGTGTCTGTGTGTGTGTATGTAATCCCTTGGTTGTATGGGGGGGTGTCCTGGTGGCTGCGTCTGCTGGTGAATGTGCAACATCGTGTGCAACAGCAGGATTCAAGCTCAAAAGCGATTCCCGTCATGCTGCCAAATCTGACCCTTTTGTGTAATCACTCTTGTATAGATTAATAGAGAAATACTTGAAAGTGGGTTAGACCTCTAAATCTCTTCTGGGGGGTGGACAAAAATAAGACGCAGGACCCCGCAGAGTGGGGGAGACGTGTTAAACAGAACTGACTGCAGCGAGAAGCAGTGGCAGAGGGGTGGGAGGCGGGAGGTGAGAAAAGATGAGGAGTAACAGACGGGGAAGAGGAGAAAAGCATGGGGAGGAAGGAGAGAGAACAAAAGAGAGAAGGCAGAGGAGGCAAAGGGAAAAGGAGGCCGAGAACAGACAGCGGGGTTTGGCACTCCAGCGCACTGGCACCCTGGCATCGGTCCAAGCATTGGTCTGTGTGGGCAGAGTAACGATTGATGCAGACTGATCGCGAAGCTTTCCCACCGTGCGGCTGATGTCACGTGAAATGTTCACACGCTGACGCACACACCAGTGTCTCTCTCACACACACACACACACATCCCACATTTTCGACCCATCCAGTCACTTTTTAATGCTGTCACATGAACCTCAAAGCGAAGCAGGGGGTGGTGGGTGTGCGTCAGTGGGGCTGTCTCCCCTTCCTTCCCTCGACTGTCCCTCTGTCTGCCTATCCTTCTCTCTGTCTTTCCTTCCTTGCATTTTGTTCATCTGTTCTGCCAGTCTCTAACAGGTCTCTATTGATCATCCTATTTCCTCTTTATCTTTAATCAAAAGGCTGGGAAACTCTGTTGTTTAATTGATGAGTCTCTGCGAGAGGCCCACTCACTGGCTCCCACAGAACCCGCTTCTCATTCATAATTAATAAACTACTGCTAATTATCCAAGCGTCGCTCCACACCATGCACGTCCTATATATGAAGGGAGGAAGAGAGAGGAGAAAGAGACAGCAGCTGGCAGGGAGTGAAAGAGAGAAAAGGAAACAGTGAGGAGGGAAAAATGGCTGGAATGAGAGGCAGAGTGGCGATGTGGGATTTACAAAAGAGGACAAAAAATAAATAAACCCAGAAAGAATTTGGGCGAGAGGGAGGAGAGGATGAGGCGCGTCACCTGTGGCTCCCATCCACATCCAATCTATCTCAATTTCATCATCTCTCTCATCTCCATCACATCACACACTTCCTCTCCCCCTTTTCATCTTCTTATTAAAGTGCTCCAACTTTTATGGGCTCAGGGAAAATGGAGAGGGAGAGAGAGCGAGAGAGAGAGAGAGAGAGAGAGAAGGAGAGGAGGTGGGTGCAAAGACAGGCCAACAATAGTGAGAGAAAATGTGATTGATTTGAGAAGAATTCATGCAATAGAGGCTTATATATGTATTTATCCTGACACGCATCTCCACACCAAACTTCTTCTCTTCAGTGCTAACTTCTGAAAGTGTTTCAGACCCTGTGGAGGGTTCTTAAAGTTGAGCAAGTGAACTCCTGGCAGAGGGTGGGCAGTTTGGGCTCAGATGGATGGAGCGGCTGACTCTAATATGGGCCCATCTGGAGGTGGATTGACCTGTCTGCCTACCTACCACAGCCTAATACCAATTGATAAATGGGTGGTGAGGCGCTGGCTGTGGCTGAGGAGAGGAGAGGCTGCAGGCAAGGAAACTGGGACGGCACATCATGTTCGGATACAGGACCTGAGTCACTGTTGCTTAGAGCTGCTGGAGACGCATCTGTAAAAGACGCGTGGGGGGAGGAAGGGAGTTTGGGCTGTTTGTGCGTGTACATGACGTGTGGAAAGATTAACATAAAGAAATCTATGGCAAGCTTAAAATCTTGATTGCCTGGGCTGGAGTCCTTTAAATCAATAAAGTAAGCAGAAACAAACACATGCACGTACACGCACAGACTGAATAAACTCCGGCACTCTACTCTATTAATTGGTCTCTTATGTCTGCTAAACCAGCAGATGTATCTATTTATCTAATTTAAGACAATTCTAATAGTATGCTTTGGCTGCCCACAAACAAATTATAGGATTTACTTGTTTTCCCCGTGCCTATAAACCTACTTTTATAATGCAAAGCTCAACTTTAGGATGAGTTTAACAAGCTAAAGCACATTATTAAATTATTGTGGGATGCTTTGAGAATTTGCACATAGCTTTCAGCGCCAACTCTTATTCCTTTTACTATTCACACCAGCCTTTTGTCATATCCTCCCCCCTTCGTTCTTGCTCCTGCCTGCAGCCTTTACTCCATTTACATCTTTTAGCTGCTCGCTCCCTTTCTCAGACAAAAGAAAAAATATGTTAGGAGAGGAACGAGCTAATGTGATGGCACGCTCAAAAATCCTTGATTCATACATATTCATACATCTTCAGCTGAGCTCACACACAAGCTAAGTTACTAAAGACAAAAAAAAAGGGAAGAGTATAAATTCAGGTTTTAACCAAACTAGATGCACTTTAATACATTTTTAGGAACAGTATTTGGATTTTTTTTCCCTCTGCTCACTCAGACCTTACTGCCAGGCACTCCCACTTTCAATTCAGTGACCAGAGATTAAATTACAAACTCTCGCAGACACACCTCCTCTTCCCTCTATCATCTTGGCCCTGTTCCATCTCTTTCTTTGCCTTGGGCAGGTTAGACCTCTACAGGCCTCCATATCCCCAAACTCCTCCACAGCCTCCTACCTCTCTCTATTTCTGTCTCCTTCACTGCTTGATGTCTCTGACCCCACCCCTTCACCATGTCCTCATCAGCCAGGGGCTGTCACTAACCCTCCGTCATTTTGACTCTGGTTCTCTTTACCCAGAATGCAAAGTGTCTTCACTCTGACCCCTCAAGTGACAGTGACCTTGGCTTTCTGAACTGAAATAGAAGACAGATAAAGAATCACTGACTGACTGCCAACACCAACAGCCACCCAACCACCCGTACACCCATACAGCCGCCTGCCCCTTCCTCTCAAATTACACTCTAATGGTTTAAATGGTGCATTCCCCATGAGATCTAGGCTGGACTCAGTGGGGCCAGGGTGAAGGGTCCAGCTGACAATTTATGAGTCAACTAAAGGTCATTGGTAAACCCTGCTCCTCAATTATGAAGCTTCCCTTAGCAACAGTAAACACAGCACAACTTGTGCAGCAGTTTAATCAAATCTAGTCCAACAAATTCCTCTCCCGCAAGCATGAAGACAAGTTTTCGGAGCGCTGCCATATACATCAAACAGGGAACATTATTCGTCTGTTGCAATCTGTAGCCAACAGGCAGGGCCAGATAAAATGGTATCTCCTGTGACATGCTGTATTCCCAATAGACTCATTCACTGTTTGGCAACAAAACAGAAATATAAAAATGCACAAATCAACCCAGAATTTTCTAACCTCTGCTGTAAAAACACTGCTCTTTCTCTGTGAAATCGATAAGAGCCACAAGTGGAGTTTACCTTCTGCTCTATGGGGTGTTTACAGATGGAGCAGGTGGTATAATTTCATTATGACAGAGCCAATATGTTACAGTTATGAGGGGCTATCTGTTTTCCCGCCTTGGATTACCATAGTGAGCGGGCTCTCGTTCTGTTTTCACACCGTGATGCCAACCTGTAACCTGACTGGTTCCCATTCAAGTTGGTATTAGTGACACAGTTTAAGCAGTGAGGCTTCGATGAACAGCTAATGTACCTTGCAGCTTGATTTTACTGTCTTATTCATTTCACAACAGGTACAGTAAAATGCAAATGAGCACCTGTTAAACAGCCGATTCAGACAGACAGTGAGAGACACAATCGCACTATAGTCTGTAAAATTAAAGGAACAGTTTTGTCAAACATGTTTATTCCCTTTCTTGCCCAGAGATAGATGAGAGGATTGATACCACTTTAGTTTTTGCGCGGTTAAAAATAAAGCTACTGCAAGCAGCATGTTATCTTAACTTAGCATGAATACTGGATACAGAGGGAAATAGCGAGCCTGGCTCTGGTAGATGACCTGGGTTACCGCACCCAGCCAAGAGATGGTCCAACACAAATCCCCTGCAAAGCCAAAACTTGTCACTTTTGGTGTTTTTACAGACTGAGCAAACAATTTGTAAGTTGTTAATTAGTGAGTTTTAGAGCTGTTGCCAGGCAGATTTTGTTACCTTTGTACAGAGCCAGGCTAGCTGTTTCCAGGCTTCATGGTAAACTACTGCTGGCTTGCAGTAGCATCCTATTCACTGTACAGACATGAGAGTGGCAAGAAAATGAATAAGTGCATTTCCCAAAACAACAAACTATTGCTTTAATAAATCACCAGTAAAGACAGCCTGCAGATGAACTACTTTAACTGTAGAAAGTTAAAGCAATGTCATTTTTATTGGGTTCAGTATGGTGACACAGCATTTTTGTCCCAGAGAGCAGTCCAAGGTTGTACAGTCCTGAAACTTTTGACTAATTCCTGTTTTTTCAGCCTCTCCCTCGGGGTATTGGGTCTTCTCAGACAGACAGGCAGAGGATAGAGAGATATGATGGACTCCACTTGATACATGGCAGCCAATATTTGTTTTGTTTTGAGAGACAAGCTGTGTGGGTCAGAAAAGATGGGAAAGAAATACACACACAGAGAGTGCTCTCCAATCCCTTGTCACTGGTGGATTTGTGTCTGAACTCTTTTTTTTTTTTTTTTTTTTTTTTGGATTCTGAGAAAACCAAATTGGAACACTTCTGCTAAATTGTTCTGATGTCAGCCAAGTCATCTTTTAGATATGTGTCTCACTGCACAACAGCATCACCGAAGTGTAACATCAGTAGCGAGGTAGGGGCGTGCTGCAAATACAAAGTACACACATGTAGTTCATACTTGCACAACACCAGCAGACGTTACAAAGACATGTCAAACTGAGAGGCGGCTCATATTCGTGTAATGCTGAGACGCATTACCCTCCAGATCAGAAACACCTCTGTGACTGGCTGCAGTATGTCGTCTTCAAACAGATGCCAGTGCACCAGATCCACCAGTGTCCAATCCACACCCATACACCCACTGTTTTTCTTGGAGTCCCAGCATACATTTGCACACTTGCGCTCACACAAAGACATATACAGTTTTGAGCCCCAACCACTGGTCTCAGATCTGAGCTAAATATAGGCGGTGAGGTAGGGCCATAGGTAGTTGTCAGATGAGGCCCCATTATCAGCCTCTGACTGTGAGGCTCTTGTGTTCTTCCATAATAACCAGCCACTGCACCTGTCTCTCTGCCTGGCCTCCTCTACACATGGGCACTCAGGTCAGACTAAATATAGCCGTGCTCCCTCTCTCTCCCTCTGTTGCCCCACACTGCACCGCTGCGCACACACACACACACACACACACACACCCCACCCACCCCCTCTTTTAAACTTCTCATTTGAAGCAAACTAGGTACAGTGGTCAGGCCAGCCTACTGAGTTACACTATCACTCTCTCATCTCATCCCCTTTTATAGAAACATGATGACATTACAGTGGGCAGGAATAACAAACATGGATCTATTGGCACCAGAGAGGTGGCCATCAAACATTACCCCCATCTGATTACAGCGGTGATGTCTGTTTGTATGAGTCTATCTTTGGACAGCTAGACTGGCGGGTCACTGCGAGGCTGACAAATTTTGGGGACTGATTTCAACTAGACCATATTAAGCATGAGCTAATTATTTCTGGTATCTTTTTAATCTGGGAACTTATCTTGTTTTAAATGAATTAAATACACATTACTATATCAGATTATATAACAATTATTTGCACAGTGTGTTGAATTTACTTACTTTGCCACATTTTTGCTACAATCAATAGACTGTCTGAGTTTTCCCCTTCACTGTCTGTTCCCTGAAGTAGGCTTTACTGTAAACTGGGTTGAACAATGTCTTCTCTCAGCAGAACACACAAAAACATTTGGAAGTTTTGCTGAGTTTTTGGTTTCAGTTTGAAGAGATGCTACTTTAAACTTCAGATATTTGAAATATAAGAAACACAGAGATCATTTTTATTCAGTTTTTAGTTACCATGTGAGTTTAACAGTCAAATACACACCTTGACTCAGTCGACTCTTAAAGTATAAGTTCACAGTCAGTTGCCTGTGAGAACATTGAAACGTTATAGTTTGCTTGTATAGATTCCTTCTTAATGTGTTTCCACTGTAAGTGATGGGCAGTCTGTCTGAAGTTAACCATATGCCATCCACTGTTCCACCAGTGAGACACCAGCAGTATGTAGAACACAATAGCTTATACAACAGAAACCTTAAAAATATACTGTCTCCCTACCTTTAAAACAGTATGGCTGCCCAAAAGTGAATAAAATTATTTTTAAAAATATGTCTAGAGATACTAAATTAGTTGTAATTTAGCCGAAAGGCTTATCTGAATATTTGATTATGTCTACCGTTTTAGTTGGCCCTAAGTCAGTGAAAAGCAAGGAATTTCATGTTTTATTGCTTTGATTGATGTTTCTTTTCCTGAATATCTGCAAGGTTGTTCAGAGAGCTCTAATAATGTGGATTACAGGAGAATGGATGGTCTTTGCCCTGTGATTCTATCCTCAATCCCAAAGGTGACATAAAGATTTGATGAAGGACTATTTTCTTAATGTAGTTTTGCAGACCTGTGAGAGTTTGTTGCGATTCAGTGCTGGAATATTAATTCCCAGGAGCAAAGTGAGAATATTACAGACAGTTATATTATGGTCTGTCTCCTCTCCTCCAGTCTGCCGCTGACAAAATGTTCAGGACTGCAGGCAGTAGAAACATCTGCAGTGCCAGCACCACAGAGGAGAATGACTTTCTGAGGTAATAAAAGATGAGATAGAGTGATTAGGGAAATGCCAGCCAATGGCTGCCAGGCATTCTAGCTCTAACTCCTTCTTGCAAATGCCATTCAGGGTTACTTCTGACAGTAGACATGCATCACCTGCTCAACCTCTACAACAAGCAGCTAATACTTATCTCATTCTGAAAAAGTAAATGCAATCACATAAATTGAAAACTGCAATAATGATAGAAGCATTACTGTCCTACATCTTCATCTCCAAACCTCGGGTTGCCGGCGAAGCGAGGTAGTGTATATCAGAAATGGGCCAAAACATTGTGTTGATAAAACTGACTGCACCACAGTGCACTCTGTGGCCTTCTCTCCCCCGTCTCTGTTACCCTGGAAACTGTTGTCCATGTAGGAAGGAGCAATTCTATTATAGCGGCTGGGCCAGCCAGCAAATAGAACTATAAAACATGACTTAACAGTTACAGAGAGCGAGAGGAAGCACTAATGAAGAGGGCCACGAAAAAACATAGAGGAGAAGAAGAGGTAAAGGGGACACAGGGGGAAACAAGAGCAAGAGATGAATGTAGATTAAAAAGGAGAAGGGCACAGCAGGGTGGGTAGAGATAAAGGGGAGTTCAGAAGTGAAGGGAATGTGTAGAAATATAGAGAGCAGCAGAGAGTATCGAAGATTACTTCCAATCCTCTCACCCTGAATCATAGACAGAGGTACATGGAAATGTAAGACGGCTGAAGAACTTGCTTAATAAACAATATTATAGGAGACTGCTAATGCACACATGGCACAGTTATGATAATGACTGCTATCGAAGTACATGTGATTACACATAGAACGTGTGAGAGGATGGGGGAACAGGGCCAGGAGCAGTAAGCTGGTTAAGCAGATTGCCTGATGTGACTATGCTTCCCTACATCTATTCACGTCCTCTCAAAGCCTCGTCTTTGCCATCCATCGCTTAACCACCACCCCTCCCCAACTCATAATGGACCCATTGAGTCACTTCATTTGTCTTCCATCACATGCCCAAAGCCAAATCCTTTTCTTTATTCTTTCTTTTTTCTTTTCCTTTGTTTTTTTTTCAGCCCCTAACGCCCCCACACCATCTCACACCATCTCCATCAAGGGTAAGTTATCATGCTCGTGGCAAGAGGCAATGCTCATGCTTAGTGCGCGCGTGCACGTTTGTGTGTGTGTGTGTGTGTGTGTGTGTGTGTGTGTGCGTGTGTGTGTGTGAGTAGACAGACAGTCGGAGAAGGTCAGCTTGGAGCCTGCGGGGAGACACAGGAGAGGAGCGACTGGCAGGGATCAAATCCTAATCGATACTCAACACACACTCTCTCACACAGGGTCTTACACTTAACTCAGCCTTGTCCCTTTCACACTCTCGTGACCATCAGAGGGGGTGTAGGAGTGCGTGTGTGTGTGTTTGTTGTATCAGGTTTCTCTTTTTTAGCCAGTGGTGAGGGAATGGTCCTCTCTGATGTGACATCGTCTTTGAGAGACTTGTTCGTGTGTGTGTGACCCCCAGATGCCTGGGAATCATTGCCAGGTGGATCACGTTACCAGCTGGCTTAGGCCCGGTTAACTTTGTTCTGAAGTACACTACACTAGCTAGTAAAGCAACACTGCCCAGGGCTATACTATCTGACAGGGGTCAAATTACTCTTCCAAATCCATTTCAGTGCTTTTATGTGATCGGCTGAAATTGCACAATGGAAATAGAAGTGAGTCAGTCCTAAGGCTGCAAACACACCCACCAGTCTGGATTTTCAAACCTGTGAAGGAATGCTGTTGTTTAAAAGATTTTTCATAGCAATTTGATCCCAGCATGTCTTTTGTCTGCCAGATTACAAACTGTGCTGCTTAGATTACAGAAGAAAAGACTTTACAGCAGTCAACAACAGTCATATTCAGAAATGTGAGCCAGAGATTACTTAGCCATATCTTCTGGTTACTTTAAAACACTTTTAAGACTAATTAGTATAATGATAAGCTGGCGTTCCAGTATAATAAGATTTTTTGTGCTCCATTGATTTGGTTACTTTAGCACTGAAAAGTAGAGCAACTGTCTTGCATTTAAAATACTGTCAGATTAGTATTAACAACATTTTTATATTGGAAAAAAGGCATCAAATCACTGCATAAAAACCCAGTTAAATATGCCATTATACTGCAGCTAAGACTGTTGACGACAGCTTACAGTGGCTTGTTGCCATAGCAATGCAACACATTTTCCAGCATGCAAGTTTTCCAAGTGCACAACAATCAGAAACAGTGACTTTCAGATAAAAAAAAAAAATGAAATATTGGTCGCTAAATAGAGCTGATACATCTCAGTCCTCAACACACGCTGAGAGAACCTAAAGACAACCACTGTTTGAGGTTAGTGAAAGCTTGCTGTACAGCACCTGCAGGGCAACAATGTTTAATGCAGCAATGATGGAGCAGAGACTGAATACTTCACACAGCTGAGAGAAGTAGGTGAAAAACAGAATCAGAACATTTTTTGCCTGTTTTTTGTCCTTGAAGATGTAATTTAAAAATGGAAGCTCATTTTATTTTTGAATAAAATGAAAGAAAAACATTTAATCAATTAGTGTAGCAGATTTTATACAAAAACAGCTTAAATCACCAACCTTTGTCCTCTGAGTGACTGGGAATAGGCTTTATATTTCACTTAATATGGATCCAAACTCATATGTCAGACATTTCACACCAGCATTGTTTGCTTTGTTGTTTTGTTAACATAAATTATTACAAGAGATGTGTCATTCAATCACAGTCAAAAGAAAAAGAAAAACTCACCATAACTGTGTGCCATGGTTTTAGGGTTCAGATGTATGAAAAGAAGAAATTATGGAGTTTCTTTAAAAAAAATTTTAAAAAAAAGCCCTTTAGTAAAGGTGTAAAACTTGTGTTAGTGCTTGCTTTAAAAATATTCCACAGAGTAATCCTCTATTGTGTCTGTCCTCTATCAGCGATCAGAAAACATTACTTCAAGGAAATGGACACAGCTGTGATGCAGTGTAGTGTAAGTGTTCCATAACCAAACCCTGCTCTCAAACTCAATACCAGCGGTTTGTACAATGCTTTGTTCATGTGCTTCCAGTTAACTGGACTGGGGACAAGTCCTGATCTACTGTTTGTGAGAGGATGGAAAAGTCCTCTGCCAAAGTTTGACAGAGTATGGAAATTTCAGAGAAAGACAAGAAGAAAAAAAAAAAAAAAAACGCAATTTAGACTTGAGCAATGTAGAGCGACAGAGAGAGGAAGGAAGGAGGAGAGGGTAGATGTGAAAAAGGTTGCGTAAAGGGGAGAGACATAGGAACAAAGGAGCAGAGAGAGGAGGTAGAATGGGCTTAAAGTGTGAGAAGATGAAAGTAGATTGTGGCGTATCAGCACCCTCAACATCTCACAGGCTCCTCTCTGGAGATTTTATTCTCTATCCTCTATCCAGTACTTTAACTTTAAATTGGGTGTGTGTGTGCGTGTGTGTCTGTGTGTGTGTGTGTGTGTGTGTGGAGGAAAGGAAGTTTGAGGAAAACTGTTACTGCACCCTCACTAATGAACACCTATCTGTTTCTCAGCTCCAAATCTGCATGACACTTTGTCTGATACATTACTTGCTTCACTAGTAGCTGTGCTCCATGTAACTACTCCTCACTCGACTAGCAGCCCACCCCACCTGTCCCGATGGCAAACCTTGCCTCATACTGCTATCTGTCATATTAACCACCTAAACTGTCACCACACCTGTTGCTGCCTGTCTCTTATCCCCTAAACCAGGTCACTTTCTTTAACATCTACTATTTCTACATCTTTTGGCACCTGTAGTCATAAATTCTCAACCTCCAAGTGCCAAAGTTTGAATAAACTCACACTTTGGCAGATGCAGTTCATCGATAACGGCTCACTGAGACAATAACGTTTAAATGTGCTGATCTGTTCCAGTTGTCAAACTTTATCCTGGCTGACCGTTGTAAACTCCCCATTGACTGTTAGAAAATTAAATTTCAGCAAATCAATGGCCTTTTATTAAAGAGACTCTCCTCGACTCAGTTTTCCCATTTTCAGATTTGTAAAAACATATTTGATAAAAGTTAGACATTGTGAAAATTGTCTCTTTAACTATTCATCACTCAGCTGGGAATTAATATTGAAATAATAATACTGAAAGCTTGAGCAGTGCTTGGGTGTTTGTGAGGGCTTTCAAATGCTATTGTGATTTTCATTTTTGAATTTCAATCATTTGTTTTAGGGAGTGAGCATGTTTTGGAGGTTCCATATTATCCCTAATATTTATTTATCGTGAGCATGTTGGCCTTATTTAATATTAATGAATTTAACAAGCAGAGAGCCAGATTTACTGAAGACTAAGTAAAATCCAGTTAAGATTTAGTAAAACCGAGGAACAAAATAAGTTGAACCAAGTCAGGATATAAATCACACCACATTTGGTTGATCTGAGTACACACAAATTTGCTAAAACTCAAAATGTCATTTGTCACAATTCTCAGCTGACTATATTATCACAAAAATTACTGGACTGTTCCTCAGCCAGTGGAAGTGACATCCTGGGATCTCACTAAGATACAACTCCAAGAAAGTGAGCAAATAAACAACAACAACAAGGTTGCACTATTCCTTTAAGGGACATCACAATTTCTACAATGGTACTTTTAAATGAACATAGCAGTCTTTTTGTGATATGGTAATGAAATGTAAGGTGACATAGGGGTCTACTTCAAATATAGCAGGTGGAGAAAGTGTAGACAATAGATGAATGACTGGATCATTTGGGCTGTTGCAATATTTTTTAGGCATGATTTTTTTATGTTGACTACTCCCTGGCTGGTGAGCCAAAAATCTCCAGCTCCTTTCCTCAACTCGTCCACTTTCTCTTCCTAGTGCTCCAGTCAGCTCAAATACTTTGTTTTCAACTTTCCGTCAGCATTTTACTTCTGTCCATCGGCCTGTCTGTCTGCATTGCAGAGAGAAATAAGAAAAACAGAGCTATCTGCTCTTCCACAGTACAGTCCCCTAATCAGGGGCTTTGCTAGGCCTAAACAACACTCCCACAGCATACAGAAGAACAGAGGGAAAGAGGAGGCAGAGAGGTAGAGAGACATACACAGAGTAAGAGAGAGAGAGACCTCAGAGGAAAAAACACCATCCTACCCTATAATCCCCTGCTATCCCACTTGAATCCTGACAGCACTAACCGGTTTTTATTGCAGTGAATGAGAAGAATACCAATGGAAATGCACCTGTGTGTAGAGAGCACTTAACTGCACTGCTGCTGGGCTCTGCTCTGGGTGGCTGCTCTGCCTTTGGTTGCATTAATGTCATTAAATTATTCTTCCTGCTAATCTCCAAATAAACATCCCTGAATCAAAACTTAATTTTCCTTGTCAGTACAAAACCAGTTATCTATTATTGCGTTTTTCTGACTTTTTAACTAGACGCTAAAGACATGACGTTGAAAACTACAAACTGCTTTATAAAAGTAAAGTCAAGCAAAATAAGTTACAGCACAATATTAAACATTCATTTCCTTTCCTTTTTTCATATTTGAATGAGATTATGTCTCTAACAGGAGGTATGAGACGTCTTCATTGACTTCAGAGTCTTTGTAATCAAGTTTGTCAATGTGTGGCCTGTTAGAATTTTGGAGCCATTGTTTCTGAAATAGCCTCCAGCCCTCTGTAATCTTGACAACTGACATTTTCTATTCAGTTGTTTTTTTTGTTTTTTTTTTAATCCTTTCTCTCTGTCACACACACATGAGACTGAGCTCAATGGGAGCGGAGCCATGTGAACGCTTGCTTACTACAGTAAATTCATTATCTACAAACAAGTCTCCTACAGCTGGCTCAATTTGGGGAGAGATAAATTGAATTCAAATCAATAGGCAAATTAGGAGTTTGCTAAATAATTCTACTGCCTTTTAAACTGCCAATAGAATTGTGATTAAAGCGCGTAACTCAGTGCCAGTTAGCAAGGTCTCACTCTTTAATGTGATTATTCAGCTCAAAAATTGTCTAATCCAATTAAACAAAGTTGCATTGAAATGTAAGTCCAGGCTGATTTTGACAAATTAGAGACAAAACAACGCATGACTCTGTGAGAAAGTCTTGCATTACGCTGAATGACTCAGCAAATAAAAGGAATATTACACTGCAGTTTACGCCTTAAAGCGATTTGTTGCAAACTCTTCCTTTTGTTTTCATAGAAGCAAAATCCCCTTTATTCATTACCCAAGATTCCACCTGCCTGCCAGCCGCCCCTCTCCACTAGACGCTTGCTTCTTAGCGTGTCGGCAGGATGCAGCATTTCTTCAGCTGCACCGAGACGAGCAGGGGATGAAGTGTGTGACAACTTGTGTTTACTCCACTCACAGTCACTGCATGAAGGAGACGGAGGGAAGGGAGGTGACGTGAGAAGAAGGAGCAGGGTAGCATAAATAGCGATGAGGGAGACGGACAGACAGGAAGACAGAGAGAAAGAAAAGGAGGTGCTGGGTGTCTCATTGCTTGGCTTGACTAGACAGTGATTAGGCGAATATCAGTGGAGGACGTGGTATGGCTGTAAAGAGAGAGAGCGAGCGAGGCAGAGAGAGAGGGAGAGGGGGAAAGAGAGGGATTGGTAACCATCATCTTGGAGATCAAAGGCCTGTCTGCTTTTTCAGCCTGCAGCCCTCTTCTTCAGTTTGGAAGAAGGGAATAGGACAGTGGGAGGGAGCAGGAGGAGGTCGGTGTCGAGAAGCTGACTGGAAAAACTGAACTTTTTCTTGCTCACTTTGCTCTCGTATCCTGATGCTGTCTCCCTCATTAACAGCAACCTTCAATCAGCCTCTCGACACGCACACAAACAAAGCACAAGCAGACCAACAAACACACACACACTCTGCACACATGCACACAGAGGGAGGGCTACAAGCGAATTACGGAGTTAATGAAGCAGAGGTCACCCGCTTTCACCCGAGCAGTCTGGGGTGTGTGTGTGTGTGTGTGTGTGTGTGTGTGTGTGTGTGGGGGGTGGGGGGTGGGGGGGGGGGGGGGATCAGTGATGTGACCTTGATCTGTGCGACTTTGGCCAATTCTCTCTCTTGCTAACTCATATGAACACACACAGAGATAAAGCGCTTCCCCTCCTTAACCTGAAAGGGGGATTAAAGGGTAAAAAAATTCATAGATATTCTCCATAATCTTCAGTGCTGAGCTCGGTTGATTTGAGGACTGCAGCGTCAGAAAGTACTTTGCCAAAACTTCTCCACAAGAAGTTTCTCTCTTGACTTTGACTCCTCAAAACCACCTACATGTTTTTAGCAGTCATCTCAGAGGCAGTCGAAATCCAAACATCCGCTCATGCCAAAACACCACCAGCAGACCACAGACAATGGCCAACAGCATTAAGGTATTTTAAATGAGCTCTGGGAGCAGAGCAGAGCCAGAGCGAGAAAGAGAAAGGGAAAAAGAGACTGGCTGAACTGGAGGAAGAAGACAGAGTCAAATTAATTCAGGGTCGTGGCAGCATGGAAATCAATCATGACAGCTCTTTATCATATCAGAGGAGAGACATTATTGGTTATTGTACTCCTCCCCTTGCCAAGAGAAGCCTTTGAGAAGCCAAAGAGCAAAAGTGTTTGCGGAGAAATATTGTGAATCCCCCAATGGCTACTCAATTTAAATGCTAATATCAATTTTTTTGCTTGGGGTTTTATGACAGACCAAATAGTTAGCAAATTAGGGCAATGTCTCACTGCAAGTTTGACCTGGCTTTGTATGTTTATGAAATGTAAGTGACTTGCAGAAGGTGTAGCATCATCGATGTGATGCTACATCATGTCAAGCTTCCCTTTCCTCATTCCCTGGCTGCCATATATCTCCTGTTTGACATGACATGAAGGAAATTGAGGATTTGCTGTGTAAACACAACCTTTTGACCCCTGTTTATCCAATACTCCAACAGAATGACAGCCAAAGGCCCCTCCCCCTCAGACCTGTGGCACTAATAGGAGAGTTTCCATTAGGGCCTTCTCAGGCTGGAGCCATGGCAGGTCACGGTAGATGGAGAGGAGAGAGATTGAGGTCTCCCATGCCTTACAGCGTGACAAACAGCTAAATAAAATGCTCCTGATGGCTGTGAGATGAAGAGCCATCTGCTGGGGCGAACTCCTCAGAGACAACTGGATGCTCATGCACTTGCAAATGTTCAATCAAGGGTTGTTTTTTTTTTTGGAGCAGATAGAAAGTGAAAAAGCTTTGCCTTGAGTCCTAAAATTTCAGTCACGACCTTGCTCAAAAAATCTGGTGATATAGAGCCGGGCCAGGAAAAGGTGGGCCATCCTGTAGCCTGGTAATTTTGCCTGCTCCCTATTGTACCTTTGGCAGTTTGAGGCTGATTCAGTTTCCTTAATCAGAAACTACTCTGCCCTTAGGGTGTGATACTAACTTTGTGCGAGAGAAAAGGAGAGAAATGGAAGTAGAGGGAGAGAAAAAGGGAGATTAAGTTAACAGGACAAATGGGAGTCATCTGTATTGTTGGGCTGTGTGGCCAAACAAAACACATGTTAGGGAACTTTGTTAAACAATCATTCCCCGTCCGTTGGCAGTACTCTAAAGGTTCTCTGGTATTTCTTTGGCATCAGTCCCTATACCTCTGATCCCTGTACGAAGGCCAAACAACACATTCCCCATCCTAAAACCCACAGAGCAGAATCTGACCTGATCAGCATGAGCTCTGTGATCCTACTTTATTATATTGGTGGTATTACCACAAGCTGACATAGATTTTCCTGCACAAATAGTAGTAGCAGAAGTGTGTCATGAGGAAAGGATAATATTGTTTCTATGCTGTATTTTTAAGAAGCATACACTGTCTTCTCAAGGTTTTATCCGCAGCATCAAGTCTCAGGTTTAGAGGAACATTTGAGGGGAAAAAAAGGCCCAGTCTGTCTCTCTCTGTTGCCTTCCAGCATCAAAGGAACTCATATGCATGCAGAGTGGTTCAACGTAAAGAGCAGCATAAATGTGGCGGGCTGCCGGGAGGCAGTGCAGAAAACAGCCGCCAAGCTAAGTGAGCAGATGAGGACCCAAGGTGCTGCTTGATAGGTCGATTAAGACGGCTGAGGCCTGTGAGAAAGGCTGGGTGGCTTTTAATTTAAAGACATCACATTACAGTCTTGCTGCATTCAAGCCAATCTGTTTTTCTGAGACGCGACTTCTTAACTGTCAGAGTTAAACATGCTGCAAATGCCTGATCTTATGCCAATTTAATTACTATCACTCAGTCAGGAAGTGTACATAACTGCCTACGTAAAAAAAACAATTAAAGTTTTGGGTTAGACTCATAAACACACACTCCGCAATCATTTGTCCTTGATAAATGCTTGCTTTTGGGCACTAGCTGGGTGGCCAACGTGCATATAGGCATGAATCGTTGAGCCATGAATGAGCCGAAATACAGGAGGAAATTCAGATAATATAAACACTCTAAACTCAACTTACTTCAGAGAAATGGAGGGGTGTTTATGCCTTCACCTCACCTGAGTAGTGTTTAATAAAGAAAAGGGCTATATTTAAAAGCACTCACACCCTGTCAAACTCTCTGACATTGGAGTGTTTTCATTTCCACTGTAAATTGCACTGGGACTTAAGTGCCAGGGAGTGTGTATGTGGGTGTATGTGATACGTGCCTGGTGAGTAGAAAGGAGTCCTGTAGTGAAGCACCCTCTACCAGCCTCTCTCATCTCCCACTGAGGGGGCAAGGTGCCATCCACAGATGCTCCGATGTGTTTGTAAGGGGACATGGAGTTAAATGAGATCGGGGGAGAGTCAAATAGTCAAACAGTGTCTTTCTGTGTCTGTCTCTTTCTTTTTCGCCTCACTGTGTAGTGATAATTCACAGACGGCCCGCTGCGGTAAGCAGATATAAGCCTTTTTGGAAGTGTGTGTGTGTGAGAGGGAGAGAGGCACGGCACCTTTTAAATGTGTTTTTTGGAGATGGTCTTTAAAGTGAGTCAGCCCACAGTGACAGAGGAGAAGTGAAAAGACTCGGATCTATTGGACACCGAGTATATCTCATTATCAGTCCACACTGTGTACAGTAGATTTCTTTATAGAGGTGAGGCTGGGCCATGATCTGTCTACACACCACTTGGCAGGCCAAGACACTTCGTCTCTACCAGAATGGAAATCAAGCCATTCAAGTGCCAAGACTCTGAAGACCCGCTTTGTCCTCTTTTTTATGCTACTTTAATGTACAGCTTAAAGAGAGAAAGGCCAAGAACAGAGAAGAAGAAAACTTTGTGAGAGGAGAAAGCTGAATCTAGTTGTCCATTGGAGGTGGTGGCTTTGTTTCTGTGCATATTTTATTTTTATATTTTTTTGCCCTCACTGTCTGTGTGTGTGGGTTTTTTTTCCAAGCCTGCTGAAGCCCAGAAATAACTGTTTCACTGCCCAACTGCATCATTGACATTTAGAATCAGAGCAACGTGACAAAACAAAAACAGTGCGAATGCAGGATGCGAGGAAAAGAAAAGACGACAAGCAGCGACAAGGACGCCTGTAACAGCCAAAACCATCAAAAAAACAAATGTACAGCAGAGTTCAGTGTACCTGACCTGAATATAATTTTCATTAGTAGTCTCACTCTGCAGGTGATTAACACCAAAGCCCCGCAGCTTTAACAAATGTCAAGAAAAGCAACACTTCACCAGAGATCCTTTAACTGCACTGATACACCCAGAGATGGATGACGGATGGTACGCCCATGCCCTCACCCTTGTCATATCAATACTTAATCCCCTCAGCAGCAATTACCTCAGAGGGGAACAAAAGCTAGTGCCAGGCAACTATTACTGACATGGCAGCTCAATGAACAACACAGCCTACTTTTCTGTGAGGCCAATTTGCAGAGCAGCCGCAACAAGACCCAGTCTAATGAAGGGAAATGTTTAGACACAGGCCAGACAGACAGACACGCAGAACATCTCAGCATGAAGCAAGAGGAAATGTAAATAGTCAAATGACTGTCATGTGACTATTTTCACTGGGTGCAAATAGACAATCTGCTAATGTGAAGTGTGCAGGCAGTGATTAAAAAAGAGCAAACCCAGAGCACAGCAGTAAGGACACAAGCTAGACCACCTGAAAGAGCCATTGTGACAGCAATGGATGCAGTCTCATAATGAGAAGGGACAGGGCAAATGGGAGGGCAAAGCTAAAATGTCAGGGCACAGGAGCACAGACAATATATAGGGCCAGGATGGCAAATTGTGTAGAGATGGGGGTGAGGGGGGTGAGGGGGGGGGGGGGGGGGTCATGGGATGTCTGCACACTCTGCAGGTTGTTTGCTGGAGTCAGCAATGACAGAGCAGTCACCCCACACAAAGTGTCCAGGGCATAATCTGTCTCCCAAAACCACAGGACGCTGTTTAGAAAATACTCAGCAAAATACCATTAGGAAAAGGCAGGAGACAGACAGACAGTGAGAAAGACAGACAGACAGACAGTGAGACAGATAAATCACAGCAGGTTAAACATATTTTGGCATATCACATTCCTAATTTGCCAGCACTCTGGCACGAGGGAGAGGAGAAGACGTGAATTTGAGGAAATTACTATGAAAAATTAAGATAGTAATTAAGATAGAAAAATGTTAAAACGATTGAGACGAAGTGCTTCCTTTAAAACAATTATACACCGCCTTCCTTCCTCGAGTGAAAATGAGGCCCCCAGACTGACAGTGAGAACAAATGATGCGGTTGGGAAGCGGTCGGGGTTCGTTTGAGGACCGTGCGGATGTTAATCATTTCCACCACTGGTTTACAAGAACCCAGCATGCTTTGTCTGCCAGCGCTCCCATACCGTTTATTTACCCGTATTCATCAACGTTCTCGTTCAGCTGCATAAAACAAGCACGTGCACACCAACGTGCGCGCGCACATACACACAGGTACATTTCTCATTGGAATTACATTATGTAGGAGCAAATATGACAGACCAGGCCTGCAGACTGTCGCCTATAAATGCACAGCATGGAGGAAAATGCCCATAAATAAACCGAACATGTATCAAAGAGTGAGGGGATATGAAATAAATGCAGTGACTTTCTAATCCTCCCACAACAAAAAAACTTCCAATGATATTGAAATTGGTACCTTCCCTCCTTCCTCCCTCTAGCCGATAAGATTCCCAGCCTTTGTTGCTGGGAGAAAAGCAAACAGCCTGAAACTACCTGTGAGATTTTTCTCTCCGGAGTTTCTCTCATGAGGCGAGGGAGAGCAAAAATGTTCACCTCATTTCTGTTTATCTGCCTGGAGAATCAGTTTTAGTCCTTTTGGTTAATTAACTAAGTGGTGTCTCTAGGCCCTATCTGTGCACTGCTATGTGCCAAACCTCCATCAAACCACCCAAGTGTCTAAAGCACTCTAGCTTGAGGGAGACCGCCCCTGGTCTCAGGATGATAATTGCAAAAGCAACGGGAGGGGGGAGAACATGCACACGCCGAAACAATAACAAACATGCAAAGGAGGGGAACATTGCTTTCCCTTTCCCTCTTGTTTTCTCCATCCCTCACGCCCCCTCGTTTTGCTGTCGTCTCACTTGTTCAGCAGTTTACTCTAATTTAATAGAGGTTTGTTTTCAAGTCTTTCTCCTTGTCGGCCTTTATCTGTGGCTGTAATCTTATGACCTCTTCATTCTGCTACTCAAAGCACCACTACATCCCAAACTTGGCCACAGAGAGCAGCAACAACCTTCGTCCAAACTTCAGCAGTCTCTCTCATTTATTCTAGCTTATTCTCCTTCTCCACCTCATGCTGTTCTCTCCGATCTTCAATTTGCTCTGCTGGACCTTGGCAAGAGGCAAGTGTGGTCTTCCTCCAACCAAACTTCGACTGGCTCACTTTAAGCTCTCACTCTAGGGTCATTTACTTCTTTCCTTCTCTGGCATGTACCAAGCTGCATTCTTCCAAAGGCACTTATGCGGCAATGGAAATCATTTTGGAAGTGACCCAGACTCTTCTCCTTTTTGTCCCCCAGCTGACACACACAGAGAGAACAGAGTGGACAAAAAGGAGGAGAGGAGAGGAGAGGAGAGGAGAGGAAAGGAAAGGAAAGGAGAGGAGAGGAGAGGAGAGGAGAGGAGAGGAGAGGAGAGGAGAGGAGAGGAGAGGAGAGGAGAGGAAAGGAAAGGAGAGGAGAGGAGAGGAGAGGAGAGGAGAGGAGAGGAGAGGAGAGGAGAGGAAAGGAAAGGAAAGGAAAGGAAAGGAAAGGAGAGGAGAGGAGAGGAGAGGAGAGGAGAGGCTTCTTGTAGTATGGCCTTTGGACAAACTCCAGGTCAGCTGGACAGTGGGGTGGAAAACTCCACAGAAACACAAACAACACACACATACACACACACACACACACACACACAGACACACAGACACACACACACGGACACACACACACGGACACAGACTGCATTTCTTCTGAAAGCTCCACTCTGCTCAGTTTGGTACAAAGGTCCCTGTGGAGCACATAGCTCCTCTGGCTGAGCTGGTCGTCTTCCAGTTGAACTCACACACTGTAGTAAGTGATGGCCATTACCCCTCATTGACTGCCACTGACCTATGAGTTAAACTAGGATAGTGATGCCTTCACCTACTTCACTTACTCTATTGACACAATCTAGATAATTGTTACTCATAGTCAGGGGCTTCAGTCAGGTCAATGGTGGGAAGACAGAGGGCAGTAATACAATGATATAAGAGAGAGGACTCTGGGCAGAATTAGGCCAGATTCTTATTGCACCTTTAAACCAAATGTATAAGTGTGACACTGCATAGGGCAAAGCCATAGAGAGCACGTGCACCGTCCTACAGCAGCTACACAAGCCACTGTGTTGTGCACCAGGTTTTATGATTAAAAGTCAGCCCCGTTGAACCAAAGACAATGCTAATTTCATTGTAGAGAAGAATGCAGGAGGAGTTTAATGTGCAGCTCTCTATTGCTGCAGTTACTGTATGAAACTTTACTGTCTGATCCTACTTGATCCCACTTGGATCCCAAGCATGGCAATTAAGAGAGAGGATGTCTGGTACCAAATTAATATTGCGATTGTCTACATTCCAGTGAAGTCAGTAGCAACTGTAGGATTTTACATAACGCTCATTGTACACTCAACTTCATACACCTTGTTTGTATTGTGAAGACTTAAAGACTAAAAAGTGATATTTCATCATGATCTTAATGATGTATATAACACGGAAATTTGGATTCAAGTAAATTTCTGTTTAATGTTTAATTTACTGTATAATTACTTGTTTCTTTAACTTGAAGTGTTGCGAGTTAAAGGATAAGTTAAGTATCCTGCTGCGTATAAACATTGTTAGCCTATTAGCGTACCAAACACACCTAAGTCACTCACTTTTTTTTTCCTTTTCAGACTTGTGTCTGAGGTGAAGAATAGCCACACAGTCAGTAAATTTACTCTCTGCGTTCTGACTTTCCATTTGTTCTTCGTGAGATTTGTCAGTGGTTTTTGACATGAAGCTCTTTCAGTACTATAGGGGAAGGGAGAAAGTGGTCAAGCCTGATCTGATAATATCTAGGTCTCTCTCATAAAAGGCATCAGCCATCCAAAGCAGAGCCTCTATTATTGCCCAGTTAAAGCACCAGTCTGTGTTTCACACACTGACACACACCATTACATTAGAAAGGGATCCTGGCCCATTTGCTCCATTCTCCTTGAATAACAGGGTTTTGAAGCTTGGTACTCTGGCTAGTTGCAGAGATCCCATTAAAAAGACATGATTAAACTACTCATACTGTTATTGCTGCCTTTATGTTTTAATGGGGCTATTTGTAAGTTTTCTCTGCCACCGAACGTGGTTTCATAGTGGGAGTGGGTGGTGGTGGTGGTGAGTCTCGCTTAACAAGAGCTTTGGCCGTTGTTGTCTTTATAATACAAGAGGTTATAATACGTCCTCTGAGCAGCACTTCTTCTTCAGGGCAGATTGAAGGCTACAGTGAGTCACTATTGTGAAGTGATGAGATGAGCCGGGGCTAGCTGATTAGCATGCTAACTTCAGTAGCAGAAAAGATGTGATGGAGACAAGAGTTAACATTAGCGTTGCCTTCCACTGCTGGAGACAGCGATGAAGTTTGAAGTTTGATGCTGAACTTGCAACATTTCTTTTAGACTGGTAAATAAATGCTAACACTAGCTAGTAGGCTATTGATACCAGCCAGTGTTAGCAATAGAAACACTTACAAATAGCTCCTTTAATGCAATTTCTTTGTCTTTCTTTTATTTTGGGGGGCTGGGGTCCCTCGGGGTCTCGCTTCTTTAAATTATAAACTTGACTGTTGCTCCTAAATGAGTCCCTGCTCTATAAATAAAGATAGACTTGAACTGAATTAAGTAGATGGGATGTCTGTTCTATATTAAGCCTACAGTACATATCTAATAGTGGGAGGCCGCGGTGGTCTATATTAAGGAGCACACTGATTAAAATACCCCAAACAGAGCAATAGACAGGCCCAGAAAAAAAAATCCATTTTGCTATTCTGAGGGGAGCTAACAAAAGCAGACTTTTCTGAAATAACAGACTATTTATGTTGAGTTCCAGAACCACATAATGGCTGTAGTCGGGACAGTGTGATGGCTCTGGGGGTTTGTGTTTTCCTTTCCTCTGAAGTCTATCTGCATTTTGAACAGTCTCTGCACAACATCTAATTATCACAAAAATGGGTTATACATTAAGTGTTATTACTTTTTTCATCCATTCAGGGATACCACTTAGAGCACTGAGAAGACCAATGCAGTCATTTTCTAGTTTACACATATTTTCTAGTTTAATTCCACAGTTGGGATATTTCCTGTATTGTACAATTAACAAAAGAGGGAGCATTATATACAACAAAAACAACTTATTACCAGAACACCACAAAAAACAGTTGCAAAATTGTGTCTACATGCTTGCTTGTTAACACAAAACATGTCCAGCAAAACAAAACCTTTTTGAAACATTTTATTCATATAGTTTTGCATTATCTCCTCATCTCTGTCACATTTCCCCTTGGAGTAAAGAAAGGTTAATTAAGTGCATGATCAAAACCATCAACAATGTTAAGTTACCTCTAACTTCTAAATCTATCTTTCATAACCATAGAAACAACACTGCAAAGCACGGAAATACACTGACACACCAGCAGAGCACGCACAAACACAACCTCACATGTTCACATACTAAATCACCACCTAAATAAGATGGAAATCCATTTCTGACAGAGAATGAGATGTCAAAGGTCTGTTCGCAGCCATCAGAATGAGCTAAGACACAAATGACTCAACATGAGTGGGCATTCTGATTTTTCACACTTGTGTGCCAGTAAACACTTTGGCTGGTTGGCTCATGACTATGGCCCACTGCTTCCAAGTGTATAATCAGTCACATTAATGAGAATGGTAATGTGATGCAGAAGAATTAGTCTAGGTCCTCGGGGTTGAGTCTCAGGAGGCCTTGGAAGAGAAACTAGCTGCCTTGGCCGTAGACTCGCTGAGCCTTAAAAAATAACGCGCCCCTGCTCTGAGCTTTCCTGAGCAAGGCTACCGAGACGCCTGACAACAATAACAAAATGTCCTGACTAAATAACAACATTTTGCCTCTGAAACCGCTGTGACCAAATCAATATTGCTCTCCTGTTAATCATGCTGACGCAAGCTGTCATGGAGGGTTGAAAAAGAGCTATGGTACACACCGACAAACACACAAACACACACACACACACACAAAGACACACACACACACACACACACACACACATACAAACTTAGCACGTTTCCATGAGCTAAGAGTTGTATTTATGAACAAAAAGCCAGGCTATTTCTATAACTAGTCTCCCCTGTGTGTGTGTGTGTGTGTCCTGACTCTTAGATGAATGAAAACTAGTTCACCAAAATCCAGCAGCAGCTCGGGGAAAGTGATCTGCTTTCAAATGTATCACTGCATCTAGTTATACACATTCTCCTTAGCCTTCAGTCTAACTAAATATCAACTCCTCAGCGGAAACGTCAGTGGTTGTTGACTGTGCTGCTTTTACAGCTGGACTGTGTGTATGCAAGTGTTTGTGCTAAAGCTTGTGTTTGTCTGATTTTGTTTCTTATCAAGTTTGATTTGTGCCATCCCCCTCTCTCTTCTTTATCTCTCCAGACTCTTCATTAGTTTGTGCATGGGTACTAATGAGTGATACCTAAAACTTGCCAGAGGCTCAGCTTTACTGCTGTACCCAGCCCAGGGTGGCCTGTGTAGTAAGCATCACCTCTTAGCTTCTGCTTTTGGTTTGGCTCGCTGCCTGGTGTAGCCGGTGGTGCTAAGGTGCATTAATAAGCCACTGAGCCGGCCACTATATGTCTGCGCGAGTGTGTGTGTAAGTGTGTGTGTTTTGTGTATGTGTGTGATGACTGATGAGTCCTCCAGCTGCCACTCCATCCTCCCCACTCCCCTCCTTCTGTATCCACTATCCAGGAATCTATTCATTTCAATCAGGTGAGTGTTCCAGCAAGAGTCCTTGATTGCTGGCAGAGAGACCTCTTCTACAACACACACACACACACACACACACACACACACATACACATACAAGGCACATGCACACCCACATGCATGCTTTCCACTCATTTCCCTATCTGTTCTGTTTCACACTTTTACATTTGTAATCCTCGCTCATTTGTAATTTTGCTTCTGCATGTTAGCCTCAAGAGGGAGAAACTAATTTCAGGAGTGAAAGGGGATTATCAGATGCAAACGAAATCTCCCCACCTCCAGACAAAGATACTGATGTAGACTTTTCATGGGAACAAAAAGTGACTCAAAGCCTGCTTCAGCCTGGATGGCAACTCTCAATGAAGAAACAAGTCAACTGCCACGCTGGCAATTACTCCTTATCAGCACCAGGGAACCAGCTTTTGACAATGGCATGGAAATGCTGAGCTGCTGGTACGTGAGACACAAGCAGAAGTGACTGAAGAGAATAATCAGCTTTCTCTCGTAACTTTTTGTGAATTTTGTGAAGTGACAAACATAAGTAACAAGTGAGGTGGCCATGGTGGTCTAGCAAGGCAGGTCATTAGGTGTCTATGTGTGTGTGCACATGTCACATAAGGCGTGTGAAGCATCCTAGCTGTTACACCCGAGGAGTGTCATTATTTTAATGAAGGCTCCTCGCAGCGGCTCGGCCTTTTCTTCTGTGGACTGACTCAGACGTGCCAAAACAAATGATCCCCATCACATTTTCACTGGCCTCATTGTATTAATGCCAGACCGACCACGGGACACTGTCATATACCCACCTAACCTCACACACACACAAGCAGGGCCACAGACACACTCTCACACACACAAAACCCAGCCTGCTTGACTACTAAACAAGCCGAGGAAACCATGGAGACGCGCGCTGAAGACGAAGAGACGGAGATGAAGAGAGGAAAAGCATCTATGTTTGGAGCCAGCTGGTTATAGCCTGCAAGACAGTAAATTAACCATCTGATTAAGATTTGAAAAGCGGCAAAGGAAATGAACATAACGCATCCAATTAACAGAAGAGACAGCAATAAATACTGAGCTTCCAGCAGTTGTTACCTCTGCCTTGAAAATAGCTGATGATTTTACTGCCATACATTCACTGCTTCGGTGTAATTTATCCTATACAGTTATCGTCTATATTGCTGCATTTGTCGACTTCACCTTAAATGTCAGAGCCTGGTCAAACAGAGATGAGAGGCAGTGAGAAAGGTGAATGAAAAGACAGACAGAGTAATTGGTCCCAATGTCTTTAGAGCCTTATCTTATGAAAAGGGACAGAAATACGAACTAAAGAGCAAACAGTGGCGCCCCCGAGCTTTCCATCCATTATAGTGTGAGCCTGGAGCTGTCCTCCTATTACAGCCTAAGCCCTGCAGAGCTTCAAAGCTACTTTGTTGTGGCCGTTAATGGTGATGATGACAGCAGAGAGGCTCTCTATGCCAGGTGAAGCGGTCCGAGCCAGAAAAGCAGAGAAAAAGAGAGTTTAAAAAAAAAAAAAAAAAAAAATGTAAAAAATCAAAAAAGTGGCACTGTCCGGCAGGCAAGTCATAAAAACTAAAAGATCTCACTCAGGAATAACTGCTATCTTTAACATTTGGCAGGAACAGTGCTCACCAGACTTTCTGTAACTAAGCACTCAGCTCGCCCCCTCGGGGTAGCACAATTAAAGACACGCTAACTGGGAGTCATCAATAACGTAAAAATTGAGGAGAAAAAAAATGGCTCCATTATGAGTTAGGGGCATGCTGGGAAGGTAGGAGGCACATCTGAAAGTTTAATCATTGGCTGCATGTTGATATGATTTGGATTTTTTTGGCCAAGGAATCTGTTTACTTGCTGTTACAACAACAACATGGCTTTTATTGCTATTCCTCTCCAACATGCGTGCAAATGAAAAAACTCAGTCAATGCTTTTCTCGCGTCGCAGCACCCTCAATGTTTCATGGTACATGACATATCTCAGACCTGCAAAAGCAGCCTCTCAGACATTTTCTCTCTTGTTTATTACTTCAGTTTACACTCTGGGATCGAGTTTCCCTGTACTGCTGCTGCTGCTGCTGCTGCTGCACAGAGCCAGGGGAGAGCGTGGCTGAAATAAAACAGAAAGAACAAGCTAGGCTATTTATAAGAAGCAAGCAGATAATTGTTGAAAAGGTTAGAGCAGCCACAGCAGGTGACGAGTGCGCTGCGTGTTGAGGCAGCATGGTGATGATGATGCCAGGTAAGAAAAGGGTCAAGAAGAGCAGTTGATCAGAGGAGATACACTGATGAGAAGTTCTGTCAAAATCAATACACAGAGAGCTGAAAACAAGCAGACAGCTACCACACAACCAAATTAGAAGCAACACTTTAACATTTGGGCTTTGTTAAAAGGCCAATACGCAGACATCCTAAGCCTGTAAGGTGCCACTGCTCCTCATACTATATTTAGAAGAGGAGGCAATACAAAAAAAACAGCAAAGAACACATAATAACAGCAACAAACTAATGTTTCCATTTACCACGCAGCAGGCAAATCATACAGTAACATCCCATAATTGTGATTAAACAACTGAGCGCTCAAATGTCAAAGAGGAGGATTACAAAAATGTTTGAAGTGTTGTCACATCAAACACACCAGCGTAAACTGGAAAAAGGAAACTTTTTGAGTTTTTGTGTTTATTTAGATTATATGTACAAACGAAGTTTCCCCAATTGGCAGAGACGCACTCACATACTCAGACAAAGACGCAAGATGCACCCAAACCAGAGCTGGGAAGAGCACGGTGAGGCTGAAGCCAATATGATGGATGTTTAGAATAATGTCAGTTCAGTGGATATGCTCATGGCATAATACATAAATACATATTACACCAGTTGGGAAAGTGAATATTTTCCTTATTAATCATTCACTCTCCCATTTGTCCATTTCCTGCCCAGTTTCCCTGTAGAACATATTCTCACAAAAACTTTCCCCCTTGAGTTTCCTTGTCAAACCAACATCCCCTGTGCTCGCCTCGCTCAGCAGCCGGAGAAACAGCAGTTAGTCAAGCTCAGAGTCCTGAAGGACCATGTATCATTTGACGACAGAGGCTGATAGACGCCTGACAGACCGCCAAACCCTGGGATGTGCTACATGAGTCAAGCACAAACACTCCTCCGTGGTGCTGATACGCGTTTGTACATGTATCCATCATCGCCATGTGGGAGGTGTGTGTGTGTGTGTGTGCCTGTGTATGTGTGTGTCACGCCGGTCTGAGCAAGAAAAGCTTTGCAAATGTCCATCTCAGTGGCGCCATGGGAGGACGGAGGTGGCCAAGCGCGGGCTCCCAGAGACTGGATGATGAGGTGGGAGGATGTGGGACGACAGGGTCTGATTCGGACGTTTAGAGCAAATCAAGCCGTTAAGAATGTAAGAATGGGACCATGAATGTGCACTAAAGGATCTTGTGACTAGATAGCACATCAAAAGCACCCTTTCCTGTCTCTCGCCTTCTGCTTTCCACAAAAAAACAAACGTCTGAGTGAACAAGCAAATTAAGCAAATGGCAAAGCCTGGCCTGAGCTCTGAATGTCACAGTCAGTCATTGCAGCCTCCCTCTAAGTGATGCAGACAGAGAGCCATTCTGATTGCCCCACCAGTCAAGCCAAGAGGTGAAAAACATTTACATGCAAATACGAATGACCCACTAGCTACTGTGAGCACGCTAGCTATGGTATTCTGAATGCACAGCAACCAGAGAAAACCCCAGCACTGAAGACTTGCCAATCAGCAGCTCTATTGTAACTGCACACAAGCTTTAGAAGTAGCTGTTATGTGTGTAGTATATCAATTATTTTTTGCTTTCGTGCCTTATTGATTTGTGACTGCCATTGTTACAGCTCCTTGTATCAAGTAAAATTAATGTTAATGAATTCAGAGCGGGACCTAATGCACTGCATCAACAGATTTGCTGTGAAGAAGCTTAAATCCCTTCTTTCATTTCCACATAACTCCTCAGTATACAGACCATCTACCATCCTCACAGAATCCACTCATCTCTGTCAGCAGCGTTAATACCATGTAATCAATCATCCACTTTCAATTTGAACAATTATAATCCATAACCCATCATAACAAACATGCCTCTCTGTCGTATTGAGCAGTTAATATCAGGGGACAGATTGCTGGTGGACTGCCTGGGTCTCCAGGGGTCTCGATGGGGGGGAGACCCTGGGCCGGTTCCTGGCTGTCACACACGTCTGGGATACTTGGAGCGGGATGGTGCCTGCTGTCACCAGACCTGTTGCCTCCAGATGGGTCCTGGGTCTGATTCTGTGATTCCCACCCTCAGAGAGGACACTCCGTCCTCCTCCACCTCCTCCTCCTCCGTTCCTTATTTCATCTCTTCAGCTTCTCATCGAATGACAAGCACATCAAACCTGACCTTCCCTTCATCCCCTCACCATTTATTAACAAAGCCCCAATCACCATCCTTTTGTTCTTTAACCTTGACACTCAGCTTTTAGCTCCATGTGATGCTTTCATCTCATCTCTCACTCTTTGGCTCCGGTTTCTTGGCTAAAATCCTTTCATTGTGTGTGTGTGTGTGTGTTTCAGTGCATGCACACATGCTTGGGAGATGAGCAGACGCACTGCACAGCAAGACCTCTTTGATTCAGCACAGCAGAGACCCACAGCGAGGCTGTACATTAATTGGTGCTTCTGAGCCATTAATTTAGGCGAGTACATACAAGGACCCACTTTCCTTCCACTTTTCAACAGCAACCGAGGCTGAACAAGCATCCTCTCAAGACTCTTCCACTATTTTCCACCTTTTCTCCCTTCTCTCAGCTCATGTCCCTCTTTCTGCCTGGTGCCTCTCTTACTTTTCCCAATTACTTTACAGTTCAGCTTCACCCACTGCCCCTTTCTTGCCTCACCTGCTCCTCGTTCTCTCTTCACTTCACCATCAGCGAGCGAAGAGAGACAGCAGGTCACAGTCTCGGCTCCGTCCCTCCACTTCGCCAACTGTCCCGCGCCCAGTGCCAGCAAGCCGGAGTTTTCTTTTTGTTTTTTCAGCATGACTGACTCCCCCAGGTCACTGAACGCATTAAGCTGTTAATTACCTTAAAGCACAAAACAAGTTCTAGCTTGGCAGCAAAATGAGCAGACATTTACATTTTTTTTTTTTCAGCACAGTCACAAACTTAAAACCAGAACACCAGTGAGATAAGCGGAGACTGCACCTCCAGGAGTAAACAATTCTGTCAACAGCAGACACAGACAACGCCAATGAGAACATTCTCATTTTATTTTTGCAGCTTCTCTGCGACCATAAAACTACAGGATAGAGCCATTTGGGCTGGAAGTTCCCCTAAGAAATGAATCAGCTATAAAACAGCAGCAGGATAATACCGGTCTGGTCCACAGGGCATGTTTTTTTTCAGATTCACGCTGCTCTGATGCGGGAAATGATTCAGGATGTGTGTGACCAGCATCCCCTCCGCAATTCCTCCCACCATACAGTGGTTAAACTGTGCCTTATTAGTGATTTGCTTAGCGTTCATGGTACCTGGCATGGGAAATAAAACCGAGGAGGTGCACAAACTCGGTGTATGAGTGCTATAATAGAAATAAGTGTTGCTATTTATATCATGTCAGAGAAGAAAAATATTATTGCGGTAGGGCTGCTGGCGTTGAATATGTTGCTCCAGGCTTTGGGCTTGTGGTGGGTTGTTGCTTAGCTGTGAATGTGTGTATGTGTCTGTCTGGGGATATATAAGTGTGCGCGTCAGTGTGCCAGTCTGTATTCATGTATTCCGGGTGGTATATGGGACCGCCCTGTCCTCTCTCTTCCTGACCATGGCCCCTCATTAGTCTCTTCTCTTGTTAACAAACTGGGGCTCTGCTGACATCAAGACTTCATAGGACTGTGAGAGAGACAGACAAAGTGTGTGTGCATGTGTGTGAGAAAAAGAAAAGGGTGGGAGGTAGCGGGGGTATGTGAACGCAACTTAATGACAAGCAAACAGGCTGTGAAAAAACATTCAGCTCACACACACACACACTGATTGTTTATTGGCGTCCAGGAAGTAAACGTCGGTGTCTGTCTCCGTCATGTCTGCCTGTCTTTTCATGCTCTCTCCCACAGTATCACTTGTGGTCTGCTGCCAGCGGGATGGAGTTTATACTCATGGAAATGTCTTACTGCTGCAGAAAATGGAAGAAACCCCTCTGCCCACCTTATTCAGATATAGGAAAGACACACACTCCCCCTGTGGAGGTACAATAAGTCTACATGGAAAGCCAGTTTTACCAACAGGAAGCATCTTTATTCAACAGCCACTTGGCCTTTGGTGATAGCAGCTGCATTCTTTGTTCCTGTCATACTGGGCCACCTCAGGCTTACACAACATGATACCGCTCCAACTTCTCCACTACATTCAGTCACAGTTAAAGGGCATAGACAAAAAATATTGAAATCATAGACTTTGCAGACTCCGAGGAGAGGCTAGCCTGTGGCTGTCAATGACAGTAGCCATATGAGAAAGTTTTCAAAGAAAAATGAAAGAGTGCTTATTATTGAATATATCAGACTTTCTTCTTTGAACTCTCTCATCTACTCTAGCTGCTTGGCATTGCTCTGGATGTATAAGAGCCATGAAGCAGACGGAGAGAGATGAGAGCGAAAGGAAGACATGGCTGGAAAAACAAGTGATTAAAAGATAAAAGGAAGAGAGCAGATGATGAGGGAGCAGCGGTGTGTGATTAAGTGGTGGAGGTGGTCCCATTGGGCTATAGTCCTTATTGCATTTTAATGGGTGGGCTGGATGATCCTTGACCCTTTGTGAGGCAGTGGTAGCACCTTAGTGCAGATCAAACTGCCAGGCTTGACAAACCCCCCCTAGCAGGCATCTGGGCCTTGAGAATGAGGTGTGTTATGTGTGTGTGTGTGTGTGCGCACATGAGGGCTCACAGGGTCACAGGCAACCGTGTTTATCCTGCTGCTATGGCAACCCTCGTAGTAGCCTCGGGCAAATAACAACAAGCAAAGCCATATGTGTGTGTGCGTGTGTGGATTTTAAAAGATGAGGTGTGTGATTTTATGTAAGTCTTCAATTCATACATTTCAAAGAGCTGTCTTTGCCCTCTCCCCCCTTCCCCTTCCATCTCTCCCTCTCTCCACCAGTGCGGCTGGTCTACACCTCAATCATCAGGCCTTCCTTTTCACCTTCTCTTTCTCCCAGCTCCACATGCTAAGTGGGAACATTGTTACGGTCAATTTGTCCCATTCAGGGTCCCAGTGGGCAGTGTCCCTGCCCTGACAGCCTGCAGACAGAGACCACACTGCCTGAGAGGCCTTGACATCAAGGTCCAGAGGAGAGGGGAGAAGGGGGAGGAGGGAAGAAAGCGGAGGCGAGGAAAGTGAAGGACAACAGGGGAGGGGGGAAACAGGAGAGGAGAGGTAATGAGGGGAGCAGCGGTATGACGGCAGAATGTGCAAAGGAAAACAAGCAGGGGGCGAATGCCGAAGAGAATGAATGACAGAAAAAAAGAAAAGGAGGCTGAGCTGCCAGGTTTAACACAAGCCCCCAGACCCAGCAGCTCAATAGTATTTCCAACCAGTCTGTCAGTCACACACTAGACTGATGTAGATGGCGACAGCTTTGCCTCCACAGAGGACACCTCTAATGCATCTGCCTGAGTTTGGCCTAAACCCAAAGAAATACAAGACAGACCAGACAAGCTCACGGGAGTCAGAAATGCAAGGTGTTCCTTCACATAATTTTGGTGCAATACTGAAATACAATTGGAGTATGATTTATTTTTTCCAAGGAGAAACATAAGCCAAGGGGTCGCTGCAGGGCTGGTTTAAGAAATCACTTTTTCTCCATTACCTCTGGAGGCATGTGCAGTTTTCCTTGGAACTACTTCCTACCAACAAACTAGTCCTGATGAAAACTGTTGACAAGGTGTTGATTATGCAGAGTGATGGGGCACTGTTTCTGGAATGGCATGTTATTTTTATTTTTTCTTTAAGTTTTAGTTACTGTGAGCACCACAGATGAAATACCATTAATCTCCACTGTTCGGGTGGAGGCAGTAATCACAGGGTCAGATTTTTCAAAACCTGGGAATAGAAAAACCAAAACAATCTCCATGGTTAGATACTGTGATACTAAAGATAAATGAGAAAGCATTTATCGTTTGTATGTATTTCTGTCACCTGGCTGAGTTAGCTTGAGGGTCATATAAAGCAGTGCACACCGATTTAGTCTTGCACTTTCATAAAGTTGGGGGACTAACAAAAATCAAAGTTGAAGCAGCAGAGTTCAAGATTTGCTGACTTTTTCTAGGTCAAGCTCCAAAAAATACTAGATCCTACAATTCCCATAATGCAACTCGAAAGTGCTATTCATTTTATTCCCCTGCCTTTCAAATGCCCACTTCTTTTAACCCTCACACCTTCAGTTTGTAACACAATTTTAAATCTTGTGCCCAATCAGTGATCACCCTAATCAACAGGGTTATTTTTTCAGACTCCGGAGACTTCGCTCCAGACCTGAACAGTTTTTACAGGTTTAATAATAATCCTCATGGCAATTACAATGATTTTAAAAAACAGTGTAGTGTCCCTTTAAGAACAGGAGAGCTCATAACTTAGATCATAAGGGAGGGATAAAGAAGGTTTTTAGTAAGGACCCCGGTTGATAACCCAGGCAACGTTCCCACTCTCACCCACTCAAACTTTGGTTTAAGATCGAATTCAAGTTTCTGAATAAAGTAAGATTTAATCCATATGTTCTGCAGTCTCATTGTAGAAAAAAGCTCCCTGATGAGCTGAAACTTTATGTCCTTACTTTGGCCCGAACTTATCTGGCAAGCTCTGCTTTGTCTGTCCCATCTGTGTATTTTATTTCCACGCTGGAGCTGCCCCAGGCCCACAGGTGATGTAACCCCTGGCAGGGTGCAACGGGGAGGTGGGAAAGAGGGATTAAGTCCCTGTGTAAAGGCACCTGTTATTTTAGCACATAGGGCGCAACACTTGCTCCGAGGCAATGGGTGCAGAGCGGCTGCTGGCGTCAGAAACCAGGCACAAACAGGGCACCCATTCAACCAAGGCTGGACAGTGCTGAATCGCACTTGTGTAGGGCACAGACTGACTGACTCACACACATGCACACACATGACAGGAAGGCAAACAGACACAATGTGATGAACAATTTGCCTTGTGTTTCTCACTGACAGCCATAAAGGCAAACTCTTACTCAATCTTTCTCTTTTTGTTTTGACCTGCGCACACTCACACACACACACACACACACATATACACACACACACACACACACACACACACACACACACACACAAACAAACAAACAAACAATTCCTCAAATTAATTGGCAATTCAGATGTTGCAGATCGCCCCAAATTAACTAACTTTATAATAAATCACTGGGTACCACTAGCCAAGGATTAGCCAAGCTCCAGTGAGCAGTTTGTTAATCTGCGAGGAGAAGCACTTGGGATGGCGAAAACACAGCCAAAAACTGACATCAGCACTGGGACCTTGGAACGGTACAAACCCCCTGCCTGGTTTCCTGGGCACACATTTAGTCTTGTTATCTGAGTTCTACATTGACACAAAATCCCGCTCCTACATTAGGCTTTTACTTGGAGTTATTGCTTTTTCTTCTGTTGGGGTTTCACCCCTAATCACTTTTAGTGTTCAGGACATCAGCTCTAACATCAGGTACGCTGCTCCTTCGATTGCTTTCCTTATGTTTGCCTTACATAATTCTCTGTGCAATCTTGCCCCCTACTGAGTCATTTCTTTTGGCAGGAGTAATGCTTCCTACACTCTGGTTATTTACATACTGACTGAGAAAACATTTATCCCCTCTCCCCTTCCTGCAGCAAGAAATTAAGATCTCTTGAGGAAGCTTATTATAAATTCCTTCAATACCATCAAAACAAAATTGTCTCTTGTGAATTTATTAGAGAGTTAAATCTTGACAAAGGGCTAATATTTTTGTAGTGGTTACAGTGAAATTACCAGTACACGTCAGTGGAGCAACTCCAAGGTCTGTCTTTTGATCATTTTTGGTTCCCTGATCTTGTTCATAACCCTGTGCTGCACTTGGCAAAAATATAATAAGTATTATTTTTGGGCAGATTTACCCTCGAAAACATGACATTAAGCACTATCAAAAGAAACTGATGGTTCTATTCTCAGCTCTCATAAAATGTTTTGTCCTTTGCTCCTGAACAAATGAAAACTAGATCCGGTACAATATGAAGATCAGAGATCGTATTCGACAGGTATTTTCTGTTATGTCTACTAATTCGTTCCCTCTGATAGCATTTCTGTTGTAATTACTGGAGGCGTGATGGGCCTACAAAAGGATGTCAGTACATGTGAGAAGAGGGCACCACTCTTACTCTGTCATGCCAAAGAAGCAGCGACACTCAGGATGATGAGACAATATCTAGTTTATGATCGTATCTCCTTTCATCTGCCTCCTGTTTCATCTCAACGTCTTCCCTTTCACCACCTACTTTATCTCCCTTCTGTTACTGTGACAAAGGTCTGAAACAGAGTCTGGTGCAGTACATCGCCCCCTGATGTAGCATCGGAGCAGCAGGGAGGAAGGATTTACTGTATGTGTAACCTGCGGCAGCAACCCCGGAGCCCTGGCTGTCAGGAGTGGCTGACAGCCCGGAGCAAGAGGAATTAAAAAGGCTCTTGTCCTCCAAGATCTGATTGACACAGTCAGAGCGACAGGGAGGTTAGTGGAGGTGCTGGTATTCCCTTGGCTGTGTCTACCCTCACACTGGACGAGGAGAACTGTCTCACTTTCTTTAGATGTGCCTTTCTCTCTCTCTCTCTCTGTCCTCCTACTCTTCTCTCCTCTCTCACACACTAGGGCTCATTATAGGAATTCTCTGACCCTCAGGGACTTCACTTACTTCTCTGTCTCTCTTTCCAGTCCACAAACCTCGGCGTTGGACAAAAGGCAGCTGAAAGGCAATTTGAATTTGAAACAGGGGCCACAACAAAAACATGAAGCTCCCAAATGGAGAAACTTTAGGAGACTTGGAGCCAGCTATTGAGTGTTAGCGATCCTCGCACAGAAAGCACACACACACACACACACACACAAAAAGATGTGATTCTGACACTATCCAACCAACCAGCTCAACGTACTGTAAAGATAGCAGCTACTGCAGTGGGAGAGAGGAGGGAGAGGGAGGGAGGGATGGCATGAGCCTGAAGGCAGGGGTAGTGGACACCAGGGGCCCAGCGGGTAGGACTGTAGGACACACACACAACCGCTAGCAGTTAACATACATCCACGCAACACGCACTATATAAACAAACAAGCACACACATAGTGAGAGAGACAGAGAGAAGGGGGGGGGGGCGCCTTCTGACCAATCCCACGGTGAAGACAGGCTGTCTCTGCTTCTACAGCTCTGCAACTTGAAAATGAGGCTTTCTAATTATGGTTGAAAATCATTCTAATGTGGAAAAAGGGAGTAATCCCTTTGACACAGTAGGGAAAGTCCAACATTTCACAATTAAACAGTTCCTTGTGGGAAACCTGCTCAGTTAAGGTGGGTAAGTGACTGAGATGTGATGAGAGCAGCAGTGTAACTTGTCATAATGCAGGATAACAAATGATCTTGGTCAGTAAGCAACTGTGCCATTTTCAGCCCAACAATCTGAATCGTGTCAATATCAAATCAACACATGAATGGTGGAGCGGCTCTTCGGGTTCCGGACAGCTGAAAGCTGCTTGTTTAGTGCGTGGCTGCAAGCTACGCAGTATGAAATTGAAAATCATATAATGAAACCTACTGTGGAGCCAAGACGCGAAAAAAAAAATGTAGATCAGCCTCGTATTGTGTGTTGGTTTAGTTGGTTCTATCCACCCCCCCCAAACTACATTCCTTCGTCTAATCAGAGTCAATACAAAGCATCAAGGCGCGACAGAGCCTGTGCCCAGCGCGCAGCTCCACCACCACCACCACCCATCACGGACCTCCACTCCGGACAGCTCGGGTCACTTACCTCCGATAATCAAAGGAGAGGTGCCGCCGAAACCACGTCTGGATGAGTCAATTGTGTGTCCCACTGGAAACAAAAAATCCGAGAGTGATCAGAGGAGAGGGGAGGCTTGTTAGTGCGTTACCAGATCCTGTGTAGGGCTTTGTAAACTACTCCTCCCTGTCGCACCTGTCTCTGGCAAAAACTGATCCCGCACGCCGGCCTGACATCCCTAAGACAACTGTCTCAGGGGTTGTGTGTCCGTGCCCCCCGCTAGTTTCAACACACACACGCACACACACACATGCACACAAGCGGCACCACCTGTCCCCGGTGCAAAACAGCCCACAAAGAGCTTCTATGTCGCGCAACGACACATGGCATTCCCCGTTAGTCTCTGCAGCAGTGCTCCCTCACCGACAGCCGTCCGAGGTCCCCCAACTACTCTGGAAACGCTGGAAGCAGCGAATGATGAAGAGGAGCACGCAGTAATAACCCATCCAAGCACACCACTGGCACCAGACCAGCTGCAAATTACATCTGCCGCTCTCGTCGCCCGCCCAGTGGTGTTATCAATCTTCCGTCCTCACAATAGTTGGTCTATTTTGCCGCTGCGCACGACTGCCGCTCTGTCATTGCTGCGTCTTTTACCACCTCGGCTCTCACTGAAAGAAAAGACTGTCTCTCTGTCTGCTTGTGCGCCCCACTTCTACCCAGAGCCACGCTCAGGATCCAACAAGGGGGAAAGTCTCATTCATCGGTTTATTAAAAATAGTTCCTGTTCCATGAGCCGCACTCAGGAGCTTTGGTGAGGTGGGAGGACCACGGCGTTTGTCTTCTAGCGGTAGTGTGAGTTACAGCATCTCCAGCACTGCTCCCTGCTGTCATCCACAAGGGACTCCTAAAGCCTGTTAGTGCCAAAACCTGAAGCAGAATTATGCAGCGACTGGAATGGAATTGATTAATGACTAATTGGGTTTCATTTTGAGGAGTCCAATCCCTGAACACCTCATAAAAATATCGAGGACAAGCTTCTCGTTGCAGTGGAAAGTTGATTTCGTGTGTCGGCTTAAATTTAATGGTGGCAAAAAAAAAAAAAAAAAAAAAAAAACTGACAGCGGTTACCCGGGGCGCAAACCTGAGAGAGAGCGCTGTTCTCAGGCTGAAGTTTATTCCAAGGAGCCTTTATATTAACAAGACAAACAGTCGAAAATGCCTGAGCGATGCTGAGGATGGAGTAAAATCACAAGGCCGATTTAAAGCAGCTCAACCACAATAGTGACTTTTATTAGTAGGATTTCTTCATAGTCAAATGGTTAAGCAGCGTGGAAAGAAGTTGAGGAGACTCACTGATTTGGATCTTGTCTTTTGCAAGATAGTGGCTTACATTTTATGACGTTTTTAGCCTACTTTTTTGTCAGTTGTAATTTTTCTTTGGGCTCTATTGAGATTGAATGGACAATTTACCATATTTCTCAAACACTAACTGTGAAGCAGCCTTAGACCAGACAATAATAGGCTACATATTGACTGGAAAATTAATTTGACTTTCCTTTTTAATTCAATTATAATTTCTGAGAGTCCCATTCACTGCAATAAAACAATTCAGTGACCTTGAAAACTGTCTTCCAGCAACAGTTTCCATTCCTCAGTTTAAGGTCTTTTAGTTTGCATCTTCTCATTAAGCCTAAATTAACACAACAGAGGAATAATTTAGTCTCATTAAACCTCAATAAGCCTCCAGCCCAGCGCAGTTGTTGCTCTATACAATTTGGGGGTCTGTGTTTGAATCAGTTGTGTTTTTAGTCACACTTCCATGAACATTGTCCATCCTCATACTGACCCTGAAAAGGCCCGTAGAGTACTCAAGGCTAAAATTAATTAGCCTACCATACGGAAAAGCATTTATGTGCAGCAGTGTCAGTGGAGAACGCTGGTGCAGTGTTATAGGCTAAAGTGTGTGTTAAAGGAGTTAAGACCTACTGGACCTCTCCATGAAATTGCTAGGAACCTAAGCCACATTTAAGCTTTGATTCATGAATAATTAATTCCTGAAATAATGACTTCTGCAGGCTTGAAGGCTCATGTGTGTCGCTCACTCTCTTTATCCTCTTAATAATACTCCCAGCAATCTGACAGCCTTTTTGATGCAATCAGCTAATCAGCAGTGCCAAATCAGATGGCTCAACCTCTGATTTGGCAGAAAAATCAAAAAAAAAAAAGTCCCTATAAGTCAATGGAATGTGGCCTTAGATGATTTTATTCAAGATTTAATCCAAAAACATACTTTGTAAGAGATGTTTCATGTATAAGTAAAGGTCTTAAAATAATCGCTTTCTTTAATATCAGCAGGAATTTTGGATGTTGGGAGCTATTTTGAAAGAAATGCCAGAAGGCTTTATAAAAGGCTTGCTCTGGACACAATATAACATTATACAAATTCCTATTTTTAAGCTGCTGTGACGTTCCATGAAGCTTATTATATGACATTGATATTATTGTAGGGCATTGTTTTGGTTTGCTTGTTTTTGTTTTGCTTTTACTTATCAGAATTTACACAGCCAAATGTGCCTGCACCAGCACTGTAATACTTATTAACATTATTCATCCTGCTTACCTTATCTTCCCATGCTGCCTGTGACTTTGTAGCCTCCACAATTAAAAAGAAAGTTTCCTTTGTCCAGAGGAGACCTGCTGAACGTCTTTGTACAAGCTGATTGTGGTTACAACAGAGAACACCGCTCTGACAGCAGTATCATTATTCAGACAGAAATAGTTCCACCAACAGTAGAATAATGATGAGTTTTCCTGACTCACTTCAATGCAGCATCTCTATTGCTCTCACATACAAAACCATCATGTCTCATGTGTTTATAAGAACCTAAATCAAGGTGTTCTGTCTATTCATAACATGCCGCCCACACTAAGAACGAGATAGCTTTGAGTGCCTGGGACTTGAGAGCAAATCAGTTCACACTGAAATGTGTCCATCCTTTTCAAATGGATTTAGAAAAAATGCACAAGGAGTTTCCCAGCTGTGAGCGTGCCTGTGTGTGTCTTTATAGAGCGTGAGAACGCACACTTTTTACGGCTTTGTCCCTGTTGCTGCCCTGCACTGTTACTCCACCCAAAATCAGTGTTAAAAACTAACCAAGCCCTTTTACTCATATACTGAACATTAAGCAATAATGCATAACTTTTGCTGAACAGCTGCCACTTCATCCTCAATTGACAGTTATATAATAATTATAGATATACTGAGGCGAAGAGTTATCAAGTCTGTGAGATGACTGTGAAGTAACATCTGTTAATAGAGAAATATCTATCCAAAGTTTGTTAACATTAGCTAACATTGGGAACTGGTCACACTAGACCAAGTAAGGTTGTAATACAAAATGTATTGTATATGAATTGAAATTTCATTTATAAAAGGAGCAATGTGCCATTTCTTCTCTCTAATGTTAGGCTACACAATTTCACTTTAAGTAGGGCACTAGGTGTCGCACTAGCCCGCCATCATCGCAGACCAAAACAAATGCTTCGTCTCTACAACCCCCCTCTCTTCACATTCTCAGTCATTAAAGTGTTATGACGTCCAGTGAAAGCAGACACTTAAGCACATTCATAATATTGGTTACAGTAAGTTAGTTAATGTTATCGTGCCTTCTGCAGCTGATCACTGATAAAAACAGACATGTAACATTCTGTAGTCATCAAGTTACTTATGCATTAAGGACAAAAAAAGCCAGTTCTGAGTCAAGCTTGGCCCTTTGGCAGGTTGTAGGGCTGCATATCGGTAAAGTCAGACACATATTCGCGCCACAGTCAGACTGGGAAAGAAATTCAGTGGACATACCCACTGGGAAAGGCAGCATAAATGAAACCAATGGAACTAGTATAAATTTATAAACTTTCTGAATGTCCGACTGGGATTTGAGGTGGTTGTCCTCAAGGTGAGTCCGTCTGCTGTTTGGTGCTAAGCAAGTACTGCACAGTGGGCTTTTGGAGATTTCTTTTTTTTTTTTTTGTTGTCAACTAATGTTGATCCTTTTCTGCCAAGTGTATACAGGCAATTGTTTGCTATCATGTTTTCTATATCTACCCTAAAGGTGAAAATATGCACATGTTTTGTTTACAGCTTGTTTTCACAGCCCCCACAAGGCCAAAAAAAAACTATGTACTTAAACTGCAGGTTTAAGTACATTTTTTTTAACTTACTCAAGTAAAATTATGAATGCACAACTATTAATTGTAGGGGGGTATTTCTACATTTATTTTATGGATTGCAACTTTTCCTGAATACATCTTCCAACCACTACCCAGAGTAGGAGTCAATTTGAGAATCCCTTTTTGTGAACCATAGGTGTGAACACAGGATAGATGCTAGGAGGGACAGAAGACTTCCACAACGATTCTCAGTATACATACTGTAGCTACTGCTGACATTACTCTATTCTAATATTAAACAGCTCTCAGAAAGTTTTTTTAAATCCCCAGATTAGTTTATTATTCTGTTTCCAGCTATTTTGCATACAAATGATTCAGGACGCAAAAACTTTGAGCCATGTTCAACAAAAGAACTTACACCATTTCATCTCCTGTCAAAGTTTGTGTGTTGACAATAAATAAATAAAGAAATATTCATTTTGTTCATCCGTTTCCTTTCATCCCACTCAATGTGTCAGAGCAGGCAGACAGTAGACCTGAGCCAGATAAAAAGGAGAGGAGCTGCCATGAGAAAGCGAGGAAGCTTAGCAAAAAAAAAAAAACCAAACTACAACCTTTGATGGGGAATGCACTTTTTAATCTCTCTAAAACATGAGGAAAAGGGGAAGGGCAGCACAGCCATCCTCCTCCCTGAGGTACAGTCAGAAGGCAGGAGAGGATAATAGTGAATGTGTCTCTGTGTTAGTAGCAGTAAGATGCCAAAGTTAGATGAAGCTTTTGTCAGCTAAATTCCATTTCACCAGAAATATGAATGCAAAATAAAGATTCCTCAGTCTCCAATGTGACCATTTTCTATCTAGCCAATGTCATCACATGGTTCACCAAACTGCGAACAAAGACACATAGACGGCATGCAGGCTTCATGTGATCAGACCCAGTGACTTCACAGGCTCAGCAGTCATTCTGACTACTCAACTCATGGAGCTTAGCCATTTGATAACCAGACCGTTCTCGACCCCGCAGTCTTTTTGTGCAAATTGTGTTTTACGACCCATCTTTACATTTTGTTGTTAATAACCGTTAGCGGCCGTGTGAGACATGAATCTATTCAGCAAATTCCCCATAACATGTTTATATTCAAGGGACAGAAGCCTCTAGTGGCTGTAGTAATTATGATGAGAGCAAAGGAGGGAAGTCAAGTGATGTTACATAGTGAAAAAAGTTCACGGGGAGGAGGTTGTCATTTTGTAGTTTATTATTTATTAAATTACTACATTTTTTTCTGAGCATTTTTACATTAGATTAGATTAAAAGATGAAGGTTTACATTAAGAATCATGTTTGATCCGACGCAGTCCAATGCAAAATTGAAAGAAAATACATTCGTTGAATTAGACCTAGTTATGTTACGGTTCATTTTGATAGCTTTGACTTGTGAAATGCTGATTCTAGATAAAGTTGATAAGATTAAGCATAGGCTCTGTGTGATAAAATAATCAACCCATGTCAAGACTGATTATGGCTAGCACAGTGAGAATCTATATGGAATGACAATACAGAAAATTACCTTGAAAGTGACGGTCCCTGGTGTGAAACTTTGCTCCAGTATTCATACAAAACATCAAGGCAGTGAGCTCAATTCTGAATTGTTCGTCTTCTCAGTGTGACATGAAAACAGTAAAGAAAAAAGGTTAGAATAACACAGCTTTGTTTGGCTGTGAATGAGAGCAATGAAAACTGTGCTTTCATAAATGATGGATGCTTGTTCATCTCCTGCATGTGAAACAAGCAAATTCAATTTTATATTTACTCATGTTTATATAACTTTTTCCATTTTTCACAGTTTGTGCACACATCTTTTATTCATTTATTCATAAAAGTGCTCTCCTATTCTCTAGCACTTGCAGCTGAGTCTAAAGATGACATTGTAATTAATGCTCTAAAGTAAATTTAAGTGCTGATTACTGATAAGATTTAAATGGTCTAAATATGAAATAATTTACAGTCAGTGTGTAAACAGACTTGATCAGATTGTTGTAAATTAGTTGGGACCAATCTGGGTGACTTTATTATTACTGTGAGGTACTGCAGAGGCAGCCATCAATCTGTCATTATGAATGTGGTGCAGAGATGACAAGGTAGAGGAAATGAGATGGGATATGGAGTGGGAAGAGAAGGCAGAAAGAGGAGAGAGGGCGAGCACACTTTGCTATGAAGAGATCTGAAGAAAATTATATTGGAATAAAAATTTCAGAGAACTATAAAAGAAGTAAAAATATATTGAAAAGGATGGGGATCAATACTAAAACATGCTGACATATCTTTTATACTCAGAGAGGAGAGAGGAATAAAGCAAAGCTTGGAGAATCGATGTGCGATGAAAAAGCATGCACTTTTCCTCACCTCTCCAAGTCACAACAGATAGGTTTTTTGGTTTGGAGAAGGGTCACAGTAATGTGCCATCGCTGTCAAAACTCATACAATCAAAATCCTAAAGAACCATAAATATTTCAGAGCCAGTCGGCTCCTTCCATGTTCTCTGTCCACCTCCGCTGTGGCAGCTGACCCGTTGTCAGGGCTCTAGGGTGAAATAAGCTCTCCGAACTAAACAGGGGAGACCCAGAGAAATAGAAAGGCAGCTGCTGGGATTCAAAAAGCAATGGTAAGTCATGAAAGACAGTGTGAGGAAATTGATGCTACCTGTTGCTCTATGGCAAGACACAGCTCTGTTATAAGTTGCTTTTCATTCTGGTCATGCAGTGACCTGGCATTCCCCATGTTCTCTGACAGTAGCTACAAATCTTTTAGGTTATGTGTTTTTAAAGTCTGCTAGAGGTTCCCCACAAATCACTTTTCTAATATCCTTTAAGCCGAAGGCACAACAGTCATAAAACGTCTGTAGCCAGTTAAGTTTTCCTCGCAGGGCAATTTTACTCAAAAGATTAAAGACGCTTGTGCTCGCAAAAAGTTTAATGCATAAAGTTAATGACCTTTATGAGCTTTCATTTTGAGCCTCCACTTTATATATGGACAGACTTTCTTGCAATGTTAAACTCTCACACACTCTGATGCAATGATGTATGGACAGATAAAAGACCTAATCTACAGGTATCAGACTCAAGGGCATGAAGAGATATTTATTAATTGGGAAAAAAAAACTTGATGTAGGCACACTGTATGATGTTACGTGATTTGTCCAATTAATTGATTGGAAAGACTCAAAAGCAATAGTTTGACATTTTGGGAGATCTGAGACTCTGACATTTCTGACTTAGATGAGAAGAAAGCCAACTACCAGCAACTGTAAAGCTTGCTGATTAACGTGTTATATCTTCACCTGCACAGAGAGTATACAAAATCAGCTGTTTTACAGGGGGTTAGGTGCTGCCGTTTCTCAGCAGGGAGCAGTGACTTCCCAGATACCAAGAAAAACTTCTGCATTAAACAGATGTGATATGACATGTCGGTTAGAGAGAGCTTTGAGGTACTGTTAGGGGGATTTTGTTGCTGTTTGACCCCTGTTTTGAGTCTTAATGCTATGCTAAGCTAACCAGCTGCAGGCTCAAGCTACATATTTACTGTAAAGGCATGAGCTTGCTATCAATCTTCTCACCTAACTCTAAGCCAATAAAAAATACTGTGCATTTCTCTAAATGTCAGACCATTGATTTAAACTAGCCTCATTTCAGGTCCAGATTCTGATCAATACATTGCTGTAAGAAGGTATAATAATGAATACTGTGCTTACTGATATGTGACAAAGGTCGGCCTCCTGTCTCTTTATTAGTTCAACATGACAGAGTAGCTCTCGCACACAACTTATCCATCACTCTGGCCTCGGTTATGCCTTATTAATATGGAATTGAGCAGAATATAGTAAGGGCAAAGGTTCATATCCAGTTTCAACCTGGAGATGATTTGTCGCTGTGTTGTATGTTACTGATACCTTGTGTTCCAAGCCTCCGGAAATTTGTTGCAGGATGTTGGAAATAAGATTCCCATCAACGGTGCGGTGCAGATGAAACCAAGCAGATCTGGTCAGCTATTAATGGATGGAGGGTCATTTCTACAGTTTGAGGCCGCTGACAATGAAGAGCAGAAGGTGAAAACAGGAGGGAGGAAGAAAAACTTTTGTGATGTAATCTGTCCGCAGTACACTTGAGGTCCTTCATTTAGTAGTAAAGATGAAACAGAACAAATGTTTTTTCATTACAGTATGATTGTACTGCTCCTTTCGTTGTTTAGCAAAGGCCTTGTCCTTGCAAAAGTGCTCTTTGATGATGATAGATACCTTACTGAAACTATTAATTTTACCCAGGAAATGTTGCAAAGACCCAAAACACACCTGGGGTTTGACCATCCTAAATCTTTCATGGTGATCCCGTCAACATCTTTTTCTCAGTTGGTTGTGGTTATTGATGATTTTTTTTTTACTTGGGGTATGAACAATTTCTGTGGCTATTATACTGAATGCATGCAAACGTGCTTCTGCATCTAGCATACTGTATTTACTGTTTTGCACCTTTTATTATGATGTCATTGTTGCAATGTATCAAAGCAGTGCGAATCTTTCATTTATATTATGACCAAATGAGTTGAAAGTAGGCATCCGGGTTTGTTATGAAAAAGGCTCAAATGTCTTAAGATAATTCGATATAAATAACATTTATGCGTTCTGCTTTCATATCCATAAAAATATGGTGAAATAGCCAATTCATTGCTGTTATCACGAAAGCAATGTCTTAAGGGAAGAAAAAGGGGGGGTGGGGGGGGGGGGGGGTGGGGGGGGGGGTAGTGATCATTTTACTCTGAGGGATGAGTGATTTCCTGTTATCTACTAATCTTCAATTACTCAATATCCAGAACAATTTAGGCCACAATAACTGATCCATTGAAGCAGAGTGAAGAGTTAATCAGGAACAGATGAGAGCCTTCAGGGTGCAGGTTGCTAACTCTTTTGCAGGAGAGTGTGGTGGCACTGCTGTGCCTGGATGCATGTGCGTGTATTTTCATTGAAGGCACATTATGAGAGGTTGAAATTGCTCTGTCATTCATAAAGATATCAAACGGTAACAGGGGAAAGAGCCATACAACTGTGGTCAAGACAACACACTCACGTTCACCACCTCATGTTATTTTCTCTCTCTCTCTCTCTCTCTCTCTCTCTAACCAGTTTTCTCTGTTGCCAGTGCAGCCTGGATTTTAAACTTGACCAAAACAAAGCTACACCAGGTTCTGTTCAATGAATTTGTGATTGCAATGTTAGAGGTAATCTGTTTCCTTTCTCTGGAGCCCAGCCCGGCGTTTGGGAAAATACAAAGGGACGCATAATGAAAACTGTAATGGCTTGAATAATGAAAATCCTCCTCAAATGAAAAGGGAGAGTTAATAGAGTTCTGGTGATGATAACACACAGCACCTGGCAGGGGAAGTCACTGTGTTGGTTTTACAAGTACAAAGTATTATGTGAATTCCACATCAAGAAGAATATTTATGTGGAAGTCACATCGCAGACTGTGTAATAAGTACATTAGGTAAATGCAACTATTGTCACAGTCTGTTCTCCTTTACCATCCATGCCCCATTTTTCCTGGAGATATTAAAATATTAAAATATCAAATATTAATATTTAATACAAAAGACTCTCGGCTCTGAAGTTGTAGTGCATCTGCAGTAAAATGATCTTAAGGATGTAAATGTGAATGAGAACTGCGTGGGTGAGGCCACAGAAAAAAAAAAAGGTGACTTAATGGGTAAAGACTGCCCTCTCAGGGTTTACAATGTCAATTGCAGTTAATACGGTTGTCTGACTTTCCATTCAACTCAGGCAGCTGACTGTGTAAACAGTATAGGGTAGGGAAATGGCCACATTGACTGTCAGGATTGCATGTGATTCACCACTAAGTAATTCATCATTTTCTATGCGCACTTAATGAATGGTTTGTAACAGACTATAATGCAGTTTAAAGCAGGTATAAGGAAATTTTACATGTGTCTTAATGTACAGCTATAACTTCCCCAATAAAGAAATTCATGATAAGTGCATAAACAGATAATATAGCTGTTTTAACAAATCCTTACAGTGTGCTATAAGACATGTTAATCGGTTGTATTAACTACATGTATAAATCATTCAGTGGGTGTAAAACTGTTGAAGAAAATGAATTTAAAACGTGAAGAAACTAGATTCATTCTTGACTTTTGCAGTCTGACAAAAAATCCTTTACTCAAGATATGCTTAGCCTACTAGATTTTCTTTGGAGCTGTCTCTTGGCTTTCATCAGTAGAAGGGGTTTGCACATTCCTCACAGAGACTGAAAAAGACACATTGTATTTGTGAATAAATAAATGCTAAACGTGGCATAAAATAGACACAGAGCTTCAAAATTGTATTTAAATTCAGTAGTTGAGTAAATATACTTTGTTACTTCTGCAAAGATCACAAATTAAATTCATCCATTATAAACAATCTATGACCTGGAACGGCGCAGAGCGCAGACCTCCACCGAGGCCAATGTCAAACATAAGCCAGACTTTAGAGAAAAAAAAATCAAATTCATAATAAATTATCCGAGTTTTCCCTAAAATTTACTGGGTCCTTCCCAGGCTCATATCGCATCTCTCCACCAAGTTCGGTGCAAATCGGTTGTGTAATATGGGCGCAACGCTGCTGAGAAACAAACAGACAGGGCGAAAACATGACCTCCTGGAGACGAAGGTAGTGCTATCAGTCTGTCCTGTATAATGAGGTCCAATTAGCGAGGCATGGCCACACAAACAGGGAGTCCTCAAAGCAGACAAAACATGACTTTGTACTTGAATGTGCATGTCTTTTCATTCATTTGAATGAGGTGGGACAGCTGCAGCCTTCACTGACTGTCGCTCCTGTGCTGTGATTTAATTGGTGTAAAGTTGAGAAGACAGTCCCACACACTCCGCCTTCCTGCCCAGCCTGCGCTGCAGCATTACAGTGTGGTGGAGAGAGAGAGGGTCTCTGGTGGAGCCTGCACGGGTTCACTGACCAGCGCAGCACTGCAGGTCCCGGCAGGACACAGGAGCGACAGGCTGCCAGTGAGGTCAGTGTCTCATTTGACAGCCCGCTTTTTGTTCTGAAACCAATCCTGCATTGGTTAAAGTTAGATAAGCTCGCTAAGTAACTCACTCTTACACTAACGTTGCTTCCTCTCGACGGCTGAGGAAACTTACTTTTCTTGTTGCAGCCGAGGAGTGGTGTGTCCGGTCGGGGGGCCAGAGGTTGTGATAAATTAGGAGGAAACTGATGAAAACTGTTTTGTTATTTGCTGAGGTAACTGTGTTCCTCCTCTGGGGTAAAGTTCATCAGCCATAAACTGGAGGAAGTGACAGCTGCTGTGTACTGATGTTGCACAGTGCGCCCTCTACGGAGGCAAAAAGCAGTGGAAATAGGATTTCTGTGGGCCGCTGGAAACCGTCCTCTGAGAACAGGGTTTATCACATTTGAACTCAGCCATCTACAAAGAAGGCTGTTGCGGTCATGTCCTGTTTTTGCTCCACGTTGGATTGATTCTTCAGAAACTGGACGATTTATCAGTGACTGCCAACGCGGAGCATTTTGTATTAGATGTCAAATTGTGCCAAGGCAGTGGCTCCCAAGCCTTTCAGCCTTAAAAATGAAGCAATCTCCTGTGTGGACATGAGCTGTGAACACCTCAGCCAGTGAGCGACTTCTATACTCTCAGATTGCCTCATCTGAGGCCTGAAGAAATAAAGTATCCAGTGTTTCACAAGAAGAAAACTTGGAGCCATAAGTTTGTGTGAGAGATTTTATTTTTCCTTCCTACCGATTTATCTTGGGACCCCTTGGAGGATCCTGACCTGATCTCACTGGCTCTACTTTATTTAAGATAAAACTGAAATATAAAAGACATTTTCATTTTTAAGAAGCCAGCCCTTCTATCTTCTCTGGTTAGTTTACTCTCTCCGGGTTATGTCCACTTTAGCACCTTTGCTGTAGCCCATTTAGCCCGCTCACTAGTCATGATTTCTCCTTTTGTCTCACCTCCAACACCGTCCCCAATGACAAGTGTCTCAATAGTTTCCTGGTGGTGTAGCAGCTCCATTCATATCAAAGGTCACATAGTGTTTCAGCTTCGAACGGAGTCTTGTAGCTTTCCCTTCTCTGAAAGAGAATGATGTGGCTCAAAAGTGTGAGGATGTGACAAATAAATGAGCGAAACCGGAAGAGGCCAGACAGTCTTTTTATGTCTGCTTTGCTGGGATCACTTGTCAAGCGAGATGATGATTTCTGAAAGTCAAAAGCAGCTTGGTTGTGTTGCACAACAGTCTTCCTCATGATATGTACTGCGCCTCTGAAGATTATCTCGGGTTCATGTCACACTTGATATCGGGGAGGATAGTGTCAGACTTTGCTTTGTGATAAAGCCAGTGAAGATCCCATCAACTGCCTCTCAGAAAAAGGAAAAAAAAACATGTTGCTCAACAAAGCTGTTGCAACAAAATGCAATTGCAATCACGCGGAGCCCTGAGAAATCGTCTGGAACTGGAGAGGTCATGAATCAGAGAGAGTATTTTATTCGCGATGACATCCAAAAGAATGTGTGAAATTAATACATACGAAGGTCACCTGTGGTTCAGAACCTTAGTGTAGTTTGTTGGATGTGAGGCTTGCTTCTCCGTCAGCAGGTCTTCCTGTCAGGCGAACGCGTAGCCTAATTTCCCTGAGCATTCACTGCAGGCTCGCAGCAGGTTACAGCTGGCTGGACCCAGTCCTCACGCTACTGCTGTGTGTGTCTCCTCTGGTATGGTCCCCAGGGTCATGTCCTTCTTTGACTCGTCCACCCTATACAGCAGGTCAAGCACGTCAAATGCTTGTTAACCGTGTTGTCGTAAAGACAGGTGGATTGGAGGCCACCTCTGTCTCTCTGTGCCATCTGGCAGAACGCAGACAGCTGCTGTCCACATGTTGGGAGCTCCAGAAGGAGAAGGAAAAGATCTTGCCACGGGGGGGTCTTTCCTATCTGCTAATGTGCCTCCTCGCTTCCCTTACTCGCACCTCTCAGCTATGTTACATTACTTTCATTATCGATTGATCTGTTTGTTTTCCAGATGGATGATAATATTGAGATTTAGTTTGATTTTTGTGAGGTATGTACCAGTAATTCACTGTAAAACAGACATTCACATCTGGTTGAGTCCCACTTGATGACAGCATATACTTTATATCAATATAGTGATATACTATATGTTGCATTAGATTTGAAATTTTAAAGCAGTTTAGTGGATTGACCACAAAGTATTTTGATAATTGATTAACCATTTAAGTGGTCTGAGCCAAGGTGCTGAAACCTCACTGGTTTCAACTTCTCAAATGTGAATATTTGATTGTCCTCTGTGATAGTAAATGGATTATTTGCTGAATATGTCCTGACTGTTCTGTTATTGGCCTCTGGGAAACCAGGATGGCCGTTTTTCACTATTTCTGACATTTTGTAGTCAAAATGTGTAATCAGTCAAAAAAACAATGCACAGATTAACCGATGACAAAAATAATAGTTACATGCAGTCTTACATTGTACACACTTTGATGGAAGATTTTATCCATGTTGCCCACTCTTACACAAAACATCACAGATGGGCGGTGGTTAAACGGTTGGACTCATGTCACTGCTCATGTGCGAAGCTGAGCTTATGCTAATTTAAAAATGACACAACTGCTCATGACTTCAACAAGAATAGAAACTGGTTATATAATTGGACAATTGACAGGATAAATTGTGAATATATTTTACTGTTTTCTGTTTTCTAAGACAATACTTCATTGTATTAGTCTAGTCGGCTTATTTTTATTTAAAGCAGTATATGACGGAGTAATTGTTTTGGCCTAGTTTTCATTTAAAGCAGTTTTTTTAATGTTGTTAGACAAGCAGTATTACTTAGCAGTTTTTAATTGATAATGATTAATGAGATCCAGAGGTCCATTTTGCCTTCCTCCTTTCATGTGAGTTTGTGAACAATCAATCTCCAGCAGATTCACAGTTGTTGCCATTACTCACTGCTTTTCTCTGACTCTGAACATAAAATTAGACCATTTTATGTATCCCCAAATTTCTTTCTCATAATTTATGATTTCAGTATTCATTACATGTTCTATTCATATTCACAGAGATTTTATTAAGAAAGCAAGGATCACCTTAAGGTGCCACTGATGTGTGAGGGTGCCATACTCCTTGAATGAAAGAAATAGGCCTGGTCTTATTTCTGTTTCTTGTACAATATTGAATTTCACATGTGCTTATCCTACACCCTGATCTACCAAACTTTGGCCATTTATCCCTCTTTTCATGAACAAATTCTAGATTTTGACTTTATTATTTCAGGATGCTATATAGATTTAAACATACAAAAATACTACTGTGGAAAGAAACAAGGAAAATCAAACTTCAAAATGTATCATTATCCAATTTTTGACTTTAAACTTTGACACAGACACTGGAATTGTTTGCTTTGCTTCAACATTTCATTTTTTTAAGTGCAGTTTCTTACTCGTTGCATCATAGTGTTTACAAATTAATTTAACACGGCTGAGTTGCGTTTCTGCCCATATTACACTGTCTTACAAGACAGCGATTCCATTTCCAAATTCATGAGACACCACTTCTCTGCAAGATAAAGTATATCAGCCACTTAAGCAAAGAATATCAGAGAGAGAGAGATGTATTTCATCATGCATACCAAGCAGTGTGAGGTGAATCTCTGTTTCTGACACTCTATATTCCATGTCAGAGATTGAATCCAGCAGTCACAATGGCAGACAGTGGGAAGACTAATGAGAGTGGAGCTGCAGCAGCAGAACCAGCTAATGGAGACCAGCAGGTGAGAAGCACTTTGACCCAAAATGACACCGATTAGAAAAACTGATGCATATTATGAACTCATTTGACGCTTAAATTTTCCCATTTTGATAAGCTCCTGTGGGGAATCCAGGCAGAACACTTGTGCTCTGTATTATATATCACGATTTGCATGTCTTTTCAATGACTGCATTGATTGTTTGTTTTTTTTGGTTTTTTTCCAAGAATGTTGTTTCCCGAGTCAGCCACTTGCCCCTGGTTAGTTCAGCTTGTGAGGTGGTTTCCAGTGCCTACAGTACCACCAAAGACAATGTGCCCTTGTTGAAGGGGGTGATGGATGTAGCAGAAAGTGGGGCCCGAACCCTGGGAGCAGCTGCCACCACTGGGTCCAAGCCTCTTTTGGACATGATAGAACCACAGCGTAAGTTCTTCTCCCTGTGAGGAATATGATGTAATACATGTGCAATGACAGCACTGAAATGCACAATAAAAGAGTGTCAGGTCCACTTGTTGCCTCTGGGCTGGAATACAACAAAAGAATGAAAATAAGTTTCTTCTTCTGAGTTTCACAGAAATCATTACTACTACTACTGTAAACATGAAACTGTTTTTGTTATTTGGTGTATCACTTCTCTCTGATACATTGAGCAGAGGATTCTCGTTACATTCTTGTTTTATTTGTCTAAAATCTCAAGAAAATATCTGCACTTGTTTCAGTTGCCACAGTAAATCAGTATGCATTGAAAGGACTGGAAAAGATGGAAGAGAAGCTGCCAATTCTTCACCAACCAGCAGACAAGGTCAGACAGAAAGCCATGCTACCATAATGAAGGCAAAAAATACATTTGAGACTCTCTTTTACATAGTTTGCTGTTGCTGATGGTCTTTTTCTCCCCTCCTTTTCATTTTGTGTTTGGATGAATTCATTATACTGTAAAACACTACCACACTAGGCCTTTTCCCTCGTCACAGCTTGTGATAACTTACATTTAGGTATCAAGACACCTATAAACACCGCTCCAGTCATTAACCAGCCTTCTAAATCAGTCCAGAAGTTGTATTACACTCCAGGTAACCATAGCAACAATATTTATGCTGAACAACATGTGAAGAGTTACTGTTACCCCTAAGTAAAAATAACCTAGCCGTCGGTTAAACTGGCCACAGACAAACATTGAAAATACAGATGATTTGACCACAGTCTCTCTTTTTTCCTTTTATAGTGTATGACCAGCGGATAAGTGGATAATACTCTCCTACAAGAGAAAACAGTGGACTCCCACGCCTCCACTTCACATACTGCATTTTCATTTAGTCTGATAGCTGATCCTTGTCGACCAAATTGTTCCAAATGTCATTTCTGTAGATAGGATAAGAGCTATGTAGAAAATACACAATAACACCACCATTAGTCTCCAAGCATGTCACATCATCTGCTCTTTTGTTTCTCAGGTGGTGTCGGACACAGTCGGTATGGTGTACCAATCAGTGGCGGGTGCCAAAGATGCTGTGGTGGGGGCTGTGATGGGTGGTGTCGAGATGACCCGGGCAGCAGTCAGCGGAGGTATCAGCACCGTCATGGGCACCAGGATGGGCCAGATGGTCAGCAGTGGGATGGGCCTGGCCCTCAGCCGATCCGAGGACTGGGTTGACCAGAACCTACCACTCACTGAGAGGGAGCTGGGTCAGTAGCTGTTCTAAGTGTGGAAAGAATAATATAATAACATAATCAGTCCATAAAAACCAGGGGTGGTGATGAACCTGTGTTTCCTGCTGAGATATAGACAGGCGTGTTTTAACAGTTGGATCAAATGAAGCTTAAAAAAGGCTGCAATTGGAATCTGTTAATTATGGATGACAAGTGGCCAGTTATTTTGTCACAGATGATCATAAACAAACAAATGATCATAAGCAAATGATTGCAAACATAGAGCAGTATCATTTCTGATACAAACAAGGTTTTAATAGTAACAGAGTTTTAATAGCACCAAAACACTTTCAAGTTAAAATTAAATGGTTGCTATTTCTTGAATTTCCAGCTCTATCAGTCAAAGTGGAAGTGATTCCTACTCAGTTTCAAATTGTATTGGTGGGGTTATGCTTTTGCCACAGATTCAAGCAAATTGCGGTTTACTTAAACTTGATTTATTCCATATTTAATATATGTAAATGATGGCATTAGTACTATTTGCCATTAGAGTTGTTCAAATACTGATACTAGTATCGCAAATGCCTCTGATACTGCCTAACTTTACTTACCATGAAATTTATTAATACACTTTATAGTTTTACACCCAAACAACAGTTTTCCCAAAAATGTGTTCTGCAGGGACGGAGAAGAATTGATCTCCTGCAAATAGTGTAACTGTTAGCCATTAGTAAAATATCAGCTATTTGGAAATAATTTACACTGGAAGGTCCCGCCAGTAAAAAGGCAACATGTACAATGTGCAAAACTTTAATTCTGAGGGGTGGCACTAGAATTTAATGGAAGATAAGTGTGATTAGATTTGGAAAATAAAAGAAAGGCTCTATGGCAGTCGTGTATCTGTTCATGTTTTACAAAGGATTTAACCTGAGCCATGCCATACAACAAGGACAGTAATCATATCACATCCATACAGGGTTAGTAGTATACAGAAGTTCAATACATACATAGTTCATGTATCAGAATCGGTATCTGGAAGGAAAAAATGGTATCTGTATATCTCTATTTGCCATTTACTATGCGAGTCAGTAGGCAACACTCCGTCTTTGCTTCATTGCTCTTTAGATCAAACAGCAAATTTTATGAGACTGTCCAAATAAATTATCACTATAAAGGCAAGACATGGTGATGTGGTAAGACGGTGTTGGTCATGATAAACGTGTTCAATTGTAACGCTGTGGCTGGATCCGAACAGATCAATGGTTGGTGCTATTCATAGAGAGGGAGGCAGGACATTCCAATGAACTTCCCTTCTGTTAACTTGGCCCGTGAAACACCTACAGTTTCCAACGCTCACAGCTTTGACACCTGCTACTGTGATGTCATGTTATGATGACAGCCGGCCATACTCCAGTATAGCAGTATCCATTCTTTTATCTGATGTTTTCTATGGATATGAAAAGGATTCAGCTGCAACAGTAATCGGTGGCAGCGGCAAAGCACCATAATGGTAGTACTCGGGGGATTTTGGATTTGTTCAGTGGTTACTGTGGCAAAGGCCGACAGACCCACCAAAGTAGCTTTTAACACAGGCATAGGGAGACAGTGTAACTCTGTAAACCTCTTAGCTTCCACAGACTGATGACTGGAGGGAGTGAAGTGACTCTCAACTCTCCTTGTCTCTCCTGAGCAGATGTGCTTTAACCCTGTCAGAGTCAAGTAGCCTGACTTGGAACAGATGCACCAGCTGGTACAGAGGGAGGGAACCAACTGAGCCTCTATCCATCAGTCAAAACATGCCTACTTGCCCATGCCACAGAATGTACCGTGCATAAATGAATTTCTTCAGTATTCCTTCAGTTAAAACTAAAAAAACAAAAGGAGATTTCACAAATGACTGATTCCCTCGTAAGAGTTAGCAAACATAACATACACTGCTATACTCACACCTGTGTGCTCACAGCTAGACATTTAAAGCCATATTTCAAATTCTATAGACCCTGCTACATTAAACATTTCTCCTGAATATATATCAGATTAACAATTTTCTCTGTCAGCTGCTCTTGCTGAACCTGCCACCGGTGAGGTGATGACCTCGTCTGACAGCCCTAGCTACTTTGTGCGCTTGGGGAAACTTTCTGCCAAGGTACAGGAGCGAGCCCTAGAGCAGTCCCTGGTCCGTGCACGGCATGCCAGGGATGCCAGCTACACTGCAGCGGCTCAGATTACCAGTACACTGGACCTGCTAGAGAGTGCCCGTACCAGCCTGGGTACCGCTAGTAACCAGATAGGAGGAGCCTCAGAGCAGCTGCTGCAGCGCTGGACAGAATGGAAGCAGAAGCAGGCTGGAGCTGGAAAGACTGAGTCAGAGCCAGATGGGACCAAAGATGAATCTGAGGTCAGGGCTGAAGCAATTGGGAATTGAACAAATGATTTCTGTCCAGATTATTTGTGCATTTCATTGCATTTACGGTGCATGTACTGTACATCTGCAGCATGTTTACTCTTAAGTGTCTTTAATTTGAATATTACTTGAACAGAAGAAAAAATCTTGTCATTGAATTTCTCTGAGAGGGACAGAAACAAAACAAGAGTTCTTATCTCAGCAATAAAAGACTCGTTTTAGAGGCAGACATATTGTAATTCCCCTGCTGAATCATGTAGGATCAGAGTGATTATCATCTAATAGTTAATTAATACACCGCAATTTATCATTCACTTATATTTTCTATTTGCATTTTCTACCCACAGCAGCTGGACTGGTGGGCTCTCGCCATGGTGCGTGGTCTGAGTGATCAGCTGCGGTCAGCGTGCTCCAATGTGGTTTCAAGTGCTCAGGGTCTGCCAGGTGCAGTCCAGGACCAGCTGACCAGTGCAAGGCGATCAGCTGAAGAGCTGCACTCCGCTCTGGGCAGCACCAGCACTCTCACACCCCTCCTTCTGGAGCGGAGCCGTCACCACCTGACCCAAGTACTAATTGCGCTACGATGTCTTTCGCACAGTGTTTTACTTTGCTGTATCAGTGTAGTTAAATACCCTCTTTTTTTCAATACTGTCACTTAACACAGTTAGTCCTTCCACTACCTTTGAATTGATTTTAAATAATACCAAAGTCATACATACATTACATAAACAAACACTCATATGCATTTATGGAATTAGGACAGTTAACCCTATGTTGTATTTACTACTGTACACAACTATAACCTCAATATATCCCCCACCATAAAGCTGAGCATACCCTTAAGGTAAAATATTTGTTGTGATTATGTATATGGTCAAGAAACTGTGTTGAAAGTAATACTGGTATGTACTTGTTCCTAGGTTCAACAGTCTCTGGATGGTGTCATGGAGTATCTACTAAACAACACACCACTGAACTGGCTGGTTGGACCCTTTGCCCCTCAGATCACTGAAAAGGCAGAAGGAGCTGTGGCGATGGAGCAGGATGGCCCAAACAACTAGACTTCAAGACTTTGCTGTGTTTTCCAATGAGTTAGTAATCAATGTGGCAACACAAGGCTGAAATTCACTGTAGATGGACCATTTTTAAAAAAGCATTCACATCTGCTTGCTTTTATGAAAAAGGCCTTAAATGCATGTAATCAATGCCTTCATGATTCACTAAATTTGAACTTGCAAGTTAGTGACACTGAATTTGTGGTGAAGATGTTCGTAGAATTTAATTACAACTAAAAGCTCTGACCTGTGGCCTTAGAGAATTTATACATTTCTGCACTTTATTATTTATGCTGGAAAAGATAAAAGTATTTTTAGATGTTTTGAAGATAAATCTGCCTGAGCCAATTTGAAAGACTAAAAAGTATTCGGAGCATTCCCTAGAAGTAAGCCATTTTTTAATTGCCAAAGCCATCTCAGGGGTTCCTATGTTCCCCTTAATATAGGACACATATTGTTCATAGTGCATTTCATTTGTTTTTAGATCTACAGTTTTAATTTCAGTGTTATGTGTCTGAACCTTGATGTGTTTATGGAAGCAGCTGATGAACTGTCAATGAGCTGATATGTCAATAAATTCTGGACACGACAGTGTCGGTGTCACACACCTAGAAGAGAGTCATATGTGAGTTTGAGTCTGTGGTGGGGGGTGTTGGGGGGGGGGGGGACTTGTTACTGTCTGCCTCGATGCTGGGGATGACGTCATGGTCGTTGTTTCGAATGTCGGGAGCTAGCGCTGGGTAGGAGGCCGCGCGCTCTGGTGGGGACACAACTTGTACAAATCTGAAGCCCAGAGTCGTCGACAGCCCCCGGTACCTTGAATTTCAGGTACTGTCTTCATCATACACTGCTAAAGGGAGGCTGCTGCCGTCTGTGACCGATTTCAAAACCAGCTAGGACACTGTCGGGAAGCGCACTGTTTTCTGGGCTGGCTGATTATGCTAGCGGTTCAGCTAACGTTAGCCTGCTAACACCAGCGTTTATTCGATTTAAAACACAATATTTGTTTACTCTTTGTTGCTAAGGACGCTGTAGTTTTTTTCTTTTCTTGATTTTCGTCATGATGAAAGGCCATGAAGCGAGTTTTGTCCTTCTTTTTGCATTGGTATGCAGTGTCAGACAAACAAAACGTCCAGCGAGGCTGTTTGCTAATGTTACAGTATTTGCTTTGAGCTATGCAAGCATAGGACGCCGATTGTTTTCTGCTGCGGACAAACTCAGACTGGGGATAGTCAGCTGTAAGTTGTTAAGCTAGATTGTGAGACATGTCGTGTTAACGTGTGCCAAATCATCGGTTAATTTGAGGATATCGTCTAAGTTTTGAGGCGGTTTTATGCAGACATGTCTTTAGCTTTTGTTCCTGTTTTGTTAACTTTGTCCTGACCAAAGCATCTTGCTGTGCGGCGGAAGAAAGCATAAAGCAGCTGAGCTAGCTTCTGTTTTCGCAGACTTTAACTTGTTTTTTCACAATGGTTTTGTGTACGACACCTTGAATCTGTACTTCGCATTGCTGTGCACAGCTCTACAACCAATTTTTGTGATAAATCCACAGCTTGATAGTGTAAAAACTCTTGGCGCAGTTCCTCAGTGCTGTAGGAATAGCAACATTATTTAATTGCACGTTTTATTTTGTATTTATTTGGTGTCATGTTTTGTCATTGATGTCAGATATTGTTTTTGTTTTCCATATTAGTTTGGGAACATACGTTGGACCGTATTTTTCAGTTAAGGGTGACAAAGTCTAGTTCAGTCATAGAGCCAGAACTGGACCTTGTCATTCTGTGGTTCGTTTGGACTTAATTTTTGTTGATGTGAAAAAGTTTGAACCTGCTTGACAAACTTTCATTGCAGCAACAATTAGTTGGCCATAACCCTTAGCTCACAGAGAAACTCACATTTTTGCTCCAACTCTACTCTCATGCTCCAATGCCAGTCTCCAAGCTCTTTTAGCTAATAAGGAATAAAAATGTAATCAAACAGGGACTGCTAATTATTTTTGACTAACTTCTGCAACCCCATTTTCAGGAATATCCTCTCCCATCCCCCTTGCCCCCTCTGTCAGAGCATGGCTCAGGAGACCAATCAGACGCAGGTGCCAATGCTTTGCACTATGGGATGCGGTTTCTATGGTAACCCCCGCACCAACGGCATGTGCTCGGTCTGCTACAAGGAACACCTGCAGAGACAACAGGGAGGGGGGCGATCCAGCCCCCCGGGAGAGAAAGGTAGGAAGATAGGAGAGACATGACCTACAAAAAGCAGGGGGGAAGCTGGACATAGGTCTGAAAAATGGAAAGGACAAGAACTTGGAACGGAGGGGGGGCAGCACTCAAACTGTATGGGCAGGGGGTGCTTGAATTTGCTAAAAGGGGTTGGAGAACAGAGGTAGCAGTAGCTGCCTATACTGTGGCATCAGAAAGCAAGAGAGTGACATCTCCATCTGTTGTTTCACATTAACTCCAAACACCTCTTATCATTGTAGACAAACACAGGCAATGACTGGAATTTAATAAAATACTTCATAAAACCTGGAAAGTCATCATGTTCAGGGCCTTAACAACAGATTATGTGTTGCTTGTGGAATCAGACTGTTTTTCCGCCCCACACAGCTGCTACATCACCAGCAGGGTCACCAGGATCAGCTGGTGTGACTGTGGAGAGCACAACCTCAGAACCAAGTACAGAGGTGGCAGGAACCCCACCTGAGGAACAAACAGCCAGGTATGTTGACTGAAAGATGGGATAATTGCTCTGCCCCATATTGTTCAGGTTGTTGGAATACTAAATCATTGTGAATAAGTTTTAATTTTTATATTTCTAATAAAGTAAAATTATAAATACAGCTTTCATTTTTGTGAAATGTTTAAGAAGCAGATCAGACTAAATAATGATATATGAACATTTGTTCTTGGCCTCTCATCTTGTACATGGTGTTTGTCATCATATTGGATATTTGATTAAATTGTTAAATAAATGCCTGCTTAATTGACTAAATAATGAGTACATCAGTTCATCACAAGCTCCAGCACATTCTGTTCCAGTGTGTTCTCATTAGTCCCCTTCAATTAATACTAGTACAACAGCTTGCCTGTGCAGAAATCAGAGATGTTAAGGTACTGTGTGTGCATATTTACATCTCACTTGTCAACATACAGCCTTAAGGGATAATGTTATTATCATTTCACCTCTCAAATATTTTTAACTTTACTGGATGACTCTGGTAGGAGCTCTTTGTCAGTTAATATCAAATTTTCAGCCACTTTTGAGGAGTTCATGCACAACAATGTGCTACTTACATCTCCAACTTCATTTTACAGAGAAGCTGCAGGACTGCTGTAATCTGAGATATTTACATACATAGCAATATCTGTCACCCAAACACAAGACAGGAACTAGCCTCAGTATATTTTATAGCATGTTTGTACTACTACCTATAAGCTGAAATATTGTACGATTTCCTTGTCATTTAGTTGTTTTTTCTGGATGTTAAGAAATGCAGCAATATATCATCTTCTTTGCTTAAAGTTTACATTGACAGAAAAAGCTGAGGAGTAATGCACTGTGGTTTAAAAAATAGCTTGAGGGCCTGTCCTGAAACCTGCTGCATAATGTTGAATAATTGTTGCAGGCCTAATTCATTTTTTTTGTAATTAAGCATTTTGTTAGTCCTCTTGTATGATTTGCTTTAGCTATGCCAATAAATAATTCTTTTTGAATTATAAAATACATTTTCTTTGCACTTTTATGAAGAAAGTGTGATGGGTGACACAAGTATGTAAAGATTATGTCTTGGAGCTCTATGAGGCGCTTTGAACTGTTTACAAAGATATTATTTTGTTATAGCATGTTTGTTGTGATGGACTTTATTATAGATGTAACTGTCATTTGGTGAAAACAAATCAAACAGACAATAAACCAGGTTAGATCTTCAAAGAAAGAAAATCAGTTAAATATTTGAGCAGTAAAAATACTGTAGTGAAATATTAGACTCATGTCTACATTTCTGAGTTTCTTGGAAGACAGACTGCACACATTATAATGGACCCATTTGTAATGGGTTTATTCTTCCCAGAATGTCTACAAAGAAGTCCAAACAATCTTTTGTTCCCAGTGTGATAAAATTTCAGAAAGGATTTTCACCCAATCTGTCTGCATAGTGTTCTCATGGATGATTGTCTGCACTGTACAGTTTCTGTAGGCCAAGCCTGTTTGTGGTTGCCTCTGTCTTGCCAAGTTGATTGTGATAGCTCATCAAAGGCGTCTCTCTGAGTAGTTTATCGCAAGGGCACTGAAGGATAGCCAAGAAATTAGCAGTCAGTCACCAAACAAAATGATTGGATAATCTATGCTGCAGTATAAAACAAGGAAAAAGATTCAGAATAACAAAATGTTGTTAATTGTGATGAGAATTATTCTGGAAGGCAACAAGAGCATCTAAGTCACTAACATTTGCAGGCAAACAACATTTTCAGAGATAGAAAAGAATTCCTGTATGGTCTTTAATGTATGTTTTTTTTCTTTGTGTTGTCAGTCCTAGTTCTCCCAGCCCAGTAACTCAACAGATGACCGCTATGAGCATTTCCCAGGATTCAGGAGCTGTAGACTCTGATCGAGCGGAGGCTGAGGAGGGAGAAGAGGAGGGTACTTCCAACAGCTCAGGTAAACATAACAGAAAACTTAACGATGAAGCGTCACATGAACTGAGTCACATTCAGCAATGCAGGGCACTCCATTCACAAGAAGGGGTATCAATAAACAGGTTAGCAGTGGGAAGATCTTGCTATCTTCAAATATAAGCAAAAACATTCTTCATCATGCATCATGTACAGTTCTTTTCATGCTCACCTGTAGACTTGTAGTATGTGCCTTCTTTACTTAAAAATTCAAAGAACATCAGATTTGACCATTTTTTCAATGTTTTCTTTGGTTTACTGTTAGTTTTAGTATTTTGCCTGTTAGTGTTAAACATATAGTTATCCTTCTACAGAGGTATTCCTTTAAATAAATGATGGATTTTTTTTTTTTTTTTTGGTAACCATTGTGCTTCCTTGTTTTTTTTTTCCACCAGAGCCAGTAGGGGAAGCAGCACAGGTATCTGATGGTGACCAAACCCCTGATAAAAACAAGAAAAAGAACCGCTGCTTTTCTTGCCGGAAGAAAGTGGGCCTTACTGGTAAGGAGGAGAGGGATTTTATGGAGCGCATACATACTGAACAGTGAGCTTGTCTTAGCCACTGGTATGGTTCAAAGGTTTATGAGTCATGAAGCTCCCTTGCTGAGATTTTTTTTTCCTCTTACCGGACAGCCATAACCTGTCAGAGTATGAAATTCGGAATAGTTTAACACAACAGTAATGCAGTCTGTAGTAAGGTCTTTTGTCATATGGAGTGTCCAAATGTTTATGTGGCACTGTATCACATAAACATAGACATTGCCATTTTTAATTCACAGCACTGTCAAAGCTCTCGTATATATCTGAAGCAAGATCTACCCTATAAAGACAAAAATGTTGTCACTAAACCAGTCAATGTCTTGCCTGGCGATGGCACTGTTTTGGAACAAGGTATCAATAAATGGACAGTCTGAACTGTTTCAAGACGATTTGCTTCTGAGAAAGAGCTTTAAGGTTAGTGGCTTAAAACACTGGGCCAGGCTTACTCATAATGCTCCCTGTTTTATAAAATATCTTAATGCATATTACAGTTGTTGTGGTTTCCAACATTCAACCAAAGCCACAAATGTTTGCACCATTTTAGAAGTCAGTCAAGTCATTTTTGACCTTTGACTTGGATCTAAGCTTTGACTTCCACATAGACAGAAAAAATGTGATCTTGTCAGACCTGTGCTGATTTGAAAGAGGTCATAAATACCTTTTTTCTTATGCCTCCACACCCGCTATCGCCAAGGCTGAAGGCATTGTGTTTTCATCCCATTCTTGTAAAAAAGACACCTCAGTAACGAATTTGGCACAAACGTCCACTTGGACTCAACAATGAACTGATTAGATTTTGCTGGCCAAAGGTCAAGGTCACTGTGACCACACAAACATAAATGGTTAATATGCTATATGACTCTGGATACACAGGGAAGCCTGACACTAGTCTAAGTGGCAGAGATATACAACCCTGAGGCGGTAATTCTAGTTTCATGATGCATACATTTCTTTAAATGTGTCCATTCTTACCTTTGTAACAACTCTCTCACCTGTTGGCAAACTAAATCATCTAAAACTAAGAGGCTGCACCATGTTACTGCTGTTCAAGCTTCTTGCTTATTGATGCATTGGGAAATAACTTAAGCGCTGTTGCTACTTTCAAAGGCTTAACTAGATCAAGTACCTGTAACCTACATATCCAAAATCTCACCACCAGCCCATGGTTTGTGTAATGTTTTTTCCACTTTGGTGCAGAGAGCAACATACTGCAGGTTAGTGCTGCATTTCACAGTCCAAGGCATTTCACAGTGTACTGCTCGGCCTCTACTTTTTTGCCAGACATCATTACCTCACAGGAGGCTCTGGGAGCTGGAAGCCTTTTTTAGTGTCAAATGGTATTATTTGTATATGGGATAATGGCAGTACCCTCAGGGCCTAGTCAAACTTAAGCTGCAGTTACACACCTTTTACAGTTTTACACTCTTTTTAAGGAGCGTTTTGTTGTGCTGCATTTTTAGAAATATTAATATGCCCAGTTTAAAAACAGTTTCAACGCAACTGTACCCAGACTGTGATGTGTGATGTTCAGTGTTCTCAGCTATGAACCTTTCAACTTGTAAAGGTCCTCTATATAATAATCAATGTCCAAATTCTAAATGTGTGATGATACTCATAATGAAGCTTCTGTGTTGGACTAACCCTGTTTACCTCTCTTTACTGAAGGTTTTGACTGTCGCTGCGGCAACCTGTTCTGTGCCATTCACCGTTATTCTGACAAACACGACTGCCCCTATGATTACCGGAGTGCAGCTGCTGCCCGCATACGCAAGGAGAACCCTATCGTGGTGGCTGAGAAAATTCAGAAGTTATGAGGACTGAGTGCAAAAAAAGTCTCTCTGACTTTGTGAATTTGAACAATGGCGACTTGGATGAAAACACCTGATATCATGGCTTCATTTGTTCATGCTAGTCTAAGATGGGCAGGGTTGGGTGGTGAGGTCGCAGCCACTGTCCAGACGCTTCCCTTACTAGCATCTCCCTCTCTCTCCACTAGTGACTGCGGCTGAACCTGAGTGTTTCTGTGTGTGTGTGTGTGTGTGTGTGTGTGTGTGTGTGTGTGTGTGTGTGTGTGTGTGTGTGTGTGTGTGTGTGTGTGAGTGTGAGTGTGTGCGTTTGTTTGTTTGTATGAAAGTGTGTGTGCACATTTGCTTGAGAGTTGGGGAGAGAGCCGTAGGGGCTTGGTGGACATTAGTGTTGTTGTGGGGAGGGGTATTTGATTAGGTATTTGATTTTACCCCTTTTTGTTTCTCAACTTGGGGGATTGTGTGGGTTTATTTTCATAAACCCCCGTAAGGCAGTTGGAATGAGACAGGGGTAAGCTGTTAAGGAATGTGTTGCAGCCTGGATAACGACACAGAGGTCAATTTAGAGGGTCTAAAGAGTTTAAAAAAAAAAAAACCTAACAGAGATTTTGTGTATCAGCAAGACCTTTTAAGGGCTTTGGATTATAATTTTTTCTCCCAGACTGAAAATGATGTCAACCTCTTGTCAAATTGGCATTTTTTTTTCCACCTCCTCCAACCTTTGTTCTATGGGTCACCCCACGTTGAACTCCCAAGTCTCAGCATTTTCCAGAAATGTTTCTCTTTGATATATTGACTTATCATACTGATATTGGGTGCATGAACAGTTATTGGAGGGGGATGGTAGGGGAGGGCATGGGTAGGGGAAACTGAGAACCTTGACTTAACTGAGTGATTGAAATCCGTGTTTTGTTTTTATTTTTCTTTTTTTTTTTCCTTTCTGTTTTAATGAGCGTATGACATCAGAAGATCTATATTAATATATTGTAGTTAGCTTGAATTGTGTGATTGCATTCTATTTATTTTTTATCGTTTGGTTGGTCTGTGCTGGAGGATTGGCAGCATGTGTCAGCAAATCATTAAGATTTGCACTTAACCTTTTCAATTATATTTAAGTAATTCCATCTTTATTATATAACCATTGAAGAAAAAATACACAAGCTCTGACATGATGGAGTAGAGTCCAGTTCAGCCGTTACAATTAAGATTGTGCAGTAAAATGTCCATTAGTTTGGATTCAGAAACAAAGCACAACAAAGTGTGTCAACTGCAGAGCACAAGATAATGTGCCACACCTACTCAGTTTTGTTCAGCATGTGGGTCATTTGCAGTTTATATTTCATCTGTATAGCAGACTCGCTGAGGAAATTGTCGTCTTGTTCAATTGAGGCAGCGTGTTCTCCTTGAATGCCCTTTTCTGTTCATTGGAGTCAGAGTGATAGCTCCATGTTTCTCGAACCACCAGCAGACCACTGACACATGCTGAATGAAAACTGACCTGAGTCGCAGTTACGCTAAACATTGACACACCTGCTGAGCTAATGTAAAGATTGTCGCAATGCTACAGAATTGCGTGCTGTGCTTTTACAATGTGCTCAGATTCAGACGAGTCCTTACTACAAAGACCGCTTCTAGCTAGCTTCTTCTAGGAAGATCAATCCTTCATGCATGTGTGCAGATAAACAGAAATGTTACAGGTTCGTAACTGACTGCACAGTTTGAAATGAAGCTGGAATGTTTAAAAAGCCACACAGCAGTAGCACAATGCATGGCTGGAAGCTTGAGGTTCAAGCTAACAGGACTCTACAGTGTTTTTTTTGTTTTTGTTTTTTTCCAAATGTAAATACCATATGGCTCCTATTCATATAGTATAATCTTATTGTAGATTTTTGCCAGGTAATAAAAGTGGGGGACTAAGGTAAAGAATAGTACTATGTGTATAAAAGTGCTTTTCATAATTATCCAAAAAATGAATGTGCCACAAATGGCACAGATTGTTTTTTTTTCCCCATCTTGTATCCTCTTTTATTTACATCTGCCCGTATCATGTCTTAAGTATGTTCAGTAATTGGCTCTACCACGAGTATCTCCTACAGGCCATGTGGCTTTCTTTTAACAATACTTTTCAGATTGTTAACAAGCCCCTCTAAGCTTTATTAACCTTGCTGAATTACACAGTATTCCTGTCCATGCTTTTATCCTGTTACTGAGGTCTGTTCATAGCATAGCGATATTACTGAAAATTATAAAGGCCTCTTGTGAGATGTAGCGGGGCAATTGAGGTTTCATCTTTTCATTATCAAAAGCTTTCCTTGTAAATGTTGCTTGATCTTGATCATCAAATATTTATGAAAGCTGTAGAGAAGTTGCAAGGAATTTTCAGAGTATGCGTTTTTTTTTTTTTGAAGAAGAAGAAGAAGTCAGTGCCGAATGGGTTGGGCATGAATGACTCTTTTCCTTGAATACACAGAATATCATGTTGGACCTAGCTGTTTTTGGCTTTGGTGACTGTGATGGGAAAATTGGCCTTCACCAGAATTCACATTTAAGTCTTAGTGATGATGATGGACATGTCTAAATGACTTGTGATTTAGCATGCCAAAACAGGGACTGTTCTTGGGATAAGTTGGTCATCTAAAACCCCCCACTGTGATTTAATTTCCTCCTACATCGTGATTCAGGCTGGGGAGATGTAGGGGTTCTTGTGTAATTATCATTTTCAAGGACAATAATTGTCTGTATTTTAGGGGAACTTGTGGTTGGAGCAGCTCTGCAGTTTTGTGTTCCCTACAATTTATCTTATATATTCGGAATATTCAGACTTAGCCTGCTGGGTTGACAACCATAACACAACAATGTCGCCTACAGTTTTCCAGATTAAACATCCTTTCAGAGAAAAAGCCCATTACTTGGGATGATTGTTCAGCTATGTAAATCATGTGCATTTCATGGTTTACATTTGGTGTTTTCTATTGACTGCTCCCACAGCCCTTTTTTCTTAGCAGACATGAGCAGTTTGAATGTAAACCACCATAATTCACAAAATAAGCCGTAATGTCATTTATCAAACCACTCGGCCCTAATATTGATCACATCAGAGGATGGAGGCCCAGTATTCTTTCAAGTGATTTGGCACAGTTGGATAAGTAAAATTGTTTTTGACTGCTTGTGATGAAGGACTTGGCACCAGCATTTAGGGCAACCATACCTAAGTAATCTAGATATAATCAGTACATATATGTTTCTGTTGCTTTGATATAATTTTCATGTCTTCAATCCCGTCTCTAGCACAACCTTTCATAATCAGTGTCTTCATCATGCAAGGGTTATGATTGATAATAATGATAAACCTGCCAGTTATGATGAGTCAGCTAACTGCAGAAATAAAGACAAAGATTATTAATTTTGTCTTTAGAGATGAGCTTGAGGGGCATGAAAGGAAATCTACAATGTTCACAGCTGTAGTTCTTGTCCCTTGGCACTCCAGTCCCCCAGAAACACCACCAGATATCTTTTTATTTTGTTTTTCTTTAAAGATTTAGGATTGTATGATGTGTAAGAGTAAGTATAAAACAATAAAATCACAAAGTTTATTTTAAATTACACTTGTCTTTTGTATTTATTTTTGCATTTTGTTGGATAGATATTGAAAAGCTCAAAGCCATCATCCACCAGTAAATAAAATAAATATTTTAAAAGTTCAGTTAAACCAAGTTGTGTGTTCACTGGTGTACAGTTACACGCACTCATGGTTTCTTTGCGGCTGCAGACCAGTACATTTGAATACTGTGGCCCCACTGCTTTGTACCTGTAAATTGTTCTCAGACTCAGCAAAACAGTGTTGACACAAATGGTACTACACAACAGCACATAATGTGCTTCAGTGTACGCTGTAACAGGAATTGCCGTGACAGCCACTTAACTGCACTGAATTAAACACTGTCATTCACATAGCAGAATTATATCACTGCGTTGTCTACATTACATACATTATTCTTCCATAAAAATTTAATCTATTTAAAAAAAGCCTGATCAATTGCATGACTTACCCCAGAATGTGGCATTTTTGTCATGCCGCACATCATCAAACAATCTTAAAAGTCTTTGAATGTGGTCTCCCAGTAAGAGTGGGAACCTTGGACCAGAAAAAAAAACATACACCCATTCATGGTGAATTTAAGAAAAGCACCGAGCAGGAGTCATTGTATGGGCACCGTTTCCTGCCCCTAATGACTGTTATAGTCATTAGTGCACATAATTATATCAGGAGTGAGGCATATTTTTCTTATGAAAGTAATGTGGAAACTTGTGTTTTGTTTTGCACTATTGTAGGACCCATTATGTCAGTTTGCCCCATACTGTAAACTGTAATAGTGTGATTTATTTCTTCATACAAGGTACAATAACTGAAGCCCGTGGTCTACCCACACAGGTGTTTTCCCCTAACTGACCTGATCACGTGACCTCTCAGCTCCCTGTGGGCTTGTACAGACTGCTTTATTTTCACAGCAGATGTTTTGACTTCTCCTTGCAGGAGAAGCCCAGGTGGAATTAATTACATTAGCTATGGCTTTGTTCCATTAAGTGTCTCAGTAAGCTGTAATAGCCATAACAATACCAGTGCCCCCACTGGGTGGAATGCAGCTATCAGTAATGTTACGACTTACACCTGTGCTTTTCCTGCTTTGACATGAAAGTCTGCTGTGAAGAAGTTCTACTGACACCCGCCTCACAGTGTTTTTTTTTGTTTGTTTTTTTTATGGCTCAGTTTACCCAAATAAAAAACATACTTTTAACTACTTCAGTCCCACAAATTAAATACCATTAACATTCATTTACCTGGGGTGGAGAGTGGTCAGATGTAACCAAGCGCCCCAGCACTTTAACCAGGCATAGAGGTCTAATCTGTGTGTGTGTGTGTGTGTGTGTGTGTGTGTGTGTGTACCTGTACTTGCTACATAGTAAGGACCAAAAAAGTATTTTACTAACAGAGTGAGGACATTTTGGCCGGTCCTCACTTTTTGAGGCACCTTCAAATCACATTTTGAGGGTTAAGACTTGGTTTTAGAGTTATGGTTAGAATTAGGTTTAGGTTAAGGTTAAGGTTAGGGTTAGGGTCAGGATTAGGCACTCAGGTGTGATGGTTAAGGTTAGGGTAAGGGGCTAGGCAATGCATTATGTCAATGAGTGTCCTCACAAAGACAGAAGTACAAGTATGTGTGTGTGTGTGCGTGCATGCATGCGTGGGGGGCCTATTTCTGGTGGCCATGGGTGGGCTACACAAAGGCTGACATTTGCAGTTCTCTGTAATAGGTAGTGAAGGTGGTTCCTGAGCCAGCAAAGCTTCTTCCTCAGCAACTCACAGGAAATCTCTCTCTCTCTCTCTCTCTCTCTCTCTCTCTCTCTCTCTCTCTCTCTCTCTCTCTCTCTCTCTCTCTCTCTCTCTCTCTCTCTCTCTCTCTCTCTCTCTCTCTCTCTCTGTGTGTGTGTGTGTGTGTGTGTGTGTGTGTGTGTGTGTGTGTGTGTGTGTGTGTTGGATGGGAGGGATCAGCCATGGAGGGATTATGAGAAAATGGGCCCTTTGAGCACAGATAAGTAAAAGATGTCCCACCGCTCCTACATATGCAACTGAAAGACATGACAAGAAATGTGTGGTTTGTTGTCATTTAGTGTGTCTTTGTGGTCGTTTTGCATCGCTTTCTGGTTGTTTTTATTTCTTTTGAGTTGTTTTCATCTCTTTATAGCCACCCCATTTGGAAATGTTCTTATTCCCTTTTTAATTGCATTGTCTGTTTTTTTTTCTTTTGTAAAGCACTTTGTAACATTGTTAAGATAAGTGCTATATCAATAAAGTTTATCATTTTAATAATATTATTATCATTATCATAGTAATTTTGTGTTACCTTAAGGTCTTTTGTCTGTCTTTCTAGTTGATTGTGTCTCTTTGTGGTTATTTTGCATCTCTTTGTAGTTTTTGTGTAGTTTTACGTCCCTTTGTGGCCGTCTTGTGTCTTGTGTGTGTAACTGAGCTCTTTCACTTTCAAAACAAGAAATATTAACATATTCCTGGCCCAGGGGCTTGAGAGGTCAGGGCACTGTTCAGTAAATTGCTGCAGGCCGTGTATTATTTTATCAGATACATGACGTTGAGTCTTATTCTTTGTTTACAGACAGATGAATAAGATGTGATAAGCTCACACCAACTTTAATTAATCATTCCAGTCACCAGTAAGTAATTTTGATGATTCTACTCCACTGTCCCTCAGGCTGATAACGAGTTTCCCTTAATTGTCCAATGGAAACTCCCTACGTCACATCCTGTCAGCTGTCGCTTCCTGATGCGGCGAAACGGCGGAGAAGTAGGAAAACACCGCACATACATGGGTCGATTTAAATGACACGGAGCCAGAGGAGACGCCAGCACCGTCCTCAGCGGATCCACGGACACGAACACCGACGCCGGGAACCGTGTTTTGACGGAGTCGTCCGCCTGGTGTCCGCCAGTGAGCGTTGTTTTAGCCGAGCAGCCGTGTTTTACGTCTTCTTGCTAGCTTAAGCCAGCGTAGCGTTTAGCTGGTACGCACAGACAAATAGACCTCTCTCTCTCTCCCTCTCTCTCTCTCCCTCCGGTAAAATATGACTCGCAGTCCCCGTTATTCTTGATACATCCCTTCTTCGTTCAGGGGGGGGGGGGGGGCAGCTTTGTGCGTGTTTGATTGCAAGTGGAAAAAGCTCGGTTTGTTTTGGTCACTTAGAGGTCAAGACTGCATTGGAAACGCCTGCTCCTCACTGTCAACACAAGTAGGAAACTGAAGAAACAGTCGTCGGTTTCTTGTTCAGGACACCGTGTGTGAAAGTCATTCGTGAACATCTCAGCAAGTGGACAAAATGGCTGTGATCTGGACTTCAGTCAACACACAGAAAACACAGCAGATACTTTGTAAAGAGTAATACCTCCATCACTCATTTGGTTGGTCCCCCTTTTTTTCCTCCTGCTGACAGGGCACTTAATAAATAGTATCCTGTGTTTGAATTTGGCTGAAGGGGAGGAAGTCTTCCTCGTTTTTATTTTTGTTGGTGCACAGCTCATTTTTGCTCAGACTAAGCTCTTCAATTCAACAGGTAGGCCTGCTGCTGTTGTCATATACATGTAGGCTATTATGTTTTGACTTATGTGATCTGGGGCTTCATCTATTTATGATGGGACTTCTAGGTTAATTATTAACTCTAAAGTATGTTTAAGTCAGGGGTTACAATAATTGTGGTTAACCAGAGCTTTAGGCAAAGACCTAATTTCATTACTTATTTAGTTAAACCAACATCCTCAAAGTATTGAGTTTTAAAGCTTAAATAATGACTCAGTTGATCGAAAATTAATCAGCAGTCAGTTTGATAGTTGATAATTGTAACTTGTAAGTAATTTTTTTCCCACTCTCTCAGTAATGATCTTCTGGTGCTTTTCTTTGTTTTATGTGACAGTAAACAAACAATTTTATCAAATATAGATAGTGTTTATTTGCAGCCTTTTTTAATTAATATAATATTTGTAGAGAAAATATTAAATATTATCATCTGGTAAATCATTTAAGCGAAAAAGAGCTCATTATGATAGAGCCAGTGTCTGTTTGCTTACAGTTTTCATGTTACAAAGCTGCTGTTGTAGAAACATTTTCATCGCCATTGTTTCCACACTTGGACTGAGTGCCTTGTACATTACAGTGTAAAAAGTATCTCATTGTGTTAACACTGGGATGATGTGGATGTGTCAGCACAGTGATCCTCTTGTCCTCCTCCTGCACAGTGAAGGATGAATGGCCTGTCTCTCAGTGAGCTCTGCTGCCTGTTCTGCTGCCCGCCCTGCCCCAGCCGCATCGCAGCCAAGCTCGCCTTCCTGCCCCCTGAGCCTACGTACGCCTTTCTTCCCGACCCAGATGCAGGCCCTGCTACGACGGGGACAACAGGAACATCAAGTCTGCGGTCGCGGAGCGGAGCATCAGTTGCTGGAGGTGGAGGGGCCGGGGCTGTGGATGGAAGATGGAAGCTTCACCTGACAGAGCGAGCAGAGTTTCAGTACTCACAGCGAGAGCTGGACATGACAGAGGTGTTCCTCACTCGATCCAGCCGGGGGAACCGAGTCGGCTGTATGTACATTCGCTGTGTTCCTAATGCCAGGTAGGTAGTTTGAAAGGTTTACCCACCTTTTCAGTCAATGTTTTAACTGACTGATTGTTTGTGTATTATCAGTCTCAGCTTGCTTGACCTTTCTCTTTCATTTTATAACTGTTTCGCAAGTATTTCTGCCCCCTCTTTTCTTGTCAGTCTTCTCCCATATACATCCATGTACTTTCTTTACTTGTCCCCGTGTTGACTCAGCTGCGTCATTTTCAGTGGATTTCTGCCGCCCGTTTCTAACAGTTTCTTTTATTCTTTAAAAATATATTTTCCATTCGTTTTTATCTTGTAGTTTTGTAAGAAGTTGAATGTTGAGTTTTCCCTGTGCTTGGGGATTCAGGTTTACGATAAAGATATCAGTTTTCAGTGAGTCAGACATAAAACACGCTCAGCTGTCTGGCTCTGTCTCCTGTAGGTTTGTGTCGCTGTGAGTATTGGCAGTGATTGGTAGGTAGTTTTTTTTGGAGAGATGATCGTATCATTTTGCCAAAGAAGTATTTTATGAGATGCACAAGTATTTAACGTTAGACACTCATCCCATGGCACTGTGCCCTTGCTGTTTAATTTACCAAATCAATTAAAAAGAAATGGACATGCTTGTGTTACAGACCATGTATCTTGTATTAATGTCTGTCTAGTATTACATAAAAATTAATCCAAACTCAACATATTATAGTCGCGTTATTGTTTTGCTACATTCTGAGTGCAAAGGCCGAGAGCAAAGCCACAGGCCGTATGGGTTCAAAAACAAAACCATTGAGGGAGGATCTCAAAACAGTCAGTGTCTAGAAAAACGTATCAGATTTCTCTGGGAGAACAACATGCATTCATGAATAAAAGGCGAGGGCTAGAATACCCAGCGTTTATCTACAAAATGAGTTAGAGGTAAGAGTCATTTGACTTGAACCCATCGTGGTAAACCCAGTCCTCCAACATGCAGCACTTTTAGACAAAGATGTGTTTGGTGTGGCGACTAAGTGACCTTTCTATGTTGTTCTATGTTTATCTTAACAACAGCTTGTTTATGGTTTAATTAATGGTTGTTACCAGGTCAGATTTCTGGTTAGATAACTGTGATAAACTGGATTATGTTTTATAATGGTCTGCTGTTTATTCTTCATGTGACTCTCTCTGCTTCATAAGTCCAGTAGAAGTATAAAGTATTTTCATTTTCATACGTTTCATTTACTAGTTGTGTTTTCTAGTCATTTTACACCCTGTAAAAAGTACTCCTGTTTTAAAAAATATAAAGGATAGAGTTGGCATATTTATTTAGCTGCAATATAAAAGCAGGCATTGGCAATAAGTATGGACATTTCTCATGTAACAATGGGAATCACAAAATAAATGTGATCTACAATTGTCAATAGCTGACGTTCTTGCTGGAGATAGAAATTTTAAATCTGTATTTGTTTGACCCTCTCCTAACCTGTCTAACCTTCTCTCTGTATGTGTGTCCCCTCAGATTTACAGTGCTTTTCTCCCATGGTAACGCAGTCGACCTGGGCCAGATGAGCAGCTTTTACATCGGCCTCGGCACTCGCATCAACTGCAACATCTTCTCATACGACTATTCAGGCTACGGTGTCAGCACTGGAAAGCCCTCTGAGAAGAACCTCTATGCAGACATAGATGCTGCCTGGCACGCCCTGCGCACACGGTATGTTATGATATAATTGTCCCATATGTGTCCTTCAAGGGATGATTTATTACACTGTGTCTTGCTCTGCAAAGAAAGGACACACTGTTTAGAGTAGGTGCAGATCAAACCATGTTAAAATATATGGCTGACTTCCAGTGTGGATTGATTGTATGTCGTAAGAAAGAGAAAGACGGGGTGAAAAATTAAGAGAGGCAGGTGAGGGTCAAAGAAAGATGAAGGGGTGAATGATGGAGGAAGTGGTTGTGATCAAGACAGAGCTGGGACGAAGAGAGAAGAGTCACAAATTAAACTTTGAGCTGCTGCTGTGTAGTGAAACAAAAAATTGAAAGATAAAATACAACAGTATAATCATATTATAACACATAATAACCCCCCACCCCACCCCAAGATAATGTTTTATATCATGGTATTTGGCATGGACTTGGATATTGCCCCAGCCTAGTGTTATTAGATTTTGCTACTGTATATTTTTTGCCAGACACACTAATTGATGCTATTTTTGTTAGTCCATATTTTGAGGTTTTCTGTCTCTGTCTCCAGGTATGGCATTAGCCCAGAGAATATAATCTTGTATGGACAGAGCATTGGCACAGTTCCCACTGTAGACCTGGGGTCACGGTATGAGTGTGCTGCCGTTGTTCTTCACTCACCTCTAACTTCTGGCATGAGAGTGGCCTTTCCTGACACGAAGAAGACCTACTGCTTTGACGCTTTCCCCAAGTAAGTCTCTGCTGAACGTGGTTCTGTTTTTCAACAAGTCTGTCTTTATCAGACTCATATAGAAAATGTTTGATACTTTCTTATATATATATATATATCATTGATATCATTGTTTTTAAATTAAAATTCTCTTAATTTGAATTTGTGTTTTGGTGTGAGTATAATAGCTGTATTGCATGAGATCACTTATAAAGACTTATAAAGGAAGTCCTACAACTGGAAACACATACGACAATGCATAGACTTTTTAAGATGAGCACAATCCGGACTGCAGGCATGATCACTTGATCACTTCATCCGAACAAAATAGTCATGTGACGCACGCAGTCTGAAGACAGTAAAACAGGTCTAATGTTTAATATTTATAGTTTTGCAAATGTAAAGTGGAATTTGAGAGTGGAAGGGCATTGTCAATGGGCCCTAGTGCTGTCCATCTGACCTGAATTAAACTGAATTAGTATATGAGCATAAAATTAGTATAAACATCTGCTACATACACTGTTAATGCCTATGCACACAATGTTTGTTAAAGACAGTGAACAAGGCCATAATTACACTGATCTGGTCCTGAATAGAATATAGGTGGCTGGTTGTAAACAGTACGTTTTTTTGCACTGCACTCTTCAGAGCTTCTTTTAATGCTTTATATACAGTCACAATCTCCTACACTGAGATGTGGTGTCACACATTTGTGTGCAGTTGTAAAACGGGCGTTCACTGTTATGTGTCGTAACTGTCCTAACTTTTTATTTTTAAACCTTGGCAACAAAACACTTCCCTTGGCTGGACAAAAGCAACACAGAGTAATGCTATCATTAGTGAGGCTCTATCCCTGCCGTTCTGGTTGTCAGTTTAGTTTTAGTGGCTGAGTCTGACGGAGGTCAGTAGCAGCCATCGCCAGCCTTAACACAGAGTCTAGTCCCAGATGGTACAAGTGAGTGAGCAGCAGAGGTGGTAGGAAACCAGGGAATGCCTCAGTGTGTGTGTAGTGAGCTGAGAAAGCCTCCAGTGTTCGCCTGTTGTTCAAATTCAGAGTGGGCAGCTGGCATATCAGTCTGTATCTTCCGCTCCTGTTTCTACATAAAATATGTCTATGTTCGATGGTGAGACTTGAGTATAATTTTAACATTTGATGATTGTGTTTTTACTTTTGTGGCTGTGATTATTTTGCAAAAGTAGGCATTTGATTTTTTTTTTTTTTTGATATCCTGTTTGGCGAAATTACTTCATTTCCATAAAGTCTAACAATATATCAAATCCCAAGACTGATGTTCGTTGTGTGTACTGTCCAATCTGGGGTCCAATTTGTGCTGCAGAGATGGTCGGGTCAGCCTAACAGAAATCTGCACATATGAATATTGGCCCTCAGGCAATAAAACCCATATACATCAGTCACTGGACTGCTACTTATGGTGCTGCTTTTGCTGACCAAAAATAATAACACTAAATATTTATCTACTTTTAAAGCAATAAATATGTTTTATAGCCCAGAACAAAATTACTGTTGCATTGCACTGTTGATATTTTTGTTAAATCAATAGCATATTTTATTGAGTTTTTTCAGACCAGCCCGCTGACCCATTAGAGTGTCACGTTTATCCAGTTGTACATGACTATTGCACTGACTCATGTATTCTCTAAAATCTGACATCCTCTCTTTCTCCTTCTAGCATTGAGAAAGTGTCTAAGATCACGTCTCCAGTGCTCATCATCCACGGGACGGAGGACGAGGTGATCGACTTCTCCCACGGCCTGGCTCTGTTCGAGCGCTGTCCCAAGGCCGTGGAGCCTCTCTGGGTGGAGGGAGCGGGACACAACGACATTGAACTGTACAGCCAGTATCTGGAGCGCCTACGCCGCTTCATAGGACAGGAGCTGGCGGTACAACATGCCTGACCATCACCACCACAACAATCGTCATCACTACCTTTTTTTTCCTGGTCCACTTAAAGCCTCACCTCTCCGTGTGCAAGATGGAAACGTTTTCAAGAGTCATCTAAACCATCCCTCAGCTAACCACGGCGCCCAGGGGTGTACTGTTTCACATACTGCAGTGCTCTGTTTTCAGGGCATAGTATGCCTTTAATTGACCATGGATTGATGTGACACAGAGGAGAGGAGTTTGTTCACAGACATCAAAAGTGTGAGTGTGTGTGTGTGTGTGTGTGTGTGTGTGTGAGATAGAGTTAAGTTGCATTTAGACTGTTGTTTTGTAGCAGAAACTTTAACAGAACAGCTGCTGTGTGTTAGGTGGCAGCAGATTCCTATACTGTGCAATAATGTGGACAGTGTCACAGGAAAAGGACTTTTGTTGAAATTAAATGGGGAAAAAAGAGTTAACAGAACAACAAACTGATAAATAATCATGTAGGTCAATTACATTGTGGTCCACATGGAAAGTTTCTGTCACTTTTCCAGCCTACTCGTTCAGTTAGTGTGTAATTTTAATTTCTGCTGTTAACCCAAATGGATAATGGTGAATCATGTCGGACTCTCCATGCTCTTGACATGTGTTGGGGAATATCTTGGTTTTCTAATCACATATTAAAACAGTCAACAGGTTTGTTACTAAGTTCTCTACACTGAGCCATTTCTTATCAGTAACGCAACCACACCCTAATGCAGTCCAATAGAAAAGCTATCTAATGAACTCAGTTTCAAAGGGGAGGATTTAACTGTGTTTTCTAGTTATTGGTGTTGGAGTATTGGACTGCATCATACTGAAAGGTGTCTCTATCCTGTCCACGTCATGTTTGTTGGTTTTGGGGTGGACGCAACTGGTGACTTGTCTGTATTCCTGGGAAAAATGAAAATGATACATTGAGATGAGTTTGTTTTTCACCGTACTGAACATTTTGCTCAGGTAACCTTCTTTTAGACGTTAGGGTAGGTGTTCCACATTTGTTTGTGTTTTTTTTTTTTTGTTTATATACAGTCAGTTTTATCTCCTCAGATCTTTTGAGCAAAGTGAGTTCTTTGAATTTAAACCACGAACTAAACTATGATCCCATATCCGAGGTACAGACCAACTCTTGGGTTTGGTGATCTGTTACAAACGTTTGTTTTTCTTGCTCCAGTCGATTCGTGTCTTGACAGCACATTGTATCCCAGTGATGGAACGGGGATGGCTGCATTTAAGGATAACTTACATTCAAGAGCCTCAGAAAGAAAATACCTCCAGCTCCTTCATTTGGTGGAATGTCTGAGAGTCTGTTCGCCCTGTCCTTTTTGTTTCAGTCTTGTTAATGTCTCACATCAGTGGGTCACAGCTGTCAGCTAAGTTCCTGTTTCCTCCAGTGTCTGGAACAGAGAGGCAACACTAAAATTAACCGGGCTGCGGTTTTCTACCTCCAGCCTGTTTTAATCTCTTTGTTTTAAAAAATCTGTCTGACAGCCGTCCGGCTCACTTCCACTCCATCTTGAAGGGGAATTTTGTCAATTTAGGAAGTATATGAAAACTTCACTTTGGATTTCAGTACCTTATGACTGTTGCCATCGTCTAATTTTAATTATTGATGAGCTTCACAATGTGAGTATTGAAAATCATTCCCACCCTTCTGCAGATAAGCACAGGAACACGTTTTATCACAATGTAGTTCATTAGCTGTTTTCCAGCTTTAACAGCATTAGCAAAGAGTTCAGTGAGAAGCTCTTCTGAGAACATTATACTAAGGAGTTCAATTCAACAGGTGGTCAGTCCTCTCACATGACGGCATTGCTTTTCCACCACTATTCTATGTTATGTTGTCAGGTAAAAGTAGACAGCAAATAGGCTGTGTGAAATTGTATAACATCTCTTTCCTCCCTGGTTTACTTCTTGGTAACACTATTGATTTTGCCTCACAGAATTGAGTACAAGAGTGGTACTGTACCTTTTCTAGCTGCTGCTGGTGTGATTTTGTTAACAATAGAAAACTGTCTCAAACACGTTTTGTTGCCCTTGTGGTTAATCGTTCTTCTTGCGCTGATTATTTGGGGAAATATCACTGATCAATTGTCCTATTTTGCTGCAGATGCCATCTTTTTTTTTTTTTTTTTTTTTCCTGTGACAACATTGTGATTGTATACAAAGAGAACTGGTAAACGATTTTGTCAGCTGGCTGCCCTGTTGAAGTTTTTTAGGGTTGACTCATGAGATAAATCACCATCTTTCAGACTCATTGAACTCCATCAGTCAGACACCATCAGTCAGACTGCACGTCTAAAGTATTCATCTTAAAGGTGCATCTCTCAGTGGTGGTAAGCCACAGAAGTGTAAAGTTATTCCCAGAATGAGTATCCAAAGGTAAAAGTGGTTCGACTTAACTGAATTGACATATTTGAACCTCAGACATTGAGCGTTGCATTGTTATACTCTGTAGTTGGAAGCCAAGATTGCAACTGTTTGATTGTTTTCAAAGACAAGTCAGGATTCTCTGACTTTGTTTTCCAAGTAAGAACCAAAGTCTGACTTTTTTGTGCTTTACCCAGTGCAACACTTGTCTATGTTTGTATCTTTGTAACAAAAGACAGAATTGTTCAGATTTAAGCTCTTTTATTAACTTTTTATTCATCTGTATGCTTGGTCTGAATTTTTTTTTTTTTTTTTTCATTGCGCATTTGGATACAAATGAAATGCAAGTTTCTCATATCGCTAAATAATTATGTTTTATCATATCATGTCTGGTTTCAAATATGCAAAAGTTTAAATGGCATAAATGAACCAAGTTGTGGGTGTTTGTTTGATTGTGTTGGGGTTTTTTTTCAAGCTGTTTATAATTTATCATTTGTGGAGGAATACAACCTAAGCAATACAGTATGTTGGGTCATGTTTAAAAAAAACAAAAAAAACAAAACAGGTGTGGGATGATGAAAGAACAATGACAGAGGAGCTTCAGGCAGACACATGTGAAGCTTTTGTTAAAAACAGAAAACAGTCTTTTATTCAATGTTTGGATCTCTGGCATAACACAGCTGTGTATCAGTTTGGTCACCACTTTGTTATCCATCATTTATTATACTGACTTATTTTTAGTTTTTAAAGATTCTGTCTTTTTCCAAGAATTAAAGAGAGTAAGAAGCTAATAAAACATAATCAGAAATTGATCATTAATATGACTCTTTGCTTTTTTTTTAAAGGTGTTTCCTCCTCCTGTGTGGTATTCTACATCTTCAGAAATCGGTGTTATGTGTGTCTCATTCAGGGCCTAATTTTCCAACCATTGCAGATCTGGCGCTCATCAAATAAAGACCTGGCTCTAGTCAAAGGCCTTACTAGGCTGCATGAGACAGATCCAAGAAAGGCTCGGGTGAATAATTGGCTGATGAGAAAATGAGACTTTAATTGCCTGGTGGTTTTTTTTTTGTTTGTTTTTTTAATTTTGACTTGTGTGTTGGGATGGGCTCGTTGCCGTCTGTGCCAAAAAAAAAAAAAAAAAAAAAAGAGGTTCAAATGATGTGTTAAAATTAAATCAGTACAAGGACTCTGGTTTGTCCCAGCCTCCCCTCACTGTCTGCCACCATGTTGAGTTGTGGAAAAGCAGGGACAGATGGATTGTAAGCTTCACTCACCCTTCTCCCCCTTCACACAAACAAACACACACACACACACACACACACACACACTTGTGCCAGCTCTTTTTCAATGGACTACACAAACAATCTGGTGTCCCACTCAAATGCTCTTGCGGATTAAAAGCAGCTGCAGCGGCACATCATCCCTCAGTGTAAGGCAAAGTTAGCGCAGCCTGACCTCCGGCACCAAACACAACCACCACCCCTCCACACTCAAATGCTCTGACTTTCACACAGCCCTGAGCACATGAACCCTTTTATGTTGACATGCATCAAAGGATATTGGATGTGCTGGTTCTCGACAACAGAAGACTTCAGACTTGTGATAGAGAGCTCCCTTTGAATGTCCTCAGCTCGTAGTGTGGTGAACCTTTAGACAACACTGCATGTCAGTTTGAGAGCCAGAGAAACTCATACAGGCGCCATATTTCCATCAGATGCTGATATGGCCTTGTTTAACCAAAGCGCCTGGATGAGGAAAGAAACAAAAGTCCAGGAAAGAAAACAAAGTGCTGCTGGTTTTCATTATCACTGGGTGGTTGCTGTCACCTTGTGTGCGATATGATTTGGTGCTATATAAATAAAACTGAGGTGAATTAATGTCAGAGAATCTGTACTATTAGTCCCTGTGTCGGCTAACCAATCTGCCTTAACCAAATTAGTTTTGGGATAAGATATACGCCTGGATTTTTTTCCCAGAGAAAAGTCCATCTTAAGTGTTTTTTCCCCCCTCTCCATTCTCACAACTCTAATTTAAACACACACACACACACGATTTATAAATTTCAAACAATGCAGAAATAATATACAATTTTGTCATTATTCCTCATGGATGATGATACTGGGATGTAAACATTAGGCCTGCACTGCATGTCTCGGTTGATTCTACAGCTGACATTTGTTTAGGTTTACCAGTCAAATACATCTGAAATAGTGATTGTCTGGCCTGTGCCAGAGAACAAAAGTGAACTCTTAAAACTGCTTTTGAGCTCATCTGATTCATACCTGGCAACAGCTAATAATTATCCACTAATATGGAAATAAACAGAGACAAGCACATATTGTATGTACTGTAAATGTGCGTAGCGCACATTTAGTGCCCACTAACACCCTCCTCCCACTTTGGTCATTTATACATATTTGTATTGTATAAATGTATATTTCTCTATATTTTTTCACACCTTTATTGTAATATATATTTCTCTATCTATATTTAATTGACCTGCCCTGCAGTACTTGTTTGTTTTGTCTTTGATTATATTTCTTCCTTCTTACTATGCTTACTGCAAATTTCTCCTATGTTGGAAAACCTACTTGGCAATAAACCAGATTCTGATTTTGATTCTGATACATGTGGGTGGGTCTTGCTCCCAAGCCAAAACAGCTACAAGGCTGAGATCACAAAGGGTGAAGTGGAAACAAACCAACAAGGCTTTAAGCACGACACAAAAAAAACACTGTTTCCTTCTTTAGTGTTGCGCTGTATATTTGTTTGAGGCTACTCAGCATGCCTGCTGAGCTTATATCTTACTGTTGTTTCTCATTACCATTCTTGCAATGGAATATTTTCTCCCTGTGAATTGTGTGTATATCACTGACGTATATCTGCTGGGTTCTGTGTAGTCCTCAGTGACTTTTATGTGCCCTCCCCCCACATTAATGTTGAATGACAATTTTTCCTTTTGCCTGGATTCAGTCACGGAAGACTAAGTGCAGAGCTTTTTGTATCAAATTCCATCGTATATTTGCTTCTAGCAATACATGGTGTTAAATAACACGAATGGGTTCAGCCAGCATTAGTCTCCTGTATGAAGATGATACAAGTTCTTGTTGTTGTTCTTTATGTCTGTCCCTCAGGTGTGAGACAGTTCAACTGCATGGCTGAAAGAGGTTTGCTCACTCTCATGAACTTGCTTGTCACATTTGCACTCACGGGAGTAAAACCCTTTAAGGAATCAGTAAGCACTTCATGCTGAGCCACCACATGTTGAAGTGTGCTCACCATCTTTCTGTCTGCCAGTCTCTCATAGTAAACCACAAAGTACCACAAATATTTCCATCTTAAGACAGTGTCAGTGCATCAGCGAAATGTGAGTGTGGTGAAATCAAATTCAATCCCAAGGCTATTAAAGTGTGATAAAAGCCTGATATCATCTTTCACAATCCAAGATCTATGAAACAGATGAAAAAAAGAAAAGAAAGCATGATGCCTACAGCCTGGGAGGAGCAGCTGAACCTCAGCCTACAGGTTATGACAGTGGTAACTGAACATACTGCTGTTCTTTCCTAGAATAAATCTATCCCACTGTGCAGAGAGACTCCAGTGTTGTCATCACAACTCTTATCACAGTAGAAAAATTAAAGAAAAATTACAAAAACTAAAAATAATCCAAACGTGTTATTTTTCTCTTTTTTACATTTAGTGTTGCCTCTCATAAGGTAATTGGTTGAAACAATGTTCAGTATGCATGTTTTAGTTCTTTATGCCTGGTGGTTCAATGAGTTTTCTCAACACTGAAGCAAACCCAACAAAGAAATTTTCACATATATAAAATACACACTTATTTACCACATAAAACTCAGTAGAAAACGCACTTTTTATTTGGAAACTTTTGGCTCTTAAAGTAGTGAATTTCACTCTTGGTTGTTTCTGTTGTGTGAATCAATAGCTTGTAAAATGAATTTAATTCTGCAAATGTAAAAAAAAAAAAAAAAAAAAAAAAAAAAAAAAAGCATGTTTGTCTTTGAATTCCTGGAAAAGAGTTTGACTAGCGCAGCAAACTCATCTTCAGGAAAGGAAGGTCATGACTGCTGCGCTCAAGTCAGCAGAAATGTCTTCCACTCAGCAAAATAACTTGGGCCCTGTCCAGAACAGCCCCCGGTCCTATTATTGACAATGTCAATCCTAACAGGACTGAGCATGTAGTCCATCACGAAACAGAGCTGCTTTCCTCTATCAAATCATTGTAATTTAAATCTCAGTTTGAGCAGCAGTCAAACAGAACTGTGTTTGAACAAAACTATAATAATCAAATGTTAGAGATGATATGTTACAGGACGTTCATCCAAAGATGAGAAGAGATGAAAAACACACAGCACAACCATCATAATAATGATAATAATTTATTTATTCAGGTAGAAGAAGAGTCTTTGGCAGTGAAGAACACAGGAACTGAGGGTGATTTAATGAGAACATTTTGAAATGAAGTGCCGAGACAAATGATTGGGCCAACAGGGACATCAACATTAACCCAACTAGTTCCCTATTATATTAACCAGGGAATATGAGCTGGCTGCACTAACATGTAATTATGGCACAACGGAACGACATTGTAGGAGCTGTGGAGAGCAACTGAAAGGGGAAAAAAAAATTACTCTGCGAGTGTTGATATGCAAATGTGTTACTATCATGAGGACAGGTGATGAAGTGTCAGTGAAACTCTGATGGTGTTGGAAATGAGGAGTGTTGCCCATGAGACAAACAGATGGATGTGTGAAGAGGAATCTGGCTTCTGTGGGTATAATGAGGTAAAGAGTTCCTCAGTAAAGTTTTCCAAATGTATCACAGTCAAAATTAGCAGTGGCTAAAATATGACACTATCTAAATCCAATAACATTTACTTTTAAAAATCTTCCATCACTCTCCTGTCTGGCCTGAACTGTGATACAAAGACATTTAAAAAAAAAAAAAAAGTAACACTTACAAATAAAAATAGTAATTCATTGCGTGAAGATGGAGTAAGCCACTAACAGTGTGGCTCGCTCATTCTTCTGTATTCACATCCCATTGGCATCTCTACCAACTGACAAGTGCAACTCTATAGTTCATATAATGAAGGGCAAAGAGGTACAAGTATGCATCAGTTTGAGACAATGTGCATGGTGCTTTCCATCTCAGTAAGACTCTCCCTCCTGTCTTCTCCTGTTGTTGTACACATCTTTTTTTTCAAACAAGCACAAGCAGCACAAATTGCATCTCGACACCCTAAAGATAGGGCAGGTAAGGCCATTTCAACATTTGCCGAGGACTTGTTAAAACCAAGTACTGGAACCAATCAGAATGCACGAAACACTGCATTCGTCACACAGCTCACAATATGAGAGGGGCTGAACACTCACTGTGCACACTGTGCACAAGCTGGACATGGCAGGTAAACATGTCCAACCAGGGAAAATAATGACATCACAGCTCCGGTCAATCAGTTCAACAACATCATTCAGATCACTGTCAGAGGTCCATTCACTCATCAATAAAGGCACCAGGACTGGAAACTCAGTCCCCTTCTCCTTCTGCTCCACCATCCATCTTCTATTTCTGCATTTGTCACTCTTCTATTACCAGAAAAGTTATTATTCAGCTACACAGACATCACAGGACAAAAAGAAGTACATTTCAATATCAGAATACTGTTGGAGGTCAGGAGTTTGGCTGCTCCCACAACATGTGCAAAAACCTGTCGTTGTAAAGAGCGGAGGCCACTTGGGGTCGCTGTATTACTCTGTCACAGGCATCACTAGTCAAAAGTCTCACTGGCACAGCAGTCACGCTACACATCCATGTTCCATGTTAAGGCTGGGCAAAGGGAAGGCACCCTTTAGGAGGAGACCCAAATGGCAAAATAAGAGTCAAAGTGGAGCTCTTCAAAAGTCTTAGAGCTCATTGGGATCCATCTGTTCCTTCTTGAATCCAGTGGTCCTCTAGAGCTTCCTCAAGTCCATCTATCCATGCAGCCTTTCCTCCTAAAACCCAACACTTCATATCCAGTTCATGCCCTGTATTGTCCTGGGTTAGTGGTGTAAGGGCAAACTGCTGGGGCATAACACTCCAGTCACAGTGTAACTTTGCTGAGTCTAAGCGAGAGGCTCGAGCGGTGCTGGGTTCGAGGGAGTGTGGAAATACACCGGCTTCGCAGCTGGACTGGTCGACCCGCTGAGCCTCGCACCCGCAGCAGGAAGTCAAAGTTAGCTGAGGTGTTCATGGCGTAGAAGACGTTGGCATTGTCTGGGATCACCAGCTCTAAGAGACAAAGAAGAAGACAAAGATAAGTGCTTGTTGTTCGAGTTATTATGCGTCTAGTCAGCAACATATGGGTCACTGTGATTCATTAAGTTTGGAAAACAGCTGATTAGTGGAATAAATTTCAGTAATTAGGATGCTGAATTGCAAATACAGAGTGTGTTTCATCATAGCTTTATATTGTAACTGCTGCAGCAACATCACTGTTACTCTGACTATGTAGCTTGGAATGATACATGAAAGATGTAATATGAGAAAGTTTGAAAGCAGAGCCATGTTTTACCTCTCTCCTCCGAGATGACTTGTACCAGCTCGTATCCCTCCTCCGGCTCCACCTCCAGGTTGTGCTTCGCCATGGCTCTAGAGATTACAGCTGGAGTCTTGTCTTGATTGGTCAGCTATTTAGATGAGAAAAATTAAGTCAGACAAGGTTTAACAGAAAGGGTCTAAAATGAAACTGTAAATCCGTACCTCAACACTCATATTTACTCACCAGTATGCTCTTGTAGAGATTCCCGTTGCCCTGCTCAAGACTGACTCTTATGATGCATGCGTCCTGGGCCTGGGTGTTATAAGCCGGGGTTTGGCTCGGGGAACTCGGAGACATGGGAGTGAGGGAGACAGAGCGCCTGTGGGTGCACGTGGGCCCAGGGAGGGGGGGGGATGCAGGAGTCATGGAGACGCTGGCTGTCGATGAGCTGGTGTCCATGGAGTGGAGTGAATTACAAGAGGAGGATTCTGATAGCTGAGGAAACATGAAAGAAGTCACATACAGTTAGATGGAAACATAACTCAGCCAGCGTCATGCACCAAAACACTGAACGCCTCATAATCTGATAATTGTTTTGTAGCTTTTTAAGGTATAGGGAAACAAAATGTTGAAGTACATAATCAAAGTGAAGATGCTAGAAGATAAATAAATTTGCTTTTATATATATAGTAAATCTTTGTTCAAAATAACAGTATTTTTAAGGGACTGTCCAAAAATTGCTCATCTAAATTTTTTGGTGAACACTCGTGGGGCTTCTCTCTCATCCCAGAGTTAGTTTATTGCATTCCTCCCTAATGACATTAATTAAAAAAATTAAACTAAATAAATAAAGATCAAATATTTCCAAAAATGTCAGATCTTTTGTTACTGGAAAATTTTCTCCAGAGAGAGTGGCTGGAAATTATTCAATAAACAGTAAACCATGTTGTTATGTTTGCTATGATCTCAACTTGTGTTACGCTATTTTGATGGCTATGTAAAAAATATTATTCCGTTTATACATGAAGGTTTATTAATTTTTTTGTGCACATTAAGCTAATAATTAAAATATGGATAACATTGGAGGAGGCCTCGCTGTTGCAGCCCTCTCCACCCCAATCATTTTTGTACAGTCCCTAAGTATGACTTACAGAAATACATTTTCTTATTGTAATACCCCACCTTGTTTTGCTGGGAGTCAGAGGTGTGAGTGGGGGCGGTGAGTCCTTCGCTGTCTGACGGGCTGCTGGAGTCACTGGAGGACACACTGACAGAGTCCATGCTCTCCCCCGAGCTGCCAGTGGGAGGCGATCGCGGCGTCTCTCTGATTGGAGAACTGGCTGCATTATTGTCTGTTCCAAGAAACAGCCTGTAAAGTAGAGGAAGTCAGTTATTAGATAATAAAATAAAGAGGTCACAGCAATGTAGCGCTTGAATATGACTGTGTGACATGTCCAATGTGACATGTCTGAGCCAAGAAAAGTATTTTAGACTCAGCTGTTTAAATTAGATCTCCCTCGATTGGGTTCTATTAAAATCTATTTTCTGAATGCACTCACAGGCTGAGTCTCTTCACCATGCTCTTTCGTGGTTTGGGTGAAGTTGGACTGCTGTCACCAAGGCCTTCAATCTCACAGGACAAGGCGTAGCTGCAAGAAAGAACAAAAATTATAAACCATTGAACATTATGAAAAATTACCAAATCATGTGCTCAGTGGTTTTAGGAACCATAAATTCTCATGAAGAAAGAAAGAGAAAGTGAGAGAGCGCAACAGAAAGAGGGAGAAAATGAGAGCTCGCAGAGCAAAAACAGCAAGTACAATAGATCAGCAGGGAGTGAAGTAATGACATAAGAACAGCAGGGAGAAGCGAGGAGAAAGGAGAGAAAGAAGCTTCTATTGTGTGCTTGTTAACAATAGATCCAACAGACCATGACCCTCATGCACTAATTTGCTTGTTATCTCATGGATAACGGTGCAATCAAGAAAGAAGGTATTATGTACCTTTCCTCCTCACTGAGCTGAGGCTGGCTCTTAAACCAGCGGAGGAAAGTCGGCTCTGGAGTCAGACAGTAGCTGTTACAAGCCGACTGAAGCAGCTTGATCTGAGCTATCACCTCAAACTCCTGCAGAGAGAGAGAGAAAGTCACCAGCGTTAGATATGTTTAATTTCCAACATGTGGCGCGTGCCAGCCGCGCTCATCGTGTAATAATTATCATATCTGAGGAGGCTGATTGCAGCTACCCTCACCCTGCGTCTCTTCTCAAAGTTGATCAGACCACCCTGCGGAGGACACAAAGAGCACGCTGTCAGACCCTGAACATCACATACCAGTGGCTGCTTAGACAAACAGCATTAGGTGCACCACTCCAAAAATGGACCGACAAAATTCCTCACGCACTCATGGAAACTTACGCCCCAGTTACTGACAGCGGTTACACAGACAGACTCTCAGATCTGCAGAGTTGTGTAAACTCGCAGACACTTGCTCTTAAATATCAAAACATACACACAAGTGCAAACACACACACACACACATGCACAAACAATCAGCAGGTGTTAAAGATTTTTTTTACCTCTACTAAGTCAGGCAGGGCTGTATCCAGCATGGTTAGATCAGTAAGAAAAGTCCCCAGGTACGGTATCGTGCCTTGCATTGCTCCCTGTGAAGAAAGAGTTATTTGATTACTTTAAAAACCAAGTAAATTCACTGAAATGCCACAGTAAAGTCACAGGTTTATTTACACTGTGGTCCTCACAGATGGCAAGACAGGTTTGTAAAATACAGCACAGGCTTAATGTAAGTGCAGCACATAGTGCATTGAGTAAACAAAGTTGAGCCTGTGGCTGCATCATACTGGAAAAGATAGAACTCATTTACAGTACATTGCTTTGGAGGAATGTGTTGTTTAAATTTATAAAGCTCCGTTTTCGCTGTCTTTGAAAAAAGATCCATTTGTCTGGCACTGCCTGTCTAAGCTCTAAGTTAGCCAGTCTTTGCCTCACCATTTCCCTCTGCAGCTGTAGTCTCTTGTGGGTGCGCTTCTGGTGCTCCTTGGCACAACTCTCAAGACTGGCAAACTTTGAAGTGCCTTCCTGTAGAGCAAAGAGAAAAGTAGCTTCAGTCCTTGACATTCTAGTGAGTGAATGAAAGACTCTTTCCAGATCAAGTCTCAGGGCTGTGGAAAAAACATCTACACACTTTAAAACTGGGATTTTAACAGAGGATACTATCCCTCGGATATGAAATAGCTGATAAAGTCAGGACTCACCCTCATGAGGAGCTCTCTGCTGGTCAGGTAGTTGTTGTGGTCTGAGAAAATGTCTGACAGTTCCTCAAAGGTCTGCATGCTGTCTCTGCATCAAGCACAGATTCATGTTAGGTTAGGATCATGGGCCCAGCAGCTAAAATCCACGTGCAAAATAAACACTTAGGAGATCCTGTTGAATTCTGCCAAAAGGCTGATTCTTCTATCGAAACCCGCCGAGATTATCTGCATAGTTGAGGAATTGGAGGCTTACCTGTGCACACAGGCCCATGCTCTTTTCAGCCTGTACAGAGGATTGGACTGCAGTGCAGACACAATGGCTCGCAGAGACGAGAAGTTTTTGCGTATTCGACACTCCTGTTAAAAGAAAATGAGCACAAGTCCGTCAGAACTTCACTCATATTTTTGAAGATTTTCTGTATTAATTCGTGAGTGCGTCCGTGCGTCTCTGCCCACCTGAGCGATGTCTATCCAACGCTGGATGACCCGTGCTCTGACGTGCGGTCTGATCTGTTTATGTTTCAGCACCGTGCTGACCACACAGGCCGCCACGGCATTGAACTGAGTAATGGTGGCACGGATGGTGGGGGCACTGTGCTTGTTGTGCTTCTTATCCCTCTGAGACCAGATAGAGCCCAGGCAGTGGTGGGGTACAACCTTTTTAAACAGTAGCTGGAGCGGGAGAACAGGCTGATGTTAGTATGACGACACTGAAGAAACATCAGAGGGATGTAACCTGCGTAACCTAACACACATTGCCAAACCTCCCCCGTGTCCGTCTCATTCCCCTCCACTTACCGCATCCATGTAGGTCAGCTGCTCAGCCACCAGGTCTGCGTCAAACGACAGGAAATCCTCCTGGACCTCGATCTCCACTTCCTCCTCTTCCCCCAGACAAAAAGAACTGTTGCCATGGAAACCAGCTGAAAGCAGGCAAACAGGATTGATTTAAAACTTGATCCTTCAGATGAAACACTAAATAGAGCTGTAGAGATCATAAAACTCGACGCATAAAAGACAGTTTGTTGCTTACAATCAGAATCGTCCATGCTGGCCTGACTCTGCAGCTGCTCCAGCAGACCCTCTGCCCGTCTAAGAGCCTCTGAACCGGGCAGGGCCTTGCGCAGGTAGTCCATCAGCCTGTGGAGACAGGGGTAGTCAGGAGGCTCCTGGAAGTCTTCGGGACACTGGTCCAGCCAGGCACGCAGGATGGACGCCAAGGCGCTGTGGAGACAGCAAGGAAAACATTTGAATGTTAAGAGACCTGGCAATGACAGAAGACCACTCCTGAACGTAACAGTAACATGTTAACTATAGGAAGCTGTTCATATGGAACTGATAGAGATGTACATATATAAAAACGCATCTCACTTTCTGATGGCTCCATTGGTTTCGGAGCCTTGGCATCTGCCTGTGCCTTGTTCATTTTCCTCCATGCATCCATACCTGCAGCAGAGAATAAGCATGTTTAAAACCACTAAAATGTAGAGTCAATACAGTTATTTTGGCTTTATGAAACACCTCACTCCTGCCTACCTGTCTAGCAGTAGGTTCAGTACAGACTGTGTGCTGGTGAAGGCTCTGTAGGTGGACAGGAAGATGGAGGTGTAGGTGAGGTCATTGTCTCCAAATGCCGTCAGTAACGTCTCCACCAGCCGCTCCATTGTTCCAGCACGGATACTGCGGATTTTGCAGGTCTCCAGTTGGCTCACCGTGTGGCCAGGGGGCAGACGATCCCCCTCCGCCTAAACACACACATATTTTTACACTGTTAAGCCAGGGTGAACTGAGGAATACGACAATGTTTGACGATTACTGGAGCTTCCAAGGCATGTTTTTTTTTTTGGCTTTGGATGCATGAAGATAAATATTAATTTGTATGTTGTTTGACATCTGGATGCATTTGGGCACTGAGAACCAGTGTGCTCCAAACTGTTAAATAGTAGGAGTGACACAATTCAACAGAAGACAAAAAAAGATGGCGGGAAGGAGGAACGAGCGAGGACAATTGTGACCTATATTTAATTCCGACTTCTCCAGATGTGTCCGACTATTGTGTCTACAGGGAAACACACTGAGTGGTTAGAAAATAGGCAGGGAGAGAGAAGAAGAAGAGGTGGCACAGACATGGAAAGAAAAAGAGAGAGAGAGAGAGAGAGACCGAGACCATGGTGAAGTTAGCACACTACAACAGGAAACACTCCAATCTGCTTTTAATCACAGCGGGCCCCTCCTCCACCGTCCCTCCAGACAGAGACGACGACAGCAGCAGAGCCAAGTTCTCCCAACGCTCCCCTCTGATAACAGCTCAGTACACACAAGAAATATGATTATTTATCTGTGTGAGGTGACCCACTGTACAGTCACGCACAGGTACAATTTACATAACATTAAAATTCACTGACTTTGCAATCAAATCCACTAACAACTACACACACTCCAAACAATATGCAGGGCGTAGACCTACAATCCCACTGATTGTAATTGCAGTTACTGACAATAGAGTGTTTATAGTAAATATACTGGTGTATACACTAGATTTCTCTTTCATCTACTGCTGCTGTATAAAGTACACACGTTGTTTTAACTAGCTCTAATACAGTTGGCAGCTCAAGTCATCATCGATACATCAGTGCAGTCTTAAAGCCTCAGAGCTGTTATCTGTTCCTTCTTTCATGTGCAAATCTCCATCCGCCATGTCCACCACAAAGAGACAAACTAACTAACAACACAAGAGTCAGAGTTTTCTTGTAAACAAAGGAAAAACCCAAATATCTAACTTGTACTTTCTGTTATGCTGGGTTCTCAAACCTAGAAAACACATGTTAGAATCTAAAGACCCCTAATTGGGCCTTCTGTGTAGTATAATAATATACTGTATAACATCTTATTATGCTGATATAAACAGCACAGTGGAGGAAACAGTAATGCTTCATATGCACTGAAAAAAACGCACAACTCAAAGAAAAGCCTTTAATACCTCCCCCCTTTTTTTTTTTTGTCATAGCAGCGTTTCATAAAACACTGCTGTACAAAGGAACGAGCAGTTTTGTTGGCAGCCGGGAAAGTCAGGAAATCTTCAAAATCACATGCTTTGGCTAAACAGTGCAGGTCTGGTGAAAATGTGGATTTTCAGCAGGCAACTAAAAGGTGTTGTCTAAACTGGGAGATTTACAGCTCAAATGTTAAAACAATAACTAACATCCCCGGTGGAGCACAATGCTGTGAGAGACGCCCCACAGTTGGAAGACACGGTCTGTTTCAAACTGCAGAGATTAGGTTTTTCTGTTTTTAAACTCTGCAGGATGCACATGACTAACTAAATTGCTTTTATAAACCATCCACACGTGATAAATTCCACATAAGAGACTGTTCCACTTGGGATAAAAATCTGGAGCTTGCTTTTTTTACTGCAACAGGTTGAGAAAGTGGAAAAGAAATTTGATATGCCTCGCTGAGGGTTTGGAGCTCGACTCGTGTGCCCCTCAAAAGAGCTCCATCAGCTGTCAGACGGGCCTACTCACCCCCAGCCATCTTGCTCCCTTGTTGGCCGCCTGCTGAATCTGAACCCTCTTCAGTGTCACATTGTAGATGGCTCCTTCCTCGACTTCCTCCCCCCAGTCCTGCACTGAGCTCTGCAAGGAGAGAGGGAAAATGTCAGGAGCCTTCACAGGAGAGGAGAGTTTCATTTGGGATAAAAAGAGGCAACAATTTCCTGTAAGCAACTGCATGCTGCAGAGCTAACGTCCACAACAAGTGTCATTTTGATAGTTCAACAGACTCGGAATTTCCTCTTTTCGAAAGCTCTGAGAAAAGCAGATGGCAGAATGAGAAAAACAAAGAAACACAACCACAGCACTCAAACGAACTAGGAAGAGAAGGACTGAGGTGCAGTAAAACATCAAGAGAGACCAGCTCCCCAACCCCCACCACCACTGCAGCTTGCCAGGCCTCCCTCCCTCCCTGCCTCCCCGTCTTTACTCCCTCTTTTATTCCCTATCCATCTCTTTCACCGTGTCTCTCGAGCTGCAGTCAGAGCTGGACTGCTTTCCTGGAGCTCAGAAAAGCTTGAGATAAGAGCCAGAGTGGATGCCGTCTCTCAAACAAACCGCTACTTAGTAAAATTTGCATCACTTTTTCTCTCTGTTGATTTGTCTTTGTCTGTTTGTCCACAAAATTATACAAGCCACGAGAGCTTGATTACAAATCTGTGTCTCGAGAGCTCAACCTCACTTAAATCAGCTTGTAAGACTGAGTGGATTTGTGCTCATCTTGCAGGCATGGGTCCATATGTACTATGTCTGTCTCTGGTTGTAAATCACTGACAAACAGCAGAGTGCATAAACAAACCCAGGGAGCAGAGTGGAATTAAAATACAAAACTCCAGCTAAGAGAGAGCGAGCGCAAACACAGGCTGAGTTCTGCTGAGACATCAACATACGGAGACAAAAACAGAGGCAGGGAGACAGCGAAGGAGAGGGACTGGCCAAATATAAACACCACGCATGCAGTATTATGGCCAAGTCCTCACACACACACACAGGCGGCAGCAGCAGCCAAGATCACTCTCACTTGTCCCCACTTTCATTTACACAGCTCAATGGCAAAGTCCAAACTATTCCCCAAACAGAAGGGATGCCAGAAAAAAGGTCAAGGGTCAAAGTCGCCGTTAACAGGCTCAATGGACGGTCCAAGAGGCTGGTGGCGCTCAGCCATGACTGAACCGTGTTTGGGTTTGAACAGAAACATGTGATGCAGAAATGAAAAGAAAGCCCTCAAACTGCAAACACAAAGAGAAAAGGGAGGGGAGGAGTGAAAAAAAAGGCTTTGACTGATAAAATCAGCGGCCATGTCAAATGCTGTATTTGCCTGAAACACGTCTACATGCCCGTCCCATACACCCCTTTCAGCATCCAGTCTTATGGTCAGCAACATGTCTCTCGGCCTCTCGCTTTTTAGCTGCTGCTGGCCTCTGGCTGGACGGCTGGCGCAGAGACAGATAAATACATCAGTGCATGAGTCATGCAGTCCACACACTCCCAAAACAATAGCGGGAGGTCTCTGTGCTGGCCGGCCCGGGCTGCTGAGTTCACAGTCTGCACACACAGCCTGCTTTTTGTCAGAGCTGGAGATGTTTTTCAGAGCAGGATTTAAAAAAAAAAAAAAAGAAAAAAAGAAAAAAAAAGAAGAAGAAGAAGAAAAAGAAAAGCTTTGCTCACTTTGTGCGCCAAGATTAAGTCTTATTGTGAGACAAAGTTCCATGAGCTTGCATGAAAATGGAAACCAAAACAGTCTGTGACAGACTCTGATATTTCCATTCACCAAAAGAAGACAGTAAAGCAAATCTAACATGGGCAGAGTAGTAAGGGACGAGTTTACAGAGAACACCAGCTTATCAAGTGAAGATGGGTGAGGTGTAAACAGGAGACGAGTTGTTTACTCTCTGTAACAACTTGGATCCTTCCACAGAAGATGCTCACTAAGTGCACAGCGATGACACCGAGGAGGCAAACAGGTCCCCGTCTCTGCTCAAATAGTGCTAATCTGCCCATCATCCTATCAGCTGCGTGTGAAACAATACTCCCAAGATAACAACAACAGTTGTGTTGAGTCTTTGGCGCTGATCTGTTGGCTTTTGTGCTTTCCTCGCCTGGACCCAGCTGGGTCCCGTGGAGAGACACTGATGGCCCCGGGGCCTCGCCAATTGTTCCCTCTCTGTTCCACTGCGGGCCCCGAGACAAAAGTTTTCATGTCCATCATCAGGGAGGAGAAAGTTAGCGCACTCCGTACACCGGTGGAGCAGTTATTGTTGTTTTGTTTGTTTTTTATCCCCCCTCCCTTACCCACGTTTCCAAACTTTACCAGCAAATGTGGGTTAAACTGGATTTAAAGCCTGGTGAAAACAATTCAAACTCAATATTCAACTATTCCCCTCCTCCTCCTCATCCTCCTCCTCCTCCTCTCCCCTTTATCCGCTACTTTCCCAAGCCTACAAACACCCCCCCCTTTCTCCCCCCCCCCTCCATTCCCTCTTTAACCTCTCCCCCTCTCCCCCTCTCTGCAAAACCACAAACCCAACAACACAGCACACAAGACGGAAAACCATGCGAAGGGTTTTGTTGTTGTTGTTTTTTTTTTTGTTTTTTTTTTTTTACCATTTTAGTTTTCCAGGCGAACTTCATGGTGAGCTTTTCTTTCATGATCCGGGGACAGCATCAGAGCTCGGAGATAATCCGACAAGGAGAGAAGAGAAGTGTTCTTTTTTTAAAAAAAATAAAAATAAAAACATCCAAGGTCCTAGTTGTAAAATGAAATCTGTTCCACTTCACCACACACACACTCTCTCTCTCTCTCTCCCACACACTGGTCCGCTCCTCTCCAGACTCCAGGTCCTCCTCTCTGCCTGTCAATAGGCTCTCCCCTCTTCTACTGAACCGCCGGGCTCCTCCTCCTCCTCCTCGCCCCCACTGCGGTCCCGGGTGGACTCCTCCTCCTCCCCGCTTCATGTCCGACCTCCATCGGGCTTACAACGACGTGCGTGAACAGACGCAGGGTTGTGATTCCTGTTTGCGCAATTCACCAGAATAATAAATCTCCTTCCTGTGAAATTCATACTGCGAATGAGTGGTTTTTATAAGTTGTTTACGGAGCTTTGATTATGTGTTACTTCAAAACAGATGCATGATTTTACAAAATAACTACTAGAACTATGAGAAACATTTTAAAGTTTGATTTTATTCTGATGTTGCTGCTGTTTTTCCCTTTTTTTATTTAGCAGAATAAAAGTTTTTCTGGCAATGGAATTGTCATAAATCCTTATGATATACACTTTTAAAGTTTTGTTATTAGTAAATATGCTAAATAACTTAAAATTGTGTGATTATCTTGAAAGAGACTAAGAAAATGGTCTCTGACCAACTTTCATATTGTGTATGATTTCAATATATTCCTATTTCATTTTCATTTGTCTTATTTTATTTTGGTTTAGTTTAAATTACTTTAGTTCAATTTACACTTGTTTGGTTTTTCACTATAAAAGGTTGGTTCTCTCTTTTCCCTGTCTGTCTTAAAACAATGCTCACATGTGCATGTGCACAATAAAAGAGTTATTAGTCACTAATTGTCCTTATTGTCTGTGAAGAGATTTCCTCACAACATGGCTCACATTTATCGGATGTCAGAGAAAGTTTAGAGTCCTGGTCTAGCTGAAGCAAATCAGAGGCTGCGACAGTCTGTTAATTCAAGTCAGAATCTTAAAGTCAGTCTTTTCAGCGTGCAGGCCTCACAGTCCCTGTGTGGGACAATACAAGGAAGGCTGTAGATGCCGTCACCAGTACTGTGCATTGTTAGTGACAGGAGAGGAGAATAGGCCTGTGTGTGTGAGAATGGGCAACACTGTTCCACTGTGAATGTGCCTGCACACGTACTCCAACTGCCCACTTTGTGTGAATAAAGGGGAAGATATGAATCAAGCACCCACTTTGTGCGGGGTCTTTTTCTGCAGAGTTGTATGGTAAACATATATCAACTGTGAACAAGCAGTGGTTCATTCATTTACAAGTCCAGTCAGTCTGGTGAGCAAATACCAAACTACTGATCCAGAGTCATAAGGAGGAGATAGTAAGAATCTCATGATACTTATTGTTGTGGGAGAGATGCTGGACCTGCTGAGGTGCCCTTTGTGTGTGTGTGTGTGTGTGTGTGTATATGTGATATGCCTACCCACTCTTCTTGCTCCCATAACACCAACATGTAACCCCCAACGTCACACTCAGCGTCACCGAATGTTACAAGCAGCAGGGTTCACCCACACACACACACACAGACACACACATACAAGTCAAGGTGCCCACTTTTGTCATCACTACTCCCTCCCAGCTTTGCGTGGAGTGCACTATGAGGCCAGGGAAGTCTTTTCTCCGTCAGTGTTTCTCCATGTGTGTTTATCAAACAGTACGTTTTATCAGTTCTTCCGCTTGCTGACCGTTCATCATGCTGTATATCTGGCCGGGCTCCAGTTCCCAGGCCAAGCTGCCCCGGTGTCCACTAGGGTCCCCGGAGCTCTGAGAAGCCCAGAGGGGCAGTGGGAAGGTTGTGGCCCCACACGACCTCCAGCTCGGCCCCGGGGGGATTGGAGTGTTGGTCTCACAGTGGGAGCGATGTCATGTCTCAGGGCAAACAAGACGTCTGACAAATGTGACAGCTGCTGCTGCTGTGAGATGGATGAGCAGATGAGTACGCACAACTTTCAACTTCAGATCAAAACATTAAGTTTATTCTCTTTCTCTGCTGTCCTAGTCCATAGAAGTGACATCAGTAAGCCAGTGTCGGTATCATATGGAGCATGTTCTGTGGTTTAAGGTTCCAAACAGAAATAGGAGGCCAGATTTCAGCAAATGTCACAGCTGTTTTTAGGTATTTTCCAAGCCCTGACTCAGTTTCAAATCCTTCAGGGCAAAGCCGAGTTCAAAGAATAGTTTGACATTTTGGGAAATTAACCTATGTGCTTCCTTGCTGGAGTTAGGTGGGAAGAATGATACAACTCAGCCAGCTAGCTTAGCTTAGCATAAAGGCTGGAAACAGATGGCCTGGCTCTGAGAAAACAAAATCTGCCTCCTAGCCCCTCTGAAGCGCAGTGATTGACACGATGTATCTGATTTGTTTAAGTAATACAAAAAGGGAAGTAAAGTGTGACAAGTGTTGTTGTCACTGTTAGAAACCTCACAGTAACGAGAAGTTACCGCTGCTGTTAAAAAATAGCACTAGACCACATTTTTACACATCTCTCAGCAATAAGCATATTTAAAATGATCTTTTAATGTATAAGGCTTATAATGAATTAGTGAGAGTGTGTCCATGCAAGGCTTGACTGGCATTGTCTTTTTTAGGGTTTACTTGGATTTTGCAAAGTCAAAACTTGAGACTTGATTGTTTTTTCTTTCAAGTATCAGTACAAGTAAGTCAGGTCTCAAAGTAGTGATGGCAACCAGCACTGGAAGAAGCATTCAGATGTCTTACTTAAGTAAAAGTATTACAGTACTACAAAACTGTAAAAATTACCTTATCTTCAAATGTTATTAAAGTAAAAGTATTATTAGAAAAACTGTACTTTAGGTTTCAAAAGTAAATATTTATAATGCAGGATGGATCCTGTCAGATTATTACATTATTATATGTTATAATATTGAATAATAACTACTGATTCATTTTAATGTAAGAAGAAGAAGATTTTAATTCTGAAGCTGGTCTAAGTGGAGCTAATTGTAGTTACTTTATATACCATTGAATGATTTAGTACAATAACGTATCACTTTCCATGAATGTAATATGTTTCCTATGTAACAATACAATATTCCCCTCTGATATGTTGTGGAGTAGGAAGTGGTATAAAATAAAAATACTGAAGTTAAGTTCAAGATGAGTGGCATCTCCACATTTTTCTGTTTGAAAGGCTATCAAATAGTGCACATGATATTCCTGCACCACAATACAGGCCAATCCTCATCAAGTTTTCCTTCCTCTAGGAAGTCTAATGACGCAATCACACTTAGGAAAGCCCTCGATGAGGACAACACAGTTTTTTTTGGTTTGTAAAGTGTTCCTGCCATTACTTCCTAGGTAGGCTCTTCTCTCTTTTCCACAAAGTCCGAACAGGGAGCTAGAGCAGAGACAGAAACGGGACAAAAACAGGAGGAGCGCTGCTCACTCTGTTATTGCACCAGTGTGGGGAAAAACGCACATTCCAGGAAATCTCCCACTTCCTGCCTCCAGCCTCCTGACTCCAGCAAGGCTGCCGTCCTCATACCTGACTGGCTGGGGAGCCTCTCTGGCCTGGAGCACGGGTCATAAAAGCAGACCAATAAGAAAACGGAGGAGAGGAGAGGAGAGGAGAGGAGAGGAGAGGAGAGGAGAGGAGAGGAGAGGAGGAAAAGGGGAGAAGCAGAGCAGGGACAAACACCATAGATCACAATACTGAAAAAATAAAACCAAACCACAAACACACAGACAACAAATGGTAGGTCTTGGGTTGCATGTTTAATGTCTCGGTGTTTACACCCAAGATAAGAAGGTCATGTAGCCAAGAAAGTGTAGGGCACTGTTGAGATTAACTTGAAAGGACATTATCTCTACTGTGAGTGTGCGAGGGAGAGACAGAGGCAGGCGGAGGAGAGCTCACAGAACAGTCAGAAACTGAGAGGATCCATACTGGCTGAAAGACAAGCGTGATGCAACAGGGCCATCCTGTACTGGCTTCCAGTGAAAGAGAGATTTCATATTTCAGACTGTACAGACACGTACTGCTTTTCCTCTCTGCTGGAAACACATAAACAGATGAAAGGAGACTCGTCATTTCACCCAGCGAGAGGAGTATCAGCTGTGACTGCAGCAAAATCCTTCAGTGGAAAGTCATTGTGCAAAATTAAAAATTAAGAGGGTCTTTCCTGCCGCCATATCTGGATGAAATGTGTCAGTACTTTCATACTCTGTTCCTGTTTAGACATTCTTCTTGTGTTACCGCACGTTTATAGGTCATGTGTGTGTGTGTGTGTGTGTGTGTGTGTGTGTGTGTGTGTGTGTGTGTGTGTGTGCGTGCGTGCGTGCGTGCGTGTGTGTGCAGGGTTAAATGTACACTTGTGTTTCACTGTATGTTTGTGTATGGTTGGTGGGTTTGTGTTTCCAAAGCATACTGCCCAGTAGAGGGCAGAGTTCATAAACCACTGGGTTTATCCAGAGTCAGCAGAGGGTTTAGCCCGACCAGGCCAGAGCAACAAAACCCAAGAGGGTTGGATTTATGGCGGAGGGTCAGAAAGATCTGCTATCACTCAATAAACCTCAGCACGAGATGATCAAAGGAGCTTAAATAGGTCATTTGAGAGCAACGAAGCAGCAGCCATGCACTCAGCGGATGAGTGTGTGTCGATGCAGTAGTAACAACAATGAAAACAGAGATGTATAAGGACATGTCAGGTCATCTCTCATAACACACACAGCTGCATTTTCTTTTTCTCTTTCTCTGTCTCTGTGTCTTCTTCAGTCAACTGAACCCTTTGTTCAAGCAGCCACATTAAAGCCCTGTCTGCCTCTCTCCCTCTGCTCTTATGTCATGTTGCTGCTCCTCAAATCTATTGTCCTGGCTGTTGTTGAGCTCTCTCTCTCTCTCTCTCTCTCTCTCTCTCTCTCTCTCTCTCTCTCTCTCTGTGTGGACCGGTGACATCATTAGTTTCCAGTAAAGTCCAGAGCTGTAGACAGAGACCCCTCCTCCTTCTCCTCCTCCACACTTCACATTGAGACAGAAACCATTACATAGTTCAAGGAACATTGTTTTTCAGTTCAGGTGTTTTAAGTTAACATCAAATTTACCAAATTATGTTTTGCCTGCATGAAACGAAAAATTCATGTTGGTTTTTAAAAAAAAAACAGATTCCATATGGGTCTGTTGCATTAAACTGAGAATAATCCACACTGAGGTGTTTTCAGGTGTCTTTGCATTTAGAAGAGTTACGATAAATGAGACCCAGCACACACACACCCACACACACGCACACACACACATACCTTTTCATGGGGCCCCAATCCTGACCCCCTCTAGATCTAAGCCCCGCTAAGCCTTGAATGAATCAGTCTGGACTGGCTCGGTTGTCTGCCTGACCCCCCCCCTGCTAATGAGAGCTGGACCATCTGTTGCCCAACAGATACATGCTACTCTAATGTTGTCACATACGCAACAAAAACAACACACACTGCCGACTGAAGCTGGTAACACACTGGTGGCAATGCTGCCTCACCAAAATCTGAACTCGCACCAGGAAGCTACGAAAGCAGACAAACCAATTCATCACATCAGCGCGTACAAAGTAAAACTAACTCAACCATTGTGCTTGTTGAAGTTACACTTTATGAAATGGTTTGTTCAGATTGTGTAAGAAAGAACTAACTTCATCTCATTTCTGGCGCTTATTTTCTGTGTGAGTGACATTTTGAGCCCGTCTGCACTTCTGTCAGTGTTAAAGTGAAGTGTGAAGCATGTGTGTTGTAGGAAATGAAACTGTGTGAGTGATGCACACAGTGACACACATCGGAACTGCTACAAAAAAAGAGGCAGTAGCTCAAAAACAAACATTAATAGCACAGTGGTTACCATAACACCAACCAATTTATAAAAGTACATTTACTCTGCCAAAATATGGACACATGTACTACTGTATATACACATACATACTGTGTGAAGTTATGCTATATATAAAATATCCTGCTGTTTAACTGAAGCAAATATATCATATATTTCCTGTTTCTTTGTTTGTTATAGTTTTTGACCTCAGCAGAATTATTACAGTAATCTGCTGACTTGAAGATTGTGTGAGTGCTGACCACTCACATTATTAACTGGAAACCAGCAGCCCCCAGCTTTACACAGTAATGCCATACAAACACCCACACACAAACACATGCACACACACACACACAAACACACACCCAGTCCTAGTCATGTGTCCTGGCTAATACTGCTTGTCCTGCCGGAGCGGGAAAAGCAGACAGTTCAGTGCGTGTGTCTGTGTGTGTGTGTGTGTGTGTGTGTGTGGCGAGGGCACTGCCACAAACATACACACAAGCACACACACACACACACACACAGAGGCAGCCACAAAGCTGCCAAACGTCTAAATCAAGACCAATCTAAATCAAAGATCTGCTGCAATACATATTGCCTTCTGCCTCCTCACATTACAAACACACATACACACACACACATGCACACACGTGCATGCACACAGACCACCACAAAGTACACATCCACCTCCATATGGTGAGATGCGTTTCTGCCCCAGTTGAGCGAGCTGCTCCTGTGGTGTTGTTGCTCTGGGATGGGCGCGCTGGTGACAGGGACAATGCCAGCAGTATTGACTTTTCACACCAGAGCTATTATGTGACCTAATTAGGCCCAAGACCACAATATGCACTTCTGCAGAGCTGCAGGCAACTACACAACTTGACACGCTGGGGGTCACCCAAGTGTGTAAACACCATCTTAAGTGGTCGACTGAATGAAAGGATGACGGAGACCTGGATTTTGAAGAAAAGAGAAGTCTGGTAGTTTGTGAATTGTGCAATTAGAGACAAAAGTATGGACAGATATGAGTGGACAGAAGTACATTACTGCCTCTCCCGTCGTGTGCTGTTTTGTCAGTGCTTGCTGGGTTAATCAAGAAACCCATTCCTGTCCATTTCTTCTTAATGGTGCTTTCAAGATGTTTGCTGTCGTAAAATGTATCAATATGTCAGAAATGTGATGGAGTATTAACCATTAACCCATTCACCCAGTTTTATATTCCTGTAAAGCCAGACAAAACAGGTCAAAAGCAACAGAACTCGTCTTAGCTGGATGAATAAATCACAAACTGTTGAAATCGTGGTCAAGTCATCAAAACACATGACAAGCAAGAAGCGAAAAAAAACATTAGAAATGGAAACACTGAGACGTCACAGAGCATAAGCCTGAAACGTGCACTTCTCTGTTAAAAAAGACAAGAAAGAGGAACGAGGAGTGCTAACTCAGCTATCTCACTTTTTTCAATGGAAAACACGCCATCATCGAAAATCTCCGACCCCCCCTCTTCCTTTGTCCCTGTTTTCCCCGTAGAAAGACACTTCTTCATTTCCAGGGGTTATTGAACTGCCCTGCTGGTTATTGTAAGGCAGTGGATGTGAGGGAGCAGTTAATATTCCCCCTGCTGGAGTTTTAATTGATTGCCCTGCAGCTTGATTATATTGCCCTATCACTGACAGAGAGCGAAGGGTATAAAACAACGCTGCAGACTTCAAAATGCAGTTAGAGCAGTGAAATGTACTGTGATACCCTGCTGATATGTGTGTGTGTGTAGTTGTTGATACTCTCACTTCTGTGCAACTAGGTTGAAACCCGGTCACTTCCTCTGTAATTCCCTCCTCTGGCATGTCCTCCAAAGCCTTAATAACACAGGTTTATTTTGAATATTTAAGTTTATTCTTTGTGAAGTGTGTGGTATTATTCTCAGTGCTGGTTCTTCCATCGGCCTGTCCGTCACCCTGTCCCTTTGCTTGTGTGTTCATGTGGGAGTCTCATTGTCCTCATTGACTGCTGATAATGACCAACACCTCAGCACTCCTCCCTCATCTCTGACCTGAACTGTGGACCTGACAGCTGTCTATAACTGCACAGCAAGGTCATCAAACAGAGGTAATGAGTCCAATCACTGCTTTTATGACCGGCATGGTTTCATAATGTCATGCAGATAGGTAAAAAGTTAGTGGAGTAAGAGCACATGAAAGCAGTAAAGGCAAAGTCTCTGTCCCCTGAGCCAACCAGTTTGTGTGAATATTTTGTGACAAAACAATGGTTTGTGAAGCTGGTGTAAATAGCAGGACCCAGGTAGTTCATATAATAAGTATAATAAACAAAGAAATTTCACTTCAAGTTCAATGACTATGCCACTGATGGTTTTCTTATATAACTTTATGGAAGGTATTTACCCCTCTTTATAATCTCCGTTATTGCCCTCTGTAGCCCAGCTGTGAGGACAATCACAACTCAGCACTGTAAAAACAGTCACATGGAATTAACTTCTAGGATGCAGAGCTGATGCCTGTTTGATGAACCTCGCAGCATGCGGAGAGCGTGAGCGTCTGCGAGCTAACCTCCAGTCTTCTTACCCCCCGAAACAATTGGCGGAAACAGTGCTGCGAGATGGGAGAGGACCCGTCAGCCAGGATGTCAGATAGGCAGCAAGGAGGATGATCGCCCAGCGCTCAACACATGCACAGAGGCACCACCACGTGTGAGACAGAAACTTACACAGATGAGCTATATTACCATAAATGAACCAGTGGCTTCTTTTTGTAGCAAGTCTGATGAGGTATTGATGTAATAATGATTAAAAATGTTCCTTGGCTGTCTCAGACCATCAACACTGGAGCAGCTCAGTGTCGGTTCAGTGTCTTGCTCAAGGACACTTCAGCAGGCTGGTTTTCAGACCCCAGCTTCTCTTCTCCCTGCGTCATTTGTAAACACCAAAAATATTTTCACTTTGGCCCTAATACCACAAGTGTGCACATGAGAGCAATTAGCCGCGGCTAAGCTGGAATAAGCTGTCGCTGCAGGTTGTTCTCTGATGATCTTCACACCATGATGAGGAATCTGAAACCTAACGCACGAATTAAAAAAAATGGCAAATAATCAAAAACGTGTTGACTCTGACATGAAGTAATAATTGCAACTTTTTTGTCACACTACGGATGGCAGACACAGTCATTATGGCTTCTGAGTAAAGTGAGTAATGCCTTCTCTGTGAACTCTGACCAGTCAGCAACACACATATAAATGCACACACACACACACACACACACACGCACGCATGCACACACGCACACACACACACACACCAATGAGCTGTAGTCACAGTGAATGTGAATTACTGTCTTTCACAAGAGGTCAGCTGTCCTCTCGTCTGAGCCACCAAAGGTTACCGTCTAGTTTGCGCTATTGCACTATGAGCTGTCAACTCATTGCATAAAATTTCACTGAGTAGGGGTCAAACAGAGGAAGTGAAAAAAACATGGGACAAACATGGTAAAGTGAAAAACAAATCACCGATCTCTGATTAGAGCGTATCAACTCAGAGACCAGCGATTATATAAGTGTATATACGTTTTTGAATGTGTTTTTTCATTTGGTTTTAAAATGCCACCTATTTTTATATGTTGTGTTCTGTGCTCTTATCTATTCTATTATTGTTCTGTACACTGTTTTCAGTAGAGCTCCCACAATTTCATTGCACCCCACTATGCAATGACAATAAAGTCTATTCTTTTCTGTACATTGTAAGGTGTTTATCTAGGAAGCATCAAAACCTGCGAGCACCACCAGCCAGGCCACAACTACTGAGTCCAGAGCAGCTGCAGATTTGCTTTGATTTACTCCTCAGCTGTAGTCAAACACCTTCTCCCATCTCACATATACTCACACATATAAGCATCCATCAACACTCTTTTCCCACCTTTCTTCCCCCTGACGCTCTCCTCTACTTTCTCACAGTCACCACAGACAAACAGACCTTGCAGTTGTCACAAACACCCTGTTCCTCACTTTATCTATAATTTCAACATTGTTCTTCAGTGAATTGTTTATATTTTTTTTGGTTTGTTTTATAATCTCTTCCAAACACATCCCACTCTCATCCTTGAATCTATCAAAACCTTTGACACCAAATATCCCTGCGACACCTCACTCACTCAATAATAACAGAAGGCACAGGAAGGCCATTCATGTGAAGGCCAACATCTGCCAGATTGTTTAACAAGACTGGGACTACCTGTGCTTCCCAGAAATAAAAACAGAATTCAACAAACAGACACAATTATTCTGCCATGTGCTGCTGTGTACTGTACTGACCCAGTGTCGTGGGCTGCTCTCCGGGTAACGAGGCTGGTACCTCTGCAGAGCGACACCTCCTTCCCCCTCCAGCAGCAAGCTGCAGTCCAGGTCGGGACAGTGGTGGTGAGGACTCGCAGGCCAAGGCATGAGAGTGGCCAGAGGGTAGTGGGAGATCATGCTGACCACCTGGATCAGCGGCAGGGGTGACAGGGATGACAGGGCATACTCCAGTTTGGACAGCAGGGTGGATGAGGACGTCTTCAGTAAATAAGTACAAGTGTGGAGAAGTGATGTTCACCTGTAGGTTTCTCTTCAGGGCAAACTCAGCTCCTTGAGTTCAGATGTTTTGGTCACCTCCTCCTCTCTTCTCAGTCTGCTTGTCAACTTGTCTTCAGCTCAGAGGTGAGACTGATGACCTCAGTCTTTTCCCTTCCTTTTTGTCTCCTTCTTCTGTCCCCTTACACACCACATACAGTTTCAATCTTTCCCTCTTCTGTTTTTTTTTTCTCCCTCTCAGCACGCGTGGAACTCAGGCTGCCAACAGCTCTCAGCCACATGAGTGATTAAACTCTATTGTCTCTCTCCTTCTCTTAACCCCCTCCTTCTCTCCCTCACTCCCTACATTCATCCCAGCTTGAAGGGGAGGAGTTATACTTCGGTGGCACGGCCCTCTTTTTAAAAAAAATAACCTGCCCTCTGACTCAAGAGAGTTTCACTGTGGAAGAATGTGAAGAAAAAGGAGAGAAAGACAGGAAAGCTGAGATAGAGAGGAGGAAGAGGTTCTAAGAACTACAAACAATGGCGGCTTTTTTCCATGTTCTCATGTATGACCCGGTGAATCCTGTAAAACTGTGTCTTCAAACGGAGATTTCAGATATAACTCTCATTATTTTGAGATGTTTGTCACAATTTGTCCCTAAAGCTTAATTTCAGTGTCCTTCCTTCCTTAAAGTTATTTCTGAATTTGTTCCTTGAACTGTGTTGATGCAGGCCTGTGTTTGTAAAACGTGATACACAGAGTCTTTTTTTTTTCTTTTTTGCAATAAACTTTACTGGTTCAGGTGCTTAGATGAGTGGATGGTTTCATAAAGTTACTGATCTTTGTGTTATACAGCAAGCTTGTAGACATTTGTGACAGCAGGGCAAAGGTCAAACCATTATAAATATGTAACAGTTATGTGAAGCGTGTGTGTGTGTGTGTGTGTGTGTGTGTGTGTGTGTGTGATGGATATAGAGAGAAAAAGAGAGAGAAAGATCCAGTTGAGGGTAGGAATAAGAATCAGTCATGTGTAAAACACTGCTGCTGTGAAGAGGATTATCTGGGACCAGGCAGCGCTCTGACACACACACACACACACACACACACACACACACACACACACACACACACACACACACACACACACACACTCATGGACACACTGTAGAAATAGATTCAGCAGTTAATATTGTACAACAAGTGAAGAAAGTTGTCTCCTACAGTTAGAAGCTGCAGCATGAAGTCAGACTTTACATCCTGTTTTCTCAGGTGAATAAACAGCCATTAGAAAAACACTGATGCCAGACAAGCATCCGGTGAAGTTGTTCTGTAGCAGAGGGACGTGGATCAACACACACACACACACACACACACACACACACACACACACTTGCAAACACACAAGTGGAGTCCTCTTTCAATGACTGACAGCTCAGTACTAAAGAGAAAACACAGCAGTGGTATAGTGGAAAACCTTTACTCAAACTCAAAACCTTTACTTCTGTAAAACGACCAATACAACTGGTCCACAAATAAAGGCCTGTATTCAAATTGCACATAAAATAAAAATACATAACAATTTACTGCACAATGGACTTAAAGTATTAAAGTGACTGATAAATAATCATATTACATGATCACATTGTTAATATAGATACATTAGTACATAAGTGGCATTACTGTTGTAGCTGGTGGAAGAGGAGCTAGTTCTAACTACTTTATACCCAGTTATCTACAGTAGTTTAGCCTGGAAAGGTCTCTTTAGTGGAACTGCATCTCATTTGAAACATGACGCCCCAATTAGATACTGCTTTTTTTGTATTGATTTTATGAGATTATCATATTTTTCAATTTACAATCTCAATTTGAAAAGTAACCAGTAACTACAGCTGTCAGATAAATGTAGAACAGTAGAAGTATAAAGTAGCATAAAATGAAAATAGCCATTCCCCCAACACTTGCACTAAGTTGTGACTCAGACCTTCACTGTGACTCAGCGTGACCAAATTCCTTCAAATCCTTAACACACAACATTTCACTGAGACTCCACCTAAAGTATGTTTATATTTAGCACTGACTCATGGTTGGGGCTCACAGATAAAAAAAAAACCAACAACAACATTAAAATGCCTTTCTAATCAGACCAGATAAATCAAGCTCCACTGAAGTGTCTGAAGAGGGAATTAAAAAAAAAGGCATTTGACCATGACTCTCAGTAACTTTGAGTGCCTGCGTGACTGATAGGAATGAATGAGAGCTTGATAGCCAGGAAGAGTGAGTAAACACGCTGCCTTGTCTCTGTTGTCTGGGTGGACTTCCACTGAACTGGCCTCCGCTCACTGCCTTCCTCCTCTATTTCCTCTCCCTGTTGTTGGGCACTGCGCTTCTTTTCTAAAGCAACTCGAATCGCTTAACTAACATGTTGCCAAAGGAGCTTTCACAGTGATAAAGATGAAGGATCTACATCAAGTTTTCAAAATTCTTCACTTTCTCGATCACTATTTTTTATCTCCCATCAGCTCCACTTACATATACACATATAATAATAAATAATAGCAAAAAAATAGTATTTATTTATTCACTTTTACAAAGACACAATTAAAAACAAGAAATCACATCATAAGACAGAGGTAAGTTATATCAAAATATAAATTGTCCACATAGTGGGAAAATGAAACACAATGTATCAAACGTTCATAAAAGCTTTCCGATAACAAAAGTGATTTAAGAAGAGTTTTAAAAGACACTATAGATGCTTCCTGCCTGATCTCAATAGGTAGACTGTTCCAGAGCTTGGGGCCCTAACAGCAAAGGTCTGGTCACCCTTGGTCACTAGCTGAGACCTAGGAATGACCGGCAGAGCTTTATACACTGAGCTAAGCAAACACCCAGGCACATATGGGATTAATAAATCCTTAATATAATCTGAATTTCATTTAAAGTTTTAAAGGTATAACATTTTGAAATCAATTCATTTGTAATGTAACAGGCAGCCAGTGTAAGTGTACAAGTACTGCAGTAATGTGTTCATATCGCATATATTTCACCCCTCAGTGTAACTTGTTCTCCTTGTTCCTGAACTTTTCTTGCTTTTCTCCTCTGCCTCCGTATGAGGGTGCTGACACAGTCGCAGTGTGGCCAGCACAAGTTTACACAGCTGGGGAGGCAAAGCTCTCTAAAACTCTGACAACACACACACACACACACACTACACACTCAAGATCCCCTCAGCCCGGGTCAGTACAAACTAAATCTCTCTCTCTTGCTCTCATTTTCTCCCTCACACAATCCCAAACACTGGCACACAAGAGGAGACATCTCTGTTGAACACAATAGCAAATCATGTACAACAGGAGCAGAAATCTTAGGTAAATACATGGTGGTTCATGAGAGGAAAAACAAGAGGAATTCAGATTCCAGCTTGATTCAAAGCACAAAAGTATAAGCAACTTCTGTCAGTGTCACAGTATTACAGCAGCACTTTCATGCTTGAGGAGCTAAAGCTAAATACTTAATATATTGTTTTATTGTGTGATTCACATTAAAAATAAAAAATGAAAAGCACAATATTTTAGAAGCCGATCATATTTTGTCTGAAAAATCTGAAAAGAAACTAGAAGTTGCTGTTAGAAGAAGCTGTTAAAGAAACATAGAGTAAAAAGTACAATATATAGAAAAGTAGAAGTATGGAAAATGGGAAAATCTCAAGTGAAAGCAAGAGTATGTTAAAGTAAATGTGCTTAACTACTTTTCACCACTGGAACCATATAAGAACAATTAGAACAAGACAGACTAATAATAATGGCACAATATGTTAGTTCAAACTTTCACAACTCCACACTGCTCTCTGCTGGTCGACAGAGGTACCCAGCACACAATGAACCCAGACATGTAGAGTCAAATCAGTTTTTATTTAAACATCAGTTTCTTCATTTTTGCCTTGTGCTTTATCCTTGTCAGGGATTATTACAGAGGATTAGCACGGGTGTAAACACAAATCATAGCAGGCTAATAGACTGTTGGTTTAGATTAAGTGTTTCCATGGGCTGTGAATATTATTGCTATAGTGCAGTCAGAGCCCTTTGCCACACTCCCTAACCTCATGCACACACACACACACACACACACACACACACACACTCATTCGCTCACTGAGTGGAGGTCTGAGGAGCTCTTGTTGACACTGAACAGTTACTCATTATCAGTGTGAGGAAGAGAACAGAGGGAGACAACAGACACTTTCTCTGGATCATTGATGGAGAGAAAAAAGGAAAAACAAAAGGAGACGGGGAGGCAGAGGCACTGAGTGTTTAAAACACAATGATATCCTTTTCAATTTCCTTCTTGTTTTTTTGCTTCCGTAGTCTTTTCAAACACATGTAGCCTTCGTGCGTGTGCATATGCGTATATTAATTTGCCTTTGTGTTACTGTTAGTCATGAGTTTCTGCCTTGCTCAGCACAGCGTCACTGACTCCTTTCGACCCCTTACGCAACAATATCACTTTTTTCAATGAAGAAGCAAGTATTTCCCTTCCAGTAATACTAACAAATCCCGCTGCTCCGCTTGATGACTAAGAGTTCTCTTTTTTGCATTTGCACGCATTATCTTTGCACACCGTGTGCACTAATAGGATTACCAGTTTAGATGTGGAAATTTAACTGATAAAACATCACAAGCGTTCCAATAAACAAGATCTAATCTATTTTCCCAGAATGTACTTCGCACCAATTAAAGATGCCAGTGAATTACAATAAACACATGCTCTACCACAGGGGCCTCCAACCTGAGAACTGGGACTGGGACCCGCAACCCTAAAAGAAATTGTAGTCTCATATAGGATCATTTTTATGTCTCCAGGCCTCTGAAATGTCTCAACATAAATCAGGTCATAATCAATCTCCACTTAAGCTTGTAGTAACCCATAAACATACAGTATGCAGCTAGTGGCAATGGGACACAAGTAGACATTGCTTTATTTTTAGGGGCTCACAAAGGTTGGGAACCACTGCTCTTCCAGGACAGAGGAATCTGTAGGTCTACGCCACTCTGTCCTGTTCCTGAGCTTTTAGATGTGTGTGGCTCCAAGAGTTCAGGGTCACAGTGCGGCGACACTGTCTCCAAAGGTCAGACTCTGCTGCTTTCCTGATGTGTTTCATGCTGGACTTTCTGATCCATCAGATTCCATGATATGGAAAAAAGACTTTTAGTGATGCTGTATCTGTGATTTTGGACAGGGTCACCAGTTTTTAAACTAGAAGCCAGTAGTGTATGCACCTGTTTGTGGAGCCACTCTCTGATACAGCCCATTCATTTGGTTTCTGTACTGACCATCGAGTGTAAGAACATCTGACAGGACACAGGTGTGGCTGAGATCAGTTAGTCATCTGGGGTTTCACTCATATGTTCAACAATTAGTACCAGATAAATTATACTGTATGATTTGAAAGGTTAAATTATGATATGAAAGGTTAGAAATAAGTTTTGACAACATATTCATTGTTGTTTCATAATTGCTTTACATTACAGACTTTCAATCAAATATTTATTAGATGTTACATTTATCATTGTATCAAATGTAAAATAAATTAAATAGTTGTAGTTTGATCCAATTTAGCTTAATACAACTCAATTTTCAATGCAATTTGCATTACTAGTAATGTAATTCAGTGTCATCATCAATATTAATGCAGCTGGAAATTTACTTGACATACCGTGAGCACTATGTCTGTGTTTAGTGATGAAGTCTGCACTTCATTTACATGACTTTGACTAAATAAAGAAAGTCGTAACAGAGACGTAACCCCTCTGCTGGTTGATTTTCATACAGTATGAAAATGAGCTAGGATGTAACCATCTAAAACACAATCTGCCTGTATCTGTTGATGTGTGTGTGTCTGTTACACACACTCACATTCACACACACACACACACACACAATACCATGGAAACATAAAAGTTTACAGAGATGAGTTTTTATATACATACACACACGTGAATGTCAAATAACACTGGGGAACACAATTTTTGTTGAGTTAGGTCTGACAGCTGTTTTTAACAAATTTTTGGGTGCGGAATCCAAAACTGATCTCTCTATCATGTTATAGATTTATAGCTGTGATAGATTTCTCTATCACGTCAAAAATTTGACGTGATAGAGAATCCCCGTTTTCTTAAAACATATGAAAAATACTGTACTTAACAGATATGTGCTTGTTTTATAAAAATTTACAAATATTGACATACAATGAAATATGAAAGAAACAGGCATGGCTGCAATGTTTATTTAACACTGTTATGTTTTAACAAAGGATATGGCTACTGTAATTATAATTGTGTGCAGACATGATCTGGGACAAAGGAAATATATACCTATGTAAATAAAACACTAAGATGGAATAGTTACAAGCTTTGAAAACTAAAAAAACAGCATAAAATGAAATAGAACTTACAACAGTATGCCCATGGTTACAAGGTTAAGAGAAAAACCAGCACAAATCCTCTTAATTCCTACTATGCTAGCTTTCTGTTTGCGGATATTGATAGTACTGACCTATTGGGAGCTGCACACACCTCTCACCGCACTGTCTCAATTGTGACTGCACAAACAAGTTGCCACGTAGCTGTTGATGAGTCCAATCGCAATCAGCTGGCAAGTCTTACCACAGCTAATCAGTGGAATTTTGCTTATCTGGAGGGTAAGCTGTGGAGAAAAAACTTGACGTGCTAGAAAAAAAACTGACTGCAATTTTGGAATCAGCGTGCCAATTTTAGTTTTAATCAGCATAAAAATCTAACTCAACAGAACATTTTTTTCAAATTGTTCCCCAGTGTAATTAGACAGACAGTGCGTCTCTGGAATTCCCAGGTCTAACATATTATTGATACTGGGCATCAATATTTAATCTTCAACAGTCCAGTAGCAAGCCTACAACACACTGTTTCTCCAGCAAATATACAGTTAAGTGACATCTGTAAGCACATTTACTAGAAGTCTGAAAATAATAATTCTGTAACAATTACTGTAATATTTCTCTTACCTGTGTGTTGAACCCCTCCATAAAATACCGGCACTACTCTGTACTGCAAATGAAAAAAGGAAGAAGAGGAGGAGGAGAGATGTGCGGCTGTCAAATCCTCACTGTACCTGTGAACGGACTTGTCCATTAAAAGCTTTTTCTTTTTGTCTCGGTTCTGTCTTATAAAACCAAACACATCAAACACAAGGATGCCATCATGAAGAATTAGGCCATGAACTCCAGTTCTTTCAAAGGATGTATTTGTATAGCAGTATGTACAGTGTACGAGCTGAGAAAGAGTGAGTTGTTTAACTATATTATGTGTGCCTGCATACAGAAAATATGTATAGTTATTACACTGAAATCCTGTTTTTTTGCACTAATTCTTTTCACCACTTCAACCCTTTACATAGCAGTGTGTTAGTGTGTGTGACAGTGAGAGACAGAGAACCTGAACAGTATTCACCCGCAAGTTGCCTGCCATTCCTATTACATTCTTTATTTGGCCAAGGTCTGCAGTCAATCATGATATGTATTATAATATATTAGATTATGTGAGGTGTGTTATTTGACAGGCCTCACAAAGCAAAAAAAAAGGACCACAGTCCAGTTGCTATTCCACATATGAGCAGCAGATGGAAGTGTTATCCCTCTCTTAGCATTGCAGCACAATATACCTGAGGAAACAAACCTGCACACGAAGCATCTTGTGAATGAACTAACTTCTCGGGATAAGCAATAATTAGAAAGGCTTGGTCAGTGTTGAAGCAGGATTAGCAACAGCACTGCGTTCTTATCTCATCAAAGTAGAAAAATACCTCATATCAAAGGAATTTGCGGAAGGTTTTGTCTCACATCATAACCCAACTGCAGGATATTAATATTTCAACAGATTTCCTTTATACCCAATAGTCCTCTTCACCCTCCCACACTTTCTCTCTTTCAGCTCCTACCTCACTACATCACATATAACCTCCACGACCAGCCTTTGCCCCCAGCTCCCACTTCCCATTCACCCGTTTCCCCCTTCTCCGTCCTTCCCCCTGTCAGAGCCCACAGCAGACAGGAACTATAAAACAGTGAGCAGAATTTCACTCAGCCAGTGAACAGTGGGAGCCAACACACCCACTAGCGACATGATCACCACTCAGACCTCTGGATTTATTGGAAGGTTGCAGCTCTTTTCATGTTTTACCACCACTGCATGTAACGCCATGAGGCTTGTTTTCAGGAGGTTTAAGGAAGGAAAATTCTGTCTTCCATGCTTGGAAATATCAGAGGGTCATGGGAACAGTTGCTGCAAGTTTATGCTTGCTATCCAACCGGTTAAAGAATAATATACATTACTTAATGAGAGCTCTACTCTAGTCCCACAGAGAGTGCAGTGCATTTCTTGTTGTTGCTTTGCTGTCATCTGGCCTGGGTTCTTTTCATTTGCTTCTGTCTCCAAACTCTCTTCAATGCCAATAATCCAACAATAATCTAAATTACTGTAAGAAGATAGGCAACATCTGTGTCAGTTTATGCTGCAGAGTGAGTCAAAACACAGAAATAGAGAAGTTGTTTTATTGGTTAAGTCCGGCACCATGACTGAACGAAGAACAGCCTGTGTTGAGGACATGAACATTTCAATAATGCAGTTTTTCCAAAATATTTAACAAGTAAATTCGCAAAGCAGGGGTCTGAAGTGGATGAAACTGCGCGTCATATATCCTGCAGGCTTCATGTAACGTATTACTGTATTAACTGCTGCTCTGAAATGCTTACTAGCAGGACCAGCCTGCTGCGCAAGTGAGATATCTGCCATAACAGAAACACTGGGCCCTAATAACATCCATTACTGCCCTGCTGCTTGACAAGAAAGGGCTGTACTCTTAGTGTGTGTGTGTGTGTGTGTGTGTATGTCTGACACCATGCGAAGCAGTGACACCCATGGGTGTCAGACACCCTCCTCCCACATATGCTCAGTTCTTCAAATATATGCATGTATTTGTGTCAACGTGCACGCTGGCACACGCACACACACACACACACACACACACAGTTTTACAGTTTCACACGCACATACTTCAGGGTTGTTTTCAGACAGCGTTAAGATTCCTTTATTCCTGGGCTGTCCATTAAAAAAAACACACATCTGTTCTTTTTAAATAACAGTAATCTTTTCAAACAAAAGAAAAATTGATTTGTGAGAATATTTTTTTTAGTTTCATGTCCTGCAAATGATGTTAGCTGTCCTCCATGTGTGCTTTAGTTTTCTCAGGCCGTTAACTGTCTCCACATGCCTAGAGGAGGCACATGGGGAATAAATAAAGCTTTTGTCAAAGGCTGGTTGGCCCCCGTCCTAGATTCTGCTCCTCTTCCTCTTCCTCCAATCCTCAGTGCCCTCTCATCACGCAGCAGTTTAGATTGACATCTCAGTTCTTCCTTTATCCATTTGGATACCAGTGTGAGCGTGTGTGAGTTTGTGTGTGTGGGTGGGTGTGTGTGTAAATGCATGTACAGTATCTCGGCTTGTAGTTCAAGTGTCTTTTTCAAGTGTGTGTACACGACATTCACTGTGTGTACATGGCGTGTTCGTCAACACGAGTCTTTCTCTGTGAGTCTCTGGTCTCTGTATCAGAGTTCGTCGCGTGATGCTCGAGCTGCAGGAGGCGGCGAGTCTCCTGTGACGCTGTTCTGGGCCACAGGCCGGATGCGACCCTGTTGGGCCGTCTTCCGGGCGTGCTGCCGGTCCCAGTCTGTGGCCACGGCTTCGTCGTCCCAGATGGTGGACGTCTCCGTGTCGCTGATGTAGCCCGGCTCTCCGGTGTAGTGGGTGGGATAGATGAGCAGAGGCTCCACAGAGAAGGCCTTCAGGTCCCGTGGCTCGAAGTGAGACATGTACTCAGTGCTGTGGAGGATGAGGGAGGGATGGGGAGAGGGAAAGCCAAACAAAGAAGTATAAGAGAGGTTAAGAAGATTTGACACAATTCAATTATGATTGTAACAGAAAGTTACAATTATTTTAATTTTCAGTTACATCTTTTCAAGTTCACAGGGTGATGTCTTGTACGCTCCTAATCCCAAAGATATTCAATGTATGATATAAAACAGAGAAAGGCAACAAATCCTTGCATTGAACAACTGAATGGTTGTGATCTTTTTCCTTATAAATTACTTAATATATAAGAAAGAGTCTGTGAAGGCTCTACATCAATGGTGACCAAATGGAAACAGAAGGATTGCTAAATCGCTGCAATTTACATGACTATTTTGCATTTTGCTATAACTTCTGAATCATCATATCCTGTTAACTGGAGGCGGTGATGTCCATACCCGATGTACCGGAATTCAGTATCAACACAGACAGCAAATTTACAGGATGTCAAATAGGGGAACAACACTGTCGCCTGCAGACAGATTTTGTTGCAATAGAGATGTTTTTATATTGTAGCTATATGCTATTAGCAGTGGTGGAGGAAGTATTCAGTCTTTAGAGCCACTAACATTGACATTTGTTTAGTTGAAGCCAATTAGAACCTACTTTGTATGCTATTGAGTATATTTATCAGTGAAAACTCTTTATATTATGTAAGCTGATCATGTTTTATGTGTAAAATCTGTAGCAGAATTAGAGATGAAACAATTCATCCATTTATTCATCAGTTGGTCAACTAAAAATCAACTGTTTTAATAATCGATTAATAATTTCAGTTATTTTTTGAGCAGAAAAGTCAGATCGTCTCTGATTCCATCTCAAATGTGAGCATATGATGTTTTTCTCTGCCATATACGATATGTGAATAGGTCAACATTCATTATTTTCTATAGACAAAAATATTTTATAGACAAAACCATTCATCAGTTAATCAAGAAAATATATGACAAATTAATCAATGATGAAAAATAAAAAATGTATAACCATGAAAGTGCCAGGAGTCAAGTGAGTACAAATACATCAAAACCACTATATACTACTAATATCCTGTGTGACAGAGAAGATGAGAAACATATTTAATCCCATCAGATCAAAACGACATCTTCCTGTATTTCTGTAAACTACCATCACATCGTTGTGCAGTGTCAACAGCACTGAACTCTGCTCTCATCGCGCCATCACCAGCCTGCAGCAGAGCCAGAGGGAGGAATGAAGGCCGTTTGGGTGTGACACGTCAGCGTGGCGGAGTCACACTCGTGCAGACAGAGGTCACCACAGGGGTCAACTCCCTGCCTGTTTAAAGCCTGTCAGCACTCCACAGGGACAGTGAAACCTTACACCTTTATTAGTGCTCAGAGTAGCCGACCTTCTCCATCACACGAACAACACACACATACACAAACACACACAAACACAAACACACACATAACTAAAGTTATAAAGAGTTATAAAGGAGGAAGAGAACATTTGACTGAGTTTAGGAACGCAGCTGAGCCTCCTTCCCCCCAATAAAACAAATGTAACTGACATAATATCCATAATTTAAACACCTTTTACAAAGTTTTCCTGCCCCCTTGCCACATTTCTGTCCATATTTCCCATTTCTCTCACTTTTAGACAAACTCACCTTCTCTCACTGAATACACACACCATGTATTTACCCAGTAATCCATACACTGCACACTGGACACACATTTCCACGTATTTATATAGTAGCACACACACACACACACACACATACACTTGCACAGTGTCCATCTCCACCCCACCCCCATGCTCAGGCCTCTATCAATGGGAATCCTGTCCCCCTTCTCCAACCAGCAGGAAGAGCCATGCTGGCCCACATTCCTCAAAGAGAGAGACGGAAGGGGGAGGAGAAGTGGGTGACAGTGGGAGTAGGTGTGCAAAAAAGAAAAGTGGAGGTCTCTAAAGAGAGTGACGGGACGCAAAAGGAATAAAAAAAAGAAAGAAAAAGAAAAAGAAATGATGAATGAGAGGAGAGCAAGGAAAAGGTGGAAAAGGTGGAGGGCTGAGTTGAAGGATCAAAATGGGAAGGGTAGAGGAGGTGGAGGTAGAGGTGGAGGAGAGCAGGGCACGGCAGGAATCCCCAAGGAGAAACGAAACAGAAAAGCAGGCATTGTGTGTTCGTACCCACTGAACCCCAAGAACAATCCCTGCCCTGTGTGTGTGGGAGCACAGAAGAAGAAGGAGAGCAGGGGGGTGGTCTGGAGGAGAAAACTAAAGAAAGAGGGGCATAATCTGGAGGAAGGACAGAGGGAACAAGGACAAAAGTAGAGGCATATAGGGAGCGTAACTAGGATTTGAACGGGATGGAGGTTGTGGTTTACCACCAGAGCACAAACTAGAAAACTACACACTGTGCTACAGTCTACAGAGTCACAAAGGGGACATGAATGCGTGTTTGTGTCTATGAATAGATAATTACTGTACAGTGGGTCTTTTAGCATTTCTGCACTGGTTTACTGCCTTTTTCTGTGCATGCAAAGGATCCATGCATGCTTACATTTCTCTGCCCATATAGTTTAAATTTGGCTCTCATTTCTTTGCATCTTCATGTTCATTCTGAATGTGGATCACCTGATATATTCTAAGGTAAGAGTGGGATGCACCTGCAGTCATCTATTTGTGGTCCTTGGTAAATATTTGCCTGTCTGTTCACAAACCAGACTGTCTGAAAGGGTCTGTGTGCCTGAGTTTGTGAACATGATACACTCATACTTATTCCTGTAGCTTTGTGGTTTTACACATAACACGCCTCGAAGAAAACTTCATGCTTTTGTATCACGTGTGTGGTGTTCATGGAGCACTGTCATTTTAAATCAAAGTAAACTGAGGTTTAGACTGACTTGGGGTGTTTGTTGAACATGACTGGCAGGAACTCGTCAACAGGCAGCATCCTTGTGAACGGCTGTGCAGCCATTAACTTCTTGGCCCCTTGCTGCGACAGCGCATAACCGAGCGTCCAGTAGGAGTAGTCGGCCACAACCAGGTTGTTTACACCTTCCACCGACTGCTCCGGCTGCTGCACCTGCATACGCTTACGTCCCACATAGCTGGAGAAGAGACACAGGGAGTGAGAGAGTGATGAGGCTTCACATAAGTTGGTTTGTGCTTGCTTATGGTACACTTGGGTATGTGTGTGTGTGTGTGATGCTATTACATGAGGTCCCAGTCCAGCTGGGCTTTGTTGATGTCATCCATTATGGCCTGTAGCCTTCGTTTGAACCTGGGCTCAAACCTCACGTCGTCCTCTAAAACAAGAACCTGCTGGAGGCCACTCTCTATCACCTGATAATCAGAAAGCAAAGACACACATTCACTCTAACATCGTAGGTTAACAGCTGAGGCTTAGTTTGTCCCTCTGTTATACCTTCCATCAGTTATCTGACGCACAGGGACACATGGAGGTTACTTTGATAAATTGATTGTGACATCCATGCCAGTTGCCTGGCTAATCTTATCTCATCTCTTATCTCTTATTACACGATGATCTCATCTTTTCCAAAGTACAGTATGCTTTGTAACATTATGTTAAATATAGCCTTAAGTAATCAAGGCCATTTAATGCTCTTTTTCTCTCTTTATCACTTCCACAAGACAATCCTTAATATTGACTCTCTTCCTATCTTCAGATGCCATCTCAAAACACAATTCTTCAGACTTGCCTATTCTGTTTAACTCTAACACTAACGTTTAATGCAATCATATTTATTTTAGGCTATTATATTTATTTGAATTTATTTTGTATTTTATGCCTTGTATTTGCTATTTTATATTTTACTGTGTGTTGCAGGTGTCTTTGAGTGCTGCGAAAGATGCCTATGAATAAAACCTATTATTATTATCATTATTATTATTAGTAGTAGTAGTAGTACCAGTAGTAGGTGTGTGGCATAGTAACTACAATGTTCTACTTGGTATGTCATATCTCTACATTGGCTAATCAGAGATATGCAGCACAATATACACAACTGTATGTACTAGAATCAAGTGGGTTGAATGTGTCTCCATTGATAGAATATTTCCAGTTTATTTTTGTTTTCTTTTTTCAGAGGACAGAGTCAGCTCCAGAACAGCAACCGTGAACCTGGAAGTTATTCAGTATCCTGTTCAGTTTACGACCCTTCATCCCCATGTTGTGCAATACAACAGACATCACCTTCCTCACCTGTGTCCAAATAGAGTGATGGCTGAGGAAACAACCAATCTCCCCTCTGGTCAGGACTCGTCCAGAGTAAGGATCCTTGTAGCCCGGCATCATCTCTATTCCCAATGCCTGCAACTGGGACGAATTTAGAGCCCTAAGAGGGATTGAGAAGTGGTAGCAATGAGAAGAAATGAGTGTTTCATGTATCTACACACAAGCTATGCAACTGAGTTGGTTGTCAGCAAAACACAGGAAAGGCAAACCCAGCAGGCTGCAACAATACATATAGATAATTAAATAGTTATACATCCTGCCAGACAAAATAAGGTTGGAGGAAATATTAGGACACTGTCATCAATGGACAGCAAGCACTGAGGACGGAAAGTCAAACATTTTGCTGCAAACACCAGAAAATCTGCGACAGACGAGACAGAAGACTGAGCACTATCTCAGCTGACACTCGGGGAGTGGAGACAGACTGCATCAGATGTTTATTAGTGTTATTGAGGATATTTTTTTTCAGGATTAAATTAACCCTCAGCTCACTTCTTTGAGCACATGCAGGGCTGTGTGTTTGTGACCTACTTGCCGTCCACTGCGTCTGTCAGTGTGGCCTGTAAACCCAGCGAGGCCATAGTTTTGAACATCCGGGTTCTCCTGTCCAGCCGGCGCTTCAGGTTGATCAGGAAAATCTGAACATTCAAACAGAAAAAAAGGGACACATTCATTTAAGAGAGTTTCTTTTCCTCTGAAACCTGATTGTATTGGTATATTCCTAATGTTTTTCCAGTGCAGTTTGCTTGGTATCAGTCAAAAACAAAACAAAGAAATATAGGATAGAAGGAGGGCAAGAGCTAAGGATGGAGCAAAAGAACTTGGAGACATAAGAAAAGGAAGAAAACTGGGACAAAGACAGGAAGTGGGAGTTGCTTATAAACAGTAAATAGACAAGAGACACAGAAGTTGTTGAGCTCTTGTTGCTCCAGGCAGAGCCAGCACACTCTTAACTCACTTTATCAAAGCCCATCGTGTCCTGCAGGGATGGCGGAGAGTACAGGTGCTCTGAGGGCTCAATGTCGTGGTCAACTGTTGACAGACAGAGGAAGGAGGCGAAAGGTTAAAACTGCAAACACAGCATCAAAGAGTCACTGAATTTCCTCTGGATTACGGTGGTTTATTTAATAAGCTTTATTTAAAATCTGAGCTGAGAGAAGAGCAGTGAAGGAGGCCAAAGGGGGAGAGAAAATGAGAGGGAGGTGGGGGTTGGATAAACAAAGAGAGGGGGAGGAGATGGAGAGACAGTACAAGCAAAGCAGGTTGGCAGGATGCAATCAAAGAGGGTCGTGGAGGTCAACAAACATGAGAGGTGAAGTAATCCAGGAGTGACAGATAGTAAAGTCACAACAGCTGGATAGTGTGTGTGTGTGTGTGTGTGTGTGTGTGTGTGTGTGTGTACTCACTCAAGGCCTCTGTGATGGTGTGTATGAAGCTCTCACTTTCATCTTCCACATTTTGTTGTGCCTTGAGAGGGACGGGCAGGAAACCGTAGTGTTCTCTGTTACACACATACATCTGCACGCCTGGGAACGCACACACATACACACACAACAAGTGTATTATTAGGACAATGTGATACCCCAGGGTGATAGGAGTATGGGAGCCCAAAAGAAAGAAAGAAAGAAAGAACATCATAGTGTGTGTGTGTGTGTGTGTGTGTGTGTACATATATATATATATATATATATATATATATATTTATACAATAAAAAACATTTTCTTTTTCAAAGTCTGTTGCTCTAGGTACATATCCATCATCTTGTAAAATTTAAACTAGGTGCTGTTTCATCATCTGAGTATCTAATCTGATTGTGCTTCAACTGATGAAACATTAAATTTATTGTATGTATTGCACTTTGTGTGACATATGCAGGATAATACTGAGTGATTAAATGTAGTGTAACATCAACAACTAACATCTGCTAGCATTAGCTAACATTAGACCAAGTAAGGCTGTAGCAAAAACCTCCTGAGTGTGTTGGAATGAACAAATTTGCATTTTATTGCTTATGAATCCAGCTTTTTATTTGTAATAACAATGTATGATCTCTTCTGTCAGAAGCTTTCACTGTATAATTGCTTGTACTTTACTAATGCATTGTTGTAAGTGCTGAAACTACTTTGTGAGATAGAAGAAACTCTGCCTCTTCTCTCTCTGCATATCTGTTAGTGTTTGTACAAATGCTTTTATGTGTTTACTGTTTACTGAGTTGAAAGACATATGCTGAACACACTTGCTGTCTATGAAGGCTTCATGGTCCTGTTTGATCACAGTGGATGATTACTCACATCACACACAAAAATCGAATAGCACTCATATTGTTTCACACTTCCAAACATACACATGCACAGTCAAGACGCACACATGGATCCATTTATGTCTGCACTCACTCATCTGCCGTAATCTGACACATGTGCATGAGACTTATAAAAAGCCCTCAGTGTTATACTGCAGCACACATACACTATCTCAAAACCAGTTTGCAATCAACTACTAATGAATTCATGACGATCCTCATTCTGTCAAAGTGACGCTGTCATGAGACATTTACATCCCTGCTACAAATCTGGTAGTTTGTTGTGAGTTGAAGGTTTCAAACTGACCTTCTTGACGTGCTGAGAAAGCAAACACCATGATGTCATCGAATGCCCAGCTGTAATCTGGGTGAGGGGGGTAGAAGGCCAGGTCCCTGCTGGACTCACGACGCAGGTCTAAAAGGAAGGTGCTGTGCACCATGGGAACAGGGAAGCAGCCGAGCCGCTTCCACTCCCTGATCGGTTGGTAGTCTGGGGTTCGCTTATAGTAACCCTGACAGAGAGGAGGGAGATGAAGAACACCAGGTTGAGGTCATAAATCTAGCTGACGCATGGACACATGGATGAAGTTAAAGTTTAAACTGTACCTGTGGGGTGATGCCACACCAGAAGTTGGAGTAGAGAGAGCGAGACTCTAACATGGGAGCCACCAGGGTCAAGTTCTCAGCCATCATCAGGTTCAGCACACGAGGGTTCGTCAACAGGTTGTCACTGTCTACAAACTAAAGAGGGGAGAGGGTAAAGTCACTCATATCTTTAACAAACATATCAGTTATATCTAGTTTTTTTTTTTTTTCTTAAAACACTTCAATCAACACACATGACATTTATCTAAATTAGATAAATATTTTTGCAGTCTGTGTCAGATATGAGTGATGAAATCAAATTTAATTTAGAAAATTGAACTGATGACCCACTGATTTGCTCTCAGTGCTTAGCATTAGGTAAAGCATTGAAGTGGCATTATGTGATTGGTATCATTCATGCTTCACAGTCACTGTCCCCTTGACAAGCTGTGTGGTAGCTCATCAGCTGATGAGTAGCATCCAGTGATATTCATGCAGACGTACAGTACAGCTTTCTTAGAGCTACTCTGCTGATAGATTTATGCCACAGCTTCATTCACCATCCTTATCTCATCCTCATCATCTTCTATATTTTGGGTACTGTTGATCAAAGTTTAATGTCCTCTGTTCTATGTTTTCAGGAGGGGATCGATCTCACAGCAAAACACTCATCGCTGCTTTGAGAGACCCCTCAAACAGTAGAGCATGTTCTGTAAATTTAACTTTATAATTATTTGCTATAAATGGCCAATTCGTTAACACATAATTGAAAGCTTATACATAAATAAAAACGTTACTAGAAATGTAACTACCAGTATGTAGTCGGCCCATCGTTCCCTGGCAGCCTTCAGTGCTGCCTGTCTCAGCTTCATCACATGGTTGAACCTAGATGGAGGCCAGTGCTTTGGACCCCACTCATCTGTGTAGGACCTGATAAAAAAATAGCATTTGCTCAATTGATTGTTAGCATCATATTAGAAAACACTAATAATGGGAGGAAACCAGAATAAATTAAGAACAGAACCCCGGTCTGACTCTCACCTTGGCTCCTCCATGGGCCTCCACTCCACGTAGTGGTAGACACGCTGGGCTCTCTTCAGCCATTCTCTCAACATAGCAGTGGTGTTGTCCATATTATGGTCTGTTGCCGCCCTAAAACACCAACACAGACAACAGAGGATGCCATTCAATTGAAGCAGACTACTGACCAAACATCCTGCAACAGAACAGCCACAGTTACTCTCCTTCAAACTACCACGCTGTCTGTTAAAGTGCCTCCACTACACACTAAAGAACAGACACACTGAAAGAGCCATGTTTGGGCAGACACAAGCCTCATGGCTTGTCAAGACTGTTTCCAGGTATGAGACCCTCTGGGTGAAGTAAAACATTAATGCAGAAAGATGCAAACTGTCCTCAGATCAAGACTCTGAGCCATAACATTCAGACAGCATGTTACAGAAGAAGACATTCAGGCTGCCAGATTTGCCTAATTACCATCTCATGTTACAACAGGCACCCTTCAATGCTGCAAAGCTTCCTAGCTGCTTCATTAACAATGCTGCTGGAGCACACACAAAGTCTGAAGAGTCACAGTGCAGACAGACATTACTCTGAGGCACTGTGGGTAAAAAAAATAACCAAACAGGTACACCCAGCTCACACTAATCCTCCTCTGAGGACTGGCTTTCGCTTTTACAACAACTGTGGCTGATGAATAAGGACATCAATCAAATCATCAGGGTGAGCTCATGCACAAAGGCTTCAAAAAGCTAACAACAAAACTAACTCAGGCTGCAGGTGAATATTGACGGACTATGTGTGAACAACTTGACACCAAAATATTACAAAAGGTAGACTGACAACACAGCAGCTTACACAGACACCAAGACTCATACCTGTAAGCAAATGATGTCAGTGTAAAATTTAGCACAGTCGCAGCTGCTTGTTTGTCACTCCTGCGGTTTGCACTCTGCATCGCTGTTTTTTCACAGAGATTTCCACTTCGGCTCCCTGAGCTGACTCAGAGAAGACACTGTGGCTACTGTATGTGTGGGTGAAAGTGTGTGTGCATGCATATAAATCTGTGCAGGAGAAATTAGCAAGCTGCAGTTCGCTATCACTTACACATTTGGGAGCATCAGAACAATAAATATCACCTGTCTCTCCTTTGCTGTGCGTTTAAATCGTTGTTTAGGGGGGAAATGTCAACAGAATGTGAGGCAGTACCCTGTACTTGAATGTGTGCATACAAATACACACACCCGATACACACACTCATATACTTAATGAGATGGAGTTTTCCACTGCTTGCTGTAATATTCCTCGCTGTACTCTCTCCAAAATCGCACCCAATTTTAGACTGGCTGGACAGAGATAGAAACGCGCACACACTAATAAACACACACGCCTGTGCCCTGTGTCTTTTTGAGTACACTCTCAGTAGAGAATATAACAGTGTTGACACTTTTCATTTACCCACATTTAGCACAAACAGCAATGCAGAAACACCTGTTTTCTCACTAAAGACACACACATACAAATACAAGGATGCTTATAAGATCACACAAACACAAGGCTTCAATAGCACACATGGAAAAATAAGTGTATTACGCACAAAGATTAGTCAGAAAGAGACAGAGCTCTCTTATGTTTGGAATTTCAATCATCTTCAGTCAGACTGATAAACTCTAAAGCCAACAAAAGCAGCAGCTGGAGAAGCCTGAAGGGAGGCATGCTGGTCAATAATTTTAATAGTGTGTGTGTATGTGTGCATGCCTGCTCTTGCAGATGTGTCACAAAACATACAGACATTCATTTCTGGGGATGTTTGTTTTACAGCAGTGTGACTGGTGATTTGTGTGCTACACAAGTGGTGGTTTTAAAATTTTGAAATGTATATGGTGAGTATGTGTTAAAACGTGTGTGCAAGCATGTGCACATGTGTATTAGTGCATAACAGCCCATAAGAGCAATAAAGGAAGAAGGCACGCTTGATGACTAGCTGCTGTTGTGTTTTTTATCATAGGCTAGAAACACTGGAACACCTGACTCGCTAGTAATGAGTAGATCTGCACACATTTTTACATGCTTCTTCGACCACTAAACTTCACAACGCTCAGGGATATAAATGTGTTCCTACATGCCATCTCCCAATGACAGACTCAGCTCCAGGCTGGGATTTAAAATGAGGGGACTTCTGGGAAGTAAAGAACAATACATGGTACAGCATGTGGGAACATATAGTATGTATAGGCGTAAACAAGACAGGAAGAGCAAGTGTGAGACACAGGAAAAAAAAGGGATGAAAGAGAGTGATTTGTGTTTACTTCATTTTACTTTACTGCTAAATATAAACTGAAAATGGGCACAATTGTTCCAAAACGTTCTCATCAATTGAGAATTAACATTTTGGTGAATTCTTCACAGAGCTCATTAAAACGCCTTCAAACCATCCAATCAAGCTGACTTTATTTTTATACACGACACACTAAAATGCTAATGACTCACAGCTCACAAAATCAGAAGAAATAGAAATCTGGCTGGAAGCTTTTACATATTTTTACTGGCTCTTCTTGGCAGGACGTATGCTTTGTGTGTCCAGGTCTTCAGTTGGTAAAGGTCAAAGGTTGTCTACAAAAGAATAGAGCACTTGCGTCTTCGTGTCTTAGGAATGGTAGAAGAAGAAATGTGGGAACAATCACTTCAATAAGTTAGCAGATTTTACCAGTAAAGGGGAAGCACTGGTTTTGAAGCCCTAGCTGTGTTATGAAGCTGCTGAGGATGATATATACCTTCTTTAGTGCTGGAGTTGCTTACTGGCTCTTGTTTTTCACAAGCGCGTCCTTCAAACCTGCCCCTCCCACTGCCCAGCCTCTCCGAGCGCCCAGGACTCTGAGTACACTGTGATTTTCCATTACCAACATTACATCTCTGCATGCCTTATGATTTTTGGAAATGTGAAACTTAGTGATGTATACAACAGGGAATCAGAGAGTGAAACAAAGGAAGGGCTTTGCTTATTGGTCTCCTTCATGCTTGATCAGGCAAAGCACAGAGAAGAAAACAGCCTGGAGTAAAGGTATCATCACCCACACTGTATATATGAACTTGTTTAGAGCTCTCCTTCATTTCTATGGGACATCCGCTCCTCTGTCTCTATTTATTTTAGACACGTTTGTCCTTCTTCAGGAGGCAGCTATGTGCTCCTTTTCCTCAATTTCCTCTACCTTCAGGCAAGATCAGCCACTCCAGCTGAACTGTACTGTACTGTGACCCCGGTGCCAAATCAAAGAGCCTTCGCAGTTCCTGTCCAATGCCTGCGTAGCTGATGTCTCTGAAACTACAGGATTGTGAAGATTTTCTCTATCTGGAAAAGGGGACACACACACACAAACAACATGTTATATATTCAAAGCTACAATAATCTGGGCCCTCGGGCTTATATCCCCCTCCCCATCCCTAAGCACCTCTGAATCTCTTTCTTTCTTGCCTCGCGCTGCTTCTCCTCATTCCTGTTTTGAAGTTTACAGTAAGCTGCAGCCTCATTATTCGGCTGCCTGCAGCTCTAGGGTTAGGCTTCAGCTCCCCCTTTCTGTCTTTATGATCAGCATCTGGACAACACATGCTTCCTGAGGACTCACCTACACATCCCACCACTCCCTCTCTCTATCGCTTCACAGATGACCATTTATTCTTGCTGTATTATTAAATCTCTAGAAAATCTGTCCTTTCACCCACTTATAGTACAAGCATTAACCCCTCTTGACGCATGTACTGGTATATTGGTCTCATCTGCGTCTCCATCGCCTCTCATGATCATCATCCCACTTCACCACTCTCTCTGCTTCTCTCCCTCCCTCCCACCTGGTAGGGTTATCCACTCCAGAAAAGTGTGTCAGATAATAGTGAGTGTGTCATGAAGGCTGACATCTGGCCTTAAACACAGAGGCTTATGTCTTAGACTGGAACTTTTAGGTAAACACAGGTCTGAAAGGGCCCAACAGGCCAGTGTCAGCTGACTCTTGGTTCAATAAACTATCTAATATCACTAAAATAATGACTGGGTTTTGCATGTAATTAAGAGGCAAGAATGTCTCTTTCAGACCTGAGCACAGATGCCTTTAAAACATAATAACTATACTTCTGTATGTCTCTGTGTCGACTATGTAGCATCGTCTGTAGGCTGACGTGGCTCCAGGCCTCTTGTTGGCCCAGCAGGGCAAAGGAGGAGAGGAGGGGGTAGATGGGTAGAAAGATGGAAGGGGAAAAGGGAACAAGAGGAGTAGGAGGGAGGGAGGATGGGAGGAGGAGCTGGTGAGACGGGACCTCCTGACTGAAATTCCTCATGACTCTCAGGGTCAACAAAAGTGGCCAGCACCGGCAGGCTTGCACTGAAGTGTAATGGGCAAAGATATTCATCATGGTCAGATATTAAAGGAAGCCAGTGTTGACAGAGAAGCCTGTCCTCCAAAGCTATATGGCTTTTCACCACCCCAACCTTTACACCTTGACTTTTTGTTGAACATTTGTATTGGAGATAATTCAGATTTGTACTTCAGAACTGTCCAGTATGAATATGCAGTCATTTGTCAGGATCCTAAGCTGAGATACTGAAGTGATATCTGTGCAGATCAGTGACACAGTCACCCCCTTACCCTTGGATGTATTAAAAGAAATAGATACAGGACCCCAAGATGGTAGCCAATAGTTTCAAAAAAAAAAAAACTGTTCAACCCTCACATACACAAAACACTTAACAAACAGATGTCCGTTGCCATAAACTGGGAAGCTTTTACCTTTTTAATGGTTTAAAAATTCATAATACAAAGACTAATTTACCCTGTTTGCAGTTTCCAGAGTCATGTTAACAGATTTATAGAATTCTCCTTTAAATTGAGTAAAGGTTTTGGGTGTTGTAGATGATTTTTAACACAGCTCACCACTGGGGCAAATTGTGGAAGAGGGATTTGCCATCAAGTGGCAACCCCCAGGGCTGAAAAATGAAGCCAACACCGAAGTGCCAAATACTTCAGTTCCTCAAATGGGCACTTGAGACTTGCTCTAAAATGTAGTCAATCCTCATTGACTCTCTTGTTAAAATGCAAAATTTATAGGAGAAATAAACATGTTTACAGGCTGGTACAAAAAACGGTTTTGGTCTGTATAGCTAATATCCCTCTTCATGACAACTGTATGTATAACCTCCTGTATCCAGTTCTCTTAATACATGCATGCCCTTCCCTTGGTCCCAGGGCTTTTAGCCTTTTGGCTTCAGGAAAAAACACGTCTGTATGCTGATGATCTAGTTTGTTATGTCTCCAATCTAGTTTTTTCTTTCTGCAATTCTGAACCATTTTTTGGAAACTTTCTGAATAGGATGAGTGTGATGGAAGTACCATATAATTTTCTGGCACCAAAACCCCAGATATTTGTTCTAAAACACTTTATTTATTCTGTTCAGAAGCCATTTTATTAATGGCTACTGAACAGAAAAAGGGTGTAAATGTAACAGAGAGAGAGAAAGTGAGCAAAAACCTAAAGAAACAGATGGAAGAACTGATGAGGGAACAGAGTGATGTTGGGAAAGAGGTATGAAATGAGCAACAGGGAGGGAGAGAGAGGGAGCACAGTGGTTAGTCAGTGAAATTGATGACACAAACACACACAGATGGACAGACAGATGGATGGTGCTAAAATTATATTTCCTCTATGAGAACATGAACACCAGTCTTTCTAATGAATCCTCTGCTGTTCATGAAAACATTGCTCTACACACATTATCTGACAGATGCACAGTTAACCCGTTTCTTCCTGTCTCTCACTCTTGTTATGTCTGTCTGTATCTTCCCTAATCTCATTCCATATCCAGGCCTCCCCCTTTCCAGATGAGAGAGCGCTCATACCAAGATGCCATTACGTCTCAGTGTTTGCCAGCTCTATCAGTGCTGTGCTGCCAAGCTCTGACAATACTGCTGGAAGTGTGCAGGAACACATGGGGCATCTAAGCAAGAATTCACAGTGTGGGTCCAAGTCCAGGGACAACCATTTCCACTCCAGGGGAAAGAGAGAGAACTTGAAAAAAAGCTCTGGGACTGGAAAAATCAATTTTTCTTGTTTATTGCAGTCAATTGAACAGCTATGTCGGGTCTAGAGAGAAAATTTTCCCATGAATACCTTCTTGCTGCAAGGCAAAGAAGATAGGGCTGGACTGTTGGCAGGTACAACGTCGTCAGCTGTGTCCCCTCAGCTCCACAGAGAGTTAGTTGGTTGAGTGCAGGTCTGGCAAAGATTAAGCTCTGAGGTCACTGTGTTTGGAAAATGGACTTGGGTCCACATAGTAATTTCACCTCATCATTAGGTGTGAAATTTCTTTATTTCCATAGATACCTTGCAGCTATTTGAGCAGTATGATTTAAAAAAATAACTCAATACATTTATAGTTAGGTGAAAAACTAATTTCAAGGTAAATTGTCACTAACCATAGGCCATGTGCCTGGCATTGTCTTCACACCAGGACAGTAAAAAACACATTAATGAGTCAATCTGTTGTACTGGGTGACATTCCCACTGATGTAAATACTCACTAGACCACAAAATATGTGTTAATAATGTGTTAATAATGTGAAAATAGTCCCCAACAAATCCATTATTTAGTCCTGATTGAATAATATTTCCAAAGAAATACAGTGACCTGCTCTTATAAAATGACTGAGCCCTTTTTGAGTTGTTTTTAAAGATTCTTTACTACTTTTTTCATTAAAGACAAATGGACTTTGGGGACAGTGTCACAGATTGTAGCCGGTGGAGAGATGGACTAACACATTATTGGTTTTTTTTGACAAACACAGGACGACATCCTTATTTATCCATAGACTTTATTTGCTCCACATTTCATCATTTTGTTATTTACTACATTAAAAAAACGTAAGGACTCATATTTTCAGTGCCATGGACTGGTGACAATTTATCGTCAAGAGTGATGCTAGCAATGTGTCTTAGATGTCAAGAACATATGATGTAGAGGGGACTTACTGGAGATGTTTTTGTATCACTTGGAAAAAGCAATGGTTAACCTTCCCACAGCACAGCACTGCCAGATGTTCGCCAATGGTTTTACTTGAAGCCATTTGAGACTTCAACTAGCTGTGTGTGTAAATGAGTTGGTAAAAATACTGCTGAGTTCCTACGAAGTGTTTGCGGTATCAGTTGCAGATTACTTCACTTCAAACAAACTGTGTTCTCCAGAAACAAGATACAATCATCTCCATATGCTCCAGTGAGTTTGTGTCATTATAAGCTGTTTATCTGAGAGAAGTAATCCTGCATTTCTGGAGTTTGTGTCCAATACCTGAGCAGATATTGAAAGACCTTTACAGTTTCCCATGTATTGGTCGTGCAGAGTGCAGATTACGACTCCTCAGGTGATACTGATTGGGTGGTCAGAGAAGCCTGTGGCCTGTTAGTCTACACATGGATGGCCTGACTTGCTGTGGGCCTTACGAGGTAATTGGGAAAATGAATGGAAATCAGGGCCTGAGCCAGAGGAGCAGAGCAGAAACACACATTCATTATTTCTGCAATTGTATTTAAACACACACACATATCCATCTGACACACACAGGAATATATGAGAAGAGACACTCATGCTTGCGCATTCACACACACATTTTTGTACACAGTGCCAACACTGTGATCTAATACATAAGATCAAAAGCACATGCTGCTAATAATTCACAAATGCCCATGTAGCCTGCAGCAGATAACATAGAGAGCCTATCCCATCCTGATAATTTACTCCGTAAATTTGGATAAACTGCTTTGCTAAATTCTCTCAGCGTGACAAACCCAAGAACTATTTGTACTTCACTGGTGTGTTCCCATGGAGGAATTGGCCCCGAGGTAACACACCTGGCATATGGCAACTAGCCAACATTACAAAACTGATAACCTTTTTAGCCAGTTAGATTCTTCCATTTTCTTCTATTTTAATATCTCTTGGTCCAATTAAAGAAAATAAGTAATATTGCATTTCACAAAACCTGATCAACCATCGGTGACATGGATAAACTCTCTGCGGGTCAGGGGCAGGAAACAAAGAGGGGGCAATGCTACCAGGCACAGTGTCTGGTTAACATGCTACAGGTCATGGTGAGAAGAGGAAGATCAGGTTGAAAAATGCATCCACGAGATATTGATCATTAAGGTAGCTCCTGATGGTTAACAGTAGGTTGGCTTCTTGTTAAACCACTATGATTTGTTTTCTATTTCTACGTGTGTTAAATACAGAAGATGTGACGTGTGTGGAAGTTTGGGAGTTGTTCAAAGGCGCCTTTGATGGAACTGGGCAGAGTACTGAAAATGAATTAAGTACTTATGCTGTTGAAGAATAACTAATGTAATGACTTTTCTATGAGTAATGTGTACTTAGGAATTGATTAAATTTTAGAAGTAACTTATCTAAGGCTGATCACATGTTAAGCTGGGTTTCAGGTTTTTTTGCCAAAGAGCCCTTCATATCTTTGCCAGGACCCATGCTGCAGTGGTGTTCAGTGAAGTGATTTTTTGGTTTTTCTTCTATTCACTACTGTGCTACCACTGTCACTCTAAACATTTTTGCCCAAAGATCACAACAGAGAAGTTAAACAGAGGGGCATTCAGGCCAAGTGAACAAACATGAAACATTGAAGTGTCCCATTACAGCACAGTTACATCCTCATTGAAAAAGGTTTGTTAAGAGGAACTTTTGGCACACCACTGCAAAGCACAACACTACAGTCAGCATAAGTCATAAAGTCAAAAAGACTTAAACTCAGCATTCAAGTCCAATTTGCTATGGTCCATTTATTGCTGTGGATCTCTGTGCACCTAACCCTGGGAAAATAATTTATATCAAATGTTTGAGTGGAGCTGCATATGGTCTGGAGTATCTAATAATCTCACTCCTCTTAGCATGATATAGTAGATACAGACACAATTACATAAAACTTCTCTCAGTCTTTAACAGGAGCTACATATGGCCAATCTGTCATGGAAGTATTCAGCATGTATGCACACTCAGAAAAACTAGACCACAAAACCCATACCTCATTGTCTCTGAGTATAAAGTACAATAAATATGGGATATGTGGTTATATAATAAATCAGTAAATAAACAACATGACATTATGAAAGTTAGAAAGAGAGCCCTCCGGCGACGGGCCGATGATGTCAGCACTCTGACATCCTCTTGAGGGCTCAGTCTGTCCCTGACAAGTCTACAAATCATCTCGACCCCCAGCCCAGCACCTGGGAAAGCACTTCACCACATGAGCACAGCCAGCAGGCAATATAGCAGCAGGCAGTCAGCAGCGTGAGGAGCAAAATAATAGCAGACTGGCCCAAACTTTAGAGAGGTTTGTCTGCGTTGTGCTTGTCAAGACAACCACAGTTCACTTGATTTCCTCTGAAGCAGCTTACCAGCAACATTAATAAGCTGAGTCCTGAGGGCATGATGCAAAACTCAACAGTTAGCTATTGAATTTTTGACTGAACCGTCACGAGGACTTCACCCAGCCTGGGATGAATAAGGCTGGTTAACTTTTTTTTCCTGGTTAACTCTTGGTTAACTTTTGGTTCTTTTTCTCCACTCTTATGTCTTTTATATTCAAAGAATCATTAGAGTTAACGTCATATAGTTTGACTCTCTGTCAGAGTTACACCCCTCTCACAGCCGAGCACGAAGACTGGAGTCTCCACTGGTTGCCTGGCAACCTCTTGGTGACGACAAAACTCCAGGTGCTTTCAGCGAAGATATTGTCCAACACACAACCCTCTGTAAAACCACGACTTGTCAGTTTTGTTTGGATTAAAGAAGCCAGGTAACGTGTGAATCAGAGCTGCTGGTTGGCAGAGTGTTTTAGACTGAGCCAGGATAGCTGTTTGCTACTGTCTCCAGTCTTCATGCTGAGATAAGCTAACCTGCTGCCGACTGAAGCCTCAGACAACCACATTCAAATTCATGCTGTCACCAACTTAAAGTCTGCAGTTCTTCACGTCCTTGGTCTGAGCAGAGAGACCGGGCCAGGTCCAAACCCCTTCTTGCTCCTCTGTGCCATATTTTCTGGTCACACTAGATAAGACTTACCATGCACTTTTGGTGCATGTTCTTATACAATCTCCTTGTACTTATTAAATAGATGTAGTACTTAACACTTACACCAAGGTTTTCCACTTCACTGAAACTTTACTGATGTCCTTCGCTTGTAAGTCGCTTTGAACAAAAGGAAAAAAAACAAATGAATAAATGTAAATGTAAATGTAAAGACTGCTACTTAAACCCAGGGTTCCTTTCACTAACCATTTATTTTATCGGACTCTCCAAACAACAACATGAAGTGTCCTGCAGGGTCTTGTGGTCAGATGGATGGGGATGGAGAAGCAGTGACAAGACAAAGGGAAAGAGGAAAGCAGACATGGTCAAGCTACTGTGGGAATGCGGATTAACCAAACTGCTAAATGCCTTCTGGGTAATTTTCCCAGCATTGTTGACCACCTTCTCTTTGCCTGACCATCCCCCCTCCCTCGTTCTCTAATTCCCTGCATTCTTTCATTTCTTAACAGCAGTGTGAGAGTCTTTATCACCACTGTGCCACCTCTCTGTCAGACCTGTGCCCACTTGCAGAGGGAATACTTCTAAAGGCAGATCTTGCTGACCATCCCAACTGTCAGTGTGAGTCATAGCGCTGAAGAAGAAACAGGGTGGAGAAGACACGACCTGGTTGATCAGTCCAGATTATCCTGTGAACAGGTTCAAACTGGAAACTTTGGTCCTCCCAACATCTTCAGACCTGCCAAAGCCTGTCTAGATTTTTGGAAAGATGGAGGGTTTTGTCATCTGGCTGAGTTGTTAGGCGTTTTAAGACTGCTGTCATTGTGTCACTGTTGTTTCAACACCTGTTTCTATGTAGATTCTTCCCTGAAGAATGCTGTAATTTTCACGGCAAATAAATGGTAATACTAGAAACAAAACTCAATATTATGATGGTACCATAATGCAAATACAAGCTTCTCCACCATGAAGCAAGACACAATAGGGTGCTTTGTAATTTGTGAGGACATGTTTGGCAAATTGTCCTTGACAAATGGGAAAATGTTTTTAAGGACCAGAGAAGAATTTAGGTTTTTATAACTGCACAATATCCTCCAAATCTCCGTCCCCATAATCTTTCTTTATATTTCGACTGAACATGTTAGCCCGGCCCCATTCTGTTTCTCTTTAGCTGCCTGTCTCATATATACAAGCTGTAAAAAAAAAAAAAAAAAAGACACATTAACAAAGCACGAAACAATTTAAAAACCTCGTCATGTCCCCTGGTCCTGCGGGAGGATAATTTAGGGGTGAAAGGGAAGAACAATAAAGAAGAGAGCACCCATATTATTATATTTAATCATCTACATCCTTCTTCTCTACCCCTCCTTGCTCTGTCTTCATTGGACTGAAAGTTTGAAATAAGTAGAGGGGGAGATGATGAAGAGGAAAAATAATCCTCTGTTGTGCTCAAGCCTGAAACTCCAGAGAGGAGTTAATGTGGGGAACATCATGTACCTACACAATAACTGGAGCCCCACAGGCAGACACTGTCGGTAGACTTTACATTAGTCAGCTCATGATCTACGTAGATAAACCATGGGTAGTAGCAAAGTGGAGCATCCTGGCTTTTTTAGATCTGTATCATTACGTAATGGCAAAGTCGATTTTGGCTTGTGTTCAGCTGGAGACCCTCGCCTGACGTCATTGCCCTCTCTGTTTCTGCAAGCGCCTTACCACTCTCTACTGGCAAATAAAGACAAGAATGCAATAAAATAAACGTTCAGTAGCAGTGATGTTGAAGTCATTTAGAAGAACTAAGTGAAAGGTAACTGGATTGGCTGTTTTATTTATGAAGAAGTTTAATAACTCATTCAAGAGACTTCCTCAGTCACACTTCATTACAAATCTTATATAACCTGAGGATCTTAAGACAAAATGTCAAGGTTTTAAACTGTACTTGTCTTACAATACAAGTAATTAGTGCTCTGTAACAAAATGTAGAAAAAAGGCTACAACATGGATATATGCTTTCAGTGAGAGCCTAATTACAACTTGGCATTTATTGGGTGGTTTGGCTCACACGTTGAGCAGTAATGACGACAAAGAGAAACAGAGCGGCACTGAGCTGCTGGAGTGATGGTGAGTAAAACATTTTCTTAAACAATTTGACCACAAAAAGCCAATAACTAAACATCATCGCTCAAACAACATTAAAGATGTTTTAAATATTTCCACTGTTTCCAGTTAGCACTTTTTTCTTTTTTTTTTATAACAACCACAGAAACAAAGCAGCACCACATACTAAAGCATAACTATTCACTTGTCCTTATTTTCATCTGATCATTTAATGGGCTCTTGGACGATTCTCATACTTCGCAAATGTATGTCTCCATGTGTTGAATCGGCTTATGTCAACATTTTCATTAGTTGTACCATTTATCCTTTTAGGTTTGCAGGGGTGCTGGAGCCAATCCCAGCTGACATTAGGCGAGGGCATGGGTACATCCTGGACAGGTCCCCAGTCTGTCACTGGGCTGGTATACTGTGCATGTGTTCACTAATAATTACTGCAATTAAAACATACTGTGGATTAACTCCTATGTAAAAATCTGAATACTTTATGGCATTTGATGAGAGTGTGGTGAGTGTGGTAAAGTTCTACGTTAGTGACATTTGCCTGTTACCACCAACATATTTGTTTGGCACATGGGACTGATCTGCCTCAAACAAACCCTGTGACTTATTTTTCTGGCTGCACTGACTGCGGGGCAGAGGGGGAGAGACGCCACTCATAACTCCTGGGGCCCTTCCTCTGTTAGTTAAACCACTCACAAAGCCATGTCAGCTCAGCCACATTGGCACTTTTGCTCCGGAGAGACTGGGCCCCCTCCTTGTATTGAGTTTCTCCACTGTGTGTGTGTGTGTGTGTGTGTGTGAGTTTTGGTGAGGGTCTCTGAATTTGAAGCAGACAAACTTTTGCAAACAAAATCAAGGCTCTCAGCAAGGGAAGGGCGGGAAACAAAACAAAAAGAATGCCAGGGAGGTGGACACCGAGGAGAACGGCACTGCAAACATCCACCACCATGCGTTGTATGTGGCTGTTATGTCCTCCACATGTCTAATCTGCACTTTCATCATCAACCTTACTCTAGTGAGACATGTCTCAGATTCTGTCTGATTTTCTATCTGATCCATCATCCTGCATAACCCACATGCAGACCAAACAGGGGCACACACACACACACACACACACACATTTTACACATGACTTCCCAGAACTAACCCCCCCCCCCCCAAGTCCTGCTGTCAGACCAACTCAGTGTCTCCTTTCATCCCATCACCTGCAGGGATCCTTGTTTAATAGGCTAACTTTATAATATCTCATTCTGCTCCTATGCGACCAAACGCACGAACAGGACCCTACCTGGGGTGAGGCCCCCTCTCTCATACCTGCCAGCCCTGCTGTTTAAAAGCCCCGTTTCCGCAGGTTTGTGCTGAATCGGTTGGAGGGAACAGTGATTAAGGGTTAAGCCCGACCTCAACACGCACAGCGGCTCTTTCATCTTTTCACGCAGTGTGCGATTTGGACGCCGGCAGACACGGGAGGCGAGCGCATCGTAAAACGCAGCAACAGGTCTCCGAGCGCAACACTGACGACCTGTTATTATGATTAAGGCGGACACACGCTGCTTTTCATTGCAACACGCTCCGCTGCAGACCACCGTCCACATCATGCACTGTGCGTGCTCTGGATGGCGTGCACCTTGTCTGAAAGTAAATATGGAAAACTATGCACAAGCTTTAGCCTACGTCTAAAACGTGGCAGGTCAACAAGCGTAAATATATGATTTTAAAAATATATATCTTTGCACGACACTGTCTTAACAACTCACATTGTAAGAATCGTGTCAGCCACAAAAAGTGAACTGCGTCCCCTGTGACTGCCACCAAGGCGTTCCTGTTTGTGCGTCTCTCACCAGATTGCTATGCGCTCCTTCGGGTACTCCAGCCCGTCGATGCAGCCCAGGTAGTACGGCAGGCTGTGCGCTGCGTTGCGAGCCACGATGGCGATCATAACCTTTGGCTTCAGGAGGGAGGACTCGGGTTTGACCTGCTCCTGCACCAGCGTCACCAGCTCCGACGCGCCGCCGGGCACCAGAGCGGCCAGCAGCGCCCACAGCACACCGACTCCCACGGCCCCGACCGCCCGCATCTTCGTTTCCACGATTCCGCCGTGATTTTCCCGACCTGGACCCGGAGTGCAGAGTCTGACTGATCGAGAGAGAGGGAGGGAGGGAGGGAGTGAGTGAGTGAGCTACGGTGGGAGGGGGAGAGAGGAAGGAAGGTAGAAGAGGGTAGAGGTAGGGTGGAGGGCTTCCCACCGCTTTTACCCCTCCTACACCCCTGCTGGTGGTGGTGTGGGGCCTGTGCAGCATGATCTCCCCCCATCTTCTCCTTTTGATAGTGAATATTATTATTACCAGAGAAATTTATCAATACATCCCAACTGCCAATGAATCAATTCTTTGATAAACCGGGTTGTAAACACGTCTGTTCATTAGGAGGCTGAAATGTGAGAAATGAGACACACCATGTTCCAGATGATATGTGACTGTGTGACTGTCTGCAGCCTGTTGGTTGGTTCATGTCTGGTTCTCCACCTCTACTCTCCCTCTTCCTGCATGTTGTCTGAATGTTTCTTTCCTTCCTCCACGCCTTTGCTTTTGACAGCCTCTTGGATGCTGCAGAGCTGGAGACCATGAAGTCACCGGCTGTGACATCAGCCTGCTAGACTGCTGCACTTTTTAAATGTCTTTTCCTCCACTGTTAGTCTCTTTAATAAACATACTGACAAAGGGTTCAAGCTTTATCACCCTACACATTTACTGCATCATTTATAAGCAGTAACGAAATTGTTTATAGCACATTACAAAGTAGTTATATACCACTATGTGGACATTTTTTTATTAATGTACAGCATTTTCAATATAATTATAGTTAGAACATATTAAGCATCTGTATCATTCAGGAAGTGTCACAGAATAAGTTAAAGTTGTTGATAACTACATCAATAAATATTTGATGTATGTAAAATGTCCTTATATCAATGTTTATGCAGCTCTCAGTGGGGTCGACATAAAGTGTTACCCAGAAAAAGAATAATTCTCATACGCAACACATCATGTTTTATAATACTACAAGGTTGTGCTGTATCAAATTTTACATAAATAACACACAAAGAAAATGGATGATTTTTAATTTTTCAGGATCAAGGATTCCTTTATAGGTTGAGAAAGTTCTCCTACTTTTTAAGCTAATCCGTTTAAAACTCAACTGGATAAAAAGTCAGTGTCACAAAACTGAAAACAAGCTCGTGAAAAGGTGAGGTTTTGGAGATAGGCCTACATGGTGTTAACAGGGCAGTGACAATATGTACCGCTTCGCCACAGGCATGTTTGATATCTTTGATTCAACTCTAAAACATATTCGCCTGGTATGGACTGAAAAGAAGTTTGTTTTGTGAATGTATACTTGCCTGTAATTGATACAGAAAATTAACTTTATCACATTATCGCTGATGATGTTGTTGACAACAAAAAAAACACAACTTTATGTTCTAAAATATGGAAAAATACTGTAAATAGTACTAACTATACCAAAACAAGCGGGGCAGGTCAAAAGAACAACAATGGAGCATGCAATTAAAATAAAAGATTCAATTTCTACTGTGCAGAGGGCAAAATAAAAGAGAAATGTTTCAATTAATAACATGGAAAGTATTTTTTAAAAAATAATGAGTTTCAGGAGGACTACAAACAACACACTGAACGGTTATGGCACCAAAACAGAACATTTAACTCGTGCTTGACAGAAAAAAATGCTCCAAACCAATATGACACTATAACACAAACATTTAACCAGTTGGTACCAAAACACAAAAACCAGCAGCTTTTCAATCTTTCCACAGAGAATCAGAAGCGCACAGTAGAAACACTGTTACTAAGTCTATAGGTTTGCAGACTACAAATATACACTTCCAGTTCCAGCAGTTGGCCTCCATGCTCTACATGCTATTATGATATTATACTGTACGCTCTTATATGATTATAGTAACCCCCAAGTAACCTTTTTTAATTATAGTTCACAGACAGACACAGACAGACGGGCAAAGCCAGCTTACTTGTGTCCCTGTCTTGAGTCAGATCTGTTTATTTAAGGATCTCTGCCACCTAGTAATGTTTTCCCTCATTGTTGAGGTAGTTAGAGTACTCTGTCGTGTTCTCTGCTGATGGATGCTCTTAGTCACAGCGGATGGGAGACAGACAGTGAGGAGAGAGCTCAATGTTTTCACAGTCTGTCTGCGTAATCCCTTAGCTCCCTCTAGTGATTTCTCAAAGTTGGTTAAGATGGATAAAAAAATTTAAAAAAAACATGAAGGAAGTCACCACAAAATCATAGCCTTCTCATACGCACACAAACTTGTTCAAACTCTTCCCCACAGATAATGCTGGAAGTTCACTTGTGCCTTTGCTTGGGGAAAGGTTTTCTGAGCTGCAGGTTGGCTTTTAGTCCTGCAAAGGTCAGAGATCAGGATCATCAACAGTCCACAGCTGACTGGAGGAGCCTGCCCCTGTTGTGACTTGTGCTCAGATGCACATTAACAGTCATTTCAAGGCCCTAACTCTGCTCAAACGGGACTCTGAATGTTTGTAGCTTGTAGAATGAAATGAAAGTAAAAGCATTTAAATACAATAAACTGGCCAAAAAAAAGAGTTAACTCTTGAGTTTGTCTCCTTCTGCACTTTTTATTCAGATCTCACGAAGCAGCCTCACCCTCTTGGCCCAGTGTCAGGCTTCAGCACCAGCTCAGTCTGCGATACATTTTCATGATTCAAATGGCTCTTGTGCTCCCTCTTCTAACATAGTAAAACATCTGCTTTATAATTTTGGTTGCGTAGTTGACATGCAGCCATTTGTCTCTCTGTAACTGAACTATGGATGACAGAGAGAGCAGAGCCGTATCATTTTTTTTGAGTTAGGTTTGTTTTAAGAACTGCCAACCTCTCGGTTTGCTAAACTGTGGTTGCACTGAGCATAGCTTAAATATCTACGCCTTCTCTATTCTAGCTTTAAATAGCAGGGTAAATCCTTCATAAGCGGGGTCAATAATGTCAATCAGAAAATTCCAGGAGAAATACGCACCATATGTTGTATTTCGTCAATGGGAGGCCTAAAAAATGTAACTGCAGAAAGGATCGTGGCACTTCCTTAAAAGGTTCATTTTATATAAGACTCGATATTCCTTTTTCCTCCCTTACTTGTAGTATTGTAGTACATACAATTGCAATTTCTTTGAGGCTTTCTCTTTAAAGCTCAGTGGAAACGATTTCAGGAAAGGTAAGGCCTGCACTCTTGTAATTCCAATCAGCTGATTTATGTGTGTGTGTGTGTGTGGGGGGGGGGGGTTAGGACTCCTCATCTGGCTGTCTGGGTGATGTACAACCCTAATAGATAGCGCTTGATCATGCAGAGAGCTCTGTGAGGGCGTACACTTGCATGTGTTCCAGCATCATGGGGAATGCATCAACCAGCAGATGGTGCTCTTGTTTTATCTCTGAAGATCTCTCTCTTGCTCTCTCTCTCTCTCTCTGTCTCTCTCTCTCTCTCCCACACTCACATACACACAGAGCCTTGTTCTTGGGAAACCCAGTTTCAGACAGTGTGAGGAGAAAACCACCCATCGTGGTGTGATGATTGAGGCTGCTGAAATAGTCTCGCACACGTCACTAAACAACTCGTGTTTCTGCTCAACAGCCTCCTCAGTACCACTGGGCTAGAGTCACCACTCTTGCTCCAGGCACCGACTGCTTGCTCAGCTAATGCGAATTTGGCAGACTGCAGTAAAATACAATACAAGTGCCAAACCATAAAGCAATCAGGCTCTCTGGCTATTCATTTCAATCCCTCCTTCCCTGCTGGTCACCTCAGTGATGCAGGGAATTCACAAAACAATCTCCAATACAGCTGAACCGTCAAACTGTGCTGTTGACATTAAGTAGCTGCGTCCAGACGGTTGCATAATTGTTCATGGATAAAATATGATGTGTTTACACTAAACAATTAGCTCCCTGGGATTTAAGTAGGTCACTTCTTGTGGTGTGCGGCATGAATGCAAATGCATCTAATTCTACCTTCCTCAAGCCTTGGCCTCCCCTTCATGTGAGCCGCCTCTTTGCCAAGGTAATCCAAAGTATGGATCTGGAAACAGAGGCTTTACATACAAATGGATGGGGAGGAGAGAGAGCAGAGACAGAGAGAAGTAGCTGGGCTGACTTAAGAAACACAGGAATATAGTTAATGTGCATTGTAGATGGATGGAAAATATATATTTTCCGCACTGACAGAGAGCAAGATGGTTAAGAGGCTGGTGCTGCTACATTTCTAAATGAGTGATTACTCCAAAGTGGGTAATAGGCAGCCAGGAACTGCTGGAGAGAGTTAAGACACTGAGCAAAGGCCTGCTGGGCATCCAGGCAGGGATCCATCCCTTTGCCTCTCAGAGTTGACTCATACTCTCTATGTGGGCAATCCATGTACACACACACAACCTCACACAACCTCACACACACACACACGAAGATGCACCGTGCTCCAGCACTTGTAAAATCACGTGAGGGGTTTCCATATTACTACACATTTACGCACAAGTATATTTTTTCAAACACATTTTCATGCACTAAACTTGCATGAGTCATGTAGCTCTTCTATCTTCAAGCCTCTCGCTCTCACACACACACACACACACACACACACACACACACACACACACACGTACAGAACTGTCTTACAAGGCAATTGTACCTACATATGTCGGTCTGAATTGCTGATGTGTTTTACCTTATAAAATAATTATGTCACAGACATATATAACTTTTGAAAATGAAACAAACAATGTATAACAATAATCATTGCAATGAAAGAAAAACAAACAAAAACATCAACACAAACTGTAGTGGCCATGATTTGAATAGTTAAGGCACAGTTGTGGTTCAGTCAGTTGGCCTAAGGTAAAGATAATATATAATTTTAATGCTCCATCAGCTTAATAATTGAGTTAAGTCTTATACATATAAATAAGCCGGTGGTCAAATCTAATCATAATGGAGGAAAAAAGTTTAAATTATACTAAACATACAGCACAGTATTTTTTGTGTTTCAAATTTCTAATTCATTTCTCTCATCTTCATGTGAAGGTTGTGAGTGTTTAATGACCCAGTCAATGATCCAAATATGAAGAGAACGGTCAACCCACCAACAAAATTAAAAACACAGGAACCTACTATTACTTGTGAATTGATTGGCGGGTCTTAATATGTAGATTTACACTGACCAACAATGAAATCCTAGTTATTAATGATTCAGAGGCTGCAAAAGGTGCTTCTGCATGAGTAATGTTTTGAAAGTAATATTCTCGTTTATGACTAATAAACTGAGACAAATTTACAGTTATAAGTGTGAATTTGGCTCAGATTGATGTAGGAATTTAGACTGAAATCACACCACAGCCAAGAACATGTTGTACCCAACAAGGACTCTCACACTTTGGGCTCTATTTCACTCACACACACACAGACACAGTAAAACAGTAAAACACACACACACAAAGCAGGGAGGAGTGGGCTCTTTATTGGTACTTACGTCAGGGTGGAAAGAACATTTTCTTGCCCATATTCCTGTCTGAGGTTAACGGGCAACATCCGTCTCTTCCTCGCTCTCTCCCTCCCACTTTCTCACTTTTCCAACTCCCTCGTCTTAATTTCTCGCTCTTACCTCGCCCACCTCTCTCTCTCTCTGTCTGCCTCCAACACACATTTATGTCTGTGTGGGAGAGCCTTGCTGCGAGCGCTGGTCCACAGGGACCCTTTCACGCTGCTGATGTGCACAGTGGCTGCTGATTGTAACCTTATGTGCCCCTGTGAGTGAGTCATGCAAGGTAAAGAAGGAGTTTGTGTGTGTGTGTGTGTGTTGTGTTTTAGAGACAGCTGGGTACAGCTATTAAAGACACAGCCAGGCTACTGAATTTTCCTTTCATAATGTGGTGATCAGCTTTAACCAATGACACTCTGTCAAAGCATTATGGCATCCAATCCCACAGGGTGTGGACAATAGGCCGTACATAGGAACAGATATCAGTTTTCGGTTTTATACTCTTACACATTCATAAAAACGTATAAAAATGCTCAGTTATTATCATGATGGATTACAACTATTAAATGCACAATAATGGATTTCTCTTCTGCGTTTGATGATGATTTTTTTTTGTTAGTTTTTTTTTTTTTTGTGCTACATGTTTTGATTTGTATTTCTTTTCTATGAGTTTAACCCTGCAATAAGTTTTCTGGGTTTTTTTGGCCACTTGGAGGCAATGGAAACACTGACCTGTTATTTGCTTATAAAGCTGATATGTTGATATGTGTTGGCAAATACTTTATTTATTCAACCAACAGATACAGAGCGACATCATTTCTGATTTGGAGTCATGTTTGTATTCACCTGATCATAACCTGTGTTTCTCTCCACCAACACCTGAGGGAAATATCTGGCTTCACTATGTTCACCAGCTAGTCGCTAACTTTGTCTGTCTGTGCAGTGGGTCTTTTTCACTGAAAGCAGCTTCCTGCTGTGGCCAAAAGCAACACAGATGAATGTTTACTCAGTGTGAGTAAACCAAAACAATGTGCTGAAAGACTCCATAAAAGTCTGTAGAGCTGAAGGAAACTGCTAGTTCGGTTGATTTAGGTTTAGGTTACACTTTTTTACATTACAATAAGTAATTTGACTCAATGTTAAAATTAAAATATTGGTTAGTGCAGCCTTTTTAATTGATTTTATTTTCAGATTCCCTGTAGTGAGACTGTAACTTTTGCTTTTATTGCAGTGTAGCTACAAGTGACAATTGTGTGATGATGGTAAATATCAAAACAATATAGAGAGGAGACATAAACTGTGTCAATTACACAGTGATATCTGTCAAAAGTTTGCAAACAATAGCTAAATAAGTAGTTAATAATCATTAACTACTGATCACACAGTAGTAAACTGTGTTTTTGAAAGTTATATTATTTTATATAAATAATGTTCTCATACATCTCTTCTCCTTGCGTAAAGCGCTTATGTAAAAGCCTCTGTGTTTCAAAGATGCTCAGCTGGCCTCCACTTGACAGTTACTGGGCTGAGTCTGAATTTGTTTAAGTCATGTCATCTGGAAAACATTCATCTCCCAAAAATAATTTCATAAAATCTAAAAATAAGTTGTTTACCCTCATGGTGAACTGGATCTTTCATAAGAGTCTTTTCTTACTCATATTTACTTTTTTTTAATGGTAAATGCTGACAATTACCTTGGCTCATTTTGTTTATCAATGAAAATATAGTAAAAACACACTTAATCAAATATTATGTGATCAGTTTTGTGTAAAATGCACTTGTTTGCGAGCACTATGCTGCAGTGCTGATATTTTACCAGCAGGTGGCAAAACACAGTCTTGCTATTCTGAGTGGATCTGCTCTGCCTGCATGGCTTCAGGCAGCATGACCACAGGGAAATAGACTAACACCATGCTCCTCAGTCCACTACCAGCATGACAGCACACCATTACTCAGCTTACAGCAACACACACACACACACACACACACACACAAACACACCGTGCACAGTGAGACTACATGCACATTAAGAGCTTCTGCATTTTTATTTTTAATAGAAAAAAAGTATTCAAAATAATACAACAGGAAGTGTCCAGGACAGATGACAACAACAAAAAAAAAGTGATCGGGTCTGTGTCTCCACGGCAACCATGCATCCTCACCTTGAACTCAACCCATTTTGCTGCTTCAGTGCCTGAATGTGTATGTGTGGTTGGGTGTGTGTGCATATATATATATATATATGTGTGTATATGTGTCTATGTCTGTGTGTGTGTGGGGTCGGGGGGGGGGGGGGGGGGGGGGGGGGGACACTGAAACAAAGCAGAAATACAGAGCTTTACAGAACACCTCTGATCGATGCACGTGTCAGTCTCCTGCCGAAATGAAAGGGATACAACAACGTATGTGTAGGTTTGTGTGGTTTTTATGTACACGTGGAGGTGTGTTGGAAGGAGACCATGTTTCCATATGTACAATAAAAGACCAATAAAAGTGTGTCAGGATCTGCTGTGTTATGGTATATAAAGGAGGATGGATTGGGTTGAGACACAGATGCTCTGAGTTATGCAGCTTTGCTGTGCTGATGAGGAAGATGAAGTTGATGTTGAAGATGATGATGATACACTATGGAGGAAGCCAAGATTCAAACAAACTGAAGAAAAAAAAGAACATCAGAAAAGGGAAAAATTAACTGAATGAGTGGCTGCAGAACAGAATAAAAAAAAAAAATAATAAAAAGGTCCTTGACTTCAGAAGGCAGGAGGAGTTTAGAGTTTCTAAATCACCAGCTTGCTCCCTACTCTCTCTTATTAAAATATCCCAAATTTTTCCCTCTTTCTTCACCACCTTCATTCACCCTCCCTCACCCAGTCTCAGTCCCTTGTGGCCCAGGCAGGCCTGGCTATAGGTAGGCAAGCCAAAAAGTTCAGTGTGGATCCTGGCGGTATTACATAACTCCGCTGCTTTCAGCATCCTCTCCTCCCCGGGCTTCCGTTCTTCACCACTTATGTGTCTCTCAGTCCTCCACACACCCACGGAGTCAATGTTTGTCCTCACTTGGCCTCCATATTTGGGAGTTCCTTTGCCCAGGGGTTGCAAGGGTTAAATATTCAGGTTTGACCACAGAGGGTAAGACAGACAGATATGGGGGGGACAGATGGAGGGTCGAGGAGCTGCTGTTGTCCCGCTTAAGGAAATAACTCTGACCCGACAGTGGCAAGTCTTTCTCTCTGTTCACAACGATGCGTGCCCATCCGTCATCGCGTCCTCCTCCATCTCTCCCTCCTTTCATCTGTCTGTCCCTTCATTGCTCTGCCACCTCCATCTGTCCGCTCGGGGGCCTGAAGGGGTGAGGAGCTAAGAGAGGAGGGCTGTAGTCTCTGAAGAAAGTTTTCTTTATCCCATTCTCTCTCCCTCTCTCTCTCTCTCTCTCTCTCTCTCTCTCTCATATTTATCCCCCACTCTTTCACTTGCAATTAAAATACTATCTTTGCCATATCTTCATAAAACACACGTATACTCATACCAACACATAGTGTCCCATCACATAAACAATCCTACTGATAAAACACTGATTCAGCTCTCTCTCTTACTCTCTCAGGCACACATACATACACACACACACACACACACACACACACACACACTTACACACACGCACACTCACACACACACTGAGGCGCTCTGTGGGGGTGAATTCTGGGGGCCTCTGTGCTATGTCCCATCTTCCTCCTCCTCTTCCGAACAGTAGTCTCGCCCCTGCAAAAAAAAAAGGAATTGGAGAGGATATGAGATAGTGTTTTTTTAACTCTAATTTGTTCCAGTTAAGTAAACTCAGTAATAACCTACTGCAAACGACTCTCTCTGAACTCTCTGCATGCAGCAAACTCCCCACGCACCTGTTACTCCAGTCACGTCCAAACAAAACCCTTTTCTATTTGCAGGTACTGGCAAACAAAATACTGGATGAGGCAGTAAAGTAAAGGGGAGGTGGGCAGTTATCACGTTTTGTTTCTTCAGTCATGATGAGGAGGGAACTCAACTGCCTTCCTTTCCTCTCCAGACCTTGTCTAACAGCTTGTCTAACTCTCCTCTCCATCTCTCTTCAAATAAGGATTTAAAATACTGGCTGCAGCAGTAACACACTAATAATCAGAAAGTAACAAATAAAGGTGCCTAAGCACTATTTTGAGGCACTTTACTGCCATATTTACATGTAATGCTACTTTATACTTATCATCAATACATTTTCTATAAAACCATTGCACCAGTTTTCTAAACGTATCACCTGTTTTCCAAATTAAGATATAATGCATAAAATATATGATCATTTTAGATTTTAGATTAAACTCCTGAACAGTTTGTAGGGTAATTAAACCCACTGACCAATTTTTGGGCCACTGCGCTGTCTGCTGTTTGGTGCTGTGCACATAGTATATGGTGGGGACATCAGAGCTCCCTTGCTGATAACAGCTGCCTGATTCTATGAGAGTGGTGACGTGAATCAAAACAGTGAAGTTGTGAGTCTGAAAACCAAAACAATGAGCTGAAAGACGATAAAACACCTATAAACACCTCATCTATAGCTGAAGGGAACTGTAGAGATGGGTTGTAATTCTGCGTTTGCCACTATGTGCAACCCCTTTCACTTTATACATAATAATTGAAAATATAAATAGAGCAGCTTTAAATATATATATTACACTGATATCACTTGTGTTTAGTTAATTAAAAATGATTTGAATGCAGGGCTTTTACTTATAATAGTAATTACAAGTAAGTATAGTAATAGTATTTCTGCACTGTGATGTAACTGCATTCACTCAAATAAAAGACCTGAATTCAGCACTGAAAAAACAGTTCCAAGGCGTTGAGTTGAAAAATGAAATGGATGGCACGACAGCTCCCAAAGCTGAATCTAGTCATTACTCACTGTGATTTCACTTTGTAACCACATTTTGGGTCAGAAACAACCAGAGTAATTCAAGTGGATGACAAAGAGTAGTAAGTGCTCATCACCACAGCGATCACCTGTTCCTCCCCCTCACACATGTGGAGCACGGTGTTGAGCTCATAAGCAGGATGACGATGTGGACCACTGTATGCTGTTGTTGTTGTAAAGCCTGTCTCTTTAAATGTTAAGACCCAGCTGTTCCTTTAAATGCTCTGAGACCCTATCCCTACACACACACACACATATTTATACACAACCACCCCCACCCCCCTCCGTCACCTTCTCAATCTTCTCATCCAGCATCCTGAAGAATTCCTGCTGGCTCTCTGACGTGTGAATACTGAGAGAGAGAGAGAGAGAGCGAGAGAGAGCGAGAGAGAGAGAGAGAGAGAGAGAGAGAGAGAGAGGAAGTTGGAGGTTGCAGAAGAGGAGGAGAAGGGAGGCAAGAAATACATCATGAGAATTTTCCATTACACCCCCCGCACAGCACAAACACACACGTGCGCACACACACACGTACACACACAATCCTAACAGCAGTGTGAGAAATCCATCGTCGTGAGCCTGTGGAGGAATTTAAATAATTATTTTATCAAGTATTAACCCAATCTCTCATCCAAAGGTTAAATACTCTGCAGCCACCAGCAACCAATATGTACAACATATTCAAAGATTCAACACACACACACACACACACACACACACACACACACACACACACACACACACACACAGTCTGAGGTTGGCCAAGAGACACCATGACAATAACCAGACACAAGATATCACTTACATCACACATCACAATATTAACACACTGATTTTAAGTCACATCTTAATGGACATTAGACAAACACGACTGGTCAAACGTTTTAGAACACCTCCATTTTTCCAGCTGTTATTTCAATTTACATAAGTCAACGTCTCAGCGTCTCTGATATTAAACCAAATCTAATCTAAGTTTTCGACTCACTCAGCAGCTGAACGCTGAATATTCATGGTGTTCATTCTACTCTACAGAAATAAAACACTGCTCAGACAGTTCACCCCAACACTGTTGCGCTAGTTCCCAAGCATGTGTTCCGCTTGTAGTTTGCTTTGCTCCTCACCTTCTGTCCAGTTCATCCCAAACCAGCATCATGAGGTTTAAGTCTGGAGACTGCTGCTCTTCCATCATGTGAAGCCACCTTGTGGTTCTTTTCTTCTAATGTTGTGGGACCAACTGGTCTCTCTTCCTTAGTTACTGATAGTAATATACAGTACTACTTCCTGCACCGCAGTATTGTCTTAACGATGCATCAGGGAGTGTATTAACAGTTTCTTCCAATACTACGGTGGCCCTGAGAGCTCAATGCACTCTAACTTAGATAACACATGCAAATAGACAAAAACACAAAAGAAATTCTGAAAACATCATATGTTGTCTCATATTTGCAGCACGTTTGTATATTTGGTTATGTTGTGAGTATTTGCAACACGTGATGATGATGTTTGTGTTTGGTCTATTTGCATGTGTATGTGTGTGTTGAGCTCCAAGGGCCACCGTACCACACTGCCTCTGTACAGACGGAGGCTCTGTAAGTCATCAACAGAAGTTGGAACAACCGTAGGAACTCTCAAGGTTTCATTGACTTCCACTGCTGCAGGAAAGTTGTACGTTAACCAATTATTGAATCCCTGAAAAAGGTCTGTTTACTGTGGAATTTAAATGATTTCTCAGTTTTGGAGACCCAAACTTTTTCTTTCCATCTTCAGTTCTGACTTTTGTGCCATTCATGGTTTTTCACTGGACTGGAAAAATAAGGGTGTTCTTAAACTTTTGACTGGTAGCGTGATAGACATAAAGGTTTATTAGCAGGTCAGGTTCAGCCAAATGACAACATCTCATAATTAAAAACAAATTCAACAGTGTTAATAGGAACTACTGTTGGTTTATTTTAAATGTACTTTTACTTTTTCAATGTTGTGAGCACCAAAGGTGAAAATTATTCTTGATCAAGTGTTTAAGTTATCAGTGTTGTCCATAACATTTCCACCAGACAGTCACAGTACACAAGCTGTCAGCCACTTACTTGGACTTGATGTTTGCTGAAGCCACCTCTTTCTGCTGTTTGCCCCTGTACTGTACATTACTCTTCTCCTGAAACACACACACACACACACACACACACACACACACACACACCATTTGTTTTCATTATCAGCTGATAAAACAGTTAAAAAACAAACAGCTCATATCAGCAAACAGCCACACCACAGAACACACATGTTGTCATCCCAAATCTGCATTATCAAATGACCTCCTCGCCCAGCTGCCACTGCACCACAGCCACAGGACAGAAATATGTATGCAGGTCTAATAAAACACAAAATGTTGGTCACCTCACACTGTTTCCCTCTAATGTTCCTGCAAGCTTTGTGTACAGTTTCCTGCTACAGTAAAGTGTTGTAGGGTTCCTGGAGTGATCAACAAATACTGCAACCTGCATCTTCCACCGCTCGCTGTGCATGTGTGAATTCCTCTGTGAAAGAAAACGCCTACAGTAGTGACAAATGGAAAGAAACAAATACTGGTCTGACCACATGTAGTGGCTGTACTGGTGTTTATCTGGCTGTGTCTGTGCAAAAATGTAATTTTGGTATTTCAATGACTTACACAGCTGAGTAACAAACAATATCACCATATCATTTAAACAAGACAGCAGCTATTTCAACTACTTCTGCAGTTCAAAAAAAAAAAAAAAACAGCCAAAATTGTGTTATGACTTTTGCAATAACCCACATCAAGCTGTGTGTTTGATAGGAGGTGCTTTCCCTCCTGTTTGTAGCCAGTAGCTTTAATGAGGCTGTTTTTTTTGAGCTATAGTAATATAATTTGCGGCAATGTGACACTGCTTCTGTTTTTTTTAATCAGGATTTAAAAAGGTACACCGGTTATCGTTTCACCACTTGCCAGAACGCCAGGCTGAATGACCTGATTTACTGAACAAACAACCAGGCTCTCACTTCACACTACCACACATTTCAGTCACTTCACATGTTTTTGAGGAAAAATGTGCCTGAATTTTTAAACTGTCTCCATTATTTCCCAAGAAGGAATTGAACAGTCGGGGTTATCTGCAAAGTTATTACAACAAAATGACCTGACCAGCAACACTACAACACTCCTTTACATTTAAGACCTAAAGGTTTTTGCAGGAGGAAAATCAGCCTCCACATTCCACACACGCCAGCATGTTGTCTCTACCTGCGTGTGCAGCGCCTCCTTGTGTGTTTGTGTGTGTGTTTCTACACTTGTGCAAGAGACAATTAAGTGTGTATGTGTGGGCTGGGGAGGCTGACAGAGCTGCCTTTGGACACAAACACGAGTCTGTTCGCTTGAGTTGATGAACTGTCAGGAAAAGGTCTGAGTCTGTCTGTGGATGACAGGCTGTCAGTAGACGGGTGTGCGTTTCTGTGCGTCTCTCACCAGGTTCTCCTGGTTGCGTGCATTCACTCGGTTTTCATCCCCCCTCATGTACTTCACCTCCTCCACTCCCTTCATCTTGTACTCATCTGAGGAGAGAGAGAGACAGAGAGAGAGAGAGAGGGGTTTGGAGGGAGAAAGAGAGGTATGATTAAAAAATGGAGGGAGGGGCAGGAGGGAAATAAACAAGAACGTGTATTTATGAGGCCGGTCTCCCAGAAAAAGAAACACTGACCAGACTCTCTTCATTCATCCTGATGTGAAGGGCTCAAATAATCTGTCATATCAGCTCTACTGTACGCTCACTGCATTATATCAACATTACCAGTGACTATTCCATTAAATCGACCTATAATTTGTCCAAGATAATCTGATAACTAAGACTTGACACAGTGCGTTAGAAAGTGGACATGGCAGCTGAGGTATAAGTAGGAGGACACTAGTCATCTCCTTTCCATTTTATCTACAGCAACTCATCTGAGGAAAGAGAGACAACAGAGAGACAGCAAGAGCGAGAGGGAAAACACATGTAGCGTGTAAGTGAAGTACGAGAGGAGACAGAGGAGACAAGAAGGAAAAAAGGAGAACGGAACAAGATAAGAAGGAGCAAGCTGGAGGGGATTAAAGATCAGTTGAACAGCTTCTAGGCTACATGGACAGCTTAGACAGTTAAGACAGTTAAGACAAGCACAGTGGCAGCGAGAGTGGTAACACTTCCTCAAGACTGCCTGGCACCAGCACCACGCCCAGCGCCGTGCATCCTGAATCACTGCTGAAGCTAAAAATTAGGGCAATAAACCTGACATTATGCATCTCTCACTGCTCCAAGGTTACTCATATTGCAATAAGGTCTGAATCCCGTGCAATTCAGATGAAATAAGCAGTGGTATCTAACCAGGAGTAGAAGTCCAAAATATGTGGCTGCTTATCTTATGTTCATCAGGACAAACCACTCAGTGACACGTAAAAAAATGTGTTACATTTATCATCGCCAGTTTAGGTCATATCTTATATAAATATGTGTGTTTTATAGTTGTTTAACATTTCAAATTATTGTATAAGATGCGGTATAAACACAACATCCTCTACTCAACAAGGTCACCGCCCTCCAGGCTGAAATGTGTGAGATTATGTATGGTACAATGATTGTTTTCATTATTTCACATTGAATATTACTGCAATCTTTTTTTTGATCGTCCAATTAACCATTTAGTGTATAAAATGTCAATAAATAATGATCACACATTTCCAGATGGATGACATCTTGTTTTGACTGACAAGCAGGGCAAAACAAAAAATATATAACAGAATGAAGCTGAATAAAGATAAATAAATTGAATAACACCCTCTGTTGCACCATCATAGACAGATGTAGCGTTGCATGACTGTAATTTGTGATGTGTCAAATGTGATGTATTGCTTTGCGGGATTATTTAGCAGGAGGTTTTTCACAGCACTATGTCATGAAGAAATTCTACACCCTGAACTCAGATACTCATATAAAATGGGGGGAAGTAAAAACACTGCACTATATAGTAAATGGGCAGAGATTTCAAACACTGACTGTTTCAGCACCAATTGCAGCAAGAAGAATCCCCAGTGCTGCTCATTCCCCGGTATCAGAATAAGTCGAAATCGCTACATAAAGCACCTTTATGTACCAAACCACGCCTAACCTTGTCACACTGGCATTTCTGCTGACTACCTGGTTGTAGTACACTTAACTGATAAAGCCGCAGCCGATATGCTCAAACACACACAGAGACACATAGAAAACGCCCCCCCTGACCTTATCTGCTGCACACTCTGTATTTTGCCCTCACTCTATCAGCAATCTGTCTGTCCGTCCATGTGTGTGTCTGTGCCACTTTGCACCCAGCTGAAGGGTTCACCCCTCCTCTCGCTCACAGTCCACCCAGCACCTGGATCACCTGTGTGTTTGAGTGCGCGTTTGTTTGTTTGTCTGCATGCATGTGTGTGATCATCTGCGCCTCTGCACCTTACGTGTGCGTCACTGCTGATCCTAATATGGGCTTCACTCGTCAGACAAACACTGCTGATTTGAAATTATTTGAGAGAGACACGGGGAGGGAAGCTGGCAGAGATTAAGAGAAAGAGAGGGAGAGAAACAAATGCCGACTACTTTTCTGCTGTTTGTCTCAGGAATGTAAACGAGTCGGAGCAAAGCAGCTCCTGTCTGAACATGCCGACACACACACACACACACACACACGGTTTTATAACACTACACAGGCTCACCGAGCTGAGATCGGCTCTGTAAACATGGAACACATAGGGTGCTGCAGCAGGAAACAGAATTAAGAGCCATTTCCTCTGCTCTTCTGCATAATACAGGGGCGATCCACATAAATTTCAAGCTTGATAATCTGCAGCTTACGGTGGATACAGATGAATAGGAAGGAGTAAAATTAGCTGCTCTTGTGGGCACTGCACACAAAACTAAATGGACATTTTCAGGCAGCAGTTGAGAAAAATGTCATTTGGGTGAGCTGCAGCCTGACTCAATGTTCTTCTCCTGTTACAGGATAGTCACTGAGCCTAATGTGACGGGTATAGATAGATCAAAGTGACCCAGCTTACACCAATCAAGACTCATCACATCACAGACCTTCCTTCAATTTAGATAGGAGCAAAAACTGGTCATGCTGCGTGAGTAGTATGTGTGTGTGTGTGTGTGCGCGGCAGTCATTGTCACAAGAAATGACAAGGGTGTTTCGTCACGCCGATGCTGGGCTTGCTTTGGGAGAGAGGGAGGGGAACCGTCAGAGAGAGGAAGATGAAAGGGAAGAACTATTTTGAGAAGCCGTGATTTTGTGTGTGGACATCTTTCTCATCTCTGATTAGAGAGCGGAGCTTTGTGCTGACCTTAAGGTAGCGCCAGGCACAGCGAGTTCACAAGCGCGTGTGCACAACCACGTTTCTATTTCAGATAAAGCCGTGTCTTTGAATCAGCACGTTTGTCATTTTACGCAAGTGCAGTGTTTGTATGGGTGTGAGTCATTTACGTAGCCTTCTTTGGGTGTGTGTGTGTGTGTGTGTGTGTGTGTGTGGGTGGGTTGGTGTGTGTCTGCTCTCACAGCTCTAGCTGGCCTGCCTGTCCTGTGGCTATGTCACTCTGTCCTTCCTGCTGTGTGTCCTCCCTCTCAGCCATTCTGGCTCCAGGCCATCACCAGCCTGGCCATGACATTTACACCTGAACATGAAGTCTCATCACTAACACAAACACACACACACACACACACACACACACACACACACACATCAAGTTTACAAAGAAATATATAAACACTGATTCTGAACAGAAATATATGTCACGCCTTTTGCTGGCAGGGATAAAAAGGATTAAAGCAGGACCAGACTGTGCAGAAAATACATTTTCAAATAGTAAGTCTCTTACTGAACGTGAATGACTGCCATTTAACACTACTGCGAACGCACTGGAAGCTCCTCAAGCGCCCACTGAAGACACCAGACCACAACCAACCGATGTAGAAATATGTTGCACAATAACTGAGCATCTGACTTTTTCTGTTGCTACTGACGTCTTTCAATATCAGATTCCTTTCCAAGGCAACATCAAATTAAATGACACGTTATGTATCAGCATTCACAGACCGTGGTCACATCTCATTAGCCTAATGTTGCAGAAGTGAAGTAGACTGTTTTAATACAAATGGGCTGATTTCCTGCACAGCTGCAACTAATGTTTTTTTTTTTTTTTTTAATTTCTCAATTAATCATTTGGTCTATAAAATGTCAGAAAGTAAAATGGCCGTTATAATTTTCCATAACCCATTTGAAATCTTCAAATGTGTTGTTTTAATTCAACCAACAATCCAAAATCCAAAAATATTATATTTAGTGTGTACAACAAAGAAAGCACGAAGCGTCACATCTGAGAAGCAGAACCCACATATATAGTGTTTTTACTTGAAATAAGACTGAAACGCTTCTTTGTTTGACAAGCAGTTGGGGCATTTTTTTTTTATTATCAAAGACAGAAGCACTGACTGAGTACTTTTATAGGTACACCTGTACACCTGCTTATGCTTGTAATTATCCCATCAAACAATCATGTGGCAGCAGTGTAACACATGAAATCCTGCAGATACAAGTCAGGAGTTTTCAATTCATGCTCACATCAAATATTATAATAACTGATCTCAGATTTTCATACACACACACACGCACACACACACAACAGTTTCTAGAGTTTACTCGGACAGAAACGCCTCATTGATGAGAGAGGTCAGAGGTAAATGGTCAGACTGGTTGGAGCTGACAGAAAGGCTGTGGTAACTTAGATAACCACTCTTTAACTGCGGTGAGCTGAAAAGCACGATGAACCTTGAGGTGGACGGGTCACAACAGCAGAGGACCACGTCGGTCTGCCAAGAACAGAAACCTGAGGGGGAGCCGGGATATATATATATATATATCTATATGTATGTATGTGTGTATGTGTGTGTGTGTGTGTGTGTGTGTCTAACCTTTATTTAACATGGATTAATTCTCTGAGCATGAATACTCTTTTGAAGGAAGGCCCTGCTCCACAGTCGCAAATGGAAGCCTCCCAGTGTAGCCACAGTCCAACCACTGGAGCAGCTGAGCCGCCTTGTCAAAGGGCACTTCAGCAGAGGTAAGTGCTGCTCTGTCACTTTCTACTGCCATATTTATTCCTCCAGATCCGGGACTTAACCTTCAAGCCATGAGCCCGCTTCTCTATCTCCGCGTACTGCACTAAAGAAGAACTGTTTTCCCTCTGAACACACTGTACACAGACACTGTATTTGTTGTGACTTGGGGTTGTCATTTACATTTTTATGCTCTCTGAAGAGGAAGAGGGAGACTTCTGCGAAATGTGTCAGCACAAGTTCATTCAAGGATGCACCTGCCCTCTCGAACAACTTTTTCCAACTGCGTGCTAATATTTCCATTATTCAGTAATCTGAATATGATCTCAGCGTGATTCAAGTGCCAGCATTTTATTTTGAGGCATGAAGAAAACAACCAGTTTTGAGGAATCCAGTTTTATTATACCACACCAAATTAATTCTTTTGCAGGTTTCTTGGTCAATATACTTTCTTTATCTGAACACTATTTTCTCTGCATCCGACACAGACATTTCAGAGGGACACTAACATTGTATTCAGTCAGGATGACAGACCCTCAAACCACTCAGCTGCTCCACCGCCTCAAAACAACACGAATGCCAAAACAAACCGTGAAGTCTGCATGCTACTGTGTTCTGTATACATGTCAGGGTGCCACGTACACAATCGTACACACGTACAGCACTACATACTCTATCTCCACTCCGATCTCCTCCGACTGTGATTATTGCAAACATCAATAGCATGATGTTGTGGAAAGTGTTGCTATTTTCCCTCTTCGTCCTTCAGTGTTTGTGTAATGGAGCTCAGCCTTTTCCGGTTATTGTGCGAGAGAGCCGCTGAGAGAGGGGTGGGGTGGGGTGGGGTGGGGGGGGGGTTAGGGTTAGTGGCCAGAGTCTGACAGAGCAGGCAGCCAGAATATCTGGGACACACACACACACACACACACTTGTGCACATACACACACAAGGACAGGCTGACTGGCAGGCAATCTGTTGGAGGCGGATCAGCAAGAGCAAGAAGAGGGCTCACTGTCTAACTAATATGCAACACATAAACACAAATGTGTGGTCATACGCTGACAAAGTCCACTGGGGGTAAATGTATGTGCGTAGGCGGCCTGACTGGCCAGAATCGACCAATTTTTTCCGCCTCAATCATGAAAAGTACACCGGATGTTGCGAGCCAGTTCAGCCGAGGTCGGAAAAGGGCAGAGAGCTAAGTGGGAACGAATGTCTACAGAGTCTGTGACAATGACTGAAGCAGAGGGGAGAGAAGTCGCAGGAGGAAACAAAAGATAAGAGTGGATGAAGATTAAAAAGACAAGAAAGAGGTGGGTGAAGACAGGTGGTGTTATTAAAGGTTGGGGCCTGGGATAACTCTAATCCACACTAGCAAGGTCATTAGTGTCTTGCACCTCCACATACACACACTCAAAAGCAATCTGGATTCCCCTTTAACCAACTGACTGCGAGACCCGGGGATAGGATGGGAGGAAGAGGGAGGAAAGAGGAAGGGAGGTGAAAGGACACAAAGCTCTGACCTAATGTTGTGCCAGAGAAGAGAGGAAAAGAACTGGAGAGAAGAAACACTGGGAGATGAAGACAGGAAGAGGGGAGGAGGGGGGCAGAGACCCAAAATAGAGAGACAGAGAGAAAGAGGAAGGGAAGAACGAGGCCTTGAGCAGGGGTAGGGAAGCGGCGACCCAAACGAGACGGAGAGGTTGAGGAGAAAGAGGGGGAGAGAAAATAAAGAAGAGAAGCAGCGTCAACAAACGTCATTCTCCCTTCCTCTCTCAAGGAAAACTCTCCACTCCTCCCATCTCCCATCTCCCATCTCCTGCCTCGTTCTGTTGTTCCTTAAAAGACGGCGAGGGAAACGAGACGTAAGAGCAGAGAGGTCACAGGGAGGGGCAGCGGGGGGAGGAGGATTAGGAGTCGGTGTGTCGGGCAGAGCAGAGAAGGGACGAGAAAGAGCAGCGAGTCGAGGAGAGGTCGCAGGAAAGAGGGTGAGAGGCTGAAGAGGGAGAAGGGTCAGAGCGAGAGAGGGATGATGGAGAGAGAGAGAGAGAGAGAGAGAGAGAGAGAGAGAGAGAGGACCTCCTGTGGATCGTCATCTGCCACATCCATCTGCCCGCGAGCAGTTATACCAGAGTGTCGCTCCTAATTCTTAATCGCTGTTAATCTCTCAACCACTCATCATCTCTCTCTTTCTCTGGCTTTCACTTTCATTCCTGTCCCTCCCTGCACAACAGCCTGCTGGCTATAATTAAAGCTGGGGCCGCAACTAACGATTATATTCATTACTGATTAATCCGTTGCTTATTTTTCTATTAATCGATTCTGTAAAATGACATCACATTTGGGGGGATTTTGTGTCTTGCTCAAGCACACTTTGACGTGTGGACAGAAATAGCCAGGGACGATCCAGTCCACCACTCCAACAACTGAGCTACAGCCACTTCACAGTTTGCCGGAGCTCAATTAGACGTCTTCAGATTTCTTTTGAAGCGACCAAGACTCTGAAAATATTCTCTTCAAAATCATGGAAAATCATGGAAAATCATGGAAAAGTGCCAGGTTCTCACACTGGAGAAGCTGAAAATGAAAATGCCAAAAAGAAACGAGCTAAACAATTGATTGTTTGTCTCTTGAGCTAATCCTCAAACTAATCCAGTTGTTCCCAACCTTTCTAGCTTGTGACCAGAAGCAGTGTCTCCTCATGACCCCACCCCCCCTCATCTGCGGTTGCATATGATTGATTTTGTGAGCAGTCTAGGAGTGATGTTCCTTTTTTTCCAGTTTCATTTGAATAGTTTTCAGAGGCCTGAAGTTGTAAAACTATCCTGAATTTCGCAATGAAAAAGCAACGGTTAGAAAAAAGTCAGAGCAAAAACATGTTTTTTTTCCTTCTTTTCTATCTTGGCCCAATTAATAGATTAAACCACTGGATTAATCGATTAATCGTTTCATCACTAATTGGAACTCCTGCAATTTAATATTTCACTTCCATAATGCTGTGGTGCTCAGAGGGGACAGATTTAACACATACAAACAGAACTTGTGTAAAATCTCCCTCTTTAATTACAACACATCTCGCCATCTATCATTTCTTTTCCCTCAGGGCTCACCTCCCCACACCTTCATGTTTCCACTCCCCTCAGTTTCCCCACGAGTTGCACCACAGCAGTCTCACTGACTGGTTACTTCCTCTCTCCTACATGAACTCTGAACACCGATGACTCCAATAAAACCGACTGTAGTGTTGACAGTTATTGTCTAAAATGGAGAACTTAACACTCTGCCACAGGACTATGAGCTGTAATGAAGAGAATATATTGTGAGGGCAGACGGGGGCCATGGGTCTACGCTGAGCAATTAACCTTGTGAAATGGAGCTGTGAAGCTTTTATTGACATCCCTGTGTGTGTGTGTGTGTGTGCGCGCGCGTGTGTGTGTGCAAACTGACCTGTGAAGAGGTCTCCGTTGCTGTAGGCCTTGCCGCGTCCCTCCTCATCGTTGGGCACGGCCGACACCTGCTTGGCCGAGGTGCAGCCCATGGCCTCACACTCTGAAACCTCTCCTCATCGCACTCTCACCTGGCCAAGGACAGAGAGGAGACCTTTAACATTCATGACAAACTCAGTAACATGAACAACGCTGCTGTTCTCTTGTTACAGTGCACCTCACAGATATCATTTCTCAGAAGCGCTGCACTGTTTGCTCAGCTACACTGACGCTCGCTCATGCTAACTTCTTCTTTTATTCCAAACAAACTGGGTCAATCAATGTAAAATGCTTTGTGCAGCGTTTTCTCACAGCAGTGCAACAGCCACTCAGTTCAACAGTTGCAAACACCACCGACACTTCAGAGCAGGGCGTTTAATGCTGAACCTCTTGTTTAGAAAAATGCATTTAGCTGCATTTTGGTCATTATGTGTACGGTCTGGAGGCAGGACACCTAAAATACATTATTTCCCTCCGCTTCCCACAAGTGTCTCTCTCACACCTGGTGTTCAGAGCCAGAAATGTAGGCTGAGTCATAATACATCAGAAGAAAGTGAAGTGAGCGTTAATATGAAAATATTGCAGGTTATTACTTCAACCCCGTGTTTCTTTTAGAGCTAAACATAACCACTGTCATTATATGTGGAGAGCAGGAGCAGCAGGGACGGACGGTGGGTAAATAAACAACATGGCCTGATTTAAAGTGGGACTGTCAATACTTTCATATTTGGATCACATTCATGTTTAGATATTAGATTAATATATTTAATTGTGTCAGTATTTTGATTCTTTTCATTAATTAATATCAAAACAAAACAAACATCTGTATTCAATGTAAAGTAAAGACGCTGCAAATCTGAGAATACGGAAGCTAAGATATTTAACATTTTCATTTGAAAAAGTACTTAAAGCAGTGTTAGTTGACTTTATGGCCACTCGGTGTCAAGGTGACAAGCTGTAAAACACACAACAAAATGATATCACCTTATATAGTCGATGCTATTTAGCTGTCCAGCCGATACAGAGCGGCTTTATCATTCAGCTGGAGTAAGTCCAATATTCACTCGCTGCAGCTCTTGAGGAAAAGATCCTGTCCTTCAGTGGCTAAATGCTAAACGATGGTCTCCAGCTGGTTGCTAAAGTTGTGCGTCAGCCGTTTGGTGCCCGGCAGGTAGACTACAGCAGATTACTGTAAACAATAGGTTGTGAGGTTAATGAGAGTGAATCAAAACAGTAAAGCTGCTGGCCAGAAGACCAAAACAATGAGCTAAAATATGCTACAATGCTCTGTATAGCTCAGGGGAACTGCAGGGTTGGATGATAATTCTCTGTGGGTTAGTCACTACAAGCAACTCTTTTCCCAGTTCATCATTTGATCCAATGTTGATATAAAAAATACCGACGAGTGCAGCTTTAAAACAACAAATTACTAAACTTGTTGGCGATTCTTCAATCCATGTATTCTTTTAACATTACACTGAAACCTTGTGTTGGCCTAAGTTAGGCCCATAGATCTGTCCTTAAACAAAACATCATGACGGCAGGAATAAAATAAACGTTACACTTCATTATTATTCAGAACAGAGGACAGAGAAACCCTCCCTCCCACCAGCTGACACCAGGCTGTGAACCACTGTCAGTCAATCACACGCACTGTCAGACACATTACACTATAGATAGTCTCCATGTCACTCACACATGCCATATGCTGTCATTGACAGAGCCCATCTGACTGCTGCCAGTTTAAAAAAAAAAATAAAAGAAAATGCACATACACACAGAGAGGCAGCCGATGATTACCCATCACCAAAATGAAATCTGCAGCACCAGTAAGTGAGAGGAGGACGAGTGTTGGATGAAGAGAGCGGAGGGGGTTGGAGAGGCAGAAACACTGAAGAGACAGAAGAGACAAAGAAAGGCAGGAAGTAGGTGGGATAGACGAAGGGGGACATGGATGCAGGAAAGGATGGAAAATAGGTAGGATGGAAAGAGGCCAGGGAGAAAGACGAGTGCAGTTCTTCAAAAGAGCGCCGCCGCCACCGCCGCCAACACCTGCCCCTCCTCCCTCCTCCAGTGATCCTCGGAGCGTTTGAAGTTGACAGGAGGCCAGTGTTTACTCCTGTGTTTAGACTACAGCCGACCAGCTTCCATTTCTCTGGACACAACACAAAGTGCCAGGTGTGCAGGGTGCAGGGACTGGTTTCTGTGCCATTCTATCTCTGTGATACACACAGACCCACAGTTACACATTAAGTGACTGCACTTCATGTTGTTGTGGTTGTAAAGTTAAAAAGATCATTACAGTTAAGCTAAACTTGGGTCTTATTTTTGCAGATTTGGACATCATTCCTAATCAGTAAAAATAAGACGGCTCTCACAAAGTTATTGCTGAGTTTTGGGAAAACAGCGACTTTGCTAAAAAAAAAAAAAAATAAAAAAAATAAAAAAAAAAAAAGAAAAGTTTGACCTGGCACATGGACGATGAGCCATCAGGTGATCATACAGGCTTGAAAAAAAATCCCTATGTTGCAATATTGAATTATTACAGACAATTCTTGTGCACTTACTTTCAGAGACTGGAATCCAGCAACACTGTTGGCTCGTTTACAACCTGTCTGATGGTCTGATCGTTTCTCTCCCTGTCTGACTGACCAGATCTCAGATATTCAACGTGATGAGTTAGGGCTGTCCCTTTTTATTCAAAACATGAAGTACTGTTTAAAAAGAATTAGATATCCCAACTAGGGCTGCAACTTACAAGTATTTTCATAATTGATTAATCTGCCGATTATTTCTTTGATTAATCAGTAAATGTAAAATGACGTTATTCTCTTAAAGGTCATGCAGGTGAGAGGGACACTCTCACACACACACACACACACACACACACACACACACACACCAGCTATGGATGTGTGTGTAGTTGTGTGCCGTGTCACCTATGGTCTGAGCGTGAAGCCCGGTCCAGAGAGCATCTTATCACTCCACTCCAGGCAGCCTGGGACACCTCCTGCCTCGTACTTACACCACTCTGGAACAACTCAATTATGTCTGACACCCACACTCACAAAGCCACACAGACAGGCACAACTGGAAGGTCTTAATGCAGTCTCAGGCGCGGCGTCGCACTAGCGGCAAAGTTTCAAAAATAATCTCATCTCAGCGTAATCTGCCTCTTGACAGCTCGCTTAAATGAGGATCCTGCGCCGAGGATGATGAGGTGGGTACCCGGTAACACTGCTGCAGGATGCGTGTTACCTGTCAGAGCGTCAGAGAAGCAAAAGCCGGAGACAGCTACAGAGACAGAAAAAGAGGGAGAAAAGGCACCGGCAGCCAGAGGACCAGTCAAAGCTCTTTTAACTTTGGTCTATTAGTGTAGAACTTAAGTGAATATTAGATTAGCAAAGCACAGAGACTCCCCTCTGAAAACCACTGACGGAAGTGTATAGAGAAATGTGAGCAGCCTTGATAGATTTGAAGTTTCAAAGGGTGCTCCAGTGTGTGGGCAGCATCTGTTTGAAGGGCTTTGATTTGTGTGTATTGAGACATCAAATTGTGAGTAGGAGCTGGCTAAAAATAGACCTAGCAGTCCCAAAGCTATTGTTGTGTGCAGGGATAATGCTAGGCTGTGTGAATCTGTAAGCCACGCTGCTATTACTTGGGTTATACATATAAGCTATAGCTAGTAGGCAGACTATCACAAAGCCAAATACACACACAAATAAATCACAGTGAAGCCTAAAATCAGTCAGAGGATAGAGGGACACTTGTATTACACAAAAATGTTGTTATATGTTGAAATTCAAGGAGTCATAACTGGCATTTTTTGCAAGACACTGGTCATGATCAGAACTGGTGACCAGCTTTTTTTTTTTCACTATTGATTTTGGCACTATATTTTATTCAAAAAGCAAGTATTTTCAAGACGTTCCAACAATTTTCAAAAAAATGTCAAGATTTTGTTTTGATTAGAACTAGTTCCCATTCTCAAGCGAACACAAGATGATTACCCAAGTACGAGATCAGAAAACACAATCTTCTGCCGCTCAAAGATGTGCTCATTTTTCTGTCTATTGTCAAACTCAGTCAAGTTTTACCTCTTAAGGCCTCAAAGAATTGTTCAACTGAGACAATCAAAAAGGGGAAAATTACTTTTTGACTGACAAAGTCAGAATAGACACTGTTTTATATTAAAGGATCGCAAGCGTCAAAAGGTTGGGAACCACTGCAATAAAGAACTATTACAGCTGAAGGATCCGTGTTATTTTGCATCCTCTTATGTTGCATGTGTTTCACTGTACAATGAGATCAGTGCATACACTTTTAGCATTGGCGACTTCAGCTGGAATCAGCCTGTGTTAGTATTGTGCTCTATCCAGTGAGCCGCTCCGTGCCACATGCGAGACCACAGTGGGGCGTTGCTTGGTGTTTATTTAACCCACAGGACAGCTGGACTGCGCTGCTCTGAGCTCGCCTACTCCTGCAGACGCTGAAGTGTGTCAATGGGACAAGCTTAGTCCGGCAAGTCAGCTAAGACCCTCACACCAAGCAACTATCTCCTGCTCCTGCTCCTGCTGTCAAACACACACACACACACACACACACACACACAGAGCCAAGACAATCTGATAAACATCTAATGACTGAAGGGGATGGGAGTTGTTAATACTAACTGGCACACAACTACTTCAGCATGCATGCAACCCGCTCCAGATGCTTAACATTCATCTCGGGGCATATTCACCAAAGCAAAGTAGTAGCCTAATTTAGAGATATAAATAATGCCATGATGTCAGCCAGCAGGTCTTGCGTCATTTCCAGCTAAACTTACACCAGATTTGGCAGAGAGGCTCCTGTCAATGCGTCACCACATAAACAATCTGAAATACAAGAAAATAATAATATGAACCTCACAGCACGAAGACCTATAACTCTTCTTAAATGCAAGATAAGGTCAAGAGGAATCCTTAACACATTGCAAATACCCAGGCCCTTAAAATGAATAGGATTTGGCAAACATAGAGGCTTGCCCATGCTTGCATACCTGGAGGTGCAACAACCCACTCTCAGTTGTGTGAATAAGCCTCCTTTACAAGTCAGTTTGTCAAAGGAGGAACTCAAAAAAAGGACTGTGCAGGGAGATGTGAGTGTACATGCTTGCATAAACACATAGCACACACACAGGCTGGGCAGTGTGCAGTGCGAAGGTTTCTCAAAAACAGGGTTGTGCCAGAGGCAGAGCAAGCGACCGCAGAGCCTGAAAAACTGGCTCAGCAAAAGTGGAAGACAGAAGACTGTTGGAGGGAAGTTTTGAGAGGTGTTTAACAGGTTAATTACTGTCAGTGTTTTTTTGGGTTTTCTTTTTTTTTTTTTTTTTTTTTATTTCCCTCTGTGTGTATCGGTTCTCATCACAAGGAGTGCCAGACTGTGATTCAGCTTCCCTCGTAAGAAAAAAAAAAAAAAGATTTGAAAGCCTGGGAGGGGAAGTGATGACATCAGCTGCGGTCAAAGCCTCAGGGAGACTTAGGGCTTCAGGGCAGGTCTCCCAGCGTATCCACCTGTGACAGAGCAGAGATTCATCCTCTGCTTCATCATGCTGCACGACTGACTGCTGAGCCATGCTCTTCTGGCCTGCACTGCTCTGTATTAAACTGAAGTGACTCAGTTGGTCAGCAAATTGCCATATGCTGCTGCTGGTGCTTTTGGAAATATGTGGAGGGCAGGGTCCCCCCCCCCCCCCCAGAAAAATGCTTAGCCCAGGTGGTAAGCCAGCCATATCCTGACATTATCTGATCTCAGGATCAATTTAGTTAGTGGATTATGGCCTGGCTGGTGACACTCATTAAATATATGGCATTTGCTTTGAGGAGGCGGTCTTCGACTGAGGGGCGGAGGTCCACCTACGCTATAAACCACTGGAAAACATTGTTAATAAGGTTGGGCGACATACACACACTGCTGTAACAAGGTGTGTGTTAGGCCACTGCAGGCAATACTGCAAATAAAGGAGCAGGATTGCTTTATAGTGACAATGGATTTACAGGACGTTTACAATTTTAAAGAGTCATGATTTTTCAGACATCACTGAACAGAAAAAAAAAAAAAAAACATAGTACATCTGGATATTTCATCCATAAATGACTGATCAAGAGAATTTTCTGACATTTCCCTATGTTCAGTTACATATTAATGCTGCCCCAGTCCATGAAAAAAAGATTTAATCATACTGCCCATCACTCGTGTGCAGAGCTTCTCAGTACTTCACAATCACAAGTATTCACCTGTGATTTTTGTGGCTGCATCAACTGTTTCATGCTTATAGTTTAAGCATTAACTGAAAATCTTACCTTGGACGATATGGATCAAATCCTCTATCGCAGTTTATGTAATTATGTATCACGATATAGTACATTTTCAAATCAAGGTGCTTTATCACAGTGATGCAAAAATCTAATGCAAACTAGTGCTGCCATTAAACAATCCTGCTCATTGATTTGCAGCTTTGCAAGAGAGAAGGCATGAACAACACCAGGACACTGAAACTGAAGTAGTATCCTACTTCTCCTACTGTGACATGTTGAAATGCGTCCTGTGAAAAAGGCCCATCAGTGACCCAGAGATATTACAGTGAAAGCTATGACTGTAAACAATGTGGAAAAATATATGAGCGCTGACAAATTTATATTATCTCACTGTCAATCCTGTGCAAATGCAAATACTTCCCACTGAACAATGACCTAACAAATCATTATGTCCATCATTATGTTTGCTCTCACTGTAGCAGTGAAAATCCAAAATGTAAAGTAACATCACGACACGATGGTGGAGAATCACTATTGTGTGCTGCGGCGTGTCAAGTGTGTCTTTGCCTCTCTCTCTGTGACAGAGCAGAGTTTCAGTGCAACTCCTGGGCCAACGCACCATGGTATTTACTCTAGCCAGGCAGCAAATGCTGCACCTCTCCCCTTGTCCCATTTTAAGCAGTCCATCAGTCTGACAAGCCTGGGAAGCCTCGCCAACACACACAGGCTGGCGGACAGTGAAGGTTTCTCCTGAGTGGTGCGCTGCTGCTTAAAGTATGTGCCTAAATTCTCTCCCTCGCTGTCTGCTGTTGTGAGAACTGCGGCTCTTTCCTCTTTCTCACTCTTGTAATGAGGCTGACAAGTGGTCATGCAGGGAGGGAGGGATGGACATGGAAAAAGAGGGGGGGGGGGTTAGATACAGGCCCTCCTCTGTTCTGTTGGGTGAAATCGTAACCCGGCCGTGTGACTGACAATGAGAGACACGCTGCACATAGCTAAGACATGTGCTGGTAAAGAAACAAGAGCAGGTTTCAGACAAGTTGTTCGATCGATTTTGTAAAATCTTGTTACGTGCATATACTTTGGCAAGAGACCTGTGTTTTTTACTCCAGGCCCATAAAAACCAGTTGAGTTGCATCTGAGAGTTCCGCATGGCTCTTACCACTTCCCTTTCATTTCCTACAGTGAGAGCAAGCGAGACAGAATGAGAGAAAACAAAGGAGTGAAAGCAGAAAGTGGTGAGCGAGAACATTTCAGATTGCCATTAGTCGTTTAACCTCAGAGACCAGCACAGCAGTCAAATTGAAATCTGAGCTGTATTGAGCCCGATCTCAATGCAGGTAGAACTACACCATACAAAAATGGATTCTTCCACCTAATACAGTCTAGGCTAGAGGATAAAATGTCTCCTCTGAGGCCTATTAACGGCTAACGTTTGTAGCACCAAGTTCACAAGGGCGAGACAGATTCCCTGAAAGAGCAAAAAGCAAGTCGTCATGAGCGTTTCATTCCCTCCCATAGTGCTTTGTTCTGCTGCTTGCAGTTGTGACTGAGGTAGAAGCGGATCAGAGCCTGAGGTGATCGTTGGGTGAAGAGCAGGATCAAGAAGAAAAGTAAGTAAGTAAGAGGAGACATGCTTCAGCGATATGAAGCATGAAACACACCACCAAGTCAAAGGGGTGGGTCATTAAAACCAGCTATCAGCCCAAAGGTGGTACATGTTGTCTACGTTTGACTCTACCAACACAAAGTTTACAAGAATCTTTGCCCAACCTTTGATGTGAGACCTTAAGATGCAGTTAACAGGTGTATTTCTGGACTCAACACTTACTGTGGCCTGTAGAGAAAGGAGATTTTCTGTAGCTGCTGCAGAAAGAAATGTTGCTCATTGCTGATGGCAGACCTATAAAAAGGTGTTCAGCATTGTGGTTTATGTTTTTACAATCACTGCTTTTACGTATTCAAGTTTAGTGTGTGTGAGTAAGTGCTTGTTCGTCACATTTAATAACAGACAGCTGCACGTGGCCGATAGAGCAGGCTTACTCCAACACAGCAGCCTCACAAGGTCAAACATGTTTATGTTTTCTTATCCAAATCCATCTGAACCGCTAACAAACCAACCCACAAGCAGCAAAAGTAAAAAGAATTCCGGCATTAATATTCATTAAAAATTACTGTAGCTGAAGGAAATAAATATCAATTTGCGTGTAACTGGCGAACGTGCTGCAAGATAATTGGCAAAGCTGTTTCAGTCTGTGTGACTGAAAAACCCTGAAATGTTTGCCTGTTCGAATCCTTCATCGACGAGCCGCGGATGAGCCTGTGTTTCGTGTCTCTGCAATGTTTTTGTGATATACCCACAATGCTACTGATTCAGATGCAAACCAGTGTTTTTCCTCGTCTATTATGCTGCACAGTGACACACACGCTACAGCGAGGGAACCTTTCACTCAATAGACCCTTCAACAGTTTTTAATCAGCTGTCCAAGAGACTGATGATAGCATGAGGGTATTATAATTCACCATCAGATGAGTTACCTGTGCGTGGTGAATAGGTTGAAATTCGTTATCAGAATATATCACGAAGTGGCAAATGCATGCAAAAATCACCAAACAGGGATTCCCCCAGGAAATGGTTTTGCCCTGGTGGTAAGCCACCCAGACCCTGACACATTTTGTCATGTAATGAATTTAGTCATTTCACAGACTAAGAAATAGCCACAGTCAGTAAATGTATAGAATTTGTTCTACAAAGAAGTGCCTCAGCTTTTCTCAATGAAGATTCATGTTTAAGTTCATAAAAGCATATTCACTTTTAGGATGCTAACAGAGGGGGTCTAAGCCAGATGGCCCACCACTGTTTTTATCTGAGTTTGTTCTATGGGCTTCTCTCGACATGTAAATGAATCCACTCGGTGTTTTAATCACACCCTCAATCTTGTTCTGAGATATGGCACAGGAACTGAACATTTAATAATATTCCCCCAGAAAACTCTTTTGTCTGACTATCTGACTGTCTGACTTTTTATTCATGTTTGAGTCCAAAATATTGGACTAAACAACACTGGGGGGAAAATTCCATTGCAGTAGGTGTCTGTCTGATAATGCTGTAACCAAATTTAAAGAGAGAAATTCAAATATCATTTAGCCCATTTCCATGTGTCATGGAGGACAGCGATCTCAACTTTACACCCACACATGTTGATGATCTTGTTGATAGTGCTGCAGCCTCACAACAACACTCGACACTGTTGCTCCTCTGAAAATGAAGGTAGTGAATCAGAAGATGCTCTGTGCTACAATTCACAAACGCGTGCTCTATTTAGACACTTTACGAAAGCTGGAAAGGAAGTGGCATTCCATCAATCTAGAAGAATTTCACAAGGCTTGGAAAGATGTCTTTACATGGTCAAAAAAGTCTTCCATAATGCCAGAACCTCCTATGATTCATCCTACTGTAGCCCAGCTAACAGCCATAGCTCTATATAGCTGTCTGTTCTATTAACCCTCAGTAGTAATCACTTCATGAGCTTATTTACAAATAAAACTGCGATTATTAGAGAAGTAGAATTAGTTCAGCAGCCTCAGAGTCAACTGTAACTGCATTATATTTAGACTGCTTCTCTCCTATAGATCTCTCTGAGCTAACTTCAACAGGTTCTTCATCTAAAATATCAACCTGTCCTCTAGACCCTATGAGGATTTAGAGTCCATCAAATCATTAACAGCACTGGTGAAAGTTACTAATGATCATCTCGTGGCCTCAGACAGTGGACTCGCTGTACCAGATCTTACTGCTGCATTTGACGCCATCGATCACAAGATTTGATTACAGAGACTGGAACATTTGCATTACCATATAGACTCTAGTTTGTTCATGCTAACAATGACTCTTCGATGCGCAAAAAAGTTAGTCATGGAGTTCCACAAGGTTCTGTGCTACGAGAAACACTTTTCACCCTATATATGCTTCCTTTAGGCAATATTATCCAAAATCACCACATAAATTTTCACACAGATGACACCCAGCTGTATTTATCTATGAAACCAGATGAAACTAACCAGGTAGTCAAACTTCAGACATGTCTTCAAGACATAAAGGCCTGGATGACCAGCAATTTTGATGACATAGTTACTTTGGATGGCATTACCTTGGCCTCCTATGCTACAGTAAGAAACTTTGAGTCATTTTTGAGCAGGACATGTCTTTTATTTTACACATAAAACCTGCACAATTTTGCAAATATTAGAAACAATCTGTCTCAAAGGGATTTATTGTCCATGCATTTGGTTACCTTTGGACTGTACAACTGATCTTTATTATCAGGGTGTCTCAACAACTCTGTGAAAAGCCTCCAGCTGATCCAAAATGCTGCAACACGGGTACTGACAGGAAGTAGGAAAAGAGATCATATTTCCCCTGTGTTAGCTTCACTACATGGCTGGATTATAAAATCCAGAATAGAATTTAAAATCAACCTCCACCTACAAAACAGCAGCTAATGGTTAGGCACCATCATATCTTAAAGAGCTCATAGTAACCTATTATCCCATCAGACCTCTCCGCTCTCTAAACGCAGGTCTACTTGTGGTTCCTAGAGTCTCTAAGAGTAGACTGAGAGGCAGAGCCACAGCTCTCAGGCTCCTCTCCTGTGGAACCAGCTCCCAGCTTGGGCTCGGGAGGCAGACACACTCTACATTTGAGACTGGGCTTAAAACTTTCCTCTTTGATAAAGCTCAAAGTTAAAGTTAGCTCAGGTGAGCCCTGAATCACCCCATAGCTATGCTGCTATAGGCACAAACTGCTGGGGGCACTCCCATGATGAACTGAGAATCTCTCTCTCTCTCTCTCTCATCATTAACGTTGTATTTTCTCTCTCCTGTAGTTTGTGCTCTTCCTCTCTGTCTTCATTCTGCAGGTATCTGCAACAACAACAACAACAACAACAACAACAACAACAACAACAATGATGATAATAATAATAATCTGCTTTTAAAACTGATTACACTTATGGGTATTTTTATTTTCACTATAACAATCAGTCTTAAATACACCAGTATATACGGCTGTTCCTGGTCTCTCTCTTCTCCCCTTCACTGGTTCCAGCCTCCCAAATGTAATAATAAACTGCTTTTTAGTTTTTATGTCACTTTAAACATATTTTTTAGATTTTTGACTGGTCGAATGAATCAAGTTATCTGAAGGTGTTACCTTGGACTTTGTGAACTTGTGACCCACCACATCATTAACTTAACACTTGGGTTTAAAAGATACCCAAGCACAGACTCAAGCGATTGGTTATATTTTTTTCCACTCTTGCCATCCTTAATATTAAAGGTATAGGCTCTTATTGAAAGTTGAATGCTCCATTTCTTTTCTCACATCAATCCAACATCATGAAGGACTGGGCATGCAGAGATCCTATCAGGGCCTATTGTATCTAGTGGAGATGGGAAACAGATGCATTCTGTCTGATGGGAAAACAGTATGCAAAGATTCACACAGCACTTTAGACTCAGCACAGCAGTGAGAATAAGAGATAAGAAAAGAAAAAAATGGCAAGCCAGTCAGTATTGGACCCTGTCTCCGTGTCCCATCCCAACTGGACTCTGAACACAAACTGCACTGTAAACACAGTCAGGGCCACAGAGAGATGCTGCTTTATCATGTGACAGACACAAGCATACAAAGCATGCATGTGGGCTGCACAGCCAACCCCTGCTGACTCAAAAGGCCAGCAATGGCTAAAACAGCTCACATCCACTGATCTACATGTCGACTCCAGTGCAGACACACACATATAAAAAAACATGTGCACAAACCAAAAATAACACAGCATATAATAAAGACACAAGTGCGGTTTTCAGGTTTTATGCTGCAACATTTGCCACCTTGGGTTTGATTATTCAGTCAGGTGGATGAACCGATCGGCCAGCAAGCCCTTCAGTCAAACTGACAGACGCACAGAACCCAGAGGGATCGTGTTGTGCTGGCCTTGTGCTTTCTGCACTGCAATACAGACTACCTCATCAAACCTGACTGCACTAAGCACTGCCACAGAGAGAACACAACACATGCAAAGAAAACACATACTGGATGTAGGAGACAGTCATGGGAACTCCCTCCCACACCCACACACACACACAGACAGACGGACAGACAAGACATCCTGGTAACCATGGAAACCCGCCACCTCCTCACACAGTGACATCACAGGTGTTGCATCATGACCCACACGGGGGCCAAACGATCACCTGAACTGCTGTTAATCAGATGGAGAGGCCACAGGTGGACGGACAGACCGGAACCGACGGGGAGATGATGGTGATGATGATTGAGGGGATGAGGAAGAGGGAGGAGGACTAAGAATAGATCCTCCTGCCTCGGAGTAGGAGACAGAGTGGAAAAGGAATAAGGAGGAGAGAGACTCTTGCATTTCAGTCTCGTCTGCAAGCCACCGGAACCAAAAGCCATATGTGAGCAAGGACTCGTAAGCGCACACACACACACACACACACACACACACACACACACACACACACACACACACACAATAAGCAAGTGAGGGAGGGTGGGAGATGGAGGCAGATGGAGGCAGATAGATGAAGACAGACAGATAAATCAAGTAGGGAGGGGGACTTGCAACATCCACTCACAGGATTGCGGGTGCTTGATTATAACCTATATGACCCTGATGGAAGCTGGTGATGACAGGATGCTGTGCGCTGTAATACTGGCCACACCACCCTACTTTCACACCAGGGTGCTGCACAGCCACCAAATGGATGTAATGGTCTGGTGTTGATCGCATGAGGAAATCTACAGTAGCTAATGGCCATATGGCACGTTTAAACACAGCAGCCAGGAAGGCATTTGGAAACCCATCAAGACCCCTTTGGCAGCTTAGTGTGTATAATAGTGTCTGAGGAAGTAGGGAAGGATGCAATTGAAATAGATTCAGGCTAAGTTTTAGCTAATGAGTTGCAAATGAGCCTGTATATCAAATCTAATTGTGGCTGCTGTGACTTTCCTAATATTATCCAGCAGCCTCTGTCTTCCCTCTGAGGCAGACACATTGCAACAGCAGTAATGAGCAACGAGACAGTCAGCAGTTCCTAACCAAATGCCCAAAAGCTAACTGGTTATGTGTGGTGGTCAACAGAAAGCAAGCTTTTCCCCTCATAGCGGAGAAGCTGTGGGCACACACTCAGGCTGAGCAGCAGCAGCAGCAGCGGCAGCAGCAGCCCCCTGGCCCGGCCACAGAGCTCTGTCCTGCCCCGGGGCTTGAGCTGCAGCTCGGCTCAACAGCTGTGTCCAGCTGCGCTACAAGGAGACACTGGGTGCTTTGTCCCCCCCCTCCAGGAGAGAGGCAGAGGGACAACAAGCGGTCTCCGTGTGTGTGTGTGCGTGTGTGTGCACATAGTTTCATTTCCACAAAGGTTAATGGCCCGTAGCTTCTGCCAGCCCAGGTTCCTCTTCTTTCTCTTGAGTGTTTCTCCAGAGCCAACCGGCCTGAGAGCCGCCGCAGCGGGACAGGCTGCCCCGGCCAACCAGGATGTGTGGAGCATTTGAAATGAGACAACGCTGTCCAAGCCGAGCGACCAGCATTCACACTCTCCAAATGAGAAATGTATGCATCTCACCTCATGAGCCCCGTTTCAGTGTTTGACTGGCAGTAAATAATAACGATAATAAAATAAAAAATGCTGAGATAAAGCTGCTTCGGCGTTGCAGCGAGCTCCAGCAGCAACAAAACATCGACAGCTGCGAAGAAGCCCTGTGTGCAGGAAGGACAGCGCCGGGTAATCACGGCGCACTCAGGAAACAACAACAAAAGACAGGAGCGAAGACAGAAAGAAACCACAAGCTGGAGCGTGGTTTTCTCTTGGGGAGGGGGGGGGGGCAAACGACACCTCTGGGAGACGATTAACAACTAATTCACGCTGGTACTTACTCAGATGAACCGGTTCCTCTCGGTCCACTGGAGGATCGCCGGTCGGGTCTTCCGGCTGTGTCGGGCGGGATCTGCGCTATGGAGACTTGAGAGCTCGGAGCCCGGAGGACTGAACGTAAACCGTGGCTTGCGTCATTTCACCAGGATGCCACTATTGCGCGCAGCAATGCAGCCATCTTGCTGAGGAGTGCCCCACCAACTCACCAATCACTGCTGGACCCAGAGCTGCCCGTCTTTATTTTGGTCCCAGCGGTGACAGTGATCCACCGTGAGCTGCTGTATTGTCACAGTTTTTTTTTTTTCCATCATAAATGTCACTTTTCACCAGCAGTGGAAAGTTACAAAGAGCACTTACTGAAGTTTTGCACTTGTAGCTTATTGTATTTAGATTGAATGCTATTTATTCTTCTACTCCACACTCCATACTCCAAATATGTAGTTGATTTAATAAATAAATATGATCAAAACTGTGAAAATCAGTCAATATGGTGTATGATAAAATGACACACTGAAAGGGCCCATTACACACAACAAATACTTCAACTGTTGATACCTTTAGGTTCATGTTGCTGGTTGTACTTTTAATTCAGTTAGCACAGAAATTTAATTGAGTGGATATTGCTATTTCTACTTAATTAAAAGATGTGAGTACTTCCTCCAGCACAGCTTTAATCAGTTTGACAGTAATGCTATGGTGCATGCTGAGAATTTTCCAATTACAGATCTAAGTCATGTTGACTCAACTGATTTTATGTGGGTGTGTCCGCCCACTGTTTATAGAAACATGTCTGTTGGAAAAGAAAAATTAAATCTTTACCATTCACTCATCAATTCCGCTTTCTTGTATAAGTGAACATGTTTTATAGAATTTACCCTGAAAATCCACAGATGTGATGTGTGCTTAATATTCTATGCATGCATATGTTACATCATTACAAAGTGGTGTAACACTCAAGGTTCACAGTCCAAAAGAAAACTCTTCTTGGATTCAAACATGCCTTCATCCTAATACAGTAAACTCAAAAGAAAATCAATAAATCTCTTCTATTAAATTGCAACAAACCAAACACCAGTGTTTAAATACCATGAACTCAAAAGAATCAAGCCAGTCTTCCCCATTTCCCTCTCAATTTTTATTGAATTTCATCATGTTCATTTATTGGCAATTTTTCTGCTCCTTTCAGTCAGTCAGCAGCGACAGCGTGACAGACAGAACTTATAGCGCCCTCCTGTGGCGGTGTGTGGGTGTGTGCTCCATCCCACTACGCTCCTGAGGGTGTGTCTGCTCCACCAGATGTGGTCCAGAGGTTGTTGGCTGTGAGGAGAACCAGAACCTGAGCGAACAGCGCTATATTGTTTCAGTCAATATATCTTAATACATATTTACACTGACAGATGACTTCACATACCTCCAGAGAGATTATTTTGGTGTTGAGTTTGTCTACCATAAAGCCATAAAAAGATCCTGCAGCTTATTTGATGTCTCCGATCACCACTTGATTGAAGTCTTTAACTCACATCAATGTGTACATATGATTAGGTCCGAGACCATAAAAACAGTAAATGTATCATCACAAATAATCATCACATTTAAATAAAGTTGGTCGATGGATTAATTAGTCAGAACGTAGTTGTTGGACCAGCATTCATTTGAGCAAAATGAGCCAGAAATGCATAGAGAACAACAATGTGAGAAGTTATTTGGACTGGAAAGTGAGACACTGTTACACACAGTCTGGTCCATGCCGTTCATTAGGTTTAGTTATGACAGATTAACAGAAACTGCATGAGAAAGTGAGGTAAGAACCCTGGTCTCTCATCCATCATCTACCAGGCTAAAAAGGACTTTCTTATGTTCCAGTGATACAGTATGTGGGTGGCCTTGGCATGTGGTACCATCTACAGAGGGCAAGAGAAGAAACAGTCACGAGAGACATCTCCCCAGCTGCCTTTGTGTTCATCCGGTTGAGGCTGGTGTGAAGATGCGTTCCTTCTGGGGCTCTCCAAATGGTGGGATCAAGCCACAGTCACAGGGTATGTCACGCCCGATGACTGTCAGAGCTCATCCTTCTCCATCTGCTGGAAAGCCTCCAAGTCTTCCCGCCAATCAGCCAGCAGTTCATCCACTGACTGGCTGTTTGAGTCCGTGTCACCCTCAGACTCCTCTCTCCTGTCAGAGTCTCTCTCCTCTTTAGGCTGAGCCAAATCAGCCTCTGCCTCTGTAGGGCTAGCTTCCTCTTCCGGTGGACTAACATATTCTGCAGGACTAGTTTCTTTTTCTGCAGGACTGACTTCCTCCTGTGATGGGGTAACCTCCTCTGACACAGATTCGTCCAGCTCCACCGTGCTCATTTGCGACTGGCTGGTAGGCTCAAATGAGGTGGGAGTTGTTGCCTCAGTTAAGCAGTCTTCCCCCGCGTCTTGCACATCCACACCTGAAAAGGAAGCAGGGACATAAGACTGAGGAGTTCTATTCAAAAGGATGTGTAGGACACACACACACACACACAAAAAGCTCTCTTCCTCCTCTTCAGTAATCCATATAACATGCCTCCTGGTAGCCATTCTTGGTCAAAAATAGAACAGTTTTCATCGAGAGGCTGTCAACCATAACAGCATGATGCTGATGGTGAGTCATGTTTCCCGCAGGATAAAGTCTTTCTCACATAGCTGCACGACCAAACTGAGAGTCAACTGAGGAAAGAAATCTGGCAAAAAAAGTTGTGCTGTGAATTCTGCACAGATCCAGTAAAAAGAGACCATTTGATCTGCTATAGTTTCTAAAAATGTAGCCGTTGTGTTAAGGAGCAAGTTTGTGCTTTTTGTTACACAGTCGCATGAATACACCCAGGACTGCTGCAGTGACAACAGGCAATAACTGTAACTTCGAGGATTGCATAATTCAGTTACAGATAGGAACACGCTATGTGGTCATTATAGTGTCATGGTGGCTTTGTGGCTATAGAGACAACCCATAAATCACAGGATTTGTAGTCGGGCGTCTTTTTTCAGTGAGCACCTGTTCTGCTAAATAGTGCTCAGTTCCTAACCGCTTCAAGTGTGTTGTTATGCTGATACAGCCATGTTACTTATAATGATGACAGTCTCTGTTTAGGCTTATTAGAATTAATTATGAAATATTTCACAGCAAACAAAGGTGATTACTTGTAAGTAAAGTAAATGTAGATAAAATCAAGGCAACTCGACAAAATATAAAGTATAAATATAAGTTGGTAGAAATGGTGAAAATCTAGAAGTGGGGTCAAACTGTCCAGCCTTGGCCAACTACTGGTTTGCTCTTGTGGGACAAAAGACAAAAAGAGCTGTCATGTCCTAAACTCTGAGGGGGAAAATAACAAATGACAATACCGTAACCGCACTAAGCTTTTCTATCAAACACAAACACAATCCTGTGGTTAAAGAGCAGACTGAGAAAGAGAGGGATGGAGAGACACAAGCATTAATGTCAGGAGGGAAAACAGAGGTCAAATCAAGAGAAAGGAAAATGTGGGTAACAGACAAAGAAAGAAGGAGAAGAAGAGAATACTTACTGCCTTCAATCAGGCTGCCAGGAAGAGGTTTACCTTTGAATATGGCTGCTGCTCATCCAAAGGGGAGAGGGTTATGAAAAAAGAAGAGAAACCAAGAAAGAGAGGAGAGGAAAGGCACTGTTACAGTCCACCACAGGGAATAGAGGGATTTGGCAAATGAGAAAAAGAAGGAAAATAATGAGGATGCAATATTGATAAGGGTGTAAATCTCCACCATGCACCATTATAACCACAGCTGGTGGGTGGCTTTGGAATGAGTCACGATCTCTGAGACTTCAAATAATGCCTGAATCCCTACACCTCATCTTTATTTTACGAAGCCGAGTCATAATGGGACTCAGTCAGTCGAGAGATATAAGCACACTGGTGTGATCAATCTTATCAAGGGGGATAAGTGGAACAAAAGAGAAGAACTCCAACCATTAGGGAGGCATATGTGGGAGTAATGTCATACCTCTGTCTCTGGCTTTGTCGCTCAGCAGCACCTCCACCTCCCTGTACTCCTTCAGCGCCTCCAACAGGATGTTGCCCTCCTTGTGGAAGAGGAAGAGGAGAGGCAAGGTGATGTCATCTGTGTTGCGGCCATCCCCAGCCATCTGAAACAGGGGAGCAGTGTCACTGCTGCTGCCCTCGTTGTCATCTGGAAGGAGAGACAGGGAAAAAGAGGAGGAGAGTGAGAAATATTAGTGGATTTATGGATAACAATATCGATAATCAATCACTGAAGTCCTTTAAAGAGGGAAAAAAGCCCCAAAAAATTGTTGGTTCCAGCTTCTGAAATAAAAGATTTTCCTGTTTTTCACAGTTTTGTGTTATTATAAATTCAATATTCTGTTATTCAGATAAAACAGGCAATTTGAAGGCATCACCAAGGGCTGCAGGAAAGGGTGAAGTTCACTTTTTAAAAATATCAGATTAACTGATCATAAACTGTCGATAACCCTGTCTATAACCCACTGTAGGGGGATCTGTAGTTTATATATATGTAAAGATGATTATTATACTATTATTATTAATCTTACCAAAGTTCTACCTTATTATTCAGTCATGTGATGTGCAGAACCCTGTTCGACAGTGTGTCTTCAGGATAATCCATTTATTGCACGCTAATCTAGTCACTGAGTAGTTATCTTCCATCTTGTGTCGTTAGCTGCTTGCACTCACCAATGACTATGCCTCCGATGGCGCCAGCCTTCTGGATGTGCCGGGCCTTTTCTGCAAACATGCACTGACCCCTCTGGAGAAGAGCGATGTGGCCCTGGACGTACTCAGCGTTGGTGATCTCGGAACAGCCACTGTAAGGTTCAGCCACAGTCACAAAGCCTCGCACCTGCACACAAAAGAGGCAGATTTATTGCAAAGAATGAGGGAACATCTTTGATATTATATGGTGTTCAGAACTGCAGTCTAATACCACGTGTTCTCTGTTGGTGCTGAAACCAAGGACTCATCTTTCCCTCTGTTTGAATTAGGAAAGTATTCTGTAAGAGGAAGTGCTCTCTTAAAAATACAGGGGAAAAGTGAGTGGCTCTCTCAGGAAAAACAAACAGGACGACAGTTAAGTGCCCATTTGTAACCTGGCAGTTTGGCGAAGCTGCAAAACCCACTCACCCCTGTGGAACTTTTGGACAGGTCTGTGCCAAACTGCGCTGGGCCGGCGGTCAGCACAACCCTGCCAAAGAAAGGATGTGAGACGATTTGAATGGCCCTGGGAGGCAGCTGCTCTTTCTGCTGCTGGCTGGACAGCTCCATCATCTCTTGCATGAAACGTACGCCATCCTCTGCTGCTACCGCGCTCACCGCCTAGGTGTGGGTGTGACAGAGTGGGAGGGGAGCACGAGAGAGAGGATTTTAAAAAGCCAGCAAGGAAAGAATACCACAGTTTTGCAGGTTGGGAGACAGAATATGTCTGCGAGTTTACACGACCTCTTAATACAATAGCAACAGTATCACACTGTGTTTTCTTGCTGTTTTATATTTAAATGATATTACAGATGCAGAGTGTTGTAGTTTTTCATGACATCAAGCACTTTAATGCACACTTCATATTACACAGAATACATATTGATTGGTACCTGCTTTTTAAAAAAATAACTGTATCTTCACATTTTAAAAATGTAGTTTTTCCTCATTAGTTATTCAAAGATGACTATTACGCAGTATTCTACATATTTCAGGGTTGCCTTCAGTATCATAATATTGTAATTACATTGTATCATGAGTTACCTATTCCAACCCCTGAAGCTGAAAAGCAGGGTGAGCACACTGTTGAGAAACTAAATTAGTCTGTGGATTTTGTGTTTTTTTTTTAATAACAACCCATTTACAAAAGCATGTGAATATTTATCCTTGTTGGTAAATTGCTGTACCTGTGTAGCGTGTTGCACCAACTGCACCCTGCCATCTTTCAGGTGGATGAGACTGACTCCCATCCTCCTCAGCAGCTCCAGATGTTCAGGGTTGTTTGCCATGAAGTCTTGAGCCCTCAGGGGAGGACGACCCATACCGGGTTCCCTGAAAGGTAGGAGAGAGGAAGATGAAAGAGATACATATATCATTAGGAAAAACAGATAAGTGGAGGCATATAACCTGGTAAAATCTGTATTCACATATACCGGTAAGGAGCAGGACGAGGGCAGCTCTTGTCCACAGCACTACGGATTGGCTCTCTCAGGTTGCGAGGGAAGGCGGGGTCCGGAAATAGGAGGCGGGTGTTAGGGCAGGTCCAATCAAAGTTAGAGTCGTCCAGCTCCTCATCTGACTGAAGTATGTGTATAACAAGTTTTGTTATTTACTGGAATGAATAAATGCCTTCATCTCTTTGTCAGATTGGAATGATAATGGTATCATTTCCTTTACCGTTCTGTTTGAGGAAACAGATGAGGAGTGAGGGACTGCGGAGAGGGAAAGAGGCAGCAGGTGTGCCTCGGTTGTGAAGACGTAGTCCTCCACGTCAAATGGTAGGTCCTCCGCTTCAGCAAACAACAGGAACAGGTATTTGAACATCTCAGCAAGGAAGAACGAGTCCATTCTGAGAAAAAGGGAAGAGGTATGAGACAAAGAAGAAACTGTTAAAACATGTGCATATTCTCTATATTTATCAAATAATCAACATGGGCATCACAAAGTACAGCCTGACTTATCAGCAGGCCAACATTTTTTTGCAATATTTGCTTATTGTAGATATGCCTGCATGCATGTTGGAAGATACGCTGTATTTTTGTCTATTTGACCCTAAATTTTAAAAGTCAGATTTTTTTATTTATTTCATTTTTTTAATGTGATTATAGCGTCATTAAAATTTTTGTGACGCCGTAAGCTTTTATTGTATTGTGTATTGTTGTCATTTTCACCTCTAAAGTCAATTTCTTTCTTTTTTAAGTTATTCTTGATAAATTTCATTGATTAAATTTCACTTTTTTATCTTTATCATCTTTACAAATATAGTTGCATTAAACTGTAAAATGTCCTCCTTCACTACTTAACCTTTTAAATAACCAAATTAAAGTGAACCGTGTCTTTATCTAGAGTGTGTTTAAAAAGATAATATTTTATATTCAGAATCTATACTCTTCAATATCGATATCAGTCACAATGCCAATCCAAAGATAGTCCATATATGTTGTTTAGTATCCAGTGATGGTTAAATGACATTTAATTTGTCCCACTACTGAACTTTTTCTTCCTTTCACTTGCTGCATTTCATACCATTGTTTACATACCGTACACGGTACGTACAGCTGATGGTACAGTATGTAAGGCTTGTCTGAATGATATCTGCAGTTGCAGTTTAGTAGTATATCTTCCTACAAATTACTGGAAAATGTTCTCAGTCTTTCTCACCGGTCCTCGTGGCTCCCGGTACGCACGTCCTTCATTGCAGCAAAGCCACAGGGAACACGAGCAAAGCGGTTGAGGTTGTCCAGGATGGTGCGACCTGCCTCCAGGTAGTATGGGTCTCCTGTGGCCTGGGAGAATGAGAGGACAGTAGTGTGGTCACAACAGAGGACAGTATATCAACAAGGCGTCAGTGAAATCTGGTCAGACACAAAGATGTAACTTCCATTGCTAAAAAGAAATTATCTCAGTGTTTTATCATATTATGCTCCTTTGTTAAAGACACCAAAAAGCCAAAGGCAGAGGATTATCATATGATAATTATGAACACTAATTAGTGGTCTGTATGCTGGAGGCAGCTTAGAGTGGCAGAACTGGAGATAATGTTTCTGAAACATTATGAGTGTGTCCTGATGCACCTTGAAATTTTAGTCAAACTTGTAATATGAGATTAAACAGCAAGCTGACAACATTTAACATAAACTGGTGCATGATAAGAGACGTTTACCTCAGAACTGTGGCAGTGAAAAAAGAGCACCTGCATTACTGTATGTCAAGTTTCCTTGATAAATTACCTTGTAAAGGAAATAGGTGCTCTCTGCAAACTCAGGCCTCAGGGGGTGTTGGGCCCAGTGTACCCTGAAATCAGTAGTGAAGGCCTGGGGACAGACGGAGAAGGACGAAGGGGTCAGAACACCATACAGAGCGTTGTAATTAAATCGGACAGACGAAGCTCAAATACAGCTGAGTTATGTGAAATGCAGGCTGGTTCACTTCAAACCAGTTTTAGGCAACAACATACACCAAATTGAGTTATTTTACTCTACTTGAATGACACCAAGTCATTTCATGTGGAGCATATAGAACATGAGATTGTGGTTTTTTTAAGTGAGATACGCAGAGAGACAGATTACCTCTGGGAGGAAGTTGTGTTTCTTGGTAACTTGGTACAACATCTCGTGAGTCTCGATAGCAGGACGAATATCTCCTTTCAACACCTGGGAGATGCACAATATGTACAACATTACTGAAATGGCACAAGCCTCTACAGGCACAGTAAAAGGTTCACTTCACATGATCCAGTCTGACCTGCAGTCCAGGGAAGAAGGCCAGCAGAGAGTCCATCCAGGTGCGAGCGGGAAGCAGAGGTTTGTGGATGTGGACATCCAGCAGCAGAGGAGGCTGGCTTATGTACTTCATTATAGATGCATAGTGCTAAATGGGACACACATGATGAGGGTTCAAAAGAGGTTGAGAAAATAGTGTTTGTTGAGTAAAATTATATTAAAAAGGCAATATCTTAATGCCATTTAATGAATACACAGAATCCTGAAATGCACAAATGCAAAAGTAGAAGGCTCCTTCATGTTGGAGATGTCCATTTGACAAAATGCTATTATGCAAACATAATAGCAGGCATCAAATTACTCTGGTAAGAGTGTGTGTGTGTGTGTGTGTGTGTGTGTGTGTGTGTGTGTGTGTCCTCACAATATTGAACCGTTGCAGAAACAGGTCATCTCCCAAGAGGATGTAGGCCTTTAGTAGGTATTCATAGTATGAGTCAATTCCTGCTCCAACTCCACTGTCTGGAGACACAGAAATCATACATCACTTTATAAGACAAAAGATCAGATCAGATCAGATGATAAACAAATGCTGTTTGCACCCTCCCACTCCCGGCACAGCCAAATCCTTTCTCACAGAGATAGACAGATTGCAGCTGTATTCTTCATTTTCACTTTCCCATCTCTTTGCCTCATCTTCAGCCCATAACTGCTGCAGCCACCTCCCCTATTTCTTTCATCTCCATCTCACCCCTTCATCTGCCCTTCTTCAGTCACTCAGTCATGTCATTCTACTTCCCTCTTTCATCTCCCTAGAACTCTGTCAGAACCCCTTATCTCACCTCTTCGGACCCACTCTCCAGAGTGGATGTTGATGGTGGTTCCCACCAGATTGCTGTTCCTCTGTCTCTTCTCCCACAGAAAGTCCAGGGCTCTCCGAGCATGGGCCTGTGTGAGTGAGAGGAAGGGCGCATCACTGATTAGAAAAGTAAAAATCGATCTGCAGTAGCTGTCCACTGTTAGAATGATTACAGTGATTGACTCCGTGCTTCTTCAGCAGTTTTGTGCTGCCAGGAAATGAGCCGGTTCCAGGCTCTAATACAGGTACACAGTGAAAGATATTTAACTTTTTAACAATAACTGGAGTTCATTATATCTGTTTGAGCAAAATGTACAAAAAATACAAAATGCTGAATTTTTTTTTTCTGCTTATTTCACCTCAATAGGTTTGCCATTAAGACATATGACAATTTGACATGTCACAGTGGGAAAATGTAATGTGTAAATAAAAATGAATGATGGTTGAATTCCATGTGGCTCCTTCAGGTAACCGCTGACTCAACTAATGACGATCTAATAAGAAGACATGGGTGTGGAAAAACAGTGTTTCTGGGAGAACATTAGGGTGTCAGATAATACAGCATCAGCACAAAGAAATAAACAAAGGAAATAAAAGATAATGCCTCCAGCCACAACTGTCATGGCACAGAGGCATAACAAAATAACAAAGTGTGACCTAGATTAAAGATAAGGAGAGATGAGCCACTTTGTGTGGATGTGTCTGTTCAGAGCTGATATGTCTGTCAGCTGACGGCAACAGTTTAACAGCTCTTTGATGGTGGTGACAGGTAAGTTTGTTTAAGTTTCAGCACAGGAAATATTCCAGGAGATCTACAAACACAAAAAGGAACAAGTCTTTTTGTATTAAGAACATTACTATTTGCAAATAATTAGTCATGGTCAAAAACCATAATCTTTTGGTCAAAAGATTATATTACTCCCACTAACTATTTCACAGTTTCAGACATTTCCAATGGACATGTTTCCAATGGGTTTCTCCTGTCAGTGTGCTAGTGTGCAGTGTTCAAAAAAGGTCCATTAAATCATAAAAATCAACATGTTAATGCAGGTATTTGGTTATCTGATGAAAATGTAATACCTCAAACACAGGATCCCCAGTGAAGCGACTTAAGGCAGCAAACTCCAGGATGATGGTCCCAGCACACGCAGTACAAGTGTCTGTTTCTGTGCCTGTTCTTGTCTCAGGACCCCTGACACCATGTTTCAAGTTCACCTGACAAACAGGGAAAAAAAACATTTAAAAAAAAAAAAATCTCTTTTAGATACACATTTGGTTTGCAAAAGATTGTGCATGAAAACTAGTCAGCTGTGGAAATGTCTGTGTCTAAAAGCTGTGACAGCTGCGAGCAGAGTGGTGAAGCAGAAAATGGAAATATGTAGCCATGATCTGAAAAGATGCTGCGAGCAGAAGAAGATGCCAATTGTCTTATTGCAACACAGGAAGTGTGAGCATAATAAACCCAAAAATGTCTTTTTATAAAGCATGTATGCTCGGAAATGTTTAATGAAGATTTTGATAAAAACTGAAAACTGAGTCCAGAAAAATGCATCACAAATTACTTTGGTCTTCACTGACTCTTCTTACTAAACAACTGCTACAACTACATAGGTTTTCTCATTTCAGGTAGAACAGCAGTTACTGTCTTCCAATCAGAACAATTGTTTTTTTTTTTCAAACTAGTCTTACCCTATAAGCTACACTACATGTATTGGCATACGGCATGAAAAGCCTTCTACTTATCTGAAAAGAAAATCATGAAAACAGAATAATCTTGTACTAGAACCAATAGGACACAAGCCTGCTAAGTACGGACACATTAGACAGTGTACAGTGTATTTCGGTTTGTTTCTGGCACTAACTGAATTACGGTCTCTGTGTCTGTCTCACCCGGGGGTAAGGAAGGCCACTGCTGGTGTTGAAGGCCGGCAGCAGTCGGAGACCCAGGTCTTTGGCCATATGCAGGAGCTCATCCTGGTACCACTGCATGTTCTGGCCTCCCTCCTTCAGCATCACAGCCATGGAGTGTCCTCCTAACAGACCTCTGAGCACAAACACAAACAAACAACAATCACGTGAAGAATAAAGTATAACGCAATCCACTGATTTCTTCTGTCTTTCGCCTACTTAGAACTTCAGTTGCTCTGTTCAGTGCTTATCAGAAAAAAAAAATGTTTTACTTTAAAATACAGGACAGTATATGAGTGAGGAATATCTATTTAGCAGTCCAGTCCAATCTTACCCAAGGACTCGAATGTTGGTTTCAAAGACCGACACCACAATGTCATTGTCCAGCCTCACATCTGACAGGACTCTCCTCACTGCAGCCTCAAACTCTGTTGTCTTATTCAAAAGCTGGCAATGAGAAATAGAACGTGATTATAAAGATAAGGCTCAATTATGCACCATTTCTCAGTCTAAAAGTGGAATAAAATAAATCGGGTCTGTTCACAAAAATGCTCCCACAAATGTTAAATTACAGCCATTGTTAATTTTTACCCAGTAACACTGAGATTTCTCCTCTGTTTAAGTCTCACACAGGCAAAATATCATTATTATTATCATTTGTATTGAGTAGATCTTTTTTTTTTTTATATATAGTATGTAAACTACATTTCAGCTATATGCTTTACATGCAGTCTTAAAGTAATTACCTACAAAGAACTACTCTAAAGCAACCAAGTGTCAGAAATACACAAAGCTGATACTCACCACCAGAGTATCCAGAGTATCAATGAGAGTCAGAGAGAACCTAGCACACACAGACAGTTGTTTACCAAGGGTGTTGATGCCCCTCCGGGACAATGTGTAAAAATTATTCAACATAATGACAGTTATCTCACCCACATCATCATCATTACTCCATTAATACATTAGATCTCAAGGAACAATGTCAACATGGCACTCACTTTCCCAGAGCGTCGTCTATGTCACCTCGACTGGGTTCAAGCCCACGTACTCTTCCTCTACATGTTAGAGGCATCAGCTCATCTGCTGGGTATGCATGGTCCTGAGAGACACAAACTCATTTTTACTCACTTTTTCTTAGGTGGCCAGCTCAGTCTGATTAGACCTCAGTCATCTTGAAATATACATGATGCGAGTTATCCCAACATGAAAGAAGTTTCAAAACCAGATGAAATATTTATTAAGACTGACATTAAAAAGGACATGCACCAAAACATCAGTGAGGCGTATTTATTTATCCATAATTACAGATTATCAAAAATAACATGACATCTTATTTTAAAGCACATAGCCCCTGCTCTACACTAACGGCAAACACAGGGATGCAAAAAGGTCTTTAACAAAATAGTCTTGGTCACCTTATAAGCTGCAAAGATGTCCTGAATCAAGTTCAGATACAAAGGCAGCAGAACAAACTCCAACTTATTACATGCCTGTTTCTTTGAAGAACTTACCATGTAATTCTGATATGCATGGTCAAACATCTCAACCACTTGGTTCCTATGGTGAAGAGACAGAAGACAGACGCCCTTGAACATGTGTAACAACTTTTCAGGAAAGAAAGGGTTTTTCTCACATAATTTACTCCAAGAACATCATTTTCTTAACTCACCTCAACTTGTGCTTTTCCTCCCGTGACATGGCCTGTCCAAGACTACATAATGCTCCAAACAGCATCAGTAAGAACAGTACAGGCGCCATTGTAGTAGATTGTAGGGCAATATGCACACAACTACAGCTTGGCTCTCAGTCAGTCACTGAGCAAATATCTAGTCATTACCACTACCCTAACAAAACAGTGCTAAATAACAAAAATCTCCAAAGCAACATAACCCTACACCATCCCATTTATGTTATATCTCTTCATCAGAGGTGACAAATAGTATCGCAAAACAATCCTAGTTTGTTACTCAGACTCGGCCACTGACACTCCATCTGTCTTTCTCAGCAAAAATCTAAAACACGACTATGAGTCAAAAAGAGACCGCACAATGTGCGCTGCAATATTTTGTGGGAATGTTATTTCAAGTGACTAAACTGGTAGAGATGCATCAGACATTAGCTGTAGTGCAAAGTTACTCAAAGTGCTGCTAGCAGGTTGGTCTGTCACACCTGTTTACCTTCCCAGGTTGTCACCCAGACCTGCTGTAAACAGGAGGTGACACGTTGACATAATAACGTTGCAGGTAACTCTGCCCTAAAGCAAACCCATTAGGTCAAATGAATTCAGCGAAATGAATATGAAAATTAAAATACTCTATTTTATAGACGTGGTCTTCACGGATCAGTAATCGGGGAAACTTCAAGTCTTTCCAGTTACAAAACGCGTTGTCATCTTCAAAACAAACTGTAAACCAAAGGAAGCAGCGCCTTATTAACAGTCCCGGCTTGTGTATTACTACTGTGTTTATAATCCCACTCCTCAGATCGTTTACTTACTCCACTCAATCTACAGTCAACTAAACCAAAAGTCAAGCCAACAGCCCTTGGAAGCTCCCGTTAATACCAGCTGCTATGTCTGCACTAAAGCCTTTTAGATAAAAAAGTTAATTATTTCCTCCGCTTGACAGCTTTCCCCCGTCCCCTACTCAGACAAGCAGCCGGGCACTTGTCAGTGTTTAATCAGCCAGTTAGCCAGCTGTGCTAACTAGCCGAGTTGGTGTCCACGGACAGACCGGAAACATGAGACAAATCGACAAAAACCACGTCCATTGTTGAGCAGTGGACCTACGCGGGCTATTTGTTCTGTCCTTCGGGGGCACAAAGTGGATAATTTCACCGGAAGCTGCTATTTCGCCAAGCTTGCTAGCCCGAGTAACCGGATGCCATTAGCGATAGAGACGTCAACAACATCCGCTTCCTGGAAAACCCGGCGCTGTGAGCCCTGAGTTCAGCCTCGCAGGCAGCGTTTTATCGCAGTCTGTTAATCAGATCGCCTTTCTTCTGCTGAGACGTTCAGACGTATCTCCAATCATGACCGAAACCCCACTGACATGCATATATAACCTAACCCCAAGAATAACCAATAGTTTAACGGCCTTTTGAAGAGAGTGCCACGGATTACCACGGTTGTATTACGGCTACATGAGGCGGAAGAGTTACCTGAAAGCGTCAGCTCGGGGGGAAAAACCACACCACACATCTATCTCCATCTTACAGGTGCTGCCTTTCCGTGCTGCTCGAAAAAATGTCTCTCAGCCCCTCTACCTAACCCAGTTGCTGGCGTTGGTAAGAGACAGCGAAGTGTAATCTTTAATAATCACGCCCTTTAGTGCATGTTGTTGTTGAAATAATGAAAGAGCGTCGTGACAATTGTAGTTATTCGACTGGACTCCTCCGCTAAATGCAGTGCTTTTACCATTAGTAGCTTGTTTGACATAGCCTCTGCACACATCAAGGCAAATTTGAGCCCCTTGGGTATTGTGATGGTTTTAACACGTAGAGCTCCATTAGATCTCAATTTCCCGTGTGTACCATGCTGTTTGTACGAGCTTCCCAGCCTTTACAATCAAAATATCCCGACAACAAGTGAATGCGGAGTTAATGTGTTTTAAACGAAAGAAAACTCAATTTAAACCTCTAAATACAAAAAAAAGCCTATTGGAAACACTGTGTGCGTGTGTGAAGGTGAAGCGGATACTTCCTAATTTCTAACGAGGGGGACTGCAGGTTTATTTACACTGTTTTTCCACTACAACTACATTTCCCGTGATGCTTCGCAAAGTCACTTGACGCTCCGCTGGTTTCACATGACGGACATATCAACAAATCCCTGACAAGTATGTTGAGAAACAGGTTGCTACTTCCACAGACATGAAGCAGATGTCCTCAGCGCTCAGAGGGAGAAGCAGTCTTACATGTGTGACATCTGGATCCCTTTAATCGTTTCCTACGGTACATTTTTATTTCTTCTCCTGTAACCTATGTGTATGTCTTAATTGATTGCATGGCATGAATACTGTTGGTCCATGATGCATTATGTAGTCAACTGAACTAACAGGTTTTTCTTTTTTTTCTTTCTTTCCTTTGTTCCAAACATGTCTGGTTTATCTGTTTTTAGCTTTCATCAGACCGTTATATCAGCTATGGCTCCCACTCATGAGAAGCTGACAGGACTTGTTGCAGCTACATTCACTCCATTCACCAAAGAAGGGTAAGCCTTAAGAAACCACTTTCCTTTGTGTGTTTATCCATGAACCCAGCACTGAATGATATGTTTGATGGGTGAGTGTACACATTCAATTCCCCTGGAAAAGTTAAAAGTGGGGAGTGAGTGTGGATGTATCTGAAAATTGTGGTCATCATAAACCCGGGTAGACCTGGAGTATTATAGCATGTTTGGTATTCTTTTTCCCTTATGTGTGGGCCTATATTTTCTACATTTTCCCCACAACAGGGACATCGACCTATCAGTGATTGGAGATTATGTTGACTACTTGAAAGAGAAACAAGGTGTAAAAAACATATTTGGTAAGTTTACAAGTGGATTCTTCCTATTTGTCATTGACTGTGTTCCCATCTGAATCACTGATATTTGCACGTTTCATCAGGATGTACATTTTCTGTGTTGACCCTTGTTTGTGGTATAAAAAAAATAAATAAAAAGGTTATCAGTCAGTTAATTACTTTTATACTTTTGGAATACAAATACACTACAAGTAATTCTACACTTGGAAAAAAAAAATCTGATATCGTCACAGCCCTAGTCTGATATGCAGTATCTCACACCGGCGTACTTTATTTATGTTAGAAACGTCTACCATAAAGTTGTGTGTGACTGCTTCTGTTATTCATTTTATGCCATAACCCATATACAAGTTGTGGCTTGTATAAGTCTCGTTATTATTATGCCTAAGAGAAGAAAGAGACAATGTTGATTCTGCAGGGTGATATATCTGATATAGGGGTGTCGCAGCAACTGTGATGTTTAAAAAATGCAAAAGATATTGATATATTGAAATAGTAATATCGTGTTATGTGATCTCCTGCATTCGTTAAATGCAGTGCTTTTACTGTTAGTAGCTTGTTTGCCTTGTGGGTCTTTTGTTTATCAGTTGATGTGGGTGCCTTTTCACTGCCCGTTCAATCTAATTGTTCTTTTTGTTCGCTTTAGTAGAGTCATGGTTCCAGACTCTCTCTCCTCTTCCCTACACGCACATTTGAGTGAAATTTATTTGCCAAAAAAAAGAGACAAAACACACAATAAACAAAGTTGAAGATGAATTTGACCAATAGTATTATTTTTATTTTATTTAAAATTTTCTATTGATACCACATTAATATCGTGATTATTGTGAATTCTTTTGGCCAAAATAATTATGTTGTGAAAATCTGATATCGTCACAGCCCTAGTCTGATATGCAGTATCTCACACCGGCGTACTTTATTTATGTTAGAAACATCTACCATAAAGTTGTGTGTGACTGCTTCTGTTATTCATTTTATGCCATAACCCATATACAAGTTGTGGCTTGTATAAGTCTCGTTATTATGTAATAACTGTCAATTACACAGTCATGAGTTACTACATAATACTCAGGAACTGAAGGATATTGCTTCTGTCTGTAGAAGTCACTTAAAGTTTTCATCCGTAACTTTAGTAGTGAGACATGCCCACGCAGAGCAGTTGAGTATGTTGTATACCCATACAGACAAACTCAGGACACACGTCTCCATAGCACCACTGCTGGTCCAAAACCCCACAGGGTACCTTCACATTTAATCAACTAATACCAAAATCAGTTCAGCTGTTAATGATAAATATGTCTTCATACCGCATCAACATAGGCTTCATATAATTTTCCTGAAAAAGGAAAAAACTTTGGTATGCCGTGTTGTCGTGGACACTTGTGATCCGTACTCATAGTTAACTGGTTAACACAGCTTTATCTGACCTTTTCAGGACAAACAGGAATATATTGTTTTGTCTCAGGCTCCAGTTGGTATCAATCTATTCTCCGTTAACAACTGTCCTTGATAAAGAAACACAGAGAAAGGTTAGACAAAATGAAGACTACACTGATTAGGGCTAATCAGTGTTTCCTGTGTGTCAGACATGACTCTGATTACTGTTTATTTCACACTGTTCATTTAACAACTCATCTTAGTTTGTGCAAAGCTTCTCCTCTTCTTAACACTTTATTTCGTCACTACTGTAAGATCTATGTGATCTTGTGTGCTAATCATTTGACATGTAAAACACGATGAGGCACATGGCATACTCTGCTGTAATGCTGTAAACTGTAATGTGTGATTTTTTAGTTTGCTGCTGGTGATTCTTTGTGCTGAGCTAAATTCAGGTTAGCTTGTGTTCCTCACTTTCCTTTAAGATCTGCTTTTGTGATATCAAAATTCGAAGACTTTATTTGCTTACAGTGAATGGCACCACCGGAGAGAGCATGTCTCTCACTGTTGAAGAGAGGAAGAAGCTGGTAGAGACATGGTGCAAGGAAGCCAAGGGAAAGTAAGTCATCACACATCCTTCTTGCCCGAAGATTTGCTAATATGCCGAATTTAAAAGAAGAAGAGGAAAAGTTGAAAGTTTGTGAAGTTTCTTTCGCCTTTATGTGTGTGCATGTCTCTACAGAATGGATCAGGTGATTGTGCATGTCGGTTGCATGAGTCTGAAAGATTCCCAAGACCTGGTGAGTCATTGTATCCTGTATCGTTACTAATGATGTGAACATGAAATAAAACCAATGACTCACAACAAAACCAGAGGGTGAATTTCATGAAGCAAGATTACTAGATTTAAAGCATGGTTATTTTTAAATAAATCAGGCTTATTTTCAGGAAATCCTGTTTCATATAGCAGATTTTTAGAAGGCTATCCTGGGTTACCATGGAAACATATCCCTCCAGACTATCCTGGTCCGAGTTGGGTTCATTTTCAGGCTTAACTTCACCTTAACCAGCATTAAGAATTAACCCTCCAGATTGAAACACAGTTTTTGCAAATACAACACAATAATGTCAGTCGTTTAAAGTAGTTCCACAACAGTTTTCAACTACATTTTGCACATTGATCATATGCAGTCCAGCCAAAAATGAGGCTTTGACGAGTCTTGTTTTCATCACACTTAATGTATTTTTTTTTTTTTTTTTAGAAGAACATGTTTTACATTTGAGTGAAATATATTTGCCAAAAAAAGAGACAAAACACACACTCAACAAAGTTGAAGATGAATTTGACCAATAGTATTATTTTTATTTTATTTAAAATTTTCTATTGATACCACATTAATATCGTGATTATTGTGAATTCTTTTGGCCAAAATAATTATGTTGTGAAAATCTGATATCGTCACAGCCCTAGTCTGATATGCAGTATCTCACACCGGCGTACTTTATTTATGTTAGAAACATCTACCATAAAGTTGTGTGTGACTGCTTCTGTTATTCATTTTATGCCATAACCCATATACAAGTTGTGGCTTGTATAAGTCTCGTTATTATGTAATAACTGTCAATTACACAGTCATGAGTTACTACATAATACTCAGGAACTGAAGGATATTGCTTCTGTCTGTAGAAGTCACTTAAAGTTTTCATCCGTAACTTTAGTAGTGAGACATGCCCACGCAGAGCAGTTGAGTATGTTTTATACCCATACAGACAAACTCAGGACACACGTCTCCATAGCACCACTGCTGGTCCAAAACCCCACAGGGTACCTTCACATTTAATCAACTCATACCAAAATCAGTTCAGCTGTTAATGATAAATATTTCTTCATACCGCATCAACATAGGCTTCATATAATTTTCCTGAAAAAGGTATGCCGTGTTGTCATGAACACTTGTGATAAGTTTTGCATAATGTAAAACATGCAACCAAAAGCAAAGGTAAACAAAAGGAAGCTTAATCATTGAGAGACCATCAAATGCAAAATAGGTAATGAAGTTCAGAGTTCAAAAACAAAAAAAAATGGAACTGAAAGTAGCAGCATGTAAGATCCCTGTATGTCACATGTCGCACAGATGGCATAGTCAGATCCAACACATAATAGGGAGAGCCAACACCATCAGGCAAAAGCTGAATTAGGCAGCAGGTAAGTCTGTTTTGCCGCTGGCAGGACCTGAGCCCTGGTCACCACGAAATACTGAGTCTCAATTAAAGGCAGGTACTAATGTCATTAAGCTACAGGGCCATATGTGAACATCAAGTTTTGGAAAGATAAGGCATACACCTCTGCTTAATCCCCCAGGTCATCCTGTTACGGTATCAGTAGGATCTATCTGACATCTATCTGTGGCTTTAGTTATCCCTATCCTTTGGAACAATTGTTAAAGTCTCTATATTAACATCCAGAAAAGGTCTGGATGGTCTTTCTAAGTTCCTCAGTGAACCTATCAGGGAAAATCTAATCTTCTATAGCTTAATGCAATATAATACATCCTTGAACCACCTGTTATGGGTAGGTGGGGACATTTAAGAAGTATGAGGTATCTAGCTAAGAGAGAGTTAAAACTGAAAATTCAGTTAAGATACAGAAGAGTGTGTTAGTTCTGGGGTGAACCCCAAAAAGAGCCGCAATTGGGTCAGGTGGAACATCCATATATATCCCTGGAAAATGTTTAAATGTCTGACCACAATTCAATCAGGCGAGGACAAGTCCAGAACACGTGGAGCAGGTCGGCAGGTGATTATCTACAATGGCGACATGCATCACTTGCACCAGGAAGTATCATTGCAAATGTCGTGTTAGCATAATACATGTGATGTAGAATCTTACACTGTGTAAAATTGTGTCTGGCACATATTGAGGAGGTGTAGCCCCAGCACAGTCTCCTAGGTCCCCTCCGTCAACTCCACCCCCAGATCCTGCTCCCACACAATTTTACTAGAGACAGAGACAGGCTGCAGATTCTTCTAAATACCACTTTCAGTCTTTATGCTACACTAAGCTAACTGTCTGCTAACAGTTATGAGAGTTCCAGAAAGACAATAAGCATATTTCCTATGTTAAACTCCAAAAGTTTAAATATTCCTTTAAGGCAGTTGTCAGCTTGAATGAGGAAAAACAGAAAACAACAAAAAGGGTTAAATACATAACCAGAGTTTATTGAAGTGTTTTTGGTAGATCTTTTTTCCACAATGAGAACTCATCTTAAGATTACAATGTACAGTGTGTATGTGTGTGAGTGTGTGTGTCTGTGTGTGTGTATTGTACCAAGTTTAAGGTATCTGCTATAGCAGTCGGTTCCATTGTTCTTTCACACTATGTTAATCTTCCCTCCAGGCTCGCCATGCAGCACAGCTCGGGGTTGATGGAATCGCAGTCATTTCCCCCTCTTTCTTCAAGCCCAGGAATGCAGGTATATGATGCGGGGAAATGGAAAAATGCTCATGTTTTCAGATGAAAGGTCAGGCATGTTGAAAGGGTGTGCCACAAGGAGCGACAGAAAACCGTACATAAACTCAGGAAAAGATATTCACCAACAGTGAGAGGAAAAATAAAACAAACGTCATTGATATGTATGTAATGTTTTATAATACTTTATTTGTATAGCACTTTTCAATACAAGTAACAAAGTTCTTCACATGTGTCAAATATAAAACATCCACACAAATCAAATAAAACATCCAAACAAATCAAATAAAACAATGAAAAGAATTTTGAAAGTAGACAAGTTGAGTTACATACTGTTTACAGACTTAAATGTCAACATCAATTGTAAATAATCTTCCACCATTTGGCGTGGTGCAGGTCTAGTCGGTTTACCATCCTCTGTGTCTGTAAATAAACAGGAATTCCAGTCTGCTTTCAGTTCAGCATGAGTGGATGAAGACGTAGCACTGCTCAGGCGTGTTCTCACCTCTTATCTTGTAAGCACAATGATGGCTGAAGGTTTTGGCAAACAACCATTATTATTATTATATCATTATATTACTGCACTAAAGCTTTAGTGATGTCCCTCAATCGTAAGTCACTTTGGATAAAAGTGCCAGCCAAATGAGTAAATGTAAATGTAAATGTAAATTTTACCAGGACTGCCACTACCCGCTCCCAGCACAAAACCACATTCAGTGTAATAGAAAACTTTTTCATTTTTTTGTGTCCCCTGGAAAAACCTCCATTGTGTTGTGTGTATTTGCAGCGCATTTGTGTATTTGGCTGTGTTGTTAGTATTTGCAGTATATGTGTTTTCAAATTTAAGATGTTTTCTGTTTTGTTTGTGTTTTGTCTATTTGCATGTGTTTTCTTAAGTTGCAGTGCGTTGAGATCTCAGGGCCACTGTATATTGGGCCTCTGATTTCATCAAATTTATTTTGAATCCTAAAACCCAGGAGAGGCTCTACTTGATCTAAAGGTGCAGGCATAGAGTGATCGGTTTGGTACAAACAGTAAAATATCATCAGTGTATAGCATCAACTTTCGTGACACCTGGCCGATCTGCACGTCCAGTTGCCTTTAAAGAGCCTGTAAAGAGCTCTGGTAAACCAGTATATCAATTCAGAAATACCCACAGAAATACATTCACTTTCTGAATATAACTGAAATAATTAACACATATTTAAAGAAGTGGAAAAATATACACAGGGTTAAATGTAAAAAAAATAAATGAATAAAAAAAGAGAGATCCAACATACTACTGCAGACACGCAGACTGGAGGAGCTGGGGATCAAACCACTGACCTTCTGCTTAGTGGATGACCTGCTCTACCTCCTGAGCCACAGGTGCACCTCAGACAAACTGAATTTGAGTTCAGGAAGCAGTCCTACCATTTCATACCAAAACATTTTTGAACTTGTCAGACTTAGTTGGACAGTAAAACCAAAAGAAAACACACTGTTTGTATAATGTCAATTTTCCTTCTCACCCTCCTTCAGATGCATTGACAATGTACCTCAAGGAAGTGAGTAAAGCTGCTCCAGGAGTGCCCTTCTATTATTATCATCTTCCAGCGTTCACTGGTGTTGATGGTTAGTGCTATTGATGACTGATTTTGCATTTGGCAACCATGGTGAGAAGCTTGTTAAATGTCTTTACTGATGGCATACTGAATGTGTCATGGTCTTTTTTTCCTCAGTGCTGGCGATAGATGTGTTGGAGGGTATTAAGCACAGCATTCCCTCCTACAGCGGAGTGAAGTTCTCCAGCACTGACCTGATGGACTTTGGCCTGTGTGTTAGCCAAAGTCAGGATAAATCAGTCCTCTACGGCGTGGACGAGGTCAGCCTTCTCTCCTTCTTCACCTGTTTTGAGCTATAGTTGTTGATATTGTGCGATGACTTTGTGTGACTCTAACCAAGAGCCGGCCTCAAACTGTTTATATTTCATTTTTCCATAGCAACTGTTAGCAGCTCTGGCTATGGGAGCCAGTGGGGCCGTTGGCAGGTCTGTGTGTGAGCTTGCATATGTAAAATGCTTTGTTTCCGTTCATGCTGTGCATCTGGGCTAAACAGTTATTCACAAGGACATTTTTATTAATATCTCTGCCCACAGCACATATAACTACATGGGACGTATTATGAACAACCTGCTATCAGAATTTGGGAACGGCAGCTTAAACAAAGCCAGAGAAACACAGGTACGGTCCATCAACCTGTTGTTGTTCCCAACCCTCTCTTTTGAGATTTTGCATCAGTTTTGGTAACTGACATCTTTTTCTCATTTACATGAGCAGTTCAAGATGCAAGAGTTTCTCCGTTATGCCAAGAACTTCAGTGAGTGGTGGTTGTGTTATAATGTGTTGTATTTTTTGTTTGTGTGTTTTGTTTTGTTTTTTTACCAGATTATATAATATAAATAATTGGTTTGGTACTAGAGCAGTGTTTCTCTACCTCTGAATCTACTTTCTTGGTATTTACAGACTTTGATCTGGGAGTGAACAAGCAGCTGATGATTGTTTTATCAGGCTTGCAGCTGGGGCCCCCTCGACTTCCTGTGATGCCATGCTCTCCAAGTGACGCTGAGAAGATTGCAGAGGAATTTCGCAGGATTTTTCCTGAAAGCTGATTTGGTCACACTCTTTAACACTGTTTGACAGTTTAACCCTTAAAATCAATAATCAATAACCTTACCATTTAGACCTCACCTAAATCCATTTATCGTACAAAATCAGCAATTTTGAATCAGGCATTCACACTGTGCAACAAACCTTACCATTAATAGGATGGGAATAATAGTCGTCTCTCATTTTTCCAACTAAACTGTAAATTTAAGTGGCCTTGTGCAAGTCATTCCAGATGTACAGTCAGAGGGGTTAGGCATTTCTGTGAAACCAATCCAAAATTATCCTTGAGCTATACAGCAGTTTAACATTTTTAGCTTTTACACATTTAAGCTTTTTAGCTCTTACAGCAATTTAACTTTTTTCGCTTTTACATGTCCTTAGCAGTGCACTCTACTGTTTCAATAAAAAAATTCATAGGGGTTCACAGGGGTATATTTTCTTTGTTGAATATGTTACAATATTTTTGTATAGGCATTATCTATTGACATTTTTCAATGTATTTCCCTTTGATTGGGAAAATACTCATATGTTACCAAATGTCAACACTAACAATAACTAATTTCCATTGCCCAGGGAATGCAGCACTTTTGCTACATTCAGGGAACAGGGGTCTGTCACAACTCAGCAGTGTTATTGCTATTATCTTGTACTGTGTAAGACCATGACTGGCCTCATTTTGGGAATTTGAGCACTCAAAGCCTTATTTTGTAAGTAAAAGGAAGGATAATGAAGACTGAAGGAACATGAATACAAAATAAATACTGTATCATGAATGAATTGTCTGACACTCCAAAAGAGGCTAATTAAACATACAAATAGATACAAGAGAGCATAAAATACTTGTAAACTCGTATACTTGTGTACTCTTTGAATGGCATAAAAAGGGAAATGTGTTGTGTCGTGAAGAATCTTTGTTTTGCATTATAACAAGTAATCACAAATTTCCTACTAATAAATGCTGTGATCAGTTTCTTGGTTCATGTCTCATTCTTATGCTTTGTCCATGAGAAAATTTCCAATAACCAGCCCAGATTATCTCCAAGACCTGCACAAACACGCAGTGGTGGTCTTTTTCTTTTGAAGAGAGGGATTTAAGTTCTGGATGCAAAAGAGGCCTCTGAGAGCATTTGTGAGACCTGTTGGCATTTGTGGAACTACAAGAGATGGTATATTTCCTTCAGATTGTACCTGTTAAAAAATGAAACATCATCAATGGTTTGTTTGCTCAAACTAAAAAAATGGTTAAATTGTGGTTTGTGTGAAAGTTCTGTTGCGCCCCGAAATCACCCCTCACTTTTAAAAACCCTTCTTTCAATTCTAGTCCTTTGATGCGGCTGCTATTGTTCCAAATTAACCTCTAATCATATAGAGCAGTTTTGGCTAAAGCACGTTAAATTCAGCCACTGTTCTGCTCCCCACAACAGAGCAGTGCATTTACACATGACGGTAATGTCAATGCCACCCACTGACAACCATCAATGGATTCAGCAGCTGTGTAATTGTGTCACTTCCATTTTATTAACTCATCCTCATCCTCAGCTTGTTCAAGTCATGTTTCATAATGAGTTTCTGAATATTTCTATAATTATATATATTTTTACTTTAATAGTACTCTGTGAGGAGTGTGTGTGTGTGTGTGTCCTAGGTAGCTAAGAAAGCGGTCTCTATTCTTGTACTTTGTGTTGATTATAAGGTCTAAGGTAGTGAAACTGCATAAAGATAAGTATAAATATCCATTCCTTTTATCCCTGTTAAACTGTGTTACTGCTCAGTCATGCATGCAAAGCATTCATAACAGTAAAGTTTATTTTTACCCTGAGACTGTCTCAGTCATGCTGACCACTGCTTTAAATGTTAGTATTTGTAATGGTGTCAAGTCCATCTCCCACATGTAAATATTTCAGGCGTTTGCAGTGAGAAACACCTGATTGTCTACAGTTGAGTTTCAGTGGCTGTATATTGTGACTGAACCTGAATCCCTGCCAAGCTCATATGGACCCACAGCTGCAGTGGTAGAGGACCAGATGGGGCCTATATGGAGAGGAAATATGATATATATAGGATGGCACTGATGATCCCCATGAGGACACAGGGCGGTTGAAGCAAGAAGAAAAAATAAAACCATAGTACATGTAAAGAAGATGATGAAAAAAAAATTGCAAAATTGTATAAACTTTACTCAGGAAATCAAGAGGTGTACTTAGGTAAGAGTTTGAGGTATTTGTACTTTACTGGAGTATATTTTATGTTACTTTATATTTATTTCAGAGGGAAATCTTGTACTTTTTATTCCAATATATTCATTTGACAGATATAGTTACATCACAGGTTATGATTTTAAATAAAGAATGTGACATAAAACTACAACCCATTGTTAAAGATTAAACCAGTAGTTTACAACCATTTGGCTTGCAGTCCCCATAAGTTCCATTTACAAGTTCTTCTTATACCACTGTGTGGAACTGTAATCTTAGGACACAATTGCTCCATGTCTCCTATCCTGAAAGTCCTGTTCTTCTTATTGAGGGACAATTTAAACACAGAAGGGTTATTTTAAGGATTTAATGCGCTTTCCTAGAGTCTTAGTTGTTCCATCAATACACAAATCAACCTGCATGGTATGCATTGGTAACTTCCTGTGGAAATGCCTGCTGACTCATTCTGTCACCACAAGTCACTAGACTCTGAGGTCATCAAAGATCTGGTGAACTGGTGAACCTGTGAACAGTTTCATGAGCTGGAACGTCCTCTCTTTCTCTCTGCAACTCTTAATAACTTGTCTGACCATAGTTTGGAGGAGAAGACTTTCCAAACCTCACCTCTCATGCACATTCCTACAAGTGGATCCTCACTGGCGTTTTTACCCGTAAATAAAGTCTGCTGCATGTTAATGTGTTGATGTGTTAATGGGTTCCTTGCTCAGTCTGACTTTTTTTAAAATAAGCTGTTTTGAAATATATTTTAATATTTGTTATTATCTTTACCTTTCTTCTCATGAGATGAAAAAGTGTTGCATTGTCTAAAATATCCCACATTTATGTTGCAAGTAATTCTGTAGTGCCACTTTTCCATTTCCATATAAGAGTCATCATTTCAGAATAAAGAACTGAACCGTGATTAACTCAAATTGTTGCTGGGACACTATCTATATTTCATTTTTTTTTTTTTTTTTTTAATAAGGGGAGGAATCACTTTCTTAGTGTATTGAAGAATTTGTGCCCCACAGAGGCTTTTCTAAAGTGAACAATGCTGCCCACTGCTGTCTACAATTGATACCTACAGTATACGTAAGCATTAGGTCAACTCACTGAACGTCTTGATCTTTGGTTCCTCCGTGGTGTAAAAGACAGGAAAGGTGGAACGACACTGATAATATTCTGTGTTATAAGATGAGAGAAGGCTGACTTATGTAATGACTCAATTCCAGCAGAGTGACCTGGAAACAACTTGGCTTAATATTCACGAGGCTTTACAAGAGATTGAATATGTCACTATATTGACATATTACTTTCAGATAAAGCCTTCTTGATGGACATTGTTTACAAAACTTTAGATATTCTTTAATACATTTGACAAAAGTGAAATTTTATTTTCTTGGCCTTTGGCCTTGGCCATTTTCCGAACTTCCTTGAAGTCACAGGGCAAATTTGCTATAAAATAATTGAAAAAAGATATTTGCAGAACACAAAAATGTTTACTCACACACTGTTGACTGCAAACAGCACTGCATTCAAACAAATATTTCATTGAGACAAATTTATTTTTAAGGTTCTTATCCTAAAAACATTTTGTAAATGATTTTAGAATAAGGACATTTTTTCTCTTTACACTCAACATTATATTAAGAGATCTTTTTAACATTTAGTCTACTAATTGATATGAATGGCATGGACAGAACATTACTCACCTGTGTAAAAGGGACCTACAGGATTTATTGCGGGTCTATTGCAGTAACAATACGCAGGCACATTTTATTTACATTTTTTTAGTTGTCATTTTCATTCAGGATTGATTGATTAGGTGTATCTAATAAACTGGTAAACTAAAAAAAAACTCATGAGTCCAATTATTGCTGTTAATTAGGCTATTAAATAATTAGTCTGATTAAGCAAGCGCGGTAGTTCATTCTTGTAATGGGTGGTGAAGATGATACAAAATATTACAAATATTTTTTTTTTGCTCTCTTTTTTGTACTCTTTACAACAAAGAGGAACAGCAATGTTCACACACAAACACACACTCACATACACACACGTAACCCGCGATGCGGAACTTTTCTTGTGGTCGCTTGTTTCCGCTTAACGAGAGGACGGAATGATTTGGCTGTGACACATAAAGCTCTAGCGTTTCCGGCCAGCTCAGCGCGTCAGTCCTGTGCTGTTGTCGGTTCACAGCTTGTCAAACACTGGGACCAGTCGCCTGTGACATTTGCTGGGCGGCGGAGAAACACCGGCAGACGGCAGAGAGATGGTGCTGCTGACGATGATCGCTCGGCTGGCGGACGGTCTGCCGCTGGCCGCTTCAATGCAGGAGGACGAGCAGGTTCACATTTCAGCTATTTTGCCTCTGTGGTAGCTAGCTGTCTGTTTTGCTTTTGTCAATTCAGGCCACTGCTGTAAATCTAAGGTGTGCAAATGCTACAGTGACACGTTAGCTAACCCTAACCAGCTGGCCAGCTGTGACTCCCCGGACCCACAGGACGTTTTTCCTCCAGATGTGGGTCCTGGAGGACTCAAGGACTCGGCCAGGGGCTGTTGTGCGAAACTCAATTCGACCTCACAGGATGACTGGGTGATAAGTGAAGGCCTGCCTGGCTGTACACAGAGCCACACTTGGCTATACTTGAAGCAACTGACTCATTCACCGGAGATCAGGCTCGCTGTGTTTCAACCCTGACCCCATTCAGATGCTCTTTCAAATCATTCAAGCGTTGCACAACTGCAGTGAAACTTTGGCATCCTGCTGCAGCTGCTGACTGACCCAAAACCCAGTTTACTTTAGGTTTCCCGAAAACCTAATCAATCTTTAATCCACGATTGGGCGTGTCTGCATATATGGTGTCATAAACAAAGACGCCTGCAAATCATTGATCCCGTTTGATTGCTGAATAAAGTCTTTAACACCCGATCAGACTCATTAGTTTTCTTCAGCAGAGCCTGTAAAGATGCTGTGTGTACCAGCCAATCTGAGCTCGCCACAGAGGTCGCGTATTGGCGTATTTGTTACCTGATGAGTCACAAGGAATATCCCCATATAAAGATATTTGTTTAAGGTGATTGGGAAAGGGTGTTGCCATTACACGATTTCTCCACCAGAGAGCACTACATCAACATCCTGCTCACTGCACGTCTCAGTCACAGTCATCCACGTTTAAGGGAGCGTCATCAAAAATGTTTGATAAGCGCATTCTTCAGATACTATATCTTAAAATAATTTTTTAATCTTTCATTATTGTTATTGGTAAAAGCTCTGAAATCCAGTATCGGTCGAGCTCTTGGAAACATATGCTTACTGAACTTTTTTTTTTTTTTTTTTTTAAGTTTATTATATATTTTTAAGCAAAGAATGTTAAATTGATGGCATTTGTAACTTGTTAAGTTGTTTTATTATGTTTGAGCATGACTTAACAGGAGTCTAACATATTTCCCTCATTCTCTTGTTTGCTTTCCAAAAGGGAAGTGAAAAGGTTTGTTGTTTCTCTGCTCCGTGCTTCCACCTCATACATGTTTCTGTGATGCTACAGTGTTACTGTAAAGAATCTGTCATTTGGTTGAGGAGACAGCACCCGAGAAATGATACCATCCTAACTGTAAACAATTCACCACAAAGTGGCTATTTGTTGCCCCCAGTCTCTGATGTAGCATCACACTGCTGAGTCTGTCTGTAGTCTTTCACATTTAGAGTTTATTTTCAGCACAATACAGGGCAAGAAATTCACACCATCAAGGAAAACAGTGAGTTTTTGTCTGTCTTGTCAAAAACCTAAACCAGTGACCACACTCTAAATTTTATATAGTTTATACCTCTTCTGGTGGGTAAATAGTCAAAGTTTCTTGTTAACTCACCTGCCATTGTGGCACACACAAGTCAGTTTCTTGCCCTGATTAAACCATTTTTTTCTGTGTGAGCTGTGAGGGAGATGTGTAGTGACCATTGTTGGTTTTTTTTTTTTCCTGTTTAGTTGGGTCGGGATCTTCAGCAGTATCAGAGTCAAGCTAAGCAGCTCTTCAGGAAGCTCAATGATCAGAGTCCCACACGCTGCACTCTAGAGGCTGGTTCCATGGCATTTCAGTGAGTACGAACTTGTGGACAAAGAGGAATTGTGCACCAACATAAACCTAAATAACATAAATCTAAATAACTCACCACTTGGTGGATCTAGAAACCTTCACTGGTTTCTAGATAGTTTTGGAGTAATTATGTCACAGTGAAGCTCAAATGTGAGAAACTCACTCACCTAAAAGACATGTTTCTAACCAGTTGCCCCCACCAACTACGTGTTTTAGTTCTGATCGTTCTCTCCGTCCTTTCTGCAGCTATTTTATAGAGAAAGGAGTGTGCTACCTTGTGCTGTGTGAAGCCAGCTTTCCCAAGAAGCTGGCCTTTGCTTACCTAGAAGACCTGCAGGCAGAGTTTCACGAGCAACATGGAAAGAAGGTCCCCACGGTATCCCGGCCTTACTCCTTCATTGAATTTGGTAAGAACAAAATAGAGCTACAATTGAATGTTACTTCTGTTTTTATGCAAAAAAATTTAAGCATGTTGCATTTTTAGTCACTCAGTACCTGTTCAGACATCAGCAGTCCTATTAATCATAGATCAAATTATCTGCTTCTTGTTTGTGTCAAATGCATTGCTGGTCATTAACATGCTGTATAATAAGTATAGCTGCAATGATGTGGTGTTAGGGTAAAAAAAAATAAAAAATAAAAAAATAAAAAAAGCCAACAGACTTTTTCTCTTCTTATGCTTAAACTGTCATCTGTTCCCAAATGTATAGCAATACCACACTGTGTGCATCTCACTGAGATGCTTTTCATGTAAAGTAACATAAAAATTGCACCAAAAACTCAGTCAATGTCTTAATGAAACTAACATTTTATAATGGCACTGAGGAAAAAAAATGTATCTAATGTGATGATATCTGGCCCATAACCTGACCTGCTTCAAAGAGTACTTCACCGATTTAGCATCGCGCTCTTACAACACTGTCGCCCTCACAATGGACACTTTTTAAAAAAGTATCCAGACTGATGCAGCCGAACTAGAGGCTACAACATTTATACCGTGCATTCTTCTTCCTTGTCAAAACCTTTGGCCTACATTACCCACAACACAACTCAAGTCAACCACCTCCACCACTGTTTGCTTGTTGCCATTAGCAAAACTCTTCTGGCCCACCACTGCATCACTTTTTTGGCAAATCACTACAGAGCCTCTGGAGAAATTTTACTCTCAACTGCCTAAAGCTTACATTTTCACTTTGAGCTCAATGTTTCACATCGCTGCTCACCCACAATGCCTTGCAAAAGTGATGTCACTTGTGTCCCATAGAAAATCAGTTGGAACAAACTCACACACTGCTCTACATTGAATGAATGATCTTCACCTTTAGTTAATCATGTCACCTAATTTTACCAGGGAGGGGAAATAATTCATCAAACATGTAAACATGCAGATACAACAGTCTAGCAGCACTGTGGAACTAAGACTCATCTGAACAAGTAATGAAGCAGTAAAGTATTTTGAGAAAACACTCAACTTTAACTGCTTTTCCTTTTGATATCTCTTCCTTATCCAGACACCTACATCCAAAAAACCAAGAAGTCGTACATTGACAGTCGAGCGAGACGGAATCTGGGCAGCATCAACACAGAGCTCCAGGACGTGCAGAGGATCATGGTGGCTAACATAGAGGAGGTGCTGCAGAGAGGAGAGGCTCTCTCTGGTGAGTCCGTGTTACCTCAGGCCTGTTCGGCCCTCTTCGGGTCAAACTGATGCACTGTGTTGTTCTCAGGCTGGATACTCTGTGTGTCTCCCTCCTCCTTTTTCACTCGCCTCTTTCCTGTTTTGATCTGAACTCTCATTCTCTGTCCTCTGGTTTCTCCTCCCCTGCAGCGCTCGACTCTAAGGCCAGCAACTTGTCCAGCCTGTCAAAGAAGTACAGGAGCGACGCCAAGTATCTCAATACCCGCTCCACCTATGCCAAGCTGGCAGCTGGTGGCGTCTTTTTCATCATGCTCATTGTCTATGTACGCTTCTGGTGGCTCTGAGACAGGAAGAAGAGATGAAGAAGAGGAAGGAGGTATTGAAGTGGAAAATGAGCTGCAAAGTCTGCAGACACAAAGAGAAGCTGTCACCTTCGACTAAAAACAGGATCCCTGCTCTTAATAAGACTTTACAGACATACGGTCACCCATTTTGTTCTTGCCTGTCCATGGATGTGTGATCTGAATATAAATGATGTCATAACACATAGTTTTATTATTAACAATTATGTTTTTGAAGGCAATTTGTGTGCAAGTGTGCAGGAAAAATGACGAGAAAAAGAAATTTCCTGTCTCGTGAGTATCCAAAGCTGTACTGTACTGTACCAGGAGCGACTGATTAAATCTTGTATACTGCCTAATAATACAGAAAAGAGCAAAAAAAAAAAAAACAACTTTTTTTTTATCCTGAGCAGATTATATGGGTATTGCCGTTCCTTAACATGATAATCATAGTAGTGATGACAGGCCTGGACAACATGCATCATGTACAACAGTTACAAATATAGGAAAACATGGCATTAATTCTAGTTCAGTTGAATAGGCTCAGCAACAACATACACAGAGTTAAGTAGACTGTTAAAAAAATACTGTATGGAAGCCTTGCAAATGCTATTTCACCCGTGTCTGATTTAACAGGTTATTTTTTGCCATTATGGGATGTCAGCGACAGTATAAGGGACTGTACAAAAATTGTTAGGAGGGAAAGGTGGTCATTAAAGGGGAAGGTTGACGTAGTTTTAGAGTCTGACTTTTTCAGAGAGGAGGGTGGGTCATTTAATGTCTCTCACCCAGAATTTATATTCCAGCCTTCCCTTTTAAAAAAAAGTAAAAAATAGTTGCAAATAATGTGTTTAGTGTGCACAGTGGGTCATAAAGATGCCCATTCTGATACGATAAGGACAAAGGGAGGTTCCTAAACAAAATATTAATAATGCTGGGAAGGGCCTTGCTTTTTGAAAGAGTGAAACATAAGATTCAACCCCTCTTCCCACCCCAATAACTTTCATACAGTCCCTAACCTGATGAACAGTGTGTATTCACGCTCCCTTTATGCTCTCTTGCACCATGACTGTGTGGACCAGCACCTTTCTGTAAACAGACAAAAAAAAAAAAAAATTGATGTCTGGTCAGGTCCTTTTTATTTTGTATAAAGTTTACACAAGTCTAGATTTGATTTAAAAGTTGGTAACAGGCTGACAGTCACAGGTGTTAAAGGCGGCTGCTGCCTGCTCTCAGCTGGAAAGGACACCTCTTTTTCTGTTCTGTCTGCTATCTATGAATAAAATCATTTGTTAGAGGATCTTGAGTGGAACAGAAGTTTGTTGGTGTTTCACTACTGGGAATACAAATGAAGATGCTTATGTTAGAAAGTTGGGCTGAAAGTTGTGGATTTAACCATCTAGGCAGAATACACAATCAGGACTGCAAATTGCCACCTGTTAATGTGATTATGAGCCTGTTCTTGGACAACCCCACTTAAATGACCTACTTTTGCTTTTCAGTAGCCTATGACGGGAACTCACTATTTTAACACAGAAATGAGTCCTTTTCCCGTTAAAAAAGGTTTCCCATGAATGTGTGAGTAATATACAATATGCTAAAGACTACCAGGGAAAAAAACTCAAAATAAAAAATGGGGAAAAACTAATTAAAAGAAACAATTCTGAGTAGGAAACTTAGTGACTCAAAGAGCACGCCTGCATACTGTTATTGATAAAAGCTGTTTGTTTCAGAATACAAACAGTTTCAGTGGAAAGGACCACAGGCTGTTGGTGCCACTGCCAGAGCAATTGTTTTAAAACACTTATTTTCCAGAAATACTTAGATGCTATCCAGATGCCATTTCACAGCATTTGCCGCCATTAACACAGTCTGGTGGTGCCATTGTTGACCAGCAGGGAGAGTGCTTTGCTTACTGTTGCGGAGATGCAGTGGAAATGTGAGGCTCAAAAATCTCCCTGACTTGCAGTTTCTGCTGTTGACAGCGGCCTCCTGTTAGCTGAGCTCCAAATCATAGGTTAGTTTTTAGAAGAAGGAAAAATGATAGGCTGCAGCTTCAGAGGGGGGAAAAAAAAAAACTGTTGCTGCTGCAGGTTTCCAGTACATTCAGTCAATGCAACAACTACTAGCATTGTAAGCAAAAAGAGCTGCCGTCTGATGCTTCAACTTCAGGCTGAACAGGAAATGTCAAAAATGAGAAGAAGCAGAGGGTAGCATGCCAAAGAAAAAAAACCACAGGGCACAGACTAACCTTTTCACCTCTCAAGGGAAGTGGGTATTTGTGAGTTTGGCCTCAGTTGTGATATAAGTTCTCTCTCTTTGCAGTCTTTTTCCACTTAAAACAGATTTCATTACCTGAGAGATGGTTTCTGCAGTTTCCTTTTCATTAACTGTCTCTGTCGCTGATGACTACTTGTTTCTCACTTTGTGCACATATTTGCAGCAGTGATGCACTTTTTAATCATATCCTGTCTGTCTGTCACCATCTGCACAGCCATTCTGCATACATTTAAAACTTTTGACCTTTGTCAGCATGCAGCAAAAGCTATTTCCAATTCTACTAAAAGCTGTAGGCTACAATCAGTGATTATTTTTAAAGTATGTATGTATAGTTTAGAATTTTATTTCAGTATTAAATTGTTTCCAATTTAGCAGATTTTTTTTTTTTTTTTTGAGGACAGCCACTGCCCCTATCACATTAATATATATCTGAAATCAACTTTTTGATGCTGACAGCACTCAGTCTTTTTCCCTGAGCTTCTTCATTACATTGGAGTTCCTTCGAAAATCAGGCTTTGTGTTTTTGTGGAGTGAAAAACATACATTCAGCTCAAAAAATAAGGAGCAGAAAGTCAAGTGTCGCATAGGTAAAGTGCAAAATCCATGTATGGTTATGTGTGTGTGTGTGTGTGTAAATGTCACAGCGATTAAAGTGAGGACAATGTACCCCTCTCTCACTCCAGCACTTTCTCTCCTTCCTCTGCAGGTTACCATAGCAGCAGCAAGTGTGTGACAGTCATGTGAAAACGAAGCTGATTGGATTAAAATACTTTGTGTGATCAGGGGTCAGGAATACGGCGCATGTACTAAACACACATAGGCTGATTTAAACACACACACGCTCACTCACAAACCGAGACTGGTAGAAAGGCTGCAGTACCTTCTACACATGTATCTGTTTTCAAGAACAAAACCTTTGAAGTACTCTTGCCAACTCATATTACCCTATCTTGATTAAATTTCCTGTCAAAGACACAGACACAACCACAATGCCGTCCACCCACACTCGACGTCTCCTGACGTGTTGTGCAATCTTAAAGAAACAGGACATTAACTCAACGTGACCTTGACCTTGATCTTCAGCCACTTTGTCTCGACTCACTGGAAGAGTTGTGCATGCAAATTCAGACTCAGCGCGAGAGTTTCAGTTGTGTTTCTGGCAGACCAGCTTCAAGCTCTAGAGGGGAAACAAGCATGCACGCAGCACGCCCGATTGCAAATTCATTCATCCTTCCCCTGTGTGCCTGAGGTCCACTGAACTTCACAGCAATGATCTTATTAATGGGAGGCCAGAGATGTTAGAATGGTGAGGTGTGTCCCGCTGCACACTGACAACTCCAAATGCATCTATTCCCCCGAGGCTCAGTAGACCTCAGTGTCTGACAGGATGTGTCAAAAAAGAAAAACATATTATTAACTACAATCTTTCATTAACAGACAGTGACAGAGTAGATTAATATACTACATATACACTAATATAAACCAGACTACAGCCATGCTCTGTGTGGTTGTACTTAGCTAAATGCTAATGGCAGCATGCTGAAAAGGTCACAGTGAAAATGCTGAGCTGCTGATGTTTAGCTGATATAATCTTCGTCATTTTTTAATTTGAATTTAGGCAGCAGATTTTCAGGTACCTGTTTTGTCATAAACCACAGTATTGGGCAGATAAAAATTTTGACCTGGGGGCGTCAGGGTGACTCACCTATTAGAGTGCAGACCACGAATGATAACAGCGGCAGCCCTGATTCGAGTCTGACTTGTGGCCCTTTTGCTGCATGTCATCACCTCTGTCTTTCCCTGACGCTCCTGTCACTCTCTCACAGTGTCTGTCAAATCAAAGGCAAGAAATAACTGGAAAAAAAATTGACCTGATGATAGCACTAGATGAAAGGCCAGGACATTCATCCTGAAGGGAAACATGAACGTCTGTTCCAAATCTGATGGCAATCCACCCAGTAGCTGTCAAGATATGTCAGCCTGGACCAAACTGATGGACCAACCAAGCAGACCAACATTGCCATCTTGCTAGCATGGCCCAAAACAACCCATTGCTAAAGTTAAGCCATTATTGGCCTGATGCTATATTGACATAAAGGCTTTAATGATAATTTACTGTAAACTATAGTATATAGTATATAATGAAGTAATAACAAAATTGCTGTTTTCATCTTGTTTTCCACTGTAACGCTCACTTTACACCTGTAGAGTGGCGGGAAGATGCAGGGAAATGTGGACCACAAGGGAAGGTGTGTCCATCAGTACAGTCATCTGTAATGGCTATGAAAAAAAAAAAAAAAAACGCACTCCATCCCATATTACACCAGCTTCCCTCCTCATCCCAGCTGCATCCCGGTTTTCCTTCATCCTCTTCCCTCAAACTCCCATCTAATCCAATCAGAGTAAAGGGAAGCTGTGGAGACAGCAGCTGTATGGCAGAGGAGAGGGCCATAAAACGCAGAAGGCCTGAAAGAGGAAGTCAAGGGACCTGGTGAGTTATTGCCCCCAAACGTACACACCGGGTCCTGGGAACAGGGAACTTCTCACAGGGGGGGTCAAGTATGAAGTGTTTTCTACAGGCCTGGACCTGCTCTGCACTCTGTGTATTCTTTATCACCTCATCACAGACCAACGATGACCCTTCATACCTTGCTGTCATAATACTGCATGAGTATATTTAAAAAAGAGTCAGTAACTCAGTAATAAAAACCAATGCAATAAATTATCTTTTTTCCCAGCACCACATATTTACCCAGATCTCATGCGGACTGCCGTAATTACCCTTTAGGTGTGTAAGAATATGCCATAAACAAAAACAGGATATAGAGTGGGAAGAAAGCAATGTGAAAGTAAGCGACAAAGAGGAAGAACAAAAGACACTCACATACATTAACATATGTCACACTGGAAGAGATGCTTTGTTCAGAGCCGTGAGTCAATGTCTGGTTTTCCCTGTGTTTCTCATTTATTTCTGCATACAGAACACTGTTGGTTTAATAAAAGTGTCACATCTGACACACATCCAAACACACAATGCTGAGCTGAGCCTGTGAGAAAGTGAGGACTGAAGTGTGAATTCCTGCCATGCCTGTCTTTTAGCAGCTTGTGAATTTATGATACAAGTAACCCTGGAAGATATGGCGAGCACACTCACTTTACACTCTCTTTAACGTTCAGCATGTGAGTAAAACACGCAAACATGCAGAAAAACAGGGTCTGCACACTTGTTATGAATTAAGCAAGTAGAAAATGTAAAAAACAAAAAAAAGACTGAAAAGGACTCAACCACATCAAGATTTTTTGTTTGACTTTAATTGACTTTCATAAACAATGTGTTTGCATTACATGATATATGCGGTCTTGTTTTATTCTATTCTGTCACTTTATTTTCTGTCCTTGCATGGTCATATTCTTTTTAATTTATTTATTCTTTAACCCATATATTATCCTTTATTCCTGTTTTAGTTAATGAATTCCTCCTCTCTATCCTGTCCCTGCTGCTCTCATCCCATCTGCGTGGTAAATATCATGGACTGTGGCAGATTATTTTGACCTACTGCACCCTTGGGCCTCAGGGACCAGGCCGTGATGGAAGAGGGTCTAAATGTGCGTGCCAGTGTTTTTGTGTGTTTATGTTTTGGCACTGGTGCGTGCACAAGTGTGTGCATACATCTGTGCTTAAATGTGTGTGTTAATGTATGGGAGAAAGACTCAGACGACCTTGGGTGGGAGCTGTCAGGGCTGAATTTGCCCTCGCCAAGACCTTTCTGAAGTCCAAATATCATCAGCAACATAATGTGCAGATTGGTTATGGTGGATTACATGCAGAGGTCACAGTTCCTCTACTATTACTCCCTTTACTAAATCAGCCCCACCATTCAAACATACCTCCAACCTTAAAGACACTTAACAACCACAAGTGATTCGTCTTTCACTTGTCGTTGTGGCTGTTTCGTCCCTTATCGACATTCATTGCACCACTCAACAGTGAAATCCAAGGCATGGTTCAGGATTTAGGTTATAAGAGTCATTTGGTAATTTTGGGTTAATCTGACCCAGTGCCAAAGTGTAGTGACCATAATTAGGTCAATGATTTTTCCACATTAGATTACATTTATTGTACTATTCACGACTTCCGGATTGAATTGAATTGAGTCACCAAAACAAACACAGACCTGAAGTGATAACTCTAATCGGTCTGAAAACACACTGTTTTTTAACGGCAAGTCAAGGGTAGTGTTAGATCCATGCAGCAGCTACGTGTTCATGTTCTTCATTTTATTTTTATCTCTCTATTTGCCTCCTGTAGCAGACAGTAAAATTATATTCATCCTGCTGGCAAAGTTTTAGAGGACCGAATAATGTCTGCTCTTCACAAATGAGAATTCTGCATGCATGAGTGTGTCCCTGTTGTGTGTGTGTGTGTGAGTGTATGTCTATATGTTTGGGTAAAATCCTATCAAAGTATCCAAAATCTCTTTCTTGGTCATTGCACCAGGTAGCAATACTTAGGGGTTACAAAAACTATAGTCTAGACTTGTGTTATCGGTTAAGCAACTTGCTCCTCTGCACAAATCTAAGTCAAATCTAAACCGTCCACTGTGATGTGCACACAGCTGAATCCTGTTATAGACTCACCAGCAGTGATAATGCCAGTGTACACAACTTATATGCCAGTTAGGCTACATACTCTGGTCTGTTTGCGACTAAAGGAGTTTGGAGTTTGTTGGTGTTGGTGTTATGTATGTGTGTGTGTGTGTGTGTGTGTGTGTGTGTGTGTGTGTGGGTAGAGAAGTATAAACCTTGCACAACCCAGATGACACTGCTTGGGCTGTTATTTTCCCACAGTGCAATATAAATAGCCTCCTAGTGTGGGGTGACAGTGGGCAGGCTGAAGCGCTCAAGGGAGGATCCCATCCACACACAACAGCACATTCCTGTCCACCTGGCCCTGCCAGAGCCCTAGGTCACTTTACAGGATGTGTTCACATGCACACACCCCTCCTCCACCTCCTCACACCTTTCCTTCATCACCTGTTTCCTCACCTCTCTGCCAACTCCCCTCCTCTCCTCATCAAGGACCCCTTAGCTGAGGTCTCTGCCCACATCACGCTTGGTCATACCAGGCCCTCGCGCTAGCTGACTCTCCACCTTTGACCACCGCGGAACGCCATGACGCATGCACGCATTCACACACACACACACACACACACACACACACACACACACACACACACACACACACACACAAAATCTTTGTTTCTCACACAAACATACTCACAAAATCCTTGTTTTCCACGAGGAAGCTGGCCACTGCAGAACACTATATTAATGCTTTACTGTGCTAATGAGATTTGGCTAAGTGACAGGGGATTTTACAAAGTAATTTATCAGATTATCACAACTTCAGATGACAACCTAGGTGTGATCTTAATGGAATGTATAGTCACAGTATTACATGCAATGATTACACTATGAAATTACACATTTTATGTATGGCTATTCTGCATGGACTTTATCTTCATGTTTTACAATAAAACTGATGCCAGTAATAAACTTTACTTGCTTTGTAAATTATCCCACGTCTGACCAAGTTAATGATTATGCCGATTTAGTGCTGATCTGTGTGCTTTCTTAAATTATGTGCACATTATCTACCCTGATGTTGACATTTGGCTCATATAACCTAAAGTTCACACAGGAAAATGATTTACTGTGATTAAATGCTTGCAAACCCTTGTATCAGCTCTGCATCACTGTAAATTAGATACCATGTGGCTTCTCATTTTGATGACCCTGCTCTAGTGGCCAAACTCTCCCCGCTGATGCATGTGTCAAGAAGATCTGAAACTGAACTTATCTGATATGCTCTGAAGTCTTAAATACTACTTGTTATCATAGTCACAGCCGCAGAGCAGAACACCACCTTTCACCCCAGCTGTTCTGATTAAATTTAAACCTTTACTCAAAATACCCACAGTTCTTTTAGCCTGTTAGACAAGGAGGACAAACATAACAAAAAATGAAAGCTGTGTGCAGACAGCTTTTTTTTTTTTACAGCAGTCAAAACAGGTCAGTGAGGAGGAGGCGATAATCAACCCTAAATATACCCCCCTTAGCTTCCTGTCCCCCAGATCTGCTTACACTGTAAAGACGACATTAGACAGATGATGCTTCAACACGCAACATGTGCAAGAGCCTTGATGGGGGCATAGACGGCGTCAAAACTTCACACCCATGGCTCCTTCATGAACACTCATCTCAGCAAAGCCAGCACAAAGTTCTTGCTAGTCAACACTTGTGCTAACTAAACCTGATCTCAGTGAAGCATACATTGCTGCATTAAAGTTTAAGAGTGTTGTTTGCAAAATGCTATGGTGCAAAAAGTGTAATTGTAGGTATCAAGTGTCTCTGAAGCGCATAGAAGCATCCAGAACCAATGAGCGAGACCCACCACAGTTATGTAAAGCTGTTTGTGCTAGCAAATCAGCTGCTACAGCCAGGCAATGAAAAGTGAATCAGTCCCTGCCATTACTAATTATAGACAGGAATCATATATACACACTTCATACTGACTCTCCTGCCTGCCATCTTAGAATGTAAAGGCTGGGTGACGTTCTGCTTGAGTGACAGGCACCGATTTGGTTTCCCATGGCCATCGTACTGGGGGATGATGGCGTGTTTATGGTTAAGGGGAGTGCACAAGAACACACACACACACACACACACACACACACACACACACACACACACACACGCACGCTCATACTCTCTCTAGTGTAATCAGTCATTACTATCTACCCCCTGAACACCATGTTCTGCAGTATAAATCAAGAGGCCTGACAGCTGGAGTCACCCTGACTGATGAGCTCTGAATCTGTGTGAAGAGGCCCAATGTTGATGAAAGCGGCTCTCCTGCCAATGGCTGTAATCCAGGCCAACTTTTATTACTGGTCTGTGGTGTACCTGAAACACTAAAAAACGCACACTCATGCAGTGGATGCAACACTGTCATGACACATCCATGGTTTCGCATTTGTTTTTGGACAGTTTTGTTTGAAAATGAAGTGAGTGCTAACTAAACTGCGATTATCTAATCTATGTTTGTTACCTGATAAACTTGGTTGAGGTTGTTGATGCATTTAACACAGTGCAACAAAGGGATTTAAAGCAACTGTGATACTGAGCTTTCCCAACATGTTTTTTTCAAATGCTTATTTTTCTTTTGAAACTTTCCTTTGAAACTGTGTCAGACTTGTGTGGTAGAAGTCTTTCATCAGAGCAGTCGCAAGGAGGAACTAATCAGCGTTTTCTGCTCACGAGGCAGATCCACACCCTTTCTCACCCCATCTTTCCCAAACTAAAGACGCCCACATCTGGAGTGACATCATTAGGAAAACAGTGCTGCAGACGAAGTGATCCTCTGATGTGATTTACTGACGGATTACATGACTGACGGCTTTAACGTGAAATAAGAGATTTATTCAAGTGTTGCAGGAGAAATTCAGACTTGAATTGAATTTATAAACTTGTGATCTTGAGACAAAAATTTACAAAATAAGAACGCAGGGTTTACTGAGGAAGCGATGCATGTGTGACAGTGGATGCGTATGTTTTGGTGATAGATGATAATAAAAGCAAACAAAAAACAGGGTTTATCAACAAAAACAGCATCTGACCAAATGGCTGAACAGCGTTTGTTGTTGTGCCAGCACCTGACACCCAACCACGCATGGAGAGCAAGAGCTTGACATTGGCCCCAGCAACAAAAGAATTGTCAGTACGGACCCCTGAGGAGATCAATTTGCTCCCCCCTTGTTCCAGGCCTTTGAGCAGGGTTGAATAGAGGACAGAGGGCCGGTCGCAGCAGCAGGCGGCTCAGCAATGTTTCTCTAATGGGGTGTAAAGACAAACAAATCACTGGGATGAGACATGGTCTTGTTATTGGGATGAGCCTGTGATTTACACCTGGATCATTCAGGCTGATAAGGGATAATTAGTGTGGGATTACTGTGGTCAATAATGGTTTATAAAGTCAGTGAGTGACTGTGTCTGTCTGTGTATAAGGAAAGAGTTTTTTCTGAGGTTTAGTCATTTGTACTAAAGTTAAGCTTGCTCTCTGGAAAAAAAACAAAAGAAAACAAACAAACAAACAAACAAAAGCTATTGTGAAATACTTCTGGTAGGCCACAGAAAAATGTTTCATGATGTAAGCGTTAAACCTAACCTGTATAAGTATTGGGGCTGCAACTTGATTGACGAATCAATTAATGAATTGAATTAATTTTGCTTACCTTACTTTTTTCCAACCAACACTCCAAAACCCAAAGATTTTCAATGAGCAATTATATAAAACAGCCAATTTTCACATTTCAGCTGGAATCTGTGTTTGGCCTTTCTGTTTGAAAAATGACTTAAATGTCTAATCATTTGTCAAAAATGTTGGTGAATGACTAATAGATTAATTGACCAATAATTTCAGCTCTAATGAAAGTAAAAATGCTTTAAAAATCATTTAAGTCTACAGTAATCCTTTAGCTGGCTATGGTTATGTTTTGATTTAGTTTTTTCTTCTTCTTTTTTTTTTTTTCGATAATTAAACTCTTTTGCTTACCCCCGAACCCTAACCATTAAATGGTTCACTAAATGTTGCTTCAGTGTTTGTATAAACTGCATATTGTTGAACATTGGTCAAACACTGTAACTTTCAACCAATGTTAATGAAATGTTACAAATACTCGATGATCTCTCTGACTATAAAGGGCAACCAATAACACCTTCAAATTTGAATGACTCCTAAAGATCTCCCCGCAGCAGCCACAACCTTTCACTTGTGGACTCAGACTGTTGCAGAAGTTGAAGTATCTGCACCTGAGAGAGAGAGAGAGAGAGAGAGAGACAGAGAGAGAGAGAGAGAGAGAGATGACTAACCTGAAACCTGCAGGTAAGCAGACTGCATCAGCACTGGTTAAAAGCTGGAAACTCACCTTGATCCACTCACCTGTCTAGGCCCTATCTTTACTTTTATATCATGATACACGACCCCACGGTGATGTTTTGTGGGTCTTAAACATAAAAAAAAAAAAAGCACAGCACGCTTATAAAAGCTGGAGCACAGAAAAGATTTAGTTCGTTTTGAAGGTCAGCTGAACTCACTGTTCGCCCAACTTTTCCTTTACCTCTGCGAAGCCTTTCAAAGTCGAGACTGAAACCTGGCACACAACCTGGCATTAATGGTTATGGTAATGAAAAAAGAGACAAAGAGTGGGTGTTTGGAGACATATCGGGGGAAAAACGTGCAGTTCACTGGGTGGAGAAAAGAAAAAAAAAAAAAAATCATTGAATGGGTTAATTTTGAGTCATACCAGGCTCAGAGAAGTAGAAAAATGAGAAAAAAAAAATTCCTCCGCCGTGGCGACATAGAAGAAGAAAACTTGTAGTGTCCTTTAATTTTGTGTCTTGGCTAAAAATAACGAATACACCGGGTAATAAAACTTTTCTAAAGCGACTTCAAACACCATAATTTTGATAGCAGCTTCAACAAAAGTGTTTAACATCTTTTCAACGCGATGATAGATCCCCCCTGACTTCAGCGGAAGGATATGTCTGTTTGTTTCTTCGCTTCCAGTGACTTCAGTGACTGGTGAGCGCACAGAGGTGAAGGCTTTTTCGCTCCGTGTGTCAATGAGAAGAAGTTCAATTTATGTGTGTTTTCTTCGGTTTTAACGAAACGGCACGTAGCAGTAACAAGTCAGATAATTATTGAGATGTTGTAATTTGGCACCACGGGCAGTTTTATTCCTCTTCATTGGGTGTTTCCAGCGAGAAAGTTTGAGAACTCGTCCCGGGAGACAGCTCGACTTCGGGCTGGCGACCTTATGTGGATTTTACAGAAAATATGGAGCAGATACCCGGTTTCTCCTCGGGCAAGTCGCTAGTGTTTGTCTTCTGCTTCATCCGCCTCTCTTTGGGTAAGTCTTTAAGATGATAAATCCGCCTGGTTTCCTCTCCTCTGATACTTTATAACTTGTCTCGGTCACGTTTTGTTGCCTCTGCATCTGCGGCGCACGGAGCAGACGTAGCATCTCCACACTCTTTGCTTGTTACACTGGTGTCTGACTGGCTTGGTGAGTTACCTTGAAAAAAATAAATAAATAAATAAAAAAGTCTGCTACTTTTTTTTTTTTTTTAAAGCGCAAAAACTGTTCCCGTGAGTCACATTTGGTGTAAAACCAGCTCGAAGGCGACATTGTGGCCGTGCTTTTTTGGTGATTGTTTGGTTCCTGCTGTTTGGATAAGTATGGCCGTTTGTCGAAAGCTAAAGTAACGTTATTCTGATATTAGTATAACATCCGTTCAGAGGTTGAATGTGTCACTTTAAAACACACTTTTGGTACAGCCTGTATTTTCTTCTGTCGGCGATATCACTACTATTGAAATATTTACATCAAAGCACTTCAGGACCATATTCACATAGTTAAAAGATTACAGTTTATTGGGCAGCTCCATTAGGCCACAGAAACCGAAGTTAACACTGTGTCAAAGTCAGAGAGTTAAGGTCTGATTAATATGGATCCTGGAACGGACTGTTGAGTCTGAGCTCAGTCACCGCTGCCCAGATGTTGAACTACAAGAGCAAGAGAAAAAATTCAAAATGGACACTTGAACTTGTTTAGCCTGCCATGCTGAATTAGGGGAGTAGACAGTGATGAAGGACTGAATAAAATGTGGGTAATAGTGCAAAGATCCTCATGTATTATGATAGTTAAATAGAGTTTCAGGGAGTTGCTTACTTATTTTTTCCTCTTTACAAAATGCCACCCATGTAATACTTCACTCTTTGAACACCTGCCTTTCTGATTTTTGGGGCAGTTGTTAACAAGTGCACTCTCTGTAACTACTGTGCTGTACATTTGTAATAGAATTGCTGGCAGTGCTCCTGTGTATTTAACAGCAAAGATAGTGATAACTGTATCCTGGTGCACTTGTCTTTAATTAAGCAGAGATTAGTGTCCAATGATTAGAGTTCAATAACAGGTCCAAAAATAGATGGGGCAGCTTAGTGGAAAATGAATTGCTCTGAAGAGTGAAAGGTTGTTGTGTATACAAATTGAAAAAAGATATCTTTGGGCATTGTGGCTCACACTACCAAATCGCTCCTAAAACAGAAGAAAAGAGTTGGTTCATGAAGTTCTTCTAAGCCAACAGGTGGTGTTATAATTAAATTGTAACGCAAATGTTCTGCGTATTGCCTGATAGAGGCCTAATTAGACCATGGTAATTTCCAAACAATGTCACAAGCAAAGTTGATTTAACTCTAATTTAGGTTATGCTTGAGATAAAATGATAAACATACTAAAATATAGAAAAGCACATGCTGAGAATCATGCATACACGGAACAGGGCAGTGTTCATTAGTTTGTTTTTCCCTGACTTATATTATTTGCATGTTCTGTAAATGCAAAGGAGCATAAACAGTATTAAATGCTTCAGTTTAAGATAAGATAAACCTTAAATTTTTAATTTCCTAGAAATTAGTAATGTTTTATCTGCACTTATCTTAAATGCAGTTTAGTCAGGTTTACCTTGATTCTCAGCTCATCTTGGCTTTGATATTATTTATTTGAAACTACATGTAGACCTTTCTAACATAGCCAGTCAATCTGATATTATGACTTTTGGCCAAGATGTCTATTTCAAGGGTCAGGCCTTTTTTAATTTGCATAATCATTACTGATGATATCGTTATGCTTTATTTTTTTAGCTGTATTTGTCTCAGTGGGTGCTGTGAGAAATGTGCAGGGAGAAATAGCCTGTAGCCTTTTTAGCCTTTATGTAAGAGTGCCATTAAATTGATTCAATCTCACATGATTTTTTAACATGGTTTTTTAGCCTTTTAGTTCGTTACTTTAGTTTGACATAAACAGCCCTGCTATTCTTTCTCATGTTTTTTCGTGAACTAAAGGTGAGTTGTGAACAGAGTTACACAAAAGAAGAAAAGACAAAGTAAAAGTGCTGCAGGCAGTGCAAGGAGAAGCACTGGAATGTTGTTGGTGTTTGACATTCCTCTCTCCCTCTCTCTCTCTCTCTCACACACACACACACACACACACACACACACACACACACACACACATACACACACACACACACACACACACACACACACACACACTTTGTGCATTGTGATTTTCTTTTTCTTCCTCTTTCCATCCTCACCTATCCTATTCCTTAATACTAATGCTGAACGTCCAAATGGTTGGGACACAGTGCTTGAGTCTACAGCACTATGAGCAACTGTGATCGCAGCCTGTTATGCATGCAAAGCACAAGTGGTTTTCCATATGGCAGGATAGCATGGTAGAAGTTGTTGCTTACCATGGTAATAAGAGAGAGGTTTGGGGTTTACCCATGCTGCAGTAAGTACCCATATCACTGTGGACGTTTGCAGTATTGGAAAATGGTTAATCAACAAACTGTGAAAATGTCTATGTCTTTCTGTGTAGACAAATTTTGATCAAATGCTATAAGGAGTTGGCAGTCCTTTGCTAACCGCTGTAACAAATACAGCTGCACTTCCCGTAGCTTCTTCACAGTAAAAGCCTGCCAGATGTTTGCTGTTTGAAGGTTTTTAATGTGAAGCAGCAGGTTTGAATTAGCAGTATCTTAACTTCCCAATTACAGCTCTAGTATGGCAAATGATTGTGGGTCTGAAAATAGCTGCAATCTGCTGAACATATAAAATCTCAAAAATTATGCTCTCTGTCTCATCACCTGTATGACCACACATGTTATGCAAATCAGTTTAGTGCATCACAGCTCAGTTAGGGCAATGGTGAAGAGTTTGAACTTACTCCAAGCAGGACCACAATATTGCAGGCCACAACAATCATCTCCTGCTGTGATGGTGCAGTGGGAATACTTGTTGTAATCACAACTTTACATGCAACACCACAGCTAAAGCATGTTATTCCAGAGAAAACAAGGCCTCACTTTTCTGGTTTGTAGATGGTACTGTCAGTGGCACAAAGCTCTGGCTGCAAAAGGTGGTTGGTGACGTATTCATTAACCACTTATAACAGCATACATTGGCATTTGTCAACAAGTTTCTGCAGTTTGATTTGCCGAGCTGGAAATGTTGCTAGTAAGTAGCAGACTCCATGCATATACATAGTTTAATTATAATTTTAAGGCATATAAAGGACAGTGAAGCCCATCTATGTTGATGCAGCAACCCTGTTAATGCTGTTGTATCTGAATGTTTGACTCTTGATTCTTGAGGAAGCAAAGATGCCATCTTTGTGGCACACGACTTATCGTTACCCAAAGGGTGTGGGCATGTGGATGATTGCATATATTTGCCCAGTGCAAACAGCAGACAGCTGACATGCGTGTGTGTATCTATTTGCGTGTGTGTATGTATTGCATAGTGGATACAAACTGACAAAGGCCAGCAATTGTGCCGCCCATGGTTTACTTGCATCTGACCCAAGCTAGAGCCTGGTGTGAAATGTGATTTATCTGCGCCATGCTTCGTCCTGGCTCTGAAGACAAAGCTGTTTATTGAGTTGCCCACAACACTGCATTATTTACTGACCACCAGCTCTACCCACTGCCTTGTGGCTGTGTTATTAATATTGCTTTAGACATTTTCTCAGTGATACCTTCTAAGCTTTCCTTTTTGTTTCTCTCTTATCTTTTCTTGTCTGCTCCCTGCAGTCTCAGAAAGATAAATTTGCCATTGCCTTAATGCGTTCATCATATTTCAGGTTAAATTCAGTTCAAACTTCTCCACCCTTTTAATTAATAGTGTATGTGTTTCCATCCCATGCTTGTTGGTTGCAGTGGGAGTGAGTAGTAAATAATGTGTGGAACTGTATGAGTCAGTGGATGTAGGTCTGTGGGACTGTGCCGCAGATGTATGTGTGTCTTTATTTCCATGCACGCACATACAATGCATGTCTGCACTGTAATCATGTTGGTTTGGATTACAATAGATATAAACCTATAGACCTACTGTTATTAAGATGATGAAGTTGAAATGCATAGCAGACAAGGTGAAGGTTGTAGTTATGGGCCTGTTACCGTTTGCTTCAGCGTGCTAATACAACACCCATACCTGCTTGACCAGTTTGCTCTTAGTGAATTTAATCCTCACACATTAAATAAATACCAGTCAAAATGCGAAAGCAGCTAGGTGGATGTCCCGCATGAATCACATGCACTGTTATAGAAGGCGGTGATTGTGGATGTGAAGGTCGAGGGGATTACAGAGCGTTTTGTCTGCACTGTTGAACAGGTTAACAAATTAACAGGGAATTACTGTGGCCTGCATTCCTTGGCCAGTACAGCCCGGTAATCCTGGAGACAGGCAGGCAGGGCACATGAAGTAATGAACCAAGCAGGGCACACCAGGTAGGAGAAGGCGGGAAACTACACAGAAAAACTTAGAAAAGCTGAGCTGCAGTATTATTTTAGTCCTATGTTTAACAAACTGTTGTAACAAGTAGTTTCAGTCTCACTACAGTGGATGTGAATGGTTTATAGACATTTTAAATTTAAATTTAAAACTTCTCCAAGCAATGTAGATGACAGCCTAACAGTGTTGCATTACCTGTGCTGAATGATTTTAGGTGGGACACAGGATAAACTAGTTAAAATACAGTTTAACAATATGGATTTTCCAGTGCCCAAGACATGAGCTGTGGTCAGGAAGTAGCCTGTTTGCTCCTACTAATTGTCACCCAGTGACAAACCTGTTGTCCTCTCTCTGATTAACTAAGAAAAGGTATATTTGGGAAAAAAGGTGTATATTTGGGAAAAAAGGTGTATATTTTGGGAAAGCACTGTCACCTCACACCAACAAGGCTCTGGGTTCAAACCTGCCGGCTTGCAGGGACACTTCTGTGTGGAGCTTGCATGTTGTCCCTCTGCCTGTGTAGGGTTTCCTCTGGATGCTCTTGGTTCCTCTCACCCACCAATGTCATCTGGGACTTGTTCAAGCCCCCTGTGACCCTCAAGGATAAACGGCATACCTAATGGATGGATCGAGTTTGTATATATTGCCTGAGAGTCTGGTGAAAAAATTACTAGGGAGAGGATGTAGGGAGAAGTCTTAATGTTTGGCTAAACCAGACTTGCAGAAATGGTTGTAATGGTTAACCACCCATGTATCTCACTATGAGAGAAGAAATCTCACACTGAGATATGGGTTTTTGTTGTTGGTCACTGTCATGGTTGAATGCTAACAAATAAAACTGTACCGAAATGTGTCACAGCAGAGATCAGAGATATTTGAGAACGTACACTGAAAAAAAACATATGACTCAGCTGGATGAAAGGGAGTTTGACTTTGTACCATATTTCTGAATTCATAATATCAGGACATATATTGCAATATACAATGATAATTATTAAAGTTGTACACTGTAGAAGTAAATTCCAAACACTGGAATATATTCGAATAGGACTGGGGATATGGCCTATAAATAATATTGCAATATTTTTAGGCTGTATGGTGATACACAATATGTATCTCGATATATTGAAATCTCCTCTAAAGCACTTCATAAATGCATGATTTAACTTTGAGACACGCCTAAAGAGACACACACCTCATGCATAAAGAGACACGCCTCTCACGCCTTGCTGCTGCCTTGTGTGAGCTAGAGATTCGGCATCTTGCCTATTTTTCACTCATGACGGGTGGTTCCCAGCAAAAATAGACAGCGAAAACATCATTGGATTGTCATGTTGACATGATATCAGCAACAGCATTATATATAACTGACACGTTTAACTGTAGTTTCAGTGTCTGGACTTGAACCATTTTAGGTGGCCGCATGTACTATATGATCATAGCAGAAACCAACAACGTTGGTTATAATTATATTATGTCAGTAATTTAATAGGTGAAGGGCAGAATTTTATTGGTGTGCTTTGTGCCTCTCTCTCTCTCTCTCGCTCACTCGCTCACGCTTTGTGTGTATGTCTTGCTCTGTATGAGGGTATACAAAAGTCAAGGCAAACTCAATGTAGAAAGACAGAGCTGGCAGTAGCAGTGACACCGCACACACGTAAGACAGGCAGTGGTTCAGAACCAATTCATTTGCCTGGAACTTCATTTACCGTTTCTAAATACGTAGCCTATAACTAAGTGTTTAGAAACTTTTTCAATCTCTCCAGTTCCCTCTGCTCCAGATACAAAAACACACACACACCTCACCTATGTCACACATGCAGCCAGGAGAGTTTTCTGGATGGGTGGTGGAATATTTCTGTAAGCAAGAGGAGTGAAACGCCAAATGCAAAAGAGAATTTCATGCCGGCATCTTAAATGATTCCGTGACAAGTTATGCTCATTTATTACATCCCACGTGGAACAAGCTGCGATACATCTGATATATCGCCAACCTCTATATTTGATCATAACATACTCCAGACTACAGCTAAAGTAATCTCAAAAAAATCACAAAAGTCCTGCTTTGTTTTATTATAAAACAAAAAAAAAGTTTTGAAAAAGAAAAAAAAGTCTGGATATGAATGAGCCGGGGAAAGTCCCTACATTTGCCTATTCTGGTCTGCACTCTGTTTCTGTCTGTCTCTCTCTTTCTCCTTCAACAGACACACACACACAAAGACATGCACATACACTACACACTGAGCCAGCTAGCCAGCAGTGCGCCCTGCTGTACCAAAACAGCTCAGCCCTGCCTGATTCACTCAGCTTTAGAGGAGACTCTCCCAACTTTTCCCAGTAATTACAACAACAAGACGACCATCTCAGTTGGGAGGTCAGCAGAGTAATTATTGGGGTTGTCGCAATCAAGATTTCTGTCCTCCATCTTAGTCTCATTTTCATCAGTTGAAACTACTGCTTTATTTTTCTTGTGCTAGTCTGTGGTTCACTCATGCATTTCTGTTGAATAGGTTCAGGAATGGGTTGCAATGTTTTAGCCTTAAGCAGAGAGGTGTTTTTGACAGCAGGTGTATCCAGAGTGCAACATTTAACAAAGGATCGGAAGTGCATCAAGTTTATACTGATACTGTTGCATTTAAAAGTTGTTATATCTGTCCTGATAAAGATCCAAGAGATCAGCTTGATACATCCCAAGTAATCATAGGCTTTTGTTGTTGCTTTTGGCACTGACCTGTTTCTTACTGTAAGTCACCATCCTCAAACTGAAGCTGACCAGGGAGACTAAAGCCTTAAAACCTGAGCTTAGTTCGTCTGCGTGGTTACTCTGCTGTTTGTGTGGGCCAGCTTCCCTCAGGGTAATAGTGTTTAGTTTGAGCCTCTTCTCCCTCCTTCCATGCTGAGCTAAAGGTATTTTATTGCAAGTTACCATGACGACTCTTTGGCCGGCTGGATATAGAGGCTTGTACAGCAATTCCAGGAAATGGGGTTACTTCCTCACTCAATGCGAACAACTTCCTGCCCTCCGCTATATGGATGTATGCCAGGGCTCTGGGACACCCATTCGTGTGCAGTCTTTGTCTATAGTTTCGGAATTACTTCCCCATCTCAATCCACAGCTATTAGCTCAAAGCCCATCTATCTCTCTACCTCCCTCACCCCTCCCTTTTCTACGTCTTTGACAGTCTTTTTTTTTTTTTTCATGACATGGCTGGATCTCTCTAGGGACCCACTGTGGTGTCTGTGACAATGCAGTTGCGAGTGCTGAGGGAGGATCCAGCGTAATGCCAGCGGAGCACAAACAACCAGACTGTCCCTTTCATTTTTGTTCTGTCTAGACAATCAAAGGCTGTGATCTCTGTCCTCTCTTTACTTGGAATTTAAGGATCAGTGTTTTCTCTTTTTTTTTTTTTTTTTTTACAGTTTTCATGGGAAGATACAAATTTAAAAAGAGCAGATTTGTTTAAACTTACGTTGAATTTATGTCACCGTGCATCAAAAAGTAGTTGCAATTGCTGCCTTTTCCTGCAGTTTACAAAATCCAAGGTTCTCTTTCAGTAGAGACAATGCAGTAAATGCCTCTAGTAATAGCAAGTAAAAGTTAAATGGAGAGAAAAACAAATGAGCCGCTGATTATGCACAAGAGCTCTTTTAAAGGAGTAATAAAAAACAAGACTACAAGTCTACATCCATGCTTGCACCTCTCTTGCACCAATTTATCCTCTTTGGAACATGAATGTCTGTACCAAATTTAATGGAAGTCTAGAGCTGCAATGATTAGTCAGTAGACAGAAAGATAAACAGCAACTACTTTAATAATCAGTTTATTTTTAAAGTAATTTTCAAAGCAAAAACATCCAATTTTTCACAGTTCCAGTCATCCAGTCATTTGTGGGGATTTGCTGCTATTCTTAGTCTTACATGATAGTAAATTAAATATGTTTGGATTTTGGTAATTTAATGATATCACTTTTGTCATTGGACCTTTTTATTGCTTTCTGGACTTTGGAGACCAAATGATTAATTGATTAATAGATGAAATAATCAACACATAAACTCATAATAAAATTTGTTAGTTTTTAACCTCATAGCAAAAATCATTTATCCAATAGTTGTCAAGATATTTCACTGTGAAAAGGATTATTAGACTATTTGATGGTTTGTTGTTCTTGGCAGTCCATCTATTGGTTGTCATTGAGTCTGGTCAAAAGTGGTGGACCAACACTGCCATCCATAGAGCCAGCTTGCATGCTTAAAACCTGGATTTTATTAGTTTTGACAACTTATTTTCTTATGTTTTTTAATTTTCAAAAGAAACACAGATACAACCTGTGGAAGCTTTCAGGTTTCAACACTGTAAGATACCGTCTGGTTGCATGTAGATGAAGCAATCTGCTTTAAAGCATAGGACTCAATAACTGGTGTCATCCTCAGTTACACTGATGATGATACAAGCCACCTGTGACACAAACAATGACTAGTTGCCTTTTCTCAATACTCTAATACACTGGAAACTAGAACATGTCTCGCAATGTTGAACCCTGGGCCGGGTTAGATTATGTCAGGTGAACATTAGCTCATTGTTTACTGATAGAGGGAAGTTTTATATTGTCACAACAATACAAAACATACCTTTGATCTAGAGTGCCAAGACACAAATGTTTTACCTTTTCAGTGGTTACAATCAGAATATTTATCTGCTTCTTACCTTGGGCATTTGCCTTTTCTCTCATTTTTTAATTAATGAGTCTCTTCTGATCTCGTGAGCGGTGCTTTCATCAGCCAATGTGTTGATACAGAGTGGGCTGACATGCAACAAGGGCCCCCACCTGGAATCTAACAGGGGACCTTGTGGTTAGGGACACCCCAGACACGTCTGCTATTTTTATCCTCATTTTGGGGCTGCGGGGTAGAGCATGACATTAATGGTTTTTCTACAGTAGAATAAGTCAAAGCAGCTACCATGACAACAAGGTCTTCTCAAAATGTCTGTTTCCTGTAGCCTTTAGCACACTCGCTCTTCTTTTAATTTCTCCTGCTTTGTACTTTTTAGCAACACAGTGAAGTGCTTTCTTTTGTCACTCAGTATAACATCACTGAAACTCACAGCAGATCAGATGTATCCATGTTAGGGGTGCCCCCTAATAGTTGACCAAACATTAGTTGATTAGAAGAGTCTTAATTGTTCAAGTTTTGATTATTCGGTTGGTTGCAGTAACACTCCAGAGGCTGAAACTCACTCAGTCATGGACAGACATCGTTTACACGGCTGGTCCCTGTAGGTGTTGGATAGCAATGTAACTGAGCATTATGGGTTCAACTAACTGGACATATTTAGTAATAAAATAATGCAGATGTAAAACAGAAAGCAGAAGCAACCTCTTTATTTTTCTGAGCACACACGTCACAAGTGGGACCCCAACAACAACTCCTGCCCTAGGGAAGTCTGACGTCAACTCTTAGGGGACACACTACTTTAAAAATCGAAACACATTGTAAACTCAGGACAGTCCATTACAGTTATTACATACCAGTATGTCAGGCAGGAAATCCTAAGTGTGGGATCATTTTAAGAGGCTAAAGAACAACCCCAAAAAGGTGACATGCAATATCTGAAGCAAACATTCACCTAAATCACCGACCTGAAACATGGCTCATCATTTTAAATATTAGTGTAAATACCCAAACCATAGCCACTTAGCATGGTCGCTTGCTCTAACCTTCTCCTTGCTTGAACATTCAGAATCATTACCACTTTTGCCAGTGACGTTAACAGGCAACTGTCTTTGTGTGTGTGCTTGTAAAATGTATGATTTAAAGGATCATTATTATGGTTTTGTATTTTTCTGTATTATAAACAGTGTTAACAATGTTACTTAAAACATCCTCTCTCAGCCCTGGATTCAAACCATTTTCTGATCCCTCTCAAAAATATATCTTGGAATAATGAAATTAGTATCATAAACATCCCATGACTAGTCAGCTAATGACTTGAACTAATGAATACCAGTCAACTAGAAAAAGATTTGGTCAGGGCCGATCTTACTGATCCATATTCCAGTCCACAGCTTGTGCTGGACCATGAACCTGCCATAAGGTAACATGAGACGCGTCACAGATTCAGATTCCATTTCACATCTTACCATGAACCCGTGGCAACTTCAGTGTGTAACTGAGTGGGCAAATAACATTAGCTGTTGGTTTGACTAAAATGTTGTTTGTTTGGAGATATTTTAGCCTGGAAACGCCAAAAAGCAAGGCAGCTATTTGTAATGTGTGTAAAGCCAACGTGCCGAGGGGGGGGAAGTATGGTTGCGTCGTACAATACAACCGATTTGATCAAGCACCTGCAAAGGTTTCATGAGAAATAGTACCAGAAGTTCTTGCTAGCCAAGGGACAAGACACCACCTTTAGGCAGCAGACTTTCGCTGATGCTTTCCAGAAATGCGATAAACTTCCAACAGACAACCCAAAGGCTAAAGGGATCATTATACTCGATGGCCAACCACTATCTGTCATGGAAAATGTTGGATTTTGCAGCCTGTTGGAGCACTTAGAGCCCAGGTATAATATTTCATCCATACCCGAACAATAAAATCAAGTGTCGTCGCTCGCTCGTCTTAATAAGAAGTGCTGCGTTTATTTTAGCCTCACAATGCAACCATAAACTCAATACCAACAATAATAATAAAATTAAAGTATAATATATAATAAAAATAAAATATAATTTTATATGTCATATTTTATGTTTTTATGTGTTCACATAAAAGGTGACAAAAGATTATTTAATTTGTAAGTGTTGTCTTTTTGGTGTTCTATGGAGAGCTTTGTAATATACTTTATCCCTGTAGCTACTAAATACTCACATTAAGTCATATACCAAGTCAAAATTGTTGTTAGTGTCAGCCTTACCCCCTAGTCACACTTAACTGCACACACTGTAAATCTCCTGCTTTCATTCTGCTTTTGTTCCCCACTTATACACACACACACACACACACACACACACACACACAAGAACTGAGGATTTTGATCGGGAAGTGTCAAAATAATAGTAATCATCCAGTCAGGCAACTTCTGTGTGTTTCCTCTCAGTTCACACCATTTGGCTGTAGTTTCACTGTTGACTGTGGATCGGGTCTTATCAAAGCTCTCATTCCTGGGAAATTTTCCTGTCCAGGGTTCATTGATAGTGAAGTGTGAGAACAGCTAGGTAGAGAGGATGCAATGCTGGTGATATGAGCTTGGGTTACAATACATTGGTCAGTCATTTTAATGAGTGTGAATTAGGGTTGTTCATAATTAACTGCTTAACAATTAACAAACCATAAGAATTTTGACCAATTAATACTATCTTTTAAAATTCAAATATCCTGGGACATTAGTACCATTTGAGTTTAATGCCAGTCTGACTCTGTGTTGTGGAAGTAGTAGGCTGTTCACACCAAAGGCACTTTTCTCCATTCTGGTCTAGAAGCGATTCTGCTCCCCGGCTCTTTTTTAATCACACATAGAACTGATCTTTATAATAACCTCATGAATTTATAACGTAACATGCTCTTGGATAAGTGGGGTGTTTCTTTTTCTGCAACAATGAAGTTAAAAGGATCATTGCCTTGTGTGATGATCTGCTGGGAGGGGCTTTTTGTCTTCCTGTGTGCTTGTCTCTTCAGGTCACACATATATGCACTTATGTAGATTTATAGTCCAGGTCATGAGCGAAGTGTCTCCTGCACCGCCCCATCCTGCATCGCAGTGAGATGATGAATAACAAAAAAAGAAGTTGTTGAATTTTTGCATCAGAAGTTAGTGCAGAGTTCCAAGGGTTTGGCTATATTATAGCAGGTCATTGCATGTGCATCAAGTGACAGCTTGGTCGACCACAATTCAGTACTGGGTTTTAGTATTAGTATTTAGAGATGAGGCCTACAATGATTGTGATGTCTGGGTATTTTATTATTTTCTCAGAATTGTCCATGGATATGAAGTGGGTGGTGTAAAGTGAGAAGAGCCAGGGGGAAACAACACAGGGTTAGGGGGTGTAAGGTTGAGTTATTAACCTTCCCCCTCTGTGGCCTGATCTGCAGGAAGCTCCAAATCCAGTGGCATAAGAGTTTGAGTGGGCTGATGGAGTTTAAAGCAGTACCAATGTCTGTAAACAGAATGAGATGGCAAATTTATATGGTCCATCAGTGGGGTGGTACAGGATTTCAGGTATTACAGAATGATGCTCTCAAATGCTTCCATGACCACAGATGGGAGGGCAACTGATCTGAAGTAATCGAGACAGGTGATCTTTGAAGAGGTTGGCACAGAAACAATGGTAGAGAGGGTAAAGCGCTGTGCGACTATACATTGGCTTTGACAGGAATTAAATATTGAGCTGCACAGTGGCCCAGCAAACCTTGCATAAAACCCATTTTGTTTGTGTGTGTGTGTGTGTGTGTGTGTGTGTTGAAGTGGCATAATAGGAGGCAGGCTGTCCCAGATCTGGTAAGATCATTGCGTCTGGCATTACAACAGCATGTATGGGAAGGTCATCAAAGCAGTCAGGGGACGTCAGCAGCTTTTTCCAGTCTCTGCTCTCTTGCTTCCATTCTTTCAACACCCCTGTTGAACACATTGGTCCTCTCAGAGCCCTTCCCCAGCAGCTTTTCTCCTTTTTGGCTGATTTTGCAAATGTGTGCTATCTGCTCAATCACAGGTATTCTGCCATACTCTGCAGTGCTGCCCTGATTAACTGTTCATTATTAATCAATTTGATGTAATTTTTATGATTTATTCAATAACAGATTAAACATGATTTTGCATTAGGACTTAAAATTGATTAAGTGAAAGTTCCACTATATCACATGTCTATGCACATATGTATGAATTTTCTGCATTGTGCTTTTATATTTCTTGATTTTCGTGTGCTGACTTGTAGCAAGTGTGCATACTGTATGCTTGCTTAGTACAGAAATGGTCCCAAAATAGCACAGTATATTGTGTGGTCTCTTGTAATGCAGCAGTAGTCTGTTATCCACTCACACATTATTACAGTGGATATCTGTGCAACTATGCACATAGAGGCATGTGTGTGTGTGCGTGCTTGTTGGGATTAGGAATTTCACAGGGGTTTATGTATGATATCCCCATGTCTAATGGACTATGTCTGTCAGTCTGGCTCTAAGGCATTAGTCTGCCCTCTCTCTCTGATCAGACCAGTTCAGAAACTAGACCCTGTATGTTTAGGACTTGAAAATAAACTATGTGTGTGAAATTTTAAAACCACAAAATTGTTACAAGGAGAGTTAATAATGTTTAACGTGTCTTCTTAAGGTCTCCTAAACTAGGGTGACACTGTGATTAATCTAGGCGCAGGAAGTAACACCACTGCTGAACACACTTCCTGTAATGCAATGACTGTTTTGTAAAGACATTGTTGGCGTTTCTTCGAAATCAGCTGACCTACCCTCACTTCTGTAAAAAGAGCGCTGATCTGCAGTGAGGATACGTCACATAACCACCTAAACAGCTTGAGCCTATAAATAAAAGAAAATTAATATAGCAGCATTTGTATAAACAATGCCAATGATTTATGGTAGTTTTGCTTAATTAATTACTCATACTTAACAGTGGCTTCCTTCTTTTGGCTACCATATCACATTAATAAATAAAGATTGAAAACACCACACTTCTGTTCAGCTTGTTGGACTGGTATGGTGTGTGTGAAGACCACTTGAGCCATGTGTCTCTGGTGGTTTGAAAGCTGTACAATGGTCGATGTGTCTGGCTATGAGTGTCTCACTGGCAGGGAGATAGTCAGGCTTTGTTGTCTTCATCAAGGCTAATTTTTTTCTGCCCGCCCATCCGGCCACCCTTTGACCACTGGCTGATTTCATGGTGGCTTTGCGTAGTTGGCTAAATAGGTGGCAAGCCCTCTGCATGATCTCTCTGTAATGATGAGGGGAAGGAGGAAAAACCTTTAGAAAATATAGAGGGTTCCCTCAGAGGGGTGGGAAGTGCACATGGGGGTTTTCTGGTTATCTTACCACCTCTGTACCACCTCCAATATTCTGGTGGAAACCCTGAATGAGTTTTGAGCAATGCCAGCTATGAAATTTAGCAGCAAGGCTAAAGCTATCCAGCTTGTGAGGGACTCTTGAGTTATATAAATACGTAATTATTTGATATACATAAATAGTATGTTTATTTTTAGGCACATAATGCCAGATGACATCTATGTATATCTGTCTCCAGAGACAGCAAGTCTAGACGAAGACATGATGGAAACTCCATACCACCATAACTAGTTCAATGCACTGCAGCTTAAGAAAACACATGCAAATAGACATAACAGAAAACATCTTTATCAATTCGACAACATGTGCTGAAAATTCTCACAACAACCAAATACACAAACACACTGCAAATACCCACAACTCAGCCAAATACACAAACAGATTGCAAATACCCACAACACAACCAAATACACAAACACACTGCAAATACTTGCAACACAACCAAATACACAACATGCTGCAAATAGTCACAGCACAGTGGAAATGTTTCCAGGGGACACAAAAAAGTGATGAACCTAGCTGGGATGCACTTGTTGTTCAGCGCTTTGTGACTTTTGAAGTTAAAAGCATTGAACAACAAGTGCACATGGATGTAAAGTAATAATGATAATACATCCATGCAAGTGTGTCCCAGCCGGTTGTGTTGTGTGTATTTGCAGCGCGTTTGTGTATTTGGTTGTGTTGTATTTGCAGCAGGGTGACCATAGGTTCTCCTATACAGTGACATTTTCGCAATATACAAATGTGTGCATTTTGATGAGGACGCTGACATTCCTGAAACTACAACTCCTTATTGTTTGAAGGTGTAAAGATTGTCTTTAGTATGTAAAAACAAACATTTTTGAATCTGTTTAATGAATGGCTTGATTAGCTTAGTTAGCAATGCCATTGAAAAATTTAATCAACTGGTCACACTTAAAATATTGACCGAACATCTAGCAGATGAAGTGCCTCTCTGATTGTCCACTCTCTAACTCATCTCTTGTCTCTTGCAGCTCTGCAATGTATGGATGATAAAGCGCCTTGTGTCAACAATGCCACATGTCTGACCTATGCTAATGGCACTGGATACTGCAGGTAAGATTGACTGGCACATGTTTTTTCAGTTAAACTCATATTGTCATCCTAACACTGCAACAAAAATGTGAACACAGCAATAGAAACACCTCATGAGGGGGATTGTTTGGTGTGAACGCCAGTACAGAAATAGGGTTTTTAGATCAACTCCAGCCTGTCCATGGGGCCATAAGGTTTTGCTCAGGCATGAACGGGGGAATAAAAGACTGCTCTGTCTGACAAAGTACACCAGTACTGGGAACAATACCAACACACACACTTCCACCTCCAAGATCTTATTTGGGACGTTTTGGGGTTTTTATTACACACTCTGTTGTTGCTATACAACTAATAGCACTAAGTGTTGCCAACAGATTTTACTGTCAGTTGATTTGTTGTTTCTGGGGGATGTCAAGAAGATGACAAGACATTTTATTAACCTCTTTATGTAAGTGATGGGAGAAAAACAATCTTAAACTTGGCTGACTGAATCAAAATGACATGTGGGATATTAATTGTTACCACACATGTTAGTGATAGCTTTTGTCCCCTGGCACATGCCACGTTATTGTGCAAACTTTAAATAACCTGTAAGTAAGCCTCCTCCACTGCCGGTGGTGCAATCCGAGCATTAGGGAGAAGTGCTTTAGCGTAAAGGAGAGTAGTGGCCTCTGTGATGTACGCCTTCCACTTTCTGACAGCTTAGCCTAGTTTGTAATTAAGACTGAGCTGTCTTTATAATTGTGTTGCCACTCCCAAGCCAAATTCCCAGTGAAAATACACACATAGCTGGTTCATGAACTTGATCATATTTCATCAAATGTGATGTGAATCACACTGTGTGTCTGTTCCCAGAGTTTTTGGAATTTCAACATTCTGCTGCTTCTGTAAAAAAGGAAGGAGAAAGCAACGCTCCATAATCAGTGTTTGACATTCCCTCTGCCTGATTGAAGGTCAAATAGACATTGCACTGCAGGTGCAAAGAGGTTCATTGTGTATAGTATCTGCATGTGTGTGAGAGTACATACATTATACATCGTAGTAATCTTTTACTGAGAGTGAATTGGTGTTAAAATAGAGGATCTTAATGTGCACTTTTAAACACACATACATACACAAGTAAGGATTAGATTAGATGGGTGTGATGTAATGTGGTCTTGCTGCGTCTAGTTAGTTAGAAGCTGCATTTGGAACTAGTGAGATGCAGGTGATGGCCATGTGGTTTAGGCCAATAGTAAAGATGTGCTTAAAATTAGGGTAGGATGACCATTTCAAGGTTATCTAAAGATAAACAATTCTCAATTTTGGAAATTTTTCTCAGGTTGAGGAAGTGCAGTTGGACTGTCATGGTTAGATGAGTTCAAAGAGCAGGCCCGGAAAAAATATCACACCCAAATTCAGAGCTGTATTTTTAATATGGGCTGACAGGCATACAGTACCAGTAGAACAGTGCTTTATGCCAATACTAACTGGCATGTGTCTCTGAAAAAACACTGAATTTGCAGCAGTTTACCACATCCTCTTAGCTCTTATTTTTATTATGTTGTTTTTATTACTTTTACTATAATTTAATTGCGATTATAAATAATAATGTTACATGTAATAATTTTTGTGTATTTTTTGCACTAGAAAACCAGTAATTATTCAGTTTTAAGGGGTCTGGGACTATTAGATTTCTCTTCTTTTTAGTCTTGGTCTTTCTCAGCCAGGCTGTCTCCCTAGCTGACCAGTCAGTATTTTTTTTCTCTGAATCAAATGATGATGTTGATGATAAAAGAAAAACAGTAGAGAGACCTCTTGCCCTGGAGACAAACACAGAGGAGTCTCCCAGTTTAGAAGAGTCATCTGACAGAGCGCAGGCCTGCTGTTAGACTGATTAAATAGTCATTCAGTTTTTTCTGCCATCCACAGGCAAACATGACCGATACACACAAAAAACCACACACTCAGACACATATTTGTGCACACAAATGCACACACTTGCCTGTGTCTGGTCTGTCTGGTCCCATTTGCGCTGTGCTGCTGGTCAAAAGGTTCATTGTGTAAAAATGTAATTATGTGTGTATTAATCTCCTCAGTATATTAAAGGAAGCCATTTGTAAGTAAACAGCCGCTGTGGCCTTTTGGCTCAGACAAGCATAATTATGTCACATGGATCACGCCTGGGGTCAGACTGGGTGTAGCTGTAATTAAACTGACAATTAATATTACAAGCTTAGGACACCACTGTGGTCAACTGGTGGAGTTACATCTGTTTTTCAAGACATTTAAGGCCCTCCCAGATTTCAGATAGCCAACTTGTTTTTAATGCTGAGTGGGATGGAAGAACAAGAGTCATCATGTTAACTTTTCTCAGTTTATGAAATAAAAAAAAAAGAATGATCACAGATAAAACAAGTGAGGACAGAATAGTTTTTGTTTGATATCAGTAAAGAAAGCGTTCCACTGTGGACACTGTTTTGATTGGCAACAGAATGAGCTTCTGTGCATCTCATCATCAATTTGCCTTGAGTGCATCTTCTGCAGATTTCCCACACATCCTGGAAACTCTGGAAAACATGGCTACTCTAGTTATAAGTATGTGTCTGTTTTCCATTGTTTGATTAAATATGTACATCCGTCCATTCCATTCTCATAAACTCAATATCTCAGTAACGCCTTGAGGGAGCTTCTTCAAATTTGGCACAAACATTAATTTGGACTCAATGTCAAAGATATTCCTTGCAACTTGGCTGGATGGTGGAAGCATACAACCACAAGGCGGTAATTCTAGTTTTAATTTATTGTGAGACAGAAAATGGAAAGGGAAATCTTCCAAATCCAAAGTGTGTGAGCTTTGTGCTTGCATACAGTACAGTAGCACATACTAATAATATGACAGCTCCCAGAAATTTCTATGCAAGCAAAAATAAATTTTTGCTTGCATAGAAAACTCGGGTGTCTCATTTAAGTAACGAAGAATGCTGTGTGAGAGAGTTAAAGTACATGGGAGAGGTCGACCTGCGGCCTTGCAGGGCAGGTTGTAGGGAAGCTGCCAAACCGGTGACACTGCAAGCCATCATCTCTAGGTGTGAGAAAAAGGTGTGTGCTCTAAGTCTGTGTCTCTACCTGAATTTGTGCATGTCACAAGTTTGCATGCTAGGTATTTGTAACTTACATCACTGCTGAAAGGACACAAATATTATTTGATGAGGTATTGGCTAAGAGCACAGAAACATTGTTTGCTGGTCACAGAGGATTCCTATCACATACATGGAGTCTGACTCATTGAGTTAATACCTGAGCAGTCCAAAAAAGAGTGAGACTACACTCTTTATGTTGTCCAAACCCTGTTTCCCCCAGAACAAGATCTCTTTGTCTGCTGTCAGGCCATGGTGCAAACTGATTAACTCTCCCTCCCTCTCAGTGCCTCTTTTTTTCTATCTTTATCTTTTTCTCTTGTAGTCACTGTCATGACTTTATGTTTTTGTTTTTTGTTTTTTTTTTTAAAAAAGGCTTTTTTTTTCAAGAGTGAGGACTGAGAGTAACTGTGTTGTGTAGACCTGCTGCCTGTTTGATCTGACAGGTAGAATTTGCCTGCTGGGCAGACAGAGGATGAGAAGGGGCCAAAAGAAAAGAGGATGTCTCCTTTCAAGTAATTTGAGGAGGAATACCTTGGAGCACAACTCCTTACTAATGATGAGAGAGCAGTGGTGAAGGGGGAAGGGAGACGAGGATGAAGCGGAGCGAAGAGAGGAGTGTAATTTCCCTCTTGCTACGCCTCCTTCATCAAACTGTCACTCATCCATCCATGCCTCAGTCCCTCCCACTGCCTCAGGGATTTAGATGCCTCTGGACACAACTCACCTGGCCTCTTAATCCTTCTCCCACAACCCCAGACTCTTTTCACTATAATCTCTACTGTTTCTTTATTTTTGTATAAGCATCATTCCATTTGCCTCTGACACTATTTTTTAGGTCTTAACCTTTTACTTTTATAATATTCATACTTGCTTCACCTTCCAATCATATCTGTGTGTTTGTAGAGCTTTGTTTAAGACCTTTTGTTGCTGTAGTTGTCAGTCTCAGCCACTTTCTGTCACCTTACAGAAACTACAGAACAGTGTTACGATATGTCCTCATCTCCTATTAAGGTCTAATGTCAGAGGAAAGACAGAGGGAAGAGAGAGATGTTTTACACCCTCACAGCTGGGTCAGCTGTGGCTCAAGACGAACAGTGGGTCATCCATTAATTGCAAGGCCAGCAGTTTGATTCCGTCCGTGGGCAAGATACTGAACCCCAAATTGCCCCCAGTGTAACGTCTGTGTGTGAATGTGTGCATGTGGTAAAATGTGCTGTATATGTAGGAAAAAAACGCTGTATGGATCTGAGTGTGACTGTGGCTTAAAGTGTAAAGCATTTTGAATGGTCAATAAGACAAGAAAAGTGCCATATAAGTGCAGTCCATTTACACACACTCACACAGATTTTAACTGGATTAGGCATACGACCCAAACTAAAGTCAACAAACCCTAGAGTAGGAAATTGGAATTGGAACCCAGGGCAGTGATTTCCTGGTCTCACCCTCAAAAAGACTTATCTCATTCCCACAGCCCAGTTAACAGCACAGTAGATGTGGTTGGGACAGGAACCACAATGATAAGAGTTTCTTTGTGTATATGCTTGTGTATGTACTCTGTCTGTGTGTGTGTCTCTGGATAGTCAGGGGCACCTTGAGCCTGTAGCAAGTTCACATGCTGGCAGAGAGAGGTCTGAAGTTCAGTTAACATGTTAGATTAATTATTTAATTTGGATGGTGGAGATGTAGCTCAGCGTGTCACTTGAATGTGTGTTTAAGAGCCCAAAAAGATGATACAAGTAAACTGTTCATTAGTGCCAATTGCGGTTACAGTTTAAGATTATTTTGATCATGGATTTACCAATTATTTTATCATTTAATTGATTCACAGTCGTCACAGTTTCCCAGAACCCAAGGCTACATCCACACTACTACATTTTGTTTTAACAGCGTTTTAAAATATAAACAATATAAACAAATCTCCATCCAGATGAGAAACTATCTGCATCCATACTAACACACCTGAAAACCCATACATGTGTGACCATTCACAGACACTGCGCGAGCCAGTGTAAACAGGAAGCAGATTGTATACTCTCACGTGCACTCAACTGATAAGTTGCAGAAAATATTATGAACGAGGAAAGCAAAGGCAGTTGTAGCGTTAACATGAAAAATTTAATTGAGCAACAGCTGCGAGTAAAGACAACAAGGTCAGTAACACTTGTAATTCATGTTTTCACTACTGGTGGTTTGCGGGCTGATAAGAGCCAATCAGGGAGTGACCTGGTGTGTCTACCATCATTGTTTCCAAAGGTCTCCGTTTGCCCAACGTGCCTGTCCAGACTGCAACACAGCCCCAGAGTTTTCAAACTAAAACGGGGCTCTAAAACTCCAGAGTAGTATGGCGGGAGGCGAAAACATATCAAAAAAGTTTGTGTTTTAAAATGAAAACATAGTAGTGTGAACGTAGCCTAAGATGAAGTCTTAAAATTGCTTGTTTTATCTAATCACCACCCACAAGCTGAAACTGGCAAATGTCTTGCATAGTTGCTTGATAAGTAACTTAAAAGACTAATCAAATACTAAAATTGTCAGTTGACTAACTGATTAGTTGATTAATTGATTAATCCTTTAAGCACTAGTGCCAACTCACTAGACTGAGAGCAGTGAATATTGCATGGTTGCTGGGATGTGACTCTCTCTTCAAATTACAGTGATACAAGAAACATATATACAAAACAAACAACCAAACAAATAAAAAGTAAAACACACAAACAACACACTGCTTGGAGGCATGGTGATTCAAACCCCACTCTCAGAAAGAGGAAGTCTTACAAAACAGTGGGGAATGTAGCAACCAGACCATAAACCCACATACAGTGAGGTGATAAGTGGCTCTGTGTCACACATTGATGATGACACTGTGGGGTCAAAAGTACCTCTGTTTTGTCATAAGGTCACATATTCCCTGTACATATTCCTTCACAAAGAGTTTCTGACCAGTGTGAGTTTGATTCTATCATTTAATTGTCATTAAATTTGAATTCACTTTTAGTTATTATTAAATAATCAGCAGACAAACATCAATGAAATACATCAAAGAACCACACAAACACATGACTCAAAAACCGATGACATAAAATAGAAATTAGCTGGGAGCAAATCTCTTTGGGTGGGCTGCTGCAAAAATGCAATATTTGGTAAACAATAGCAATTTAGTTATCCTTGATCCTAATAGGAGAGATTAGATTATATATTCTTTTCTGTTCGGTCAGTGGTTGTTCTTTGCATAGTGTAGATCTTGATAAGAAACTTTTATAGACCAACAGACCATAGTTGGAGATTCCACTTTTAACAACCACACAAATAGGATAATGAGAGAACAACATAGAGAGATGGTTAGAAGAAGCTTTCAGGGAGAAAATGGGTCCCGTGCTTCCTCAGATGACTCTTTGTGAACATGTTTCTAAACACAGCCCGAGATTTTACCACATGGTCCTAGTTTAGACTCCACCCTGCTCTACACCCCTCTATTCTGTCTGCACTGATGCTTTTCAGTCTGGCTGCCAGGTTTCCCTTATTTCTCAAAATGTCTCGCTCTCTCATTACTTTTTTGGCTTTTACTTCCACCTCATTGTGCTCTCGTCTCGTCACTGTACCCACCTTCCTCTTTTTTGATCTTGTGTATTTTTTTGTCTGTGTAACTTTGACATCACCCTTACACATCCCTCTGCCCGCCTCTTCTGTGATGTTATTTTTGCTGTCTCTGCTCTTCACCATGAGAATGAGACGAAAAAGAAACTATGCTGAGAAGTGTTGGGACGTTGCAAAAAATCCACCTACAACTCACAAAAACTACATTGCTGCTAACAATTTTTGAAGTAATAGTTTCCATCCCCCAAAAAAGAATCCCTAAATACACCTTTTCCTCTCAGTTTAGGTGCATTTCATTTTTTCAATGGAGAACAGACCTCTTCTCATCTCTGGCACCCTCTGATCTGTGGGCCTTACAGGTTTTACAGCATGGAAATGTGGCAAAGACCTGGTAAAACTCACTATCATTCTGTGATAGTGCCAGTAGCCTCTTTGGGATGTTTGAATTCTGCCATAAGCTCACTGATACGCTTCCTTAATATAGTCCTGCTGGCTTGAGGTGATGGTGTTACTGAGGAACATTTTTAAATTTCTGTTTGTATTTAGTTTCTATTGCTATAGATCGACTGTGTACAATAGTTATTGAAAATGGTAATGGAGACTGCACATGAGACAGGAAGGAAGTAGAAAGGCCTAGTCAGCTGACCAATCATGCAAAACTTCTTCACCTTTTTGTTTCAGTTCAGAAATGCTCAAAGCAATGAATGTGGAGTTTAAGTAGAATAGATAAAGTCACACAGAAACCCGTCTTGGGAGCCCCTTAAGCAGGCTCCACCATTCACCTTTGAGGTCTAGAAAGTGCTTCCCTGTTTGTGTCACTTCTGGGTCTGATATGACTCTGAAAGTCCATCTCTGCTTATCATCCATGTGGTACAATGTCTGTAGAAAGTTTTGATTCACACATATGAAGAGTTTGGTCTCATTTAATGGCTCACACTAGTAGTTACTTTGAACATCAAAGATTTTGCCTACATTTGCTATATCATGACATACTGTATATCAGTGTTGGAAGATTGTGATTAGATTTATGCCATGTTGCCCAGCCCTAGACTGTGGTTTTGTGATTTGAACTTTCTCCAGACTTTTGGGTGTGTCTAAGTTGCAGTTAGTCTAAATGGCAGCAGAACCTTTTAAAGGAACTTCTCCGTCTATCTCTAACATCCTGAAGGTCACATCTCTTAAAATTATCCACTGTTTACTACAGTTTGGTAAGCCAAGGATCCTTTGTTCCTGGTTTTCCTCCACCACTAAGCTAGCAGCATAGCCGTGCATAACAACACTAAAGAGATTAACATGTTCCTCATTTGGCTTGGGATGACCATACATGCACACACAGGACTATATTACAGTGAATAGACCACCTATGCACCAGCCAAGACAGGGAATGATCCAGGGATTGAAATGTGAGCTGGTTTATGCTCTACCTCTTTCTCTTCTCACACTGTTACTCTCTGATGGCTGCAGGGAGAGACCATGATGGAGTTATTAAGCATTGCTGAGACTAGAATAGCAGCTGGAGGAGGAGGGGGTGGTTGTAGTTGGGGAGAGGAAGGTGGAGAGGTAGGAGGAGAGAATTGGCACAAAAAAAGGGGGGGAGTGAAGAATTGGGGAGAAGGGCGCCCAGGACATAGGAATTAGGAATGGAGGAGGTGGGGGACATTACATGAGTGAGTGAGAATCAATCCACCCCTCTCTGCTCATTGAAGCCCCTCCGGCCAGCCAGGACAGGCAGAGGTCAGCATGAGGTAGAGGAGGAGGAGGGAGAGAATGAAGGACACAAGGGGTGCAGAGAGAGAAGGGGGGCGGGGGTGTGTGAGATGGGGGCGCTAATGTGAACCAGCTGTAGAAACCTGACACTTTGAGTGGGTTAGAAATGAGAGGTGGAGGAGTGAGAAACAGAGGGAAAGAAGGACTGCAGGAAACTTCAGAGTTGGAGAAGGATGGAGAAAAAAGGAGGGAAAAAAAGTCCACATGGAGCAAAACAAAGAATCCCATAGATGAGTTTGGCTGCAGAAACCTCTCTGCTGTGTTGTTCATGAAAGCTGAGCTGTCTTTGTGTGTGTATAGGTGTCAAGGTGCATTCATCTGAGTGTGAATTCAAGCTTGTGTTCTCTAGTGTGTAGGAAAATTTTTCAGAAGAAACACACAGCTTCCTGTGTTGTATTCAGTGACATACTAGTGTGTCAGTGTGTTGGGTTATGTCTTTCTCAGTGAGCCACCACTCCCTGACAATAATGTGAATCATGCACAGCCATGTCTGTTTGCCTCAGGCTCTGGTGATACAGCCAGAGGCTAATAATGAGCTCTCTATCTGGCAGCGAAACCTGAAGGACAGGGTGGTATCGTTTCCTGACGCCATGGCATTTGGTTCTGTCAACACTGGTTAGATAGCAGCGATTGAAATTAATAGAGTTTACAGTGCCACTCTCCTTTCAGCACTTTTGAATTTTAACAAAAATCTTTAAATAGCAAATAATTTTTGAAGGATGGTGTTGAGTTGCAAGACAACTCTTCAAAAGAAATTATCACACCTTTGAGTTATTTTGTTGTTAGACTAATATGAAGTTCTATTTTATGCTACAAAGAAGTATCACTTGTAAATAAAGTCATGTTTGAATTTCATACTCAAAAGACTGACAATTAGGTTAAACGTTGCAACAAAACACACATTTCAAACCCCACCCTCTCTCAGAAGTGGCTTTACTTGACTTTACAAATACGTCTCATATTCCCTATAGTTTTAACAGTGAAAATGTGTGAAATGTTCCCAGTGAAATGTAAACCTGGCATTAACCTGGACACGGTGTTCTTTGTGTGTCAGCCTGCTAATGTGATGTATGTCACAGGGCAGAGGGCTGTGTCATTACTCTGGGATAGGGGGAGGAGAGGTTGTCCAGGAGAAAATAGAGCAGTCCTAATTCCCAAGACGGCTGTCTTGTTGTGATATCATGACCAAGGGACATCTATGTGTGTGTGTGTATTTATGTGTGTGTTTGTGAATAGGCATTTGTTTTGGGGTATGTATGGGGTTACCGTGTCAGACATGCTGCATTATGGACACAGATAGGGAAAAGGGAGGGTGGCCATGTCTAATCTGACAGGACTCAGATAAAGAGGGTGAAGTTTGTATTCTTTTTGAAGATCTCACACCACTAATGTCACACACACTAATTTACCATCTTGTTTGTATGTTCATCAGCACTCCAAGTAAGCGCAAATAGGTTTTTAGAGAAAGTTTTAGGGCGATGAACTGTATGTTTAAAAGAAATGTGTGACATTATTCTATGTTTGTTGGTGTGTTGGTAAAAAAAACAATTTAGCAAATGTATACTTTCATCTTTGAATAAGTTTTAAGCACATTTTCCTCTATTTGAGTAAATGGTGCATTTATGGGAGGATTATTTTCAGGCTTTGACTACACAGACAATACTTATTACAACTAAGATTAATTCATTCGTAGACAATAAAAAATACTGCCAGACCTGCCCTTTACTTGAAGATGGTAAAGATATTTATGCCATACCTAGTATAAACAAATTGTTAACTGTAAAAAAAAAAAAAATGGAAACATTGCACAATATTATTGTGTTTATTAATTTAAATAAAGACTGGTTTATGTAAATAACAGTACATTTGATAAACTGTACATTTTTGAACGAAATATGTAAGCTAGAGTGGGAATTTGTTTTCAGATGCTGTTTGTCATATTTGACGAGACAGTGGGTGACTCACACATCATACCAGTCAGAAGTATCACAGATGTGATTGATCTGTGAAACTTCTGTCTGGCATGATTCTCTCAATACTCTCCTACTTTCCCATGTGCTCACAACCTAATATCTTCAAGCTGCTTTGAGGTGGAGTGGCCAATAATAAATGAAAGATAGTAAGCATGAGATTAATTTCAACTAATTCCAATCTCCACTGTTTTGTCTCCATTTCATATGACTCATAACACAGATTTATTCTAACTACCGTCTTCCCTTTATGTTTTTACAGGTCTGCTTATTTGGAAAATACATACATACAGTATATTTTTCATTTAGAATTTTTATGAAAGAGGGTATTAGTTTGCCTGTGCATGTGAATGTGTGTGTCAGTTACTGTGTGCTGTATTTCTGCCCTCTTATTATGTTACCTGAGTCCCTCCAGGGAGGCGGGTTTAGAGGCCTGTGTAAGAGGCAGCAGGTTGCTCAGTCGCCCAGAGTCCCCAGACGGTGTGTCTGCCATGCGTCATACACACACTCACTATGTGACAAAAGGCTGATCAAAAACGTATACACAGGAAATAACCTGACCATTGGCATTTTTGCTCAGTAACAAATAAAACCCCTGACCAAGTACTGTCATACATAGAGAAGTGGTGAGTGAAAGTAGGAGGGACTGAGAAAAAACAGAGGAATAGAAAGTGACGAAGGGAACATGGTCTCTGGTGAGATCCCTGGTGGACACATTGTGTAATATAGCAATTTCCTACCCACTGCTCAGCATGCAGCTGAATCACTGTACTGACAAAGAAGAGAAATCGAAAGAAATGGGTAATGAACAAGGAGAGGAAAAAACAGACAAGCACATGATTTGTAGACCAAATGTGGTAATAAGTCATGATGTCAGATGTGAAGTGTTGCTTTTCTTTCAGTCTCATACCTAACAATTCTTTGTGAACAACTTGCAGTTGTCAAGAGAAGTTCCTCACCTATATAGATTATGATGGATATAGATATAGATAATGACTGCACTAATGATCTTTTGGCAGGAAGATTGTTTATCTGTTAATCTGTTGTGTTAGATCATTTCTGGTGCTTTCTGCTTGTTGTTTTTAGTTTCTACCAGGCCTCAGTCAACAACTTCCAGATGACTCCACCTCACATCCTTCTGCTTTTGAACTTCTTCTTGTCCATCACTAACCCCGGTTTAACCCCTCTACCAAGCGTAGCTTCCTCCTTTTCTCTTAGCAGGGTTTATGGGGCAACAGCTCAGGGTTCAGAGCAGTTCGTTCAGTGATCAAAGAGTTAATGGTTAATTCTTGTCTCATCTTAACAACATGTCAAAATTATCCTTATCATACTTGAGCATGATGCCAAAGCCCCAATTCATTCTGTCCAGCATCTCATGGCCATATGAATGTGTGTGAGTGAAAACTGTTGAGCATGAGGCCTTTCACTGTAAATAGCTCCATATGTCTCTTGGGATACAGACACTAAATGAATGCAATCCATTCATCATTTACCATATGGTTTGGTATTTGAAGTAACTGAACAACTAGTTCGCTGTATGCCTGACCAGACATTTTGCTAATACTCCTACTTAGGGTTGTGGTTCCCCACATACTATTGTTTAGATTACTATACGGCAGTGGCAAGACTGTGTATTAGCCAGTAGTGTTTACTTGTGCAGGTTCATTAGTTTCTTTGTTGTGTGTGTGTACTACAGGACACGTGTGCAGACGTCACTCTCAGATATCAATGCTCTCAGCAGCGTTTGTCTGATGTGGTGCATACATCCACCTGACTGAAACTCACTCTTTTGTTTTGTTTGTTTGTCTCACTGACAAGAAAACACACATAGATACTTGTCTATTTGTTTAACTCATCTTTCAACTTCATCATCTGCATTGACGGGTTTTTGCGTGTTTGTCCAGGTGTGCACCTGGCTTCCTGGGGGAGTACTGCCACCACAAGGACCCTTGTCAACCTGACTACTGCCTGAATGGAGGGAACTGCTCAGTGTCCATGTCAGCTGGTGTACCTGTACCAGGCAGTGCCACCTGTAACTGCCCTCTTGGCTTCACGGATCAGCACTGCCAAACTCCCCAGAACTCCACGTGTTACCCAAACAACCCCTGTGCCAACCGAGGTGTCTGCACCCTGCTCTCCCTCGACAAGTACAAGTGCGAGTGTGCCAGAGGATGGACAGGTGAGACAGTGTTTTTCTCTCGGGAAGTCTGACTTCTGTCTGTCACCACAACAATTATGTAGTTTTAAACACTCTGAATCATATACACTTGTAAAGACTTCTAATACCTTGTAACTGTTTTTGCATTGCAGTTTTTAAGCAGATTATTTTACGCTAACACTGTCAGGCATCTTCTATTGCTTCCACTAGGGGTGTTAAATTTTTGGTCCTGCTTGTCTGTTAGCAGGATATCTCAAAACTTTACAAAGAAAATTAAATTTAATTAAAAGTTAGACCATGAGGCAAGGAACAAGTGGGTCCAGATCTATGTGCAGATATTTTTAAACATTGCTTAAAATTAAAAAAAATGCCTAACTGTATTTCAGCAGTGTTTTCTGCTCTTACTGCTCAAATTAAAACAAGTCTGCTACATATATCCCACAATTGTCGATTAGGGTGTTTTGATCCACAAGTTATGGATCCACAAGGTGAAAAATCCTTAAAGGTTTGGTGATGTGTGATAACTGAACACATTTTTAGAGAAGGCCTAAAGTGTCCTCTAGACAAGTGTATGTCTAATATGTACTGACTGTATCATGAACAAGGACATAAACTGTGATAAGAAGTGTTGTTGATAAGCACAAATACACACCGATCATTGCACATTACTTTTCCACTGTTATGTAACCCATATTTGTCCAGAGGTGCCCACATTGTCAAATTACACAAAGGAAATCAGAAGCACTAATGCTCAGCTCTTTGTCCTCTCCTTCCTCTACATTTTCAGGACAACGGTGTGAGTATGAAGACAGCTGTCTCTCTAGTCCCTGTGCCAACGGTGGAAAGTGCAGCTGCCCGTCTGCTGGTAGCTACACATGCTCCTGTCCTCCAGGCTACACAGGTCCTCGCTGCCTTAATGACACAAATGAGTGTGCCGCCACACCCTCTATATGCCAGAATGAAGGAGTGTGCGTCAACACCCCAGGCTCCTACAAGTGAGAATCTAGATTATAGTAACCCAACTGGGAAATTTTCTGGACAATTAAAACTACTACAATTTGACTACTAGAAATGTACAGAATATTTTCATTCTGTCAAGACTGAATGAAATGAAACTGACTCTTTCCATTGCTACAGGTGCATCTGTGCCCCGGGGTTTACAGGCCGACACTGTGAAAGCTCATACATCCCGTGCTCTCCTTCACCGTGCCTGAATGGAGGCACCTGCCACCAGAACTCAGAAACCAGCTACTCCTGCCACTGCCTTCCAGGTAGGAGGATTCACATTCTGAAAGACTAAACTTCTGTTCATCTTGTATAAGCTTAATCGGATTTGAACCAGAGAGGGAGAGAGAGAAGAATATTGAATGTAGGAAGAGAAAAGGAGTGACACTGTAGCTGGTATTTATCTAGAAATGAATGTAGGTTAGAGATTCAGAATTGTTACATTATGTTGTTTGAGGTGCAAACAGTCTGATCCTGCTGGCTGTGTTGTATAGACACACTGTGCTGTCAGTTTGATACAGTTTGTAAGTAGAAACACACAACAGGCACACACACAACTGCGGTTTATACATTACCAGGACATGAATACTAATGTACACCAGAGGATATCATACTAAAACCTACGCATTTGATTGCATATCATCCCAATGGAAATTAAATGAATGCTCTTTCATTTGTTCAAGGTTTCAATGGGACTAACTGTGAGAACAACATTGATGACTGCCCCGGTCATCAGTGTGCCAATGGAGGAACCTGTATGGATGGAGTCAACACCTACAACTGTCAGTGCCCTCCAGAGTGGACTGGTAAGAGATATATGTGTATGATTTTTTGCTTATGTGTTTCTATGACCACTATTATACTCTGTGTTTGACCACCATTGCTGTGGTTTTCACTGTAGTACAGTACATGGAGTTACCATCCCACTGCCTCAAATCCATGCAAGATATCATGGGTTATCCTCAAGTGTATGAATATTATCTGTGGCTGAAGATGACCTTAAACATATTGAAGCGTTAAAAAAGCAGTATTATGTATTTCACACGTCATCTGTCATATTTTTAAAATGAAATCATTTGCCTTTGTACTCTTTCATTTTCTAAACTTCACGATCATATCATTAGGAAATGGCTTTTCTGCTGTTGAGTCTTCTTTTCCCTGTGTGCTGGTTGAGCAGTGAGATGGAATAAATGTTTGTGCTGTGATCAGTAATAATAGCTTGCATCCTTTCATGTTGTCTGTTTTGATGTCATATTTCCTACCATTCTTCTGATGCCTTTCTCTCTGTATTTCTGAGGTACGTATATTACACAGGGTGTACACAGGCATTTCGGTTACAAAACAAACATGCACACATCAGCTTCTTCGGGCCTGTCTGAGTTCATGTAGCACTAATCCAACCAGGGGAAGCAAAGCCAATGTGATGCTAAACCAGGGCATTTAGAAATTGCCACTCTGGATAAATATTGTTCTTAAACTGTACATTTTCAATGTCTGCAAAAGCAGAGCTTTCAAAATAAGATGGAAAACATCTCAAAAATCTAAAAGATTTCTCCTCCAGAAACCCATGAGGTTACCCACTGAGGTATGTTGTATTATGCTATTAACTTCATTTGTTTAATTTTTCTCCCTCCGCTTTATTTCCTCCTCCCTGCCCCTCCACAGGTCAGCACTGTACAGAGGATGTTGATGAGTGCCGTTTGCAGCCAAACACTTGCCAGAATGGTGGTACCTGCAGCAACCTCATTGGTAGCTACGTCTGTGTGTGCGTTAATGGCTGGAGTGGCCCAGACTGCTCTGAAAACATTGATGATTGTGCTACAGCTGCATGCAGCCCAGGCTCCACCTGCATCGACCGCGTTGCCTCTTTTATCTGTGTCTGCCCTCATGGAAAGACAGGTGGGCCAGTAGTGGGAAACCACATGCAGACATTTTTACACCAAACCCTGAAATACATTCAAGATATAATGTGATTTAAGACAAAATAGAAATGCTGTTGCTCTCTGCCATAGATCCATACTTCTGTTTAGATATTATGTTAATGCTTACAACTGAAAAAAGGAAAACAAAAAATGTTAACAGTTGTTAAATATACAGAATATTAAATAAGTATTGGTGTCCACACTGAAACTGTATATTTTCTTTCTTATTGATTACTTACAGTTGAAAGAGTTTCCTAAGCAGATAATTTCACTATATTCATCACAGCTTTTTCCTCAAGGAAAAGCCACCGAATGTGTTTCAATGTCAAACAGTCAAATCCACCAGTTATACCACAAAATAGATTCACACTTCCAGCCTGCAGGTTTGAAGCCTTGCCATAAAAATAAACTTCTCGCCAGTAGCAAATGAGCATTGAATTTGTTTTTCTTAGAGATTCTTTAGGGCCATTTGTGCCCAAGCACAGATGAGGAATCTTTGCATTAGAATCAAATCAATCCCACAATTGATCAAATTGTTTTCGCTCATTCCTTAGTAACATGTTTTTCTTTTCAGGTTTGCTGTGCCATAGAGATGATGCATGTATCAGCAACCCCTGTAGAGAGGGCTCTCATTGTGACACCAACCCCATCAGTGGCATGTTCAACTGTAACTGTCCACCTGGATATGTAGGCACCACCTGCAACATCGACAGGGACGAATGCAGCATTGGTGAGAAAGAACGCTGCCCCTCTTCAACTTCTGTACATACAAAACATCCATTATCTCAGTTCAGTCTTCAAACCTTTTCCTCCTCGCCCTCAGGTACCAACCCTTGCGAGCACGGTGGTCAGTGTGTGAACACTGATGGCTCCTTCACCTGTAACTGTGTAAGGGGTTACGCTGGGCCGCGCTGTGAACAAGATGTCAACGAGTGTGCTTCGAGCCCCTGCCAGAACGACGGCACATGCCTGGATCGCATTGGGGACTACACCTGCATCTGCATGCCTGGTACATTTCTGGATAAATCATACATTACCTTGCATTTTAACAAATATCAGCAGACATCCAGATGAGCTTTAAAAAAGTGCAGCATTTCAAATTGTCCCTATTTTTCAGTGTTTTATTGTTAGGTAAAGGTTCAGGATAATAATACAATATTAATTACTAGAAAGCACTCAGAGAAGACATAACCACCAAGACTACATAACCCTCTTTATTTGCTTTAATAATTGTTGAAAAAATCTAATTTGCATCTAAATCCAGATGTTCCGGACCTGGATAAAAGTGCACGAGATGCACAATGATGCCATTCATGTGCTACATTCTTTTCATTCAAGGAAGTACAGTAAATCATGAGAGAATAGTGAACATGTTTTTAAAAAACAATGTTGCAGTGTTTAAAGTAGAAACATATACACAATTTCCATGGTAGAGGTAATAACTTAGGTGGCTGAAACTTGTAGGTTTAAATAACCTGTTGAGAAACTGCAGAGAAATGGGACAGGAAACATAACCTCCTTAGAAATAATAAAAACTTGTTTCTCTCCATTCATGCAGGATTTGAGGGGACTCATTGTGAGATAGACGTGGATGAGTGTCTCAGCTCTCCTTGTCTGAACCAGGGTAAATGTCTGGACCAGGTCAGCCGCTTTGTCTGCGAGTGTCCAGCAGGTTGGTACACATGAAGCTACGTTTATGTATTTTTCTGTTTGATGTCTATCCACTCATGAAGTGAAAATGAATTTGCTTGTGTTGTCCTAACTGTTTTCAATCTGGTCTTCACTGTATTTAATGTATCTCCAATGTATTGTTACTATGTTCATCATGTTGTTCTGTGTTCTGTTTTCAGGCTTCAGTGGTGAAATGTGCCAGATTGACATTGATGAGTGCTCCAGCACACCCTGTTTAAACGGGGCCAAGTGTATTGACCGACCCAACGGATATGATTGTGAATGTGCTGAAGGTAAAAGAGAATATGCATATTAAGTTGAGGTGAAAGAGCATGGTACTAATTCTTAGTTGTTGAGCCAGCATATTAGATTAGCCAGTTGAGCCAGCTAATGGTAGAGTGTATTACTTTAAACCCCATGTCCTATTTGACCAGAAAATAATCTGAAATCGTCACATGGTTGATGATGCAATGGCTTTGGTTATTTTTCTAAGAAGAAATATTTTCTCCTAGGCTTCACTGGTCTACTTTGTGACGAGGACATCAATGACTGTGTGCCAGAGCCATGCCACCATGGTCAGTGTAAAGATGGCATTGCCACCTTCTCCTGTGATTGCTATCCTGGATACACAGGCTCCATCTGCAATATCCAGGTCCAAGAGTGTCACAGCAACCCCTGTCAGAACCAAGGACGGTGCATCGACCTGGTCAATGCTTACCAATGTAACTGCCCACTAGGAACTACAGGTAAGTACTAAGTGTGCTAAAAGTTATTGCCTGAAGATTGAGATATTAGTTATTATTACTGTCATCACACCTAAGACAAGCCTATGCAGCTGCCAGCAGTTCCTCCCTCATCTGATTGGTCCGAACCACTGTGGTTCAGCCACAAATGAAAAGCTTGGAGCCTGGCAAGATTAATTCTTGCTTGCGAGAAATCCAGCTTCCTCGTAACAGACATGATGGAAGCAGATGTACAACAGCTCTGGGTGGCAGCATTATTCATTGAGAAAAAAGTTACCTTGTGTGCAAACAGTGATAACAAGTCACTCTGAAACACCCATCAGACTGGTGTGAGTGCCCATGTGATTGATGTACAGATGAATACAATCATCAGAATGGTTAATGTGTCTTTTCATCTGAGCCACCTTCTCCTTCAAAATAGTGTGTGCTGCTCTGACTTTTATACAGTTTTGAAAAAAGCTCTGCACTGCTTGACATGTGGCTGCTATAGTAACCATATAAACTGAACTATCAACTCTAAACATTGTATGAGTTTTAGTTCCTCTCACACTTAACCATTTGTCACCAGAGGGCAAATTATCTCTACAGGATCTTTTTTTGAAAGAATCTAAATCTTAGTCATTCTAATTAATCTGCTCACCAAATTATTCAGAATTGATGTTCTCCTGAGAGTTTTCTTGTTTTGAGAGAACTTTTTGAATTGAATGTAAAGCCCCCACCCCCCTCACCTAGAGCTTCCTGTATGACTTTCAGTGTATTGAAAAGTGTAGAGCACTCAACATGTGTGTTAGCAGTCACAAGTCTGGGTCGATCGGTGCTACCCCACATTGCTGTGTGGATTAGTAAAATCAGTTCAGCATATTGTATCACCCTGAGGCCTGGTACTGGGGTCTGTACTGCACTTACTTTACCAAAACTGGCATCAGATCACCAGGTCTCACTTTCAGGTTTCTTTCCCTCACTTCCCCTTCTTTGATGTGCCTTGTTCACTCTCTGTCCAGTTTTCTTCTCTCTCCCTCCTTCTGTTCCTCCTTCTTTGTCCCTCTCTTGCTTTCTCCCACTCCCACTATTTGTGCCTCTCATGTCATTTGCTTATGACATACTTGTATTCCTCTGCTGTACAGGTCTGTCTCCATTTTTGTTAACATACCATTTGTTGCTTAACTTCATTTATATGTAGTCTCACTCCCCCCTGGTGGAGAAAGACTCCCTAAGACCCTAAGTTTTTTTGTTTTGTTTTTTCATTTTGTAACAGCTGTTTAATCGACTTCACCTCCAATGCATCTACTTACTAACTAAGGCCAAAAGTGTGACAGGGGTTTTTGTTGTCCTACTTTTAAATCTCAGCAAACATTATACAGTCAGAAAAAATTGTGAAGTATATAACCTGACTACTCTATATGCGAAACTACATGTATTTTTTTCCTCAGGGGTAAACTGTGAGATCAATACAGATGACTGTGCCAGCAACCCCTGTGAGTACGGAAAGTGCGAGGATGGCATTAACGAGTACAAATGTGTGTGCAACTCAGGATATACAGGTATGTTTTGCTAAATTCTGGTAAAATCAATGTGAGAACAGTATAAAATGTTTCAGAAATGAAGCAGGTTACAATAACAGAATACTTAGATCAATATATCAATCAAATGTCTGCTTTTGATACAATCAAAACCCCTTTGAATTGTTCTTTAACAGGAGTTAAATGCGATGTGGAGATCAACGAGTGTAACTCAAACCCATGCATGAGTGGGGGAACCTGTGTGGATAAGGTCAACGGGTTCCTCTGTATGTGCCCACCCAACACACACGGCCCACTGTGCCTCTCTGGGACAGACCACTGTGCTCCTCAGCCTTGTGTGCATGGACAATGTATTGAACAGCAACATGAGTACGTTGACCTTATACTGCTTCTCTGAAGTTTTATCTTTGGAAATCCGTCTCTTTTTATCAAATCCAACCCTTGAATGTGAGCTAACATACACCAGTTATATAGTGTATCTGGGAATTCAAAAGATCCTTAAGGTGAAGCAACAGTTGGGCCAACAGTCAAGTTATTTTTCCCCATATTTTATAGTGTATTCCTTTACTCTGTTGAGATGTTGAGGTCCCCTGGAGTTGGAATATTATGTTATATAAAGTCATCAATAATCCAAGTATTAGCCTTTATTGAACTGCTGGAACTGATGCTGGAGACAACAGCCTGCTATTATGATGGCTGTTATTGGCTAATTTCACATTTTGAACTCATGCTGGCCTTTCGTTTGTGTAAAGGTACCGTTGTGAGTGCGAAGCTGGCTGGGTGGGACAGCACTGTGACCAGGAAAAAGATGAGTGCCAGCCCAGCCCCTGCCAAAATGGTGGCACATGTTTGGACCGACATAATGGCTACACCTGTGTGTGCCAACCTGGATTCAAAGGTAATAACACTAATAATAATTGTTGTATTTCATGATAGAAGTTTTTAAAATGTATTACTGAGCAATCAGAAGAAGTAACAGCACTGAAGAAATCTGTCACCTTTGCTTCAGGTGTGAACTGTGAGAAGAACATAGATGAATGTGCATCTGGGCCCTGTATAAACCAAGGCCTCTGTATAGATGGAGTCAATAGTTACATCTGCCAATGTAGTCCACCATTCACAGGTCAGCGATACCACATTTCCACCTGCAATAACAGTCTTTGTAGTGCCCCTCTGAATATCAGTTTTGCACAGCTGTTTATTCACTGTCTTAATCATTATTAAAAATGTGTGCAATGTTGAAATAGGTAAACACTGTGAGGTGGAACAGGTTCCCTGTGCCTCTCATCCATGTGAGAGAGGAGTGTGTCATCCATCAGCAGACTACACATCTTACACCTGTCGGTGTCCCACTGGTTGGCAAGGTACGTACATGTCTGCGGGATACTGAGTTTTTATGTGTCTGACTGATTGAGTTGATTGAGGGTAACTATGAAACAGTGTGCCTGAGAGTAGTCATATCCACAGCTATTTATTACTGCGAAATTGATCCTGTACTAATGTTTGCTTGTTCACCATTGTGTAGGTCAGCGCTGCAGTGAGGATGTGAATGAATGCAATAACAACCCATGCAAAAATGGTGGTCATTGCATGAACAACCAAGGCAGCTACACATGTAAATGTCCATCTGGATACAGCGGACACAACTGTCAGACAGACATTGATGACTGCTCATCACGTGAGTTTCTCTTCAGCTAATTCTGTCACCTTAATGGCTGTACACACCCAATGGAACCTGCACCTCTGCATTTATGATGCCAGTGATTATGACACCTTTGTAATGTTCTTTGATGTATCATTGGAGACTGGAAGCAGGAGAAAGCATCATAGAAAGTCCCCTGAGACAGTCCCCTGTCTTGTTAAAACAAGGATATTTTTGCCAGACAGTTGTTGGAATTCTCTTTAATAACTTGGATGAATTGTTTATTCGGCTGCTACTTAAATAAAAGTTTTGGTCATGGAAAGCCTCTCTCTACCTCCCCTCTGTAGACCCATGCCTAAATGGAGGCTCATGTGTGGATGGTGTTGGGAGTTTCTCTTGTGCCTGCCGGCCAGGATTTGAAGGGGTGCGTTGTGAGACTGAGGTAGACGAGTGCGCCAGCCAGCCCTGCAAGAACGGTGCCATCTGCTGGGACTATGTCAACAGCTTTGTGTGCGAGTGTCGACCGGGCTTTGATGGACTCCTGTGTGAACGCAACATCTTTGACTGTACTGAAAGGTGAGCCATTCATTCAATGTATGATCCATAAAAACTGCATTGTTCTGTTCTTAATCAATTTATTCTTCCTCAACGATTTGCACTGTATCTCCGTCAATGACTAGATGGAATAAATAATAAATGTCTAAATGTCCAGTTAGGGTAAGAGAAGTCTTTCTTTAGATTTTTTTAGGTGAATGACATGACTGCCTTGAGAAAAACAAAATATATATACTATTTCCAAAGATGCCTGATTAGAGTGGGAATCAGTCAGCAGTGCTTACCGATCTACTGTCTACTCCATTAAGATGTAATCTTATGATCTAATTAGATCTTATGTAATCTTATGTAATCTAATGATTACATTAGATGTTTTTTCTTTGTTTTCTTGTTGATTTTTTTTTACTGTTTTTGCCCTGTCTCTTCATTAATTCCTTTTTAAAATATTAGTTGTTTTTTTTTTTCATTTTGCCTCTGCGCAGACCAGCCGGAGGTATTATGTTTTCAATTTGACCATACAGCCCATTCCCGTGAACGTGATATTTCAGTGACGTCTTGAGGGAATTTCTTCAAATTTGTCGCAAACATTTACTTGGATGAGTTCAAGGATGAACTGATATTGGTCAAAGCTCGAGGTCATTGTGACTTCACAAAACATGTGTTTGGCCATAATTCATCCGCTGATTACGACACAATTTTACACAAATGTATAATAGGATAAAATAATGAGCGATGACATTTTATATCAACATGGTAAAAGGTCAAGTTCACTGTGACATCATAATGTTCTGCCAAAACACTCCGGGCCATTATTAAACACTGTAACTCAGAAAGGGGAGATTTATTACTATATTTTCTGCAACACGGCTGGTTGGCGGTAATTATAGTTAAGCACTTTTCTTTTTCTCCTTCCCTCCAGCTCCTGCCTAAATAATGGGAGTTGCATTGATGAAATTAACAGCTTCTATTGCCGTTGCCGCCCTGGTTTTACTGGGGCATTCTGTGAGTATGAGCGTAATGAGTGCGACTCTCAGCCCTGTAAGAATGGAGGAACCTGCACTGATGGCCTGGGCACCTATCGCTGCACCTGCCCCATGGGATACAGTGGACAGAACTGCCAGGTAATTTGTTTATGTGTTACAGAGTGGGTCTGCAGATAAGGCGTGAGCTGGGTTGTATGTGTATGAATAAGTGTAGAGGGGTTGTATGCTGTAGAGATTATTAAGATTTTAGAGATTTTAGGCAAATTTGTAATCTGAGTCAGTGAGCAGGAGTTACTTTTTTCATTGATGCTGTTTTAAAATAGCCTTGCACCTATACATGATGTGCCTATGACTAGACCCTGTAGGTTAGATGTAGCCAACTGAAAATGTCTCAGTCAAGAAGGTGGCTGGATGCAGTGTATTTCCTTCTGTCTCTGTAACAACTTTGCAACTTTCTTCCTTTCCTTATTTGCATGCAGAACTTTGTAAACCTGTGTAGCAAGGTCCAGTGTCAAAATGGAGGCTCCTGCTCTCAGACCACAATCTCCTGGACTTGCCACTGTGACAATGGATGGACGGGACTTTACTGTGACGTCCCTGGCATGTCCTGTCAGGACTATGCTGCCACAAAAGGTGAGGAACTACCATTAAAATGTTGTTCACTGAAGATTATTGGTGGTTTCCTGCATACTTTTTCATCAGACAAAAAATTATCTTAAATAATAATAATCTTAAAATAGGCATACAGCATGTATACAGCAAGTTCACAGTATTCACCATATGCACCTTCTTTTCCAAATTGCTGTAGGACTGGAAGTGGAGAATTTGTGTAAGAATGCTGGGCGGTGTGTAAATGTGGGTAATTCCCACCAGTGTCACTGCCAGCCAGGATACATGGGCAGCTACTGTGAAGAGATGGTCGATGAGTGTCAGTCAAACCCTTGTCGCAATGGAGCTACATGCAAGGACTATCAGGGCACATACGAGTGTATAGTAAGTAAATTTGTAGCTGTTTTTGTATTTCTTTGTTTTGTAGGTTTTAAAGCTTTTATACTTCAGATTTCATGTTAATACCAAACTAGCAACAATATTCGCTAAGCACACAATGAGCTAACCTTCATTTCTTGTTTCATGGCTGCAGTGTAAACCAGGCTACCAGGGGGTCAACTGTGAGTATGATGTGGATGAATGCCACTCTAAGCCCTGCCTCAATGGAGGAACCTGTATCAACCTCATAAATCGCTTCACCTGTGTCTGCCCATCTGGAACACAAGGTAAGACTGTATGTAGCATATCCACATGAATACACACACACACACACACTAGCTTAAAATGTCATGAGGATTAAGGTCAAAACTGCCATTTAAACATTCATAAAGCAGCTTCCAACTTAAAAATGCAGAGGAGAAAATGCTCCAATGAGTTAGAGATAACTTTTTATGCATTACATTGAAGTGGATTGGTTTGGGCAAATGGCAGCCATTGCTGTGGGAAATAAATACTGAATATGGTGTATATTGTATAAAAATCAAACACATTTTAGTTTTACAGATGTACATCATAGTTAAAAATGAAAGCATCTGAATATTATATTAAGAGCACATAAAATGCTAACTTGAAAAAGTTTATTACCTTGCTTGATGAATACAACTATATCTATGTGTTCTCTGTTCTGTAGGGCTCCAGTGTGAAGTGAACGTGGACGAGTGTGCACCCAATCCTGGCTCATGGGAACCTCGCTGTCGGAATGGAGGACAGTGTGTGGACGGCGTGGGAGGTTACACATGCTCCTGCCCTCCAGGATTCGTTGGAAAACACTGTGAGGGAGATCTCAATGAATGCCTGTCTGGGCCCTGCCACGCTCCTGGCAGCCTCGACTGTGTGCAGCTGGTCAACAATTACCAGTGTCGCTGTCGCCTAGGATTCACAGGTACATACATTTAGCTGCTTAAAGGGACAAAACATTACCATATCTAGTCATTTTGTGTGTTAGAAAATCAACATGGTATTAGTTTTTTTTTTATGTACAATGGTTCCATAATGTAAATGTCTTGGTAATAAATCCTGCAAAGTATTTCTGTTGCTAAATATTTTTTCTTTTCCTGTGTAACTTTCTCTTTTCCCTAATCTTGTTTCTCCAGGTCGTCATTGTGAGTCCATGGTGGATCTGTGTCTGTCTAAGCCGTGCCACAACGGTGGATTCTGCTCTATGAACATGAGCTCAGAACATGGCTACACATGCTCCTGTGCTCCTGTAAGTTTCTTTAAAGTCAGCCTTTTCTAGCATTATAGGATAACACGGTTTCAATCAGTTGTCCTCTTTCATGCTCGCAAAGGCTTTAAAGCCATTGCATTTCCATGAACTATAGTAATTGATTACACACAGTGTAATGCTATACAAAGATCACAGTGTTTACCGGAAGCAAAGTGATGTGTCTGAAAAACGAGTGTTGTGGCTGACGACACACTCATTTTGGACTGTCAGAGAGTGTTTCACAATGAAGCAACAAAAAAAACAATCATTACCAGAGATGTTCCTCCATTTTCTTGATAAATTGCCATTATTCTCTAAGCTTCCATTTTCCAGTGATATTCCTCTGAGTCTAATGGCTGTCACACATTCCTCCATACTCAACCATCAAACAGTAAATGTTAACTGTGGTTAATAAGGAACACGGGTTATTGATTGAAAAGTTTGATAAGAACATTTTTACAATCCTTAAAGTTCTCAACAGAATACAACATCAACAAGTGTTTCTGATATTTAATTATCACTTAAGTCTAATAATTGAGGATAATGAATTATCATTATTATTATTATTATTATATTTAATTCATCTATCTGATCACAGTAAAAAAGTAATTAATTCTATATAAAATTTTTTTTTTTTTTGACAATTCAGACAATTATAAAAGAGGACAGGAGGCTGACATCACTACACTTCTCTTTTGTTCTTAGACCAGAATATGAATCTTTTCATACTTAATCCTTGTTTTTCTTTCTACTAACCTCTTGCTTCCTCTCTTACTCTAATGCTTGCTTCAGAGGGCCACACCATGGCTCAGGTATAGTAGACAAGCAGCAGATTTGTTGGGAAAACTAGATGTACATTAGTTATAGTAGTTTATTTTATTAATGTCCCTTTACAGATGTGTAGCCAACTTTTAAACTGACTCTACTGCTATTGCACTTAAACAACATGTTGTGTTTTATAGGGCTTCACTGGATACAACTGTGAAATAGAAGTACATTGTGCAAAACTACGTTGCCAGAATGGTGGGGGCTGTCTGCAGTCACCAGCTGGCCACCTGTACTGTAAGTGCCGGGCAGGCTTCACTGGGCTACACTGTGAGAATGAACAGAGGTGTCCGTGGATCTGCCACAATGGAGGAACCTGCATCAAAGACCCGTCCAACCCAAACCAATACAGCTGCCGCTGTCCGATGCACTTCTCTGGACGATACTGTGAGAACATACAACACAAACAGCCCACTCCAACCTGCCCCTATCTGCAGTGTGTGCGGCAGTCAGGGGATAAAGTTTGTGATGACCAGTGTAACAATCATGAATGCCAGTGGGATGGAGGAGACTGCTCTCTCAACTGGCAGCAACCTTGGATTAACTGTACTGCCAGTGTTCCCTGCTGGGATCTCTTTAAGAATGGGCGATGTGATAAGGAGTGTGACAACCCTGGGTGCCTCTTCGACAGCTTTGAATGCCAGGAGATCCCACAGAGCCTCTGCAAGTATGTGACCCTCCTCATTATATTTTTTAAATTGCTGTCCAAAATAATTTAAGGCCAAATAACCAAACACCCACCCTCCTTGTACTTTGCATTTACAGGTATGACAAGTACTGTGCAGACCACTACCATAACGGCATCTGTGACCAGAGCTGCTACACAGAGGCTTGTGGCTGGGACGGCCTGGACTGTTCATCTGACATTCCAGCCAAGGTGGCGGTTGGCACACTGGTTATCGTGGTCCGGCTGCAACCTGAAGAGCTGCTTGGAGACTTAAACGGTTTCTTGCGCTCCTTGGGAGCCCTGCTGCGCACCAACCTGCATGTGATGCGGGATGAAAATAATAAGCTAATGGTGTACCCTTACTGTGGTGAGGAGGAGGAGCAGGGCCGATGTGTACAGAGGAGCCGAGGCAAGCGGGAGCTGGAGAAGGAAGTTATTGGGTAAGGATAGTTCATGATGGGATAGTGACATCATTTTCTAGCTCTCACATAATACTCAGTAATTTTAAATTCATCAACAATGAATTGCATGTCATTATGCAGTTGGCGCTGGCGACAGACAGGGTTGTCCATCCATCTGTCTGTCAGTTTGTTTGTCTGTCTGTCCCATCCTTATGAATGCAATATCTCAGTAACGCCTTGAGGGAATTTCTTCATATCTGGCACAAACATTCACTTGGACTGAAGGGATGGACTGAATAGATTTTGCTGTTCAAAGATCAAATGTGAAGGTCACTGTGACCTCACAAAACATTGTTTTGGCCTTGTGAATGCAATATCTCTGGAACTCCTCAAGGAATTCCCTTCAAATTTGGTACAAATGTCCATTTAGACTCAGAGATGAACTGATTAGAATTTGGTGGTCAAAGGTCAAGGTCGCAGTGACCTCAAAAAACATCTCTTTGGCCATAACTCAAGAATTCATATGGCAATTATGATACAATGTAACACAAATGTCTAATAGGACAAAATGATGAAGTGATGGCATTTTACATCTGAATGGTCAACTTCACAATCTCAATGTTCTGCAAAAACACTTCTGGCCATTATTCAACGCTGTAACTTTCCTTAAAATTGGCTCTTTGGGGTAGGCATACAACCGCGAGGCGGGAGTTCTTGTTAATTGTTGTTGTATTTCCACATTTGTCTGTACAGCTCGAGGGTGCACCTACAAATTGACAACCGTGAATGTTCCCAGAGCTCTGTCGACTGTTTCTCCAACACCGAAGAGGCTGCATCCTTCATTGCGGCAGCTTACATCAAGGATCAACTGCGTTACCCTCTAGTGTCTGTTCGCAGTAAGTACACCTGTCATTCAGGAGTTAATGGAATTTAACCTAACTTAACTCCCATTACATAGTGTTTTAGGTAAAAAGCTAAATCAAATGAAGACTGCTTACATTTTTCTTTGTATCCTCCAGGTGATCCACCAGCGCCACATAAAATAGATTATCTGATGTACCTGATTGGAGTGGCAGTGGTTATTATTCTGCTTATCCTGGTGCTGGGGATGTTAGCAGCCAAGAGGAAGCATAAACACGGTGTCCTGTGGCTTCCTGATGGCTTCTTGACTAATAAGAATGACAAGAGGAGAGAGCCTGTCGGACAAGATGATTTTGACATGAAGTGAGTGGATATACAGATGAGCAGTGTAAAATGTAGGGTGTCTGGGATTATCTGGGTAAAATCTGGGCAGAGGAAGAGAACAAGTACCAAGTATAACAAGTATGTTAAATGGCATCAGAAGAAGAAGACTGGCTGTACTGGCATTCAATGCTGGTTTTAGTTATTGTCCTGGAATACATGGAAGTTGAAATGTTAATGTTGCTTACAGCTTTGGGTTTTTTTTCTGTCATATCAGGAATTTCAAGACCCAGGATGGAGCAATGATTGATGGAGGTCAGAGTCAGAGATGGCTGGAAGACGAGGTCCCATCCAAGAAACCAAGAGTAAGTGAACTGAGGAAGAAAAAAGAATGGTCCACATAAAGCTGATGGATTGGAGCAGTTAAAATGAAATTAGTTAACAAATGTTTGAAAAGAAAGTTTTCATTGTTGTGAACCTTGGCTCAAGTTCTGTTGCTTTTTTATAGACTGAAGACAAACCCCTGCTGCCCATCGCAATGGATGGAGGTGTTGACCGAAGGGAGTGGACCCTGCAGCACCGCAAGGCTGCTGACATCACGCTCACTCCCCCACAGGCCGACCTGGATGCTGACTGTCTGGATGTTAATGTCAAGGGACCTGGTGAGAAAACATTACTTCTAGGCTTGTAGATCTGATTGATTTTCCATTATTTCTTTAATAATGAATTTCTCCTCTCTCAGATGGCTTCACCCCGCTGATGTTGGCATCGCTGCGTAACGGTGGAGGCCCAGACTGCAGCCTGCATGGAGAAGAGGAGGAGGAGAGTGGAGGAGATGAACCAGGACCAAGTATCATTTCTGACCTGATTGCTCAGGGTGCTTCACTGATGGCCCAGACCGACCGCACGGGTGAAACAGCGCTCCACCTGGCCGCACGCTACGCCAGAGCTGATGCTGCTAAGAGACTGCTGGATGCTGGAGCTGATCCCAACGCCCATGACAACATGGGCAGAACTCCTCTGCATGCTGCCGTGGCAGCTGATGCCCAGGGCGTCTTCCAGGTGAGTAGCAGTAGTAGTAGTAGTATTTTATTCAGTCATCTCACATAATACAATAAATATAAGTAATAATATCAGTAAAAACAAAGTCAGCAGTATATTATGTATTAAGTGGTGAATGAACAGGCTCGGGTAGAAGCAAAATACTTATTTATGCCTGCCTACATTATTATCAATTGAAGCTACCCACCAAAAAACATTAACACCAGATAAGATGATTGTCTGATCTTGAACTTGACTCATGAACTGATAATTAACTCTGAAATGTGCTTCACTAAGGCCTTTCATCATTATCCATCATCTCTTGTGTGTCTGTCTTTTTCTTCTCCCAGATTCTGATCCGTAATCGTGCAACAGAACTCGATGCACGGATGAATGACGGCACCACTCCCCTGATCCTGGCAGCCAGGCTAGCTGTGGAGGGCATGGTGGAAGAGCTGATCCACTGCCACGCTGACATCAATGCTGTGGACGACCACGGTCAGGAAACAATATTTGTTAGATTTATTCCTTCTGTCAAATATCTTCCTTTTGTACTGGATGTCTGGTCTACATTACAGCCTGTCCTGAATGCAGTCATTTGGATTACAACAAAAACATTGATTGTATTGAACCTGCATTATTAGAATGAGAAACTTTGCCTTGTTAAGCAGGTTAAGTATCCAGACTAGACCAATCCATCCAAATCTGGCATGTTTAAGGTGGTAAACCTTAATGACCATATAACACTTCAGTGTTATAGCGCTGATAGCAACTGTTAAAAAGCTTTCATTAAAAGCATAAAAATGCAGTAGGTATGGATGGTTAACAGATCAAACAGTCACTGAATTGTAATAGTTTCTTTCTGCTTAACATGGATGTGCTTCTTTGTCTTTTCTCACTGTCCTACCATTTTAGGCAAATCCGCTCTGCACTGGGCAGCTGCAGTTAATAATGTGGAGGCCACTCTTGTGCTTTTGAAGAATGGAGCCAACCGTGACATGCAAGACAATAAGGTTTGTTCTTGTGTTTTGATTTATGCTTTTTCAAACCTTGTTCCTTAGTTTGTGTACTGATTATCAATGCTGTTTATCCATTGGGGTAACAGTCACCCATTTCAAAACAATTAAAGTATATGTTATGATGTATCTGGAAGTAAGTGCTTGGAAAAAGTGATAATAAATCTATGAGCATCTAGCAATGAGACTTTAATCATGGATTTATTTATTTATTGTTAAATGTAAAGTTGAAAGTGATACCGTAAACAAAATAAATAATTAAAATAAAAATTTGTTAAAATTTCCTCAACACTCACATCATGCAGGCTTGAATAGTAACTAAAAAGAAACCTCTCAAACCACCCCTGTATCGGACATAATCTAATTTATCAGCTGTCGATCTGTATGCTCTGTTATACTCTAGATACTTGCTTTTCAGTTGAAATATGGCTAAAAACACATGCACAAGTTTGGCAAGTTGTACTGGAGCAAAATTTGAAGCGAAAGTAATCAGAAAGATAAAATGAGTAAATTTCGTACACACATATACTCCTTAAGCACAGTAAAAGAATTTCCACTTTTTCACTTTACACCACTGAATAGACTGAAAGTACAGAACAGTAAAAAAGTTTCTTCGGTTTTTCATACATGACATTTTGTGTGAAACAGAGTAGCATATTGATCGTTACCTGTGTTTCCTTCAGGAGGAGACACCGCTCTTTCTGGCAGCCAGAGAAGGCAGCTTCGAGGCAGCTCAGGTTCTCCTTGACCACTACTCCAACCGTGACATCACTGATCACCTGGATCGGCTGCCCCGTGATACCGCTCAAGAACGTATGCATCACGACATAGTCCGCCTGCTGGACCAGTACAATTTGGTTCACAGTCCACACAACGGGCCTAACCACATGGGTGGGGGAGGCAACTCTGTTATGTGTGGGGCCAATGGAGCAGGCTTCATCGGCATGCGACCTGGACCACAGGGGAAGAAGAGCAGAAGGGGTGGAGGTGGGGCGAAGGTGGGAGGTGTTGGTGGGGGAGCTAAGGAGCTGAAAGACATGAAGGCGAAGAGAAGAAAGAAACCTGCTGGAGGTGAGGGGCCAGGTGTGGGTGCTGGAGTGGGAGGAGGAAGTGGAGGGGGTACAGGAGGAGGGAGTGCGAATGGCGTCAAGGCAGCAGGAGGACTTCCAGAGAGCTCTGTCACCATGTCACCTGTTGACTCCCTGGAATCACCACACTCATACACAGGCGATGTGTCCGGTGCTGTCTCCACAACAGCAAACTCCCCTCCCCTCCTAAGCAGCCCTACCTCCAGACCAATGCTGCCACCTGTCAGCCACATGCTGGGACAGCAGCAGGGCTGGGTGGGCATGACCAAGCGTGGCTACAGCGGCCACATGTTTGGCCTCGTACCACATCAGATGGGGGGATCTCACCCCGGCATGGGCCAACACCACGGCCAGGGCCAGATGCTGACCCCCATGAATGTCACCATGACTAGAGAGCAGCTGCCGCCCATTGTCACGTTCCAGATGATGACTCCTGGAGGAGGCCAGGCTATGCTGAAGCAGCCACAGCCGGGACAGGTACAAGTCACACAGTCCCAGGGGCAGAGCCAGGGTCAGAGTCACCCCCAGCAGGCACCAGGCCACCTCCACTGCACCCAGAGTATGATGTACCAGTTGCCTGAGCAGATGAGTATGACGCACGGGCTCTCCCACACCCTGCAGCACCCCCACACTGTCAGCCATGGAGGCCATGGAGGGATCGATGGCCAGTCTCGACCACTGCCCTCCTACGCGCCCATGCAGAGCCCTGTGGATAAATACCCCACACCCCCCTCCCAGCACAGTTATGCCACCGCTGGCTCAGAGGGCACCACCCCTGGCCACTCTGCCCACCCACCCAGTGAGCACCCATATCTCACCCCTTCACCAGAATCCCCAGACCCTTGGTCGTCCTCTTCACCACACTCCAACTCAGACTGGTCTGATGTCACCACCAGCCCCACCCCTCTGGGGAACCCCCACCACGCACTGCCATCGTCACACCACACACACATTCCAGAGCAGGTGCAGCCACAGCCGCAGTCGCAACAGATGCAGCAGGCCTCTCAACAGCCTCAGCTTGGAAATATGCAGGTGTTTGCGTAGGACAGCCAGAGGAAAGCATAAACAGACTGACTTTTGGGGTTCTGTGTAGTGAATTAACAACACATAATAACTCATTCAATGCTTTTCTCAATTATCTTTGTATGTTCCTCATTATTAGTATCTATCGCCTCCCATTTTATGTTTTCTTCTCCTCTTTGCACTTAAGAAAACTGTGTATAGATCCTAAAACGTCATTGAGTATTATCAGCTAGATATCAAAAGTTCTCAATACCAAAAATTGTGGAGTTAGCTGTCTGTCACAAGCTAAAATCAGTTTTTCCATGTAGTTCCTTTGATCCAAGCTGAACTTCCTCTGCTCCCTTTTGGCTGAGTCAGGACTTCTCTTTGTGGTCTTTGGCACGAAACACAGACTCTTTACTGAGGGATCATGGAGGAACTGCCAACCAGATGGCAGTCAGCTGGTACTGCATCAGAAAAACAGACTGTTGAGATGGACACTGAGACAGGACTGCAGATGTTCTGCATTGATATTGTCTATTTTGGAGGACATTGTTATTTCTTTCTGCTATTTGCTATCCTTATGTCTTGTTTAATGTGATGAGCCTGCCAATACTAACTCCTCGTTGAAACCATTCACTCTACTTTTTTTTAATACAATGGGTCACATCCAATTAATGCTTTTATTCTTAAAGCAAAACTGCCTAGTTGGTGCCTTATTTTTTTTATTCATGCATTGTTTTTTACTGTGCTAAAGTGGGAATTTTATAAAAGGCTGTTGCATGATTAGGAAGACAAACACAAGAAAATTTCAGAGGTGAAAGACATAAACATTAAGGCATTTTGTTACTAAACAATGGATTTAACATATTTTGAAGGCAGTTACTGTTACAGAAATACAGGAGAGTTGATTTGAAAACCAAATCAGAGTTTGTATTGACACATTTATATCCTGTCTTGTGATATCTCATCACAGTTGGTGCCTCTATACTTCCTGTGTTGTTGAGGGATTGATTCAAAAGCTTGACAAACTTTATGCAAAAACAGACATTAGTTTTGTCACATTGTTACTGTTGTGCCACCAGGTTTAGTCAGTTGTATGATGAAATGTACATAGACGAATAGCACATTCTGCTTGTTACTGAGCTTAATTTGGTAAAGACATGTTGACTTTTTAAAATGTCTGTTTTTTGTTTTTTTTATATGAATACTGTTCGCACTCTTGAATGATTCTGAATGTGACAGAGGTGCATGTTTTTACCTTTAAACTGCCTCTTTTCTAAATAGTCTAAAATCATTTAACCAGTTTTGCCTTTTGCTTAACTACAATCAGCGTATCTCTGCACCTTTTTAAATTGTCATGATTCATAAACCAAGTCTGGAGGCAAGTAAGGTTTAATGCAAAGTTTTTTGTTTTGTCTTCCTTCTTAAAGTTAATGTTGAGCATAGCTTTGTGTGACTGCTCTGTAAACACAGACAATCATTCACTGTTACTTTTGAAACTTAAAAAAGGAACATCAAGACAAAATTTTCCTTTATTCAGCCAAAAATGTACATCTAGTCCAAATTTATGTCAGCTGTTGTCCTTGTTTGCAAAAGTTCTGCAATCTCTAAACAGTGAGACACACAGCACACACATCCTGTAGCAAGAAGTGTTGCCTTTGTTTTGAATTACTACTGTATGTGTCTGAGTAAACAAACCAAATTATTCATGTTTCATCAATGTTCCCAGTGCCTGACTTTTCAGGGCTTTATTCTCTGTACTTAAGATGTACCTGAAGTTTCACAGACACGCACTGAACATTGAGATGTCAGTCAACAATTTTAATAAGAATTGCGCATGTCAGTTCCCTTACATATGCAAAGCTACGTGTCTATGTTCTGTATATAAAATGTTTTTTTTATTGTACTTTCCTCTGTTAACCAAATAGCCCATAATATACATGCCATATGAAGTAGTTGCCATGTTTATATAAGGTAGACTAAAACTGATAAAATAAATTGTCTGTTGTAAAAAAAAAAAAAAAACAAAACCAAATGATCAACCAAATGTGCTTTCTGAAATAAAGCCCAGATCTACATGGATTTCTGCACTTGTGTCTGTTTTTGAAATGTACTGGCGTTAATTTTGAATCGATTTATAATGGTTTCACCATTAGACCTTTAACAGATACTTTTGATTCAATCAAGCAGCGCTGTCTTCTGATAAAGTAATTGGGTCCTTAAAAATATGATTTTTTAATTTTATTTTGAAAGTATAGATCATGACAGTTACTTGATTCCTTCAGTAAATATTATTGTACCAGTGGGTCCCAGAGAAGTATCTGCTTCCTCGGGGCCCACTTTTTGTACTTCCAATACAACAGAGAAATATAGATTCAATGGATGTCATGGGATGTATTTTAATGAAAGACAACACCAATATTCAACTTATGATTTGCCTTTTTAATGTAATTTCTACACTGTACCTGACATGTTCCTATGAATACATCCATAGATCTCAAATTAACCTCAGCAGCAGTACTAGTTATTAGCAGTTTCAGTAACAAATCATCAAAGCCAATAGTCCTATTCTATGAATCTTTATCATTCTGACATTTGAAATTAGAGCAATTTGGCCCTGCTGTCATCTGTGATAGTGCTCTACAGTGTAATGTTAAGATATATTCATGTACAGGAGATAATACTTACTGAAAAACATTACTACAGCAGTGTCCACGAGAACCACAATGTCCCAAACTCACTTTCAAACATATTTAAATCTTTCAGGGTCCTCACTGAATCACACAACACATAAGGATGCTATGATGCTCCACAAGGAAGTGGATGTTTAACACATAGTTTCTACTGAAGAAATAATCAGCTTAGTGTAATTTTCTAACTCTGACCAAAAACAAGCCCAAAGCAGTCCTCTGTTATCAACACTAACAGTTGTGTAAAATGGAGAAACCCCTCCATGCTTCATGTGACAGCTGACTGTGTGTGAGGCATGTGAGCGGTGCAGTTTGTTTCCACACCAGCAGGTGGCCCTGACTCTCACAGGAGGCCTCGACGAAGAGGAGAGAAAGAAACCTGTACACGGAAGTAACTCCGGACTGTACATGTATGAGGTTTTTCCCTCCCAGGAGTCTCTCTCTCTCTCTCTGTGTGTGTGTGTAAGTCGCTTTTTCTTCTGGCGCTCAGCTAAACCGTGATGGCGGTGAGCGCTGCGGCGGGATGTGCGGGGAGCCTGGGCGGATAATGCGCAGGTATCAGCGGACGGAGGATCGACACAGGGGCCGATGGACGCCAGGAGCTGAAGTGCCGCTGTTTTGACAGCTGGGTTGAGCGTCCAGTACCTGGTCTGTGAGTCTGACAGAGAGCAGACAAGAGCCCAGCTCCAAACCCGAGAGACAGGGGCTTTTATTTTGATCCACGTCTGTCAGGTCGATTTTCAGGGCGCTGAAGGACAGGGAGGAAGGTGAGAGCTGTCCTCGGTCAGCGACCCCTCCTTCAGTAAACACCTGTCTCAGTGTCCGAAACTCTCCTGCCTGTCTTCACCGTGGTTCCGTGTTTACCTCCAACTACACCGCTAACTACTTCCGCCCTATCTTTGTGGTCCATTTTCCCCCTCTCTGTCGCCAGCGACCCGCCGAGCCGCGACCATGGCTTCGCCCCGGCTGAAGTACCTCTCCCTGGGCGTGCTGGTGTTCCAGACGACCTCCCTGGTGCTCACCATGCGGTACTCCCGCACCCTGCAGGCCGAGGGGCCGCGGTATCTGGCCTCCTCGGCTGTGGTGGTGGCCGAGGTCATGAAGATCGTCACCTGTGTGCTGCTCGTCTTCAAGGAGCACAGTGAGTGCACAGGGACTCAGTCATTATTTCATACTGGATCATATCAGTCAATTGTTTTTGTTTTTAATTAAAGAGGTAATTCTGAGGTCTATTCAAATGTCAGAAATTGGTAAAAAAAAAAAAAAAAAAAAAAAAATCTGATGTAATTACTTGTGTTGTTTAACCAAGAGTCCAATACCCTGATATATACATTAACATTGATATCAGCAAAGCCTCACACTGGAGAAACTGGACCAAGCTTATGTTTTGGGGGTTTTTTTTCTCAATAAATGACAGAAACAACTAATCAATAACCAAAATTGTTGCCTAATTTTCTGTCATTAACAAATTGACTCATACTCACACAAATATTACTTATTATTATTATTATTATTATTATAGTAGTAGTTTTTATAGTAGTGTTTTTACAATAGCTGAGTTTTTGTACTGATCCCAAAATTATGCTTTTTTGATACCTTACTAAAAATATAAAGCCATTTCTTTTATTGAATGAGTAAGTTTTCACATGTTGAATGTTGCGTAAACATACGGCCGTGATCTATGTCTAAAACAAAATACAGGATAAAATACTGCTTATGGACAAATTTACAGTCTGGTACCAAATATGACTGAGGTTCAGTGCGTGGCCCGACTGAAAGTGGCGCACATACAGTAGCTGGAGAGGCTCTACACATTATGGTATTGAGTAATGTGCATCAGGTTTGGCAGGTTTCTCCTGTTGTACTGAAACAAAAAAAAAAAAGCAAAAGACGTTGGGAAGAAATTGGGAAGATTAAATCCTGGTGGTTGCTTTCCATGAATTGCGTCTGTCCTAGTGCCTGCTGGAGAAAGCAGGTTCACTGAAGTCGTTATCAGATAATGAGGTAAACCCGCTTCTTGAAACAAGTCCCTCGATGACAATGCCTTTGAACTTTATCGCTCCGAAAAATACTTCCTTCTCTGCCACCCTCCTCTTTCACTACAAGCATGTCAAAAACAACAAAGTGAAAACTTTTCAGACACTTCACTGCTCTGTCATCTTTGCTTTCAGACATGCACAGATGGCCTCAGTACCCTGTTGAAAAGATGAAAAGTTTAGGTTTAAAGGTCTAACATTTGTTTTCACTCCTCAGGTTATAGCGTGCGCGCTCTGAACAGCATCCTGCGTCAGGAAATTGCCCACAAACCCATGGAAACACTGAAGCTGGCAATTCCCTCTGGGATCTACACGCTGCAGAACAACCTGCTGTACGTCGCTCTGTCCAACCTGGACGCAGCCACCTACCAGGTACAGCACAGGGCGGGTTGGGTTTGGAGGCCATGGACTCAGTTTAACACACACAGGAGCCTTTTAAGCATTTCAGCAATTAGCACATGGCTCTTATTCATAGATTATATACAGTTTTCCCCACTTTGTCTCCATCAGGTGACGTACCAGCTGAAGATCCTGACCACGGCTCTTTTCTCAGTGTCCATGCTGGGCCGCAGGCTGGGCGTCTACCAGTGGCTCTCTCTGTTGATCCTTATGGCTGGAGTGGCTCTTGTGCAGGTAAGCTTCAAGTCTCTTAAATGATGACAGCTTGTAGGAATTCAAATGTTTGCACCGTCTCAAGAACCAGGCTGCAGGATGTCTCCTGTGCGGTTCCCCTCGATGGAAAATAGTAAACGCATACAAACATCTGAGTGATTTTATGAGTAGCTGCTTTTAAATGCTTTATTCCCCTAATAACCTTCAGGCGTTACAATGCAGAATAATAACAGAGCTCTAGGGTAGTCACTCGTCTTTACTGTTGATAAAACTAGAATGATAGAGGAAAGCTTTTAAATCTCTTGGGTCTGGAAATGACACATTGCTGCCATCCATGCATCATCTAAAAGAGAAAAAATACAAGTGCACCTACAACATATCCATACTTTAACCAGTCACATCCAAAAAAGAATGAACATAATGTTATTTTTAATTTCATTTTCCCTTCATCGTTGATTTGAATCTGAGATGTTGCAGCCCAATCACACATCTCAATCTGAATGAAGTGGCCTAATCTGAAAGG